>NW_026526732.1:113724110-114324110 GCF_024362965.1 Panthera pardus | reverse complement strand
CAAAAATAATCTCTCTTCCAAATAAGATCCCATTCACAGGTCCCGATGCTCAGGACTTGGACACTCTTCAGCCCACTGCCGATGGACGTATTTCACCGGTGATGGGAGGTGAATGGCTAAAACCTCCCTGGAGCAGTGTTGGCCATATGCTGTTCTGCACTTCTCTGTTCTCTGGGCCCTGGGTCTCCCGACCTCAGCCCAGAAACCCAGGAACCAAGTCTCGTCCCTCCCCGCGCCCCTCTGCCCAGTCTCCCGCCTCCATGCTCTCTCTCCCTTCCAAGCTGAAAATACACTTTTCACCACATGGGCGCTGAGAAGGGAAAAGCATTTTGCCAAGGTTACACATCGAGTTGGCAGAGGCGGGGCTGGGGTTCAGAGTTCCTGCTTCCCAATCCGGCGTCCTCTCTGAAATGGTTATTTTAAAATAGTATCACTGCGGTTATAAAGCACGGGGAGCAGAGCTTTCGAATGAGAACGTTGGGCTTCCTGCACTCCTGGCAGGCTTTCTAGGCTGTTTTCAAAGAAACTTCTCGGCCTGTCAACATTCTCACCAGCCCCTCTTACCTTCCGAGCGTCACAGGCACGACAACGTGCGGGCAGACGCGCTTCTCACAAGCTCCTCAGCCAGTAGCTCTGTCGGCAATTTTTCATGTCTCGTCTCCAAGGCATATGATGGCAGAGACTCTCCGGCAGCTGAGCCGCACGCTAGCTCTGTGAACTGGGCTGTCAATTTTTATTTTAATCCTCCTTTATTCACAGTTTGATTTCATTTAGGATTGGCCTCCCTTCCTGTTCAAATGCCAGGCCTACGGCCCCACACTCCCTGGCACAGCTAGATCTAGTCATCACTACAAAGAAAGAACTCTGCCCCTAGACTCTCGGAGGGGAGTTTGGCTCCCGTGTTAACTCAGTCTTCCTGGGCAGCTCTGAGTCCCGGGGCAACAGTCGGGAGAGAGCAACGAGGGATCCCTTCTTCACTTCCTGTTTCCTGGAACCACACCAGCTTAGAAGTGGTTTCTTTTCTTTTTTCTTCTAATACCCAGTTTGCTTTCCCATGTTCTTGAGGAGTAGGAATACACAGACCACGTTGTAGATCTCCGGAATGGTAGCCCTCGCGAAAAGGTTTTACAAGGGAGATGATGAATATTCTGACTCTGGCCTTTGAGTGCTTATGAAGTCAGAAGATGCATCCTTTGGTAAAAGGAGTCATCTCAGGTGAAACACAAAGGCTCGGAGCTGATCCTTGAGCAAACGCCAAGTAGATATATAGTGTAGAAAACCAGAAAGGATGCCTTGGTGAGCATCCGGGACCGGCAGGAGCCCCATCTCAGCAAGGAAGGGCCTGAGTGCACCTTTCGGGCTGCCCCCTCCGTGAGCACCCCCGAACGTCATTCGTCTTGCAGCCTGTGTTCCCTGATTTGCTTGATGTAAACCCGCTCGACACGCCTGCCTCTTTGTAAAGCTCATTTGCAGTCAGTTTTTGCCGTCCTCGTCGTCATCGTGATTTTCTAAATCAAGAAGATTAAAGCCTAAGAAAAGTAGATGCAAACCTGAGATCAAGTATGAGCTGACTGGAAAGCCCCCCTTTCAGGAATAGTCGGGGAATAAGGTGAACTAGACACACAGTGCTCAATGCAGGCCCTAGCCAGCCGAGCAGAGGTCGAATGAGGTTCCAGTCTTCTGCTTCCCAACAGAGGGCCGGGAGCCAGAGTATGCTCCACCTCTGGGTATACTCAGATTTAGATCAGGTGGGTCTATAAAAGGGGGACATGTGGATTCCTGAAGTTTCCCCCACTTCTCAAGCTCAAATATTATCCTCTCAAAGTCTGTCCGGGTTTCCTCACCATATATTCCAAGTCATCAGTTTCTTCTCATGTACAGCCGGGAATGGGACTTGGTACCTTTTCTGAGGCCCGTGGAAATGGCAAAATTGAGGCTCAGAAATGAAGAAATTTGCTAACACTCACACAGTCAGGGTGACTCACAGCCAGGACTCAACACTAGGAATTCCAACTGTATGGCCGGTGTCTTTTCTCTATGTGGGGGAAGATAAGAAAGCATTTTAGGTACACAGAGTCTGAGCTGCCAACATGGCACCCATTTGGGGATACACAACAGGTAATAATGGGTCAAGGTGGAGAGAAAAGTCTAGGCTAGTAATGTCAGCTTGGAAGTCATTTGCTTCAAAGTTATGAGGCCGATGTGAACGAGGGAAGCAAAAACGTGATGATAAATCCCGAAAAGAATCCCCCAATTTAGGGAGTGAAGGACAAAATGTGAATAGGCAAAGGACCTAAAAGGAGCAGTCAGAGAGGTAGGGAGAAAAACCAGTAAGGGCTAGTGCTGTAGAAACTAAGTTAAGATGGAGTCATAAGAAGAAAAAGGTGGTCAGGAGGGTTTCAGTGAAGATATCAGTTTGTAGGGGATAAGACCCAAGAAGTGTCCGTTGAATTAAATAGCTAGATCTCTTTTCTGAGTTCTATACTTGTATACTTGACCTGTTGACTTGACTTCCCAAAAGTACCTCAAGTTGTAGATTCATATGTCCTGAAGTTCTGTCTTCCTCTCTACACTCCAGTCCCCAAATCTGATGCCCCTCCAACATTCTTATTTCAGTGAATATGTCTATCATCTATGGGGTTATCCCAAAGTAGCCACTGGTAACAACTTCTTCCTCTCCTACTGCATACAATCCAACATCTTCCTAGCTGAAAGGGAGGCTGAGAAATTGGCCAGGGTTGGCTTGGACCAGGGTTTGGGAAATATTTTCTGTACAGGGCCAGGTAGTAAATATTTGAGGCTTTGCAGGCCATATGCTTTCTGTTGCAGCTACTCTCATCTATCCTTGGAGTATGAAAACAGCCATAGACAATAAGTAAGTGAATGGGTATGTCTGTGTTCCATCACTCTTTTATTTACACAAGCAGGTGATGGGCTGGATTTGGCCCAGGGGTAGTTTGCCAACCTCTGGCTTAGATGAAACACAGACTCCTTCTAAGAGGTGGGCACACTGTCATTTCAAACAGTCCTGATTCTGTGAGCAAGAAGTTAGAGGAGACTGGCTCTTGGTGGGCCATTAACGGTGCCCCTCTCCTGGTCTGCGACACCCACGTCTCAGACATGACAACTGCCCCTCCCGATGGCCGGCAACTACAAACTATTGGAAGTCTTTGTTGAATTATGGAAGATGTTTGTTTGGCGTTTAATAAAGAGTGCAGTGGAATGTTTTTTCCCCCTGACTATTGCCAGTAGTAGACAGACACTGATCAGAGACTTTTGGCAAAGGGGCTCGCTAATTCTACAAAACACCAAATTATGAAATTTCTAAACTGATGCTCTGGCTCTTGACACTTGATGGAAGGAAGAGTAGGGTTGAAGGAGCTGGAGGCTGGGGGTGGGAGGGGGGTTGTAAGGCCAGAGCACCTGTGCTGGGGTATATGTTAATTTGTTTGGAAATATTTATCTATGCATACATAGATGGTGCACTTGATGAGTAACTATATTTGTGCTGCACTTACATGCTTTTTCTCTGCCTTTAATGCAATCAGTGCACATTATGGAGGCATGAATATGCAAATGTTGAATAAAGCTTGAATTTTTTAATTAAAAAAGCTAAATCAGGGGAATTATAAGCACCCAATTTAACATTTTTAAATATGAAATGAAATGTTCTCCTTCATTCCCATTCATTGCCATGGATTTTGTTGATATTCAGCATGGAACTTGATTATTTTATGCCTATCTGTTTTTAAAGGAGTTGGCATGGATTTTGGTGAGATCAAGGAGAGTTGGGGGGGGGGGGGCTGTCTAAGGAGGGGAAGGGTAAGAGTGAGAGGGAGACGACTGTGTGAAGAATGACTCCTTTCCTGTCCTGCTTGATGTTGCTGGCACATGAAGCAGCTTATGGCTTGTATATTTTCAAAGAGTATCAGCATATAAATACCCCGTTGGGAATTAAATTTCCAAAAGGAAGCCTTTTCCCCACTCAATCTTCTCTTAATTTAGAAAAAATTACTTTTAAATTGATGTAACACAGCAGCTTATAACAGTTACATTATTCTCCCCCAGGAATAAACGTAGGCTTCTTTCTGTTTCCTTTTCAAAGTGGCAAACAAATGCTCTCTCTTCGGGCTTCACCCTTTCTGAGAAGGAAAGGGAACTTCTCTACTGGCTCGGGGTTAGAGTCCACGTTGCAATCGGTTGATTATTTATTAAACACTTACTCATGTGGGATTCAGAATAGTCCATAATTATATTACAGAGACTCATGCCAGGCTCCTTGGCATTTAGAATCTTCCATGGTCTAAGTAGCCGGGTGATCTTGGCCAAGTGGCTGGTCATGATACCAATAGTCATTATCCTTTCTAATTATGCTGCACTTTATTCACAGTACTTCTGCCTGTGTGTCCTCGTTTAATTTGAAAACTGTCTCTGGGCCTCAGGAGGAGAATGGGTCAGGCCCTCTTTAGGTCCCCTTTGGAGCTACCATTTTTGAGTTCCATAAGGTGTTTAAGTGGGGATTAAAAAAAGAAAGGGCTAGACTAATGATGCCTGCCCACATGTCACCCTAATTGAGATGCTAGTGTGAACAAGTAGTGGGAAAGCTAGTGTGCACTGGTGAAACAGTGTTCAGTCCATGCTCGCCAGTAAACGAACTCTCAGAATTTATAAAGCTTTCCACTTAGGTTTCCTGGTTTGGTCACTTTACAAGAGAAGTCCCTCCTGTAGCTTATCTTATTCCTCACATTTTATACCAGTTCCATCGTCATAGTTCAAGACATGCAGTCTGAAATTCTCTAAAGAATGTGAAATTGTTTGAGGCACCTGGGTGGCTCAGTTGGTTAAGCGTCCGACTCTTGGTTCTGGCTTGGGTCCTGATCTCACAGTTGGTGAGATCGAGCCCTGCATCACACTCTGCACTGGCAGTGGGGAGCCTGCTTAGGATTCTCTCTCTTTCTCTCTGCCCCTTCCCCACTGTGTGCATGTGCTCTCTCTCTCTCTCTCTCTGTCTCAAAAAACATTAAAAAGAAAAAAAGAGGGGCGCCTGGGTGGCTCAGTCGGTTAAGTGTCTGACTTCAGCTCAGGTCATGATCTCGCGGTCTGTGAGTTCGAGCCCCGCGTCGGGCTCTGTGCTGACAGCTCGGAGCCTGGAGCCTGTTTCAGATTCTGTGTCTCCCTCTCTCTCTGACCCTCCCCTGTTCATGCTCTGTCTCTCTCTGTCTCAAAAATAAATAAACATTAAAAAAAGAAAAAAGAAAAAAAGAATGTGATATTCTTCAAAGGCTGAGGTCCTTTCTACCACACTGGAGGAAATGAAGTGCTCAGTGAGTAACTGAATGATCTAATGAGTACTGACATCAAATTTGTAGCTATGACAAGATTTCAACGCATATCTCTTTATTATCTTGTCTTTTTTTTTTTTTTTTAGTTTATTTATTTTGAGAGAGAAGAGAGAACCTGCATGCATGAGTGGGGGAGGGACAGAGAGGGAGAGAGAAAGAATCCCAAGCAGGCTCCCCACTGTCAGCGTAGAGCCTGAACTCACAAACCGTGAGATCATGACCTGAGCTGAAATCAAGGGTTGGACTCTTAACTGTCTGAGCCACCCAGCTGCCCCTATCACACATCATCTTTTCTGATGGAGGTGTAGCAAGATATTACTTTGGTAATACCCAGTTTAAACTAACCGTTGATGTTATTTATACCCAAGTGAGGAAAAAAAAATATATATATATATATATTTTAATGTTTTTAAATAAATGGTTTCTTTTGGAATAATTTCTAGATTTACAGAAAATTTGTAAAGGTAACACAGAGAGTTCCCGTACCCCTCACCCAGTTCTTCCTAATGTTAACATCTTACGTTAACCATCGTACATTTGTCAAACCTAAAAAACCACTCTTGATACATTACTTCTAACTAAACTCTAGACTTTATTTGGATTTCACCAGTTTTAGGAAAACATTTCTAAGTCTCAGATGTCTGAGTTTGTATATGAGGTCAGCTCAGCTGTTTCAAATTCTGTGAACCTGAGTTTATGGGATCAATGTTATTGGATCACAGAATGCCACATTAGTAAAGAATTTTAGAATCTACATAGTGCTTACACATTTTTTTAAACATTTTTGTTTATTATTGAGAGACAGAGCATGAGCATGAGCATGGGAGGGGCAGAGAGGGGTGAGACACAGAATCCAAAGCAAGCTCCAGGCTCCGAGCTGTCAGCACAGAGCCCGATGTGGGGCTCGAACTCACGAACCGTGAGATCATGACCTGAGCCAAAGCCAGACGCTTAACCGGCTGAGCCACCCAGACGCCCCAGTGCCTACACATTTTTATGAAGAAGGCAAATAAGCTCTTTGGGGAAACTAAAATTACACAGGCCTACATGACTAGTTTTACATAGCACGCTCTACCCAGTGACTCCAAATGATGGTCACTTCACCATAGTGAGAAAGAATCCTCGTATACAGATAATACACTCGTGCCACATCGAAATGAAAAGTTCCTTACGTTGTAACGTGTAGAAAGGTCCCAATTCTCACGGTCCTTTTAATCTACTCAAGGAGGAATTTTGTGGCATGAGCCATCGAAGAACAGACGGGTGGACTTTAAGAAAGGGATACGATTGAGGTGTATTTCCAGCTTGCAGTGCGTCCGCGGAGAAGTGAGTCATCCCCAAACCATCCGGGTTTCCCGGGGGTAGGCATTTCATTTGGGCTGGCTGTGTGGATATGAGTTAATCCCAGGTACATGTAAGATGGTGTGATCTTACACGTCAACACAGCAAGGAGTGCAGGAAACACTCTGTCAACACGCATAACCGTGAGTCGGTCTACAGCTGATGCCTCTAAGCCATCTTATTGAGGAGCAGGGCGACCAGAATACATTTCGCCCTCGCAGTACAGATGGATACCAGGAAACCGAGCAGATGCATTGTGGCTAATCAGGCAGAGGCACAGCAGGGTAACTAAAAGCTAGGATTCACATGCCTCCGTGAACCTTAATTAAAGAGCTCGGTGCCTCCTTTTGTTTTATCTGTTGCCAGTGTCTGGTCTCCTCTTGTGATAGTTTTTTGGTTTTTGTTTCTGTAAGTAACTATCCATTTGCTGTGAGAATCTAACGGAGAGACAGCAGAGCGCTATGTCTCTGAACGAGCAGCGTGACGGTCGTGGCTGCCCAAGAGTTAAGGAGATTCTGTTCCTGCAGCTGCAAACCGATGCTCGCAAGAGCCAAGCACAGAGGAGGCAGGAGAGGGTGGGAGGAGGAATCCAGGCTACCTCCGAATTCATCCCGCGCTGTCTTACGCAACAGCCAACAGAAACCAAATGTACTTAAGGGAGAGAGAGCTAAATTATTGAGTAGACTCCTAACAGCAGGCGAGTGGAAAAGACATCTGCAGATTTGTGTTTCACGCCCCAGTAATAAATACAGTGTTGAGAGAAGAAATCTGTCCTGGCAAACGTGTGGGGGTGGGGACAGACTCTGCTAACAGGCTGGCTTTTCCACCTTGATGAGATTTGAGGCAAAGGTTGTTGGCTGGGTCCAGCGTTCTTCCATGTGAGCTGGAGAAGGGAAAGAGGTGGGAAAGAGATACTGGGACTTGTAAATAACTAGGTTTCCTGTGGTTGGGAGATTAACCCCATGGCCGTTCCAGAGAAGCCCTGAAGAAGTTGCATCCTGTGGAGAATGTATCTCCAGGCAGGGGCTGGATTAAGGGGTCAGCCCTCAAGCTTCTTGAGGCCAAGAACAATCTCCATAAATGTTTCTTGGGCCTCGTTTTGTAGATGCCTCTCACTGGCACAGACTCACATATGTTGCTGGAAGGCCATGGAAAGAGATATTTCCTACTGGCACTTTGCATGGAAAGATCGATGGGTACCCTTGGAAAGAGCATTGAGTTAGGAGTCCGGAGTCCTGAGCTCTGTTTGCAGTCCACCTTTTAAAGAAGACACTTGTCAAAGGAACTTAACCTCTGTCTGTGTCGATTTCTCAGGACAATCCTATTTCGTGATGACAGAGGCTAAGGATGGGCTAGTCAAACTGCTGTGGGCTGTGTTGCCCCTTTACACTGTCATCATACCTAAACTGAGATAAATCCATATTTTTAGAAAACTATCTCATGCCACTACCCCCTTCCGTTATCCCCAGTGCAATGAACTCCAATTACGGGGATTAGACCAGAGGCATCTAGACATGAAAGTATTCAGATGGTTTGGGCAGTGGGCCTGGGTGTGAAATCACCCCTATTTAAAAAACCCCTAATGCGATGCCCCTTCAGAGCGTTGTGCTCACTCACTTATCACTAAGAGCATACAATTCCAGTGACCAGGGCTCAGTGACCTCGTTCCCGCATCCTGCGGTGCCTGCGTGACCCCAGATCCCCACTCCTATCCCCAGGCCCTCAGACCATCTGGCTTCATATTCTGGATCGTGATATCGACCTCAGGTCTGCCATGTTCCGGTGACCCATTGGTCTCTTCCCAGTATGCTTCTCTGTAGAATACAATAGCTCCAAAATGGTGATAGAAATGAGTCTTGACATGTGTGGGTTGAAGCCTGGTGTTCAGTCAATTATAATTAGTAAGTTATTAAGTCAGGCCAGAAACAGAAGCATGGGTTGGTCTCATTGTAATCTTGAATCTCACAAGAGGCCAGCAGACACACTGCATGGGAGATTTATGCAGCCCACATTTGGAGAAACCCACCATGCATTTTCTCCTAGTAGAAAAAGACTGGGGGAGAAACCATCATGGCCCCCTTCTCCTAGTGTGGTAACGGATTTTTCTTTAAAGCATTTATCTTTTGAGAATACAAACTGCTGTATTATCCTTAGCTGAGTTACTTGTAAACCACAGAGTCTGAGGTTCATAAAAGAAACATTGACGTTGTCATGAGTGAAGATTGATCGGTTGTAAATTGGACTGGTAGAAGGCACCTTCATTTTCCTTGAAATTGAATCTTGAAACATATAATTCCCCGTTCTTGATTTTTTTTGACCTATACTGCAGGCCCGCGTACAATACAGGGTGGAAAGTATGGATGTAGATTGCTCATTTTGACTGGAGACACTAGTTGACTGGCCTAGAGGCTCTTAGGCTTCTGGAAGCCTTCATTCTGCAGCTTATGTGTTTATTTAGGTTTATTGGGCAAGTTTGGGTTCTGGTTCGTTATATCCCTGCACCCACTATCATTCACGTGTCTCCAGAGGGCCAGTGCTGACAGGTTCTCAATAGAACATCTTGGAGAAGTGCACCCTGTGCATTCTCATCAGCTCTGGAAGGGTGTTTCTTGCACTGGTTGGGATTTGAGTTCGCCTGGGTGACTCAGCATCGGAGGCTGAATGAGCACGCTGAATTTGCTCCAGGGCATTTTGAGAAGCATTGGGGTTAGAGAGCTGTTACAGCCCTTGCACTTTTTGCCTCTTGTCCTTATGATTCAGCCAGAGACAAAAATCTAACTCCCGTTGGTGGGTGCTATCATCTGGGAAGCTGAGGACAGCCCCATGGAGCGGTCATGGTCCACTGCTGGAGAAGAGTGTAAATGGCAAAGAGAGAAACTAAAACATGACAGCACATGAGTGCACCCTCAACCAGCTCTCTTATCGTTGCACTAACTGGAAATAACCTTTTCAGCAGATGGCTTCAGGGGCATTTCACCTTCACCTCGGTACAGCGTTCCATTTGCAGCCATGTCTGTCCGGGTGTCTCTGCTTTCTAATTCATTAGGTGATTTTTTTTTTTTTTAAGTTGGTCAGTTAGATTTTGGCTACAAACACTCTGAATCCATGAATAATGTGACCGTCCCCCAGTTTAGGCCTCAGGATGCCATCCCTTGAGACAACATGGAGGTGATGGACCAAGGAACAGACTCACGATGCGTTACCCTTCACTTCTCCCTCCCTCACCCATCCCACCCAGCTCCCACATGGATGCCTTGGTTTATTTTATTTTATTTTATTTTATTTTATTTTATTTTATTTTATTTTATTTTATTTTATTTTATTTATTTATTTTTTAAAGTTTTTATCTACTTAGAGCTTGGGCTCACAAGTGAGCAGGGAAGGGGCAGAGAGAGAGAGAGAAAGAGAGAGAGAATCCCACGCAGGCTCCACACGGTCAGCAAAGAACTCACAGACCATGAGATCATGACCTGAGCCGCAATCAAGAGTCGGATGCCCAACTGACTGAGCCACCCAGGCACCCCATGTATTCCCTATTTTAAATGTGGCATATTGGCGTTCTGCCAGAAAGGATGAATGTGACCGCTGAAATGTGGTAGAAAGGAGCCGACCAGGCCCCAGGCCTCTGACCCCTCTTGCCCTTCCTACTGCCTGTCTTCAGTCCATATCTATGCCTGTCTAACCCCTTCTGACCAGGTGCAATGCAGTCTCTTAGGAAACCAAGACCTCCAAGGCTTATGATGTGACTGTATCCTCAGGTTCTTTGGCTTTTTTCTTTCCTGATTCATTGGAAGGCCTTTCCAGCTTATCACCACAGCTGTCTTGAGGCCCCCGCCCCTTTCACAGATAGCTCTGGGATTCAGATTCAGAACTCAGGCAACCATCCTTGCCACCCTGCCTTTGACCCTCTATAGGGACAGCACAGTCCGGAGTTGTTTTAAACATTCCCTAAAAGCTTTAAGGACAAGCAGACAAAACTGTATGCATCTCTAAAATGGTTTGGAAAGCCCAGGATGGGGCTGATTAAGAGGAACTTGGCCATGGGGAGGTCAAGGTTCTTGGCTTTCCCTTAACTCAGCTGGTCTCTAATATCTATGATGCTTGAGGTTACCCTAAATGGTGTGTGAAAACTTCCCCTTACAGTAACTACACTATTGCAACTCCCAGATCTTGTCACACGAGCAGAGTGCCCATTTCTAAACCTTTCCCTTATAAATCTCTCAAATTCAAGGGTCTCTGAAGAGTTTCTGGGTATTAAACAGAATCTCCTGAATCCAAACAGTAGCAGGTAGGTTAACCAGGAGAGCTCCTTAACTAGTTAGGGCTCTCAGATGGCTGTGAGTTAGCTCTTCATGGCAGAAGCAGTTAAAGCAAAAGCCACTGAGGAGTCTGTGGGGACGATAAAAGGGTTTAACAGGCGTAGATGTCAGGCAGCCTCTTAGGTGGCCCCCAGGGACCCCACCTCCTGGTGTTCAGGCCCTTGTGGAATCCCCCCTTTTAAGTATGGGTTGAACCTTATGACTTGCCTCTAATAAATAGAGGGCGTAATGGGATATCATGTCTGATATTGTTATGGAACCAGGCTGGATTGCTGGAGGGGAACCGCCAAACGACACTCAGAGATCTTGGCGAATCGGGGTTTTATTTCACACCAGCGGGCTCAGAGGAGATCCTTCTGCAGAGGTCTGAGTCCCGAGCACAAGCATGGGGAACAATTTATCATCTGTTACTTCTGCATTCTGCATTAGTAATAATTTGGTATATGCAGCAAGTGGGGCAGAAAGAAGAACCCGGAAGAGGAATCTCTAAGCTAGGGACTAGAGCTTATGTTAGTCCCGTCGGCCATCTTATGGTGCATAACTTTACTTATTTTCCCAAAAATGCTAGTTTGCAAAAGATGGTGACTTCTGTGTTGTTTGTATTCCTTCTCTTGTGCTCTTCTTTGTTGGATGAAGTCAGCCGCCATATTGTGAGCTGCTGTGTGGAGAGACTCACATTGGAAGGAACAGAGGGAGGCCCCCGGCCGACAGTTCATGAGGACTGACTCCTGCCAACAATCGCTAGAGTGGACTTGGAGGCAGATTTTTCCCCAGTCCAGCCTTCAGATGACCACAACCTCTGTCCCACCCCCCCCCCCCGGGATTGCAGCTTTTCGGCAACCCTGAGGCAGAAGACCCAGGTAAGCTGCACCCAGATTCCTGACGGTTAGAAACTGTGAGATTATAAACGATGCCGTTTCAAGCCAAGTTTTGGTGGCATTTGTTAGGTGGCGGTAGATGACTAATCCAGCATGTTGAATTGTTGACCTCTGGTATCCCTCCCAGACCTGGGATTTTACGAGTTCTCAGGGGTTAAAAAAAAGAATGAGGCTCAAAGGTATCAACTATATTGATGCCCACGTTGTTCTTTTCTTTCTCCTCTCTTCTTAATAAGCCCAATAAATAGTTGTGCTTATCTGTTGGGATTCATTTTTCCTTGCACTTCAGACTTGTCAGCTAGCTGAAATCTTATTAGGCTGGCCAGAGAGAGTGAACTAATTCAGGCAGGAATCTTCTGGGAATTCTAGGAAGTCCACCAGGAAAAGGAAGATACCATCTGGTTGCTAATGCAGCGTGCTTTGCATGTAAAATAGGACAGATCCCAGCTCAAATAAGCACTTCTGAGGTGTCATTGATTGCTTTCGGTCTCAGCAGCTCTTTCCAATCCAACCTGTTATTTTCACCTTTAGCGCCAGGGCCCTTCAGCGCTGGTACCGAATCGTTCCTTCAGTCTTCTGTTTGAGGAGCTGCCATTATTTTCTGCATAGATATATTTGGGACTTAAATGCTATTGTTCAATAAAAGAACCACGGCACTTTATTGTGAGTTGAGGAAGCCCAGGCAGGGTTTTGCCCCTGTAGTTCCAAAGATCTATTACTCTGCTGGACCAGCCCACTGAGTTAATGTTTCGTATTAAGATTTCTAGTCTTCATTCCTAGAAACAGAGAGGCAAGTGGCATGCTAACGCTTGATGTTGCTGAAAGAAATAAAAGATGTAGTTTGAAATTTAAAAGGCAAATCTTAGCATAGTGAACCAAATTTCCCTTCTTTTCCCCACCGGGCACATGGGCACACTTGGCAATGATTGAGCAATGGTGTTTTTTAAACCAACAAAATGATCTAGAAGACAGGCCCTAAGGAGTTCAATCGTGTGAAAAAATTGTCTTGTGCTCTGAGCATATCAGGTACCTAGAATATATTAGGAACAACCACAACCGCCTCTAAATAGTGTTCTGATTGTGAATCGTGACCAGCCATTTATCATAGGAGCCGTTGTTCTCCCGGGATGGGGGTTGAGAGAGAATAAGGAAGTTGTAGGGTTTGCAATGTGTGGGGGGTGCCTTTACCCTTTTGTCCCAGTGACCTGGTGTCTTGGGCGGTGTCAGCCACTGAGTGTGTGCTCAGCATGGTGATTCTTGAGTTGCGCTTACTTACGGGTTTCTATCTGCAATGATTTTCACAAAGCAGTGTATTCTATGTTTTCTATAACGTACCAAAGAAAATACATCTGAGAATATCAATGAGGAAATGGAAACCCAGAGGTTAAATCCTTTTTAAATATCGTGATAAAATATGTGGAACATAAAATTGACTATTGTGGCTGTCTTCAAGGATGTGATCTAGTGGCCATTACATTCGTGATGTTGTGTAACCATTAACACCGTCTAGTTTCAGAACTTCTCATCACGCCTAAAGGAAACCCCTTACCTATTAAATAAGCACTCCCTGCCTTCTCTCCACCTCGCTGCTGGTAACCACTAATCTGCTGTCTCTACAGATACTTGCCTATTTTGTGTATTTCACATAAATGGGATCATATAATATGTGACTTTTGTGTCTGCTTCTCTCAGTATTTCTATCCCTTTTATGTCTTTTATCCATTGGTGGATATACTACATTTGGGCTATCCATCCATCAGTTGATGGACACAGGTTAAATGGTTTTCACATTAATTAACAACATGAACTAAAATTTTAAGTATCTACAACCAATTAATAGATTAATACTACTGTATTAGTAGTAATCGCTTAGACTAAGCTTCAGAAAGGGGCTATGTTTTTTAGCCAACAGATCACAGGAATGGACTCTTTTCTGAAAGCAAGATTCATGGTTCATCTTTGTCCTTTAAAATGCTGACAGGCAGGAAAGTATTTGAAAGATGTGATTATCCTGAGAAAACTGATCCACTGAAAGCTGGAGGATATTTTTATGGGTTCTGGCATTGGCAGATTAGAGTTACGATGGGGAAGAGTTGGGCCCACTGGTTGTGGAGAGCTTTCTGGGAGGTTCTGGGAAGGAGGTCCAGGAGCTGTCTCCTGGGTTATGTGTGTATGTGGACGCACTTTCCCTCGGCCTTTCTGGCTAGAGTGTTGTCAATACTCATGAATTATTTCCACCTCAGGCATGCAAACAGTCATCCCCTATCAAAGACACTCCACGGGTTGGGGTTTCTGTCACTCCAGCGTTTCACTGTGACTCCCAGTCTTGCTGCTGCACCTGGCACCGTTGAGCTCAGAGGCTGGGATGGAATGTAGAACAGGAGTCCCCACAGCCACGGAGCCTGGCAGTAGGTCTGAGATGAAGAGTTTGGCTCTGCATGGGCAGAGGCATCTCTAACCCATGCTCACATGACAACGATGCTATTCCGGTGTGTAATTAGAAACCTTGGTTTGGAAGGGAATAGGTTTAGAAATTTCTGAGGGTTGGTAGGTGTCACAGACCAGAGGAATGGGGGCACACGTAGTTCCGCAGTTTGCACAGGTCTGCACTCGTTTGAATCAGCTCAGCCTTGTGTATTTGGAGACTTACATCAGAGCCCCTTTCAAGATAGCTCTCAAACTCATGTAGTTACATCGGAGGAGAAGAAAACGGCCAACTTCTTCTTAAACTGGGGACATGGGAACATAGGTGTTAGTCATTGCATGATGATCTTTATACCTTCTATAAATGTTATTAAAAGTCATATTATCTCCTGATTTTATTACAAATTCTTAAAATGCTCTACAGAAGCTAAGTGGTTGCAATGAAAATGGATAATAATTGCTTATACTTAAAAAAAGAGCCCATACCCTTAATGGGATCACTGTGTATACCACACAGCATCTGTTTGGTCTAAATGAGTCTAAATGAGTGATGCTGAATAATAATGTCCTGCATCCTCCACTGCTGCAGAGCCCAGATGTGGTCTGCCATTTCTGGTATTGGAACTTCTCCCTGGCCCACCTCTGCAGTTACTAGGACAAGATCCTACACTGGTTTATGTCTGCAAGTGAACATTGGATGGGTCAAAGTTGAAGTGATTCATGAACCTTGAGCGTGAGTTATCTACCTGTGCAGGATGGTTCTTGAGAACAGTTGCCTCGTCTTTCTAGAAGGGTGTTATCATGCTACCTTAGTCATGCTAATACGTGGCACATCTTGGAGTAAATGCACGTGATTAAATATGACTCTAAGTGTAAAAGGAAACTAACTTAGAATTTGGAACATGGTTAGTGCTCAACACATGATACTTATTTGAAAGCATCGGCAGAAGTCTATGTCAAGAGGCCTAGAATATTTTCTAGATGGAAAAGATAGAAACAACCAAGCAATATTCCAGGCTTTTTGGCACAACCTGCAAAGCATTTTCTTTCTTTTTTTTTTTTTTTAAGTTTATTTATTTATTTAAGAGAGAGAGCAGGGGAGGGACAGAGAGAGAGGGAGAGAGAGAGAATCCCAAGCTGACTCCGCATGATGGAGCCCAACACAGGGCTCAAACTCATGAATTGTGAGATCATGATCTGAGCTTAAATCAAGAGTCAGACACGTAACTGACTGAACCACCCAGGCGCCCAATAAGAAACACTTTTATTTTTGACTGGGCCATGACCAAAAAAGATTTAGCGTGGTTCCATGTGGATTTTGCATACCTCTCATGGGGGATCTTCTGGATGGAGGCGAGACAGTTCAAGATAATTCTAGAGTCCATATCCTCATATAGAAAACTAAATCCTTTTCAACATCTCTGCTGAACGGGCGTCCGTCTACGTTTGAACATCTCCATCGGCAGGACCTCACTACTCTTCTTTGTAAAAATGAAACACCTGCCTCATCTGTACTTCACGCCCAGGAAGCCCACCCACTGCCATTAGTCCTCCTCATCCTCAACCAGACCAAGTGCATGCTGGAGCGACTGCATTCCTAACAGATTGTTGGAGGAAAGTTGCCATAACCTGTCACCCGGTGTATTGGGCCGCCATAGCAAAGTATCGCAAACCGGGGGGGTTGAAACAACAGGCGTGTTTTCTTACGGTTCTAGATGTTAGGCATCTGAATCAGGGAGTTGACAAGGCCATGCTCTGTCTGCAGGTTCTAGAGGAGGATTCTTCCTCGGCTTCTGGTAGACCCTAGCGTTCCTTGGCCTATAGATGCATCATTTCAACCTCTGCCTTTAATATCACGTGGCTTTCTCGCTCTGTGTGTCTGCGTCTCTTCCTCTCTTCTTACGAGGACACTAGTCACACAGGACTAAGGACCCATGCGACCCCAGTAGGACTTTATCCTGACCTAACTAATTACATTTACGACAACTCTATTTTCAAAGATTTTATATTCTGAGATACTAGAGGGTTAGGACTTCGACATATTTTGGGTAGGACACAATTCAACCCATAACGCCACTCAATCTATTTTTCTGTCTTCCAGAAAGGAACTCAGCCCTGCTGAGTGTCTAGGGAGGGGAGGTGTCAAGAATTGTTAAGCACTAGGAGAGCTGTGAGGGTGTCACCTGGAGTCCTTACCTCATACCCAGCGGTATCACAGAAGGTTTTGCAAAAAGATACAACATTAATGATTAAATGGTTGCTCATTGAGTCTTCTGATTTTATTCCCCAGGAGTTCTTATTAGTTTTCTTTGGTGCAATTTGAGTTGCAATGCTTCTGTGTTTCTCATTCTTTTCAAACTCATGTAATACCTCCTTATTTTATCCTCTGTGGATCCCCACCAGCGCTAAACCAGTGTCATTGAACTTGGCTTTTGGAGTTTTTGTCAATAAACATTAGATCACTGAAGTGTGCTTTGCCAACTTCCACACATCTGGTCTCTATTCTGATGCCTTCTCCTGAGAGGGGACGTACTCTTTCCGCCAACCCCACCTGAGGATCACTGAAGTAGTATGTGCTGCTGTGAGGTAAGGAGCGGCTAGTGCAGAGATGGTTGAAGGACTTGCCCACATCCCCTTCTCTGAAGCTCAACCCAGTATTACCTCCCCTGTGTGAGGCCGGATGGACCTGTACTAGTCGAGTTAAGGTTGCTGCTTCATAAGAGACCGTTGGTGGTGGGAGAGAAAGAGAGGGAGTTAGGCAGGAAATGGAGCGGGGAGAAGGGAAGACCACCTTAATCTTCAGAATCGTCTGGCTGACTCCTGGAGGCCCTTGAAATGAGAGGCCTCCACCTTGATCACCTACCTCTTGATCACCAGAATTATCTGCCAGGCAGTTCTATGGTAGGATTCTAGGTGGAGCAGAAAGAGTCCCAGATGGGGGTGGCATGGGATACTGGTGACTGAGGAGGTCTAGAGACAAAGACCTCATTCGCTGGGTGGCTCAGAAATTTTAGAGTATCCCTGATTATGGTATATCTCCCTCCCTTGTTTGTAGAGGGAAGAAACATCACTTCCAGTTAATTACAGGCTTATCAATGATTGTCAACACCATTCACTTTCCTTTCTTAATGGAAATGGTTCCTTTTAAAAAAAAATGTGAATTAATGAGTCAAATCTGTGCTTATTGGAATAGTTTCAGCAAATGCTGGTGAGGGAAAAATTACAACAGATTAATCATTACCACTATGATTCCACAGTTTTACCAACTCCTGAGAACATCTGCTTCCTTTAAGAGGGCTCTGCCCACACAGTTCTCAGCCCTGCACTGAGAGGTGGTTCACCCACTGCTTCAAGAGTCAAGTGTCCCCCTCTTTGAGTGAAGTGAGTTTTTTGCTGTAAGGAGAAGGAACTGAAGAGAAGGAATGAGGGAGGCAAGAAGGCTAAGAGAGCTGAGTATCCTATCCACTTCTCCTTTGGGAACTCCGTTTAAATCTTGGGCAGAAAGCATTGTCCAAACCCTCTGTCCCTAGAAGAACAGAGTAAGTTTGCCCCAGAAGAATTTGCTATGTTCTGAACACACTTTCCAGTCTCGGAAGCCGTGTGCCGTAGGGTGGACATGGGGGGCAACCTAGTACATCAGGAGCTGCAAAGCCCCGGAACGGATCTCTACACTGTCCGCTGATTGCTTGTGGCCACAGCTTCCTTTGCTTTTTGTGATTAGCAAGACTTGGAACCCCCTGGCATTTCTCATCTGCTAGAAGAGAATCAGCTAGACAGAACTGCATTTGAGTTTATCTGCTGCATTAAAATATAAGAACCAACTTGTCAAATTCTCTGAGAACTAATGAAAGGCAAATTATCATAATGGGGTCTCCAAGTAAAAAATATATGCATATATATATAGAGTACAAAAGCAAGCATGTGTATTACAGAATATTTGGAACATGTGGAAAAGCCCTAATGAGAAAATAAAACTACTTCTACTCCTAGTGATCTCTATTAGCATCTTGGCATGGATCATTCACAAATATATACACACTCCCAACTCGAATTGTACTGCTCACACTGTTTTGTAACACGTCCCCCTGAACTATATTGTTCATGATTTCTTAAGGTGTTAATTACTCCTGTAGAACTGATTTTAAAAGGATCACATTATATTTCATCGGGTGGCAGTGACGTAATTTATCTAACTAACGTTCTAATTATCGGTCATTTAGCTTGTCTCCAGTTTTTCACTATGACACGTGATACCACAGGAAGCATCCTTGTGTGAAACCGTTAGTGCACATCCTTATCAGATAATTGCTTTGTTGTGTCCTTTTCCGTAGTTTTGCTATTTTCTGGATACATGTGTCGTCACTTAGCAATAGCAATTTCAAGTTGAACTCATGTGTTATATTCAGGAAGCCCTTGTTGTATTTGCTCCCACCCATGAAACAGTATTTGCCATTTTAAAAGCACTACTTAAATTTAATAATTAGAATGAACTTTAAACATTGTCATATTCATCTACAAAACACGCTGGAATATTTGACTGCGTATTACTCTGCTCCGGGAGCCATAACACAATATCATAGACTGTGTGGCTTGAACAAGAGGTATTTATTTTCTTATAGTTCTGGAGGCTAGAAGTTTATGATCAAGGTTCTGACCATTTCAGATTCTGGAGAGAGCTCTCTTCTTGGCATGCAGACAGGCTCTTTCTCACTGTGTCCACGCATGGCCTTTTCTTGGTTTGCACACACTCAGAGAGAGAGGGAAGGAGCTGTCTGGTGTTTCTTCTTATTAGGACACTAGTCCTATTGGATCAGGGCCCCACCCTTATGACCACACTTGAACTTGTTTACTTCTGTAGAGTCCCCGTCTCCAAATACAGCCCCACTTCAGGTTAGGGTTTCGGTATATGAAGGTTTTAGAGGAACACAAATATTCAGTTAATGACAAACCGAGATCTTGAAACTTAATTATAAGTCCTTATCTTTGTACAGTACTTTTTAATTTTTTAAGCACTTTTACATACACTGTCCCGTTTCATTTGAAAATGAGTCCTATAATCTTCAAATTTCCCTCACGTTAGCTTCTGTGAAAATCAGGGTCTTGTTTTTCCCCCAAGTAATGCATGGATATGGTTTTCAAGGTCAAATAATAAAAACCTTATAACCACAACAGTTGAAATAGTCCCTGTTCACCAGTCAGCCACCTTCCCCCACCCCTCTTGGTTCAGCATATCGGAGGTAACTACGTTAATGCCTTTTGGCACGTTTCTTCGTATTTCTAAATCCTACAGCTGTGTATTAAGTACTGTTGCATAGTAAGTTGCTGCAGATTTACTGGCTTAACACGATATACTTTTCTTAGCTCATTGTCTCCGTAGGTCAGGAGTCCGAGCACAGCCTTCCTGTGTCCTCTCCTCAGGGTCTCACGACATCACGACCAAGATGTCGGCTGAGCCGTGTTACATTCTTGAGCTCAGAATCTTCTCCCAAGCTCACATGCCTGTTGGCCGAAGTTGTAGGACTGAGGTCCTCATTTTCTTGCTGGCTGTCCACCATGGCCTCCCCTCAGCTCCTCAAGGCCACCCAATGTTCGCTGCCACTTGGGCCTCTCACTTCTTTCGGCCTCTCTCTTCACAGACTTTCACCTGATTAATTCAGGCCCACCAAGGACAATCTCCCTTTTGTTTATCAAGTCAGTTTCTAGCCTCTCTTCAGGGGAGGAGGTATCCAAGGGCATCACACATTGAGGTCACCATAGAGTATCTGTGTCACGATCTATAAAGCTATACAGTAAAACTTTGGTTTGTGAGCATTATTTGTTCCAGAAACATGTTTGTAATCCAAAGCACTTGTATATCAAAGCGGATTTCCCCATAAGGAATAAATACTAAGATGATTCATTCCACAACCCCAAAATATTCATATAAAAAACGATACCCGTACTGTAATATAACACAAAATCATAAATAAAATACAAAATATAAAGAAAAATAAATTAACCTGTATTTACCTTTGAAAACCTTCGTGGCCAGTGTCAGGAAGATAAGAGGGAGGAGGGTTATTGTGTAGGATGACTTTCACTGTCACTAATGGATGTTGACTCCCGTACAGTATCAATAAACTCTTGTCCTATGCTGTATTTAGTGTAACTGGCAATAAGGCAGCAGAGGAAAGGGTCTTTGTCTGCAGGCAGCCTGACCTAGAATGAAGCAAAGTGTTCCTAAGCTCACTCTTTCTGGAAAAGCAAAGGACTGTCCACAGGTGCTCGGAAGTAACAAAAAATACACTAGTGCCTATTGTGAGCGCCTTCCAACATTCTGAAAAATCACTGATTTCTGCCAAACACCGCGGCCTGAGACCCAGCATCCGAGCGTGGGATTCGATCACCCACAATCTCGCAGCGAGTGAGAGACAACGATTGCCTCAGTTGTGATCATGTGACATTCAGCGTCATTTACTACTTGTATTGCAAGATACCGCCCATTTATCAAGTTAAAATTTATTAGAAATGTTTGCTCGTCTTGCAGAACACTCACAGAACAAGTTACTTGCAATCCAATGTTTTACTGTATTTGATCAATCAGTTTTAGATATTATTGAGTTCCTTTCGGGATCCATAGTATTTTAGCCCTTATGCTTCCTTTCCTCTCCATTCTCTTTCCCACTTTTAAAAAATTCAACCCATGTGTGAAACTTTAATATATCATCTAAATTGTTGGTGGACATCTGTCATATTTTGTACCTGCAGAGTCTCCTTTGAACACTGTTGCTGTTTTTGAGGAATTACCTGCCTAGTGATTCCCCTCCCTGTCCCATCGCTGGCAATTGTCCACTATCTTCTAGCTTCTAATATTGATGTTTAGATGCCTGCTGTGTACTGAATTCATATGTGGAAGCCCAAACCCCTAATGTGGCTATATTTGGAGATATGGCTTTTAGGAGGTAATTAAGATTAAAGAAGGTCACAAGGGTGGGCTCCTAATAAAAAGAGGAAGAGAGAGACCTCCTTCTCTCTCTACATGCACAGAAGAATGTGCCCTCACAAGGGCAACAACAAGAAGGTGGCCATTGACAAACCAGGAAGAGAGCTGTCACTGGAACCTGACCATGCTACCACCGCCATATTGGATTTTCAGCCTCCAGAACTATGACAGGATAAATCTCTTTTGTTTAAACTACCCAGTCAGTGCTATTTTGTTATGGCAGCCTGAGCAGACTAACACAATGCCCAGTGCTCCTCTGACTCCTGCTCTTTTGGGTATAATGTAGATTCCCTTTTTAGAAATATTTAGGACCTGTTCTTTGTTTCTAGAGTTCTGAAATATGATAATGCATCTTGATGTAGGTCATTTAAAAAATATTCACTCATGCACATTTTCAGCTTGAATGGCACTTTTATAATTTGGATGTTGGACATTCTCATCTAACCCTTAATTTTCTTGCCTTTTATGTCCTCTTATCCATCTTTATCATTTTGTGAAAGTCTGTATTGAATTTGCAAGTTTGGCTTTCATGTTTTTAACTTCTGGGAGCTCTTAAATGCTGATTATTATGATTATGATTAAATGGTATCTTATTTCATGCATGTAGTATCGTGAAGTTTTCTTCTTTCTGCATTACTTTAATTTCCTCTGAGTTTTTTGGGGGGAGGGGTATTTATTTATAGTTTTCTCTATTTTGGAAGTTTCCCTCAATAAATGTTGAGAAGGAGACCAGGGGCAACTTGTTTTCCATGCAAATCTCCAGTTTCCCTGTGTTTATCTCCTATTGCATATGTACCTCCTTCATGCTGAAAAGTGATTATCTCTAGTACCTTTGCCAGATTTCTGAGATAATGAAGGGCTTATTTCTCACCATGGCCATCCCTGCCAACATTTAAGTTTGAATTTTCCCTCCTCTGTGATATTTACCATTCCTCTGTTTTCTTTCTGTCTTTATCTGTTATTGTGTGAGTTATAGATATCTTCTGGTTTCAGAACCAGAATTCCCTCATCTTTCCTGTTTTGGGGTGGTTCTAGGGATTACTTTCATGAGAAGGGGGCCACAAATCACCCAGGATCATGTTAGAATGTTCTTCCTACTTCCTTGGTGGGAGGGGCAGGCATTTTTGAGTCTCTTGTCCAGATAATGGAACTTGAAGCTGGGAGAGGGATGTTGCCCGTCACACAGCAGATCGATGGATATAGAAGAAAACTGGAAAAACTCAACTCCCATCAAGGATTCTTCTGAAATGCAGAAGATGGATAACTGGTCTGTTTGGATTATGGAATTGCCCGTCTGATAATGCCCATTGCCTGTAACTAGTTGGTCAAAATTAGATTTCACGAAAACAGACCGTTTTGATTACAATGTTAGAATTCTACAGCAAGGCATACCATGTGATTTGAAGTCCTCAAACTCCCTGTCAGAATGAATTTTTGTAAGCCATACTTGTTCAGCCTTTAGAAAAACAGAGAACTTGGCAATGTGCTTCTGGCCAGGACAGAGCAGGCTGGAAATGACCACATCAGATTTAAAAATGGTAGAATGCTGCCCCTTTTCCAAGGCAATCAAGGTGAAGGCTTGCGTTCCCCAGTGGCCGCGGGGAAAGATCTGGAAGCTGGCTTTGGGCTTCTCCCGCGTTCAAAATGGTGTTCTGGTTCCTCTCTCAAAGTTAGCGAAGGAATAATATCTTTAAAAAGGCTGAGTCATTTTGTGTTTGCTATTTACTGAACTCAAGACAGTATGGTTTGCATTAGCAGGACTTCTGCAAATAAAATTGTGTGGAAGGGATTTAAAACAATTCTCTGGCTTGTATGAAAAATGAGCCCACAATCCCTGGCCCCTCAGAGTTCCTTGTGGGAGTCCTAGTGTCAAGTGATCTTCTACATGCCTGGCGGATCTGTGAGCCAAGCAACATCTGCATTTTTTAAAAAAATAAACATTTGCATGTAGAACTGAGAATTTCTTCAGCCTTTTTTTTTTAGTGCTAAATAGATTGATTCATCATATATGCACACAAGTACTTAGAGAGAAATTGTCAACAGATTTAAAATACATATTTGAGGGGCACCTGGACAGCTCAGTTGGTTAAGCATCTGACTTTGGCTCAGGTCATGATCTCACGGTTCATGGGTTCGAGCCCCGTGTTGGTCTCTTTGCTGACAGCTCGGAGCCTGGAGCCTGCTTCGGATTCTGTGTCTCCCTCTCTCTATGCCTGTCCCCTGCTCACACCATCTCTCCCTCTCAAAAATAAAGATTAAAAAAAAAAATTTTTAAATACGTATTTGAAGAGATTTTGTGGTGATTTCTGTGTAACTATTTTGGAGCCAGGATTCTTCGCTTTCCTTCCGAACATTTTGTTAAAGGAAAATTCCCAGTACCCCAAGCTTACAGGTGCATATGGGCAAGACAGCTTTTTCCTACAGGCAGGACCCTCTGGCATGATTTGTAGGCACTCAGAAAATGTCCCTAGCTCTCCACGTAGTTTATTCACAATATTACTCCCTGAGAAAGCCTTTTATTCTACATCTGGATATAAATTCTATACGTTAGCAAGCTTTGGGAGAAGTAGCACACTGATAGAAACTTCCAAAGGCACAAATGTCCCAGACCCAGTTGCGAATCTGTATCTTAGGATATGGCAGTGACAGAGAGGAGGCACTGAAGATGTCAATGAAACAGGAAGAAGGGGCTTGGTTAAAAGGAGGATTTTATGGCGAGACAGGCAATATGATTTGAAAACCACAAAGTGCTTAACTGTCAGATTCAATTTTTAGAAGCCCAAAGCCAGAAAGTTTGCAGAGACTAATGAAGGCAAACTTTGCCTACTTTTCAGTGCTGCTGAGGGCGATCCCTGCAGATGGACTGGGAACGGGAAACTCTCCTGTCGCGCATGGTGGAAGGGCAGAATGGCAGAGAGCAAACCGGACCCTGAAGTATGGTTTCCCAGAACACTAGGTGAAGGCTGGGGTGGACGGGGTAACTCTCCTTTCTCCTCTGCCTGCACAGAACAAGTTCCTTGGCACTCTCAGACCTATGAATGGGTTTCCTCATCTTGACAACATGGCTCTAATTGGAAAGAATGGGAGTTACATTCCTGGAAGTATTTGCTCACAAGGGGTTTCTAACAGTAACATAATCTGTTTCTTTGAGAGGGTATAAGAGACAGAAAAAAAAAACAAAAACCCTTAACGTTCTTTGAAAGTAACGATGGTTGTTAAAAGTAATACTTTATAAACGGAATTTCAACTTCTTTACAACCCAGGAGGAAAGATTCTGGGCCATGACATTCTCCAGCTAAACTCCCTTTTATCTACAACGTTGGTTCTTAACCTACATGATAATTTTTTTTTTTTTAAATAAAAGCTCTTTCCAGGAAAATGTGTGAGTGCGTGCATGCACACACATACACTCCTTACTTATAATTTTCAGGAGCCTTTAACATTTTCATATGAAGACACTTGAGTTCTAGAAAAATCCAATTCCATAAGTTTGCATTCTAGGTCTTCCATTATTGGCCCCAAAGTACTTCTCCATTAAGGAATTATTTCTTTGAGACAAGATTGTGCCTGGACAGTATGCTGAGATCTAAGCCAAAAGGCTGTGTGATAGTCTCAAACACTGTGTAACACAAGATATCGTGGGGTAATGGGCAAAGCTCTGAAGTGGTCATTAAGTTTCGTAACTTAACTAGTTTTGTAACTCCTCAGGTTATAACCTTGGAGAAAAAATATCATCTAGTCTTTTGGGGACTCCTTGGCCTCTGCATAATTCAGGATGGCTCACTGATCTCTCTTATTTCTCTTAGCTCTGAGTTCTTAGACTTTATCATTCCAGGGTATGACCACCTCGCGTGGGGCCAGTCCCACTCCCAGGGATCACTTACTAGGCTACTTATTATGGGAGGACATTGCAGAAGATCAAAGCTATGGAGCATAGGACCCTGACCACCCTGTAGGGAGGCAGATCCAGGATGCATCCACTTCAGGCCTTTTCTAGTTCTCTCTCTGCTTCTCTGAACTCTTGGCCAAAGAGTACCCAGTGACTTATCACCCGGTATATCCAGCATTTGCCTACTCCCTCTTGCATTCGATGCCTTTGAGAAGTGGTGTTCCTGCGTCTGACTCATTTATCTACCTGGCCCTCCAGTCACAAGCACTCTTGCCAGAAATGTCTTACCTGCCTGACTCATGTTGCCCTGTTCCTCTTGGCTGCTGGCTCCTATGGCCACCCATATCTCAGCATGACAGAGATGTGGTCTAAGGACAACCATCTCTTCTCAAGGACATCTCCCTTTCTCAGTCTGTGTGGGTTGCCACAACAAAATACATAGATGGGGTGGTTTAAACAACAGATATTTATTTCTCATAGTTCTAGAGTCTGCAAGAGTGAGATCAGGGTGCCAGCATGTTGGGTTGTGCTGAGAATTCTCTTCCTGGCTTACAAATGGTCACCTTCTCACTGTGTTCTCACATGATGGAGAAAGAAGGGGCTGTGGCCTCTTCCTTGTCTTCTAAGAATACTCTTCCCATCATGAGGGCACCGCCCTTCTAATCCCACCAAACTGAATCACCTCTCAAAGGCTCCATCTCCAAATGCCATCACATTTTGGGGGTTAGGACTTCAACATATGAATCTGGGTAGTCACAAACATCTAGTCATAACACTCTTCTCTCTGGCCGAAAGAAGACTGAAAGGGGATACGAAGTGACTTCTGAAGAAAAGAGAATTTGGGACACGGGTGGAAGATGAAAAGTAAGGAGCCTGAGTGTCTTTGGATTTGCATTCACCGAATATCTAAACTGTTTCTAATTTTAAGCTTCAGAGAACCTTTCGTGACCCTCATCCAAGCACCCCGATGAACATACAACTTTCACTGCGCAGCATCTAAGTTGAGAGGGGTGGTTTCTGGGGAAATGCTGGGCTTCATTTTGAAGCAAATGGAGTGGAGATGGCGGCGATAATGGAAATAGAAATTCTTACATTATCCTCCAGGTTCTCAAAGAACCACATACAAATTTCATGCATCCTCTGGCAGTGTTCTGGCTGGAGACAAGAGTCTGGTCATAAACGACCAGAATGTAATCTCCAAATAATTTTATCCTTAGCCTCCACAGAGCGCAGTGTTTCCATGTGGTCGCCTTTTTGACAAAGGTCAAGATGAGCAGAGACCACCGAGCACATTTCAAGAAGGATATTAGATTTCACTGGGGCCAGAGCTGAAAAGTGAGTTATTAGGGTTTTGTTTACGATACCCTCCGGCTCTATCCTTAATTAGGTGGAACTGATAAGCTTGATAAATTTTGAACTATTGCTTTCTGTTTGCCAATCACAAAATATTACTGTGTAGGATGTTAGTTATTTTCCGCATCAAACCCTTTCTGTTTTCCTGAAGATGTCATTAGTTTCCATTTCAATGGGCCTTTTGTTTAGAGGGAGAGGAATGTCCTTTTTACCTTTTTTAATTAAAGCACGTTGGTGACTAACATACAATTTCTTTAGACTTTCCTCTGAACCTCATTCTCTATTCTTCCTTTTCTTCAGGGCTCCAAGGTTTTGCTCTCCTAGGCAATAATTAGATCAAGCAAAGGACTCAGACACCGATAACGTCTTTCCAATTCTCACCAGCATTTCTTAGCTTATATTTTCTTTCTGTCTCTCTTTTTTTTCCCCTTTTTTCATTTGTTTTCCTTTCAACTGTACTAAGCAGACCCCACTGTCAGTGACCTCCTACCTACAAACATTCTATTCCTACTTGGAAATGGTGAGAAGCTGTATCGGCAGTATTTTAAGGAACCCAAACCACCAGCATGACAGAGAGAGCAACAAAAAATAAATAAAAAGCAAACATGTATTTATGTTTATGAAGCAATTGCATACATAGGTTTATACATACAATGAAACGGATATGGCATGTTGGAATATTTCCTTAGCGATGTTCTGAAACCATAATTATATCTTAATGAAATATATGGTCAAGTTTTAACAGGTCCAAAAATAATTATTTTACTCTTGTTTGGTGAATGCAAACTTAGACATCTAAGAGTTCTAATTATCCTACAGTTGAAACAGTTTGCACGTAGAAGGATTTTTCCCCCTAGCGCGGTGTTCAATATAAATTTAAGTCTGGGTTTAGTTGCTGCAGGTCGGAAAGATGTCCTCCTGCTAACCTCCTCACTCAAAAATACCGAGGAAGATCATTCCAAAGAATCACACCAAGGAAATGAACCAGCTCATTGAGACGTAAAGGGAAACACCTGGATTTTAGAACTGTACAACACATGAGACTGCAAGAAATATCTGTGGGAAAGAAGAAGTCAGCAATGACTCAAGGATGAGGTTCATGACTTGTAGTAAGTTACCTTCCAAACAGAAAAACGTGAGGCCATAGGCTGAAATCCTCTTTTGTTTCACACTGGAAGATGGCTTCTAAGGCTGCATGAGACGATGGTACTTAAATCCTTTTTGGAAAAGTGTCTTCCCTTTGTGATTTATCTCAGAAATCTGACTTCTGGACAGTCTTTAGTTTCGGGATGTTTTCTGTGGTTATCACCTATGGTAACCTACGATATTTCCTATGGCTGGGCCACTTCGTGGGAAGTAGAAGAGAAGGTTGAGGTAGAGAACATATGGGAAGAAAATAAAGCTGAGGGTTAGAAATAGCAAATATATGGGTAAAAATAAAAGACTGATAATTTTCCTCTTCTCTTAAGTTCCTTAAAAGACATTTAAAATTGCATAGTGTGTCTTGTAGCACTGTATTGCTGGGTTTATGATATATATACGTGAAATATGTGTAGCAATAATAACAAAGGAGGAAGGTGGAAATGGAACTATAGTGAAGTCAAATTTCTGTATTTTACTAGAATTTGGTCAGAATCAACTTGGAGTAGACAGTTCTAATTTGAGATGCATACTGTGATCCCCAGAGTAGCCACTAAGAAAATAGCTCAATAAGAGAGTTAAAATTAAAAAAAAAAAAAGGAATCAAAATGGCACACTAGAAAATAGATATTTAAGGGGTACCTGGGTGGTTCAGTCAGTTAAGCATCCAACTTAAGTTCAAGTCATGATCTCAGGTTCGTGAGTTCAAGCCCCGCGTTGGGCTTTGTGCTGACAGCTCAGAACCCTGAGCCTGTTTTGGATCCTGTGTCTCCCTCTCTCTCTTTGCCCCTCCCCCACTCATGTTCTGTGTCTCTCTCAAAAATAAATAGAAATTTTAAAAAATTTTTAAAATTAACTAACACAAAATAAAAAAGTAAAAAGAAAAACAAAATAAAAAAAGGACCTGAGACCTGGAAAACAAATGGCAAAATGGCAAATGTAAATCCAGTCAAATCAATGACTTTATTAAAGGTACGTGGACTAAACACCCAAGTCAAAAGGCGGAGATTCCCAGATTGGATGAACAAGCAAGGTCCGACAATATGTTGTTTGCAACAAATGAAAGGTACAAATAGATTGGATGTAAAAATGTAGGAAAAGATATACCATGCAAATAGTAACCATTAAGAGAGCTGGAGTAAATATATTAGTATCAGACAAAATAGACTTCAGTAGAAAATTACTAGTATGTAGAAAAGAATGATAAGATAATTGTAAATGATAAAATATAATGATAAAATGATAAAAACATCAACACATGAAGATGATACTCCAGTTGATAAATGTATATATATCTAACAACAGTGGCCCCACATCCATGAACCAAAAACTGAGGGAAGGAAAGAAGAAATGTCAAATTCAACAATTAGAGATTTTCATACTCCCACTTCAATAATTGATAGAAGAGCTAAATGGAGAATCAGCAAAGACATTGAAGACTTGAACAACACTATCAAATTTGACCTTAAGTGGGGTAAAATGGCATTTATAGAACTCCACCCAACAACAGCATAATACATATTCTTTTCAAATGCAAAAGGAATATTTTCCAGGATAGACTATATGCTGTATCAGAAGGCAAGTTTAATAATTTTAAAAACCATAACCATTTAACCATAACAGACTTAAAGTAGAAATCTATAGCAGAAAGAATTTGAGGAACACTGCAACTTATTGGGAATTAACACAATTATAAATAATACATGGATCTAAGAAGATATCAAAAGGGCAACTAGGAAATATTTGACCTGAGTGAAAATGAGAACACAGCATACCAAAAATTATGGATGCAGCTGGAGTAGTACTTAAAAGAAATTTGTAGGTTTAAATAACTGTGTTAGAGAAAGGTTCTCAAATCAATAAACTAAGCTTCCAGTGTAAACCAGCAAAAGAAGACCAAATTAAAACCAAAGAAAAGAAAATGAAGGAAATAGAGTAGAAATCAATGAAATAGAAAGCAAAAACACGGTAAAGAAAAATCAATAAAGTCAAAGTTGGTTCTTTGAAGAGATGAAGAAAATTGATAAACCTTTAGCCAGACTGACCAAGAGAAAAAGAGGGAAGGCTCACATCATCAAAATCAGAAATGAAAGAAGGGACATTACTGACCCTACAGAAATAAAAATTACAAATGGAATATAATAATTTCATGCCACTAAATTAGACAACTTAGATAATATGGACAAATTTTCAGACAGGCATTAATTATCAAAATTAACTTAAGAAAAAAGTAGAAAATCTGAATAGATATATAACAAGTAAAGAGACTGAAATAGTAACAAAAATCTTCCCACAAATAAAATGCCAGTGTCAAATGGCTTACTGGTGAATTCCATTAACTATTTAAAGATGAAATGATACCAATTCTAGACGAATTCTTTCACAATATAGAATAGAAAGGAACACTTCCAAACTCATTCTTTGAAGCCAGTGTTACTCTGATATCAAAGCCAAACAAAGACATCACAAGAAAAGAAAACCACACGTCAGTATTCATCACTAACATAGATACAAAAATCTTTTTAAAAAATTAGCAAAGTGAGTGTAGTAATGTCAACAAACAAACACAACAACAACAACAACAACAAAGATGATATAGTATGACCAAGTGAGATTCATCCCCAAAATGCAAGGTTGGTTAAACATCCAAAATCAAGCAATGTAGCATACCATATTAATATAATAAAGCACAAAAAAACCTCATATGGTTAGTTAATGATAATCTCATTAAATGCAGAAAAAGCATTTATCAAAATTCATCACCAACTTATTATAAAAACTCAAGGAATAAAAGGGAACTTCATCAACTTGGCAAAGGACATATATGAAAAATCTACAGTTGACAAAATACTTCATAATAAACTGAATTCTTTCATCACTCCTTTTAACATCATATAGAGGTTCTAGCTAATGAAATAAAGCAAGAAAAAGAAATTAAAGGTATGTAGAATGAAAAGGAAGAAATAAGGCTTTGTTTATAGAGAGTATGATTCTCTATAGAAAATACTAAGGAAATTACAAATACGCTACCAAAATTAGTAAGTGTGTTTAACAAATTTCCAGGATAAAAGATCATTATACACAAATCAGTTGGTTTTTTTTTTATGTATTAGCAACAAACAATCCAAAAATGAAATTGGGAAACTATTTCATTTATAGTAGCTTACAAAAGAAGAAAATATTTAGGAAAAATATAAAAGAGCAAATCTTTTATGCTGAAAACTTGAAAAAAAATTGCTGAGAGAAGTGTAGGAAGACCTAAGTAAAGGGAGAGACATTCCATGAACGTGGATTGGAACAATCAATATTGTTAAGATGAGAGTCTGCTCCCCCCGCCCACCCTAATCTGTAGATTCAACAATCTCCATATCAAAATCTCAACAGGTTTGTTTTTGTTTTCGTGTTTGAGTTTTTTTGGTAGGAATTGGCTAAATGTAGGTGATTATGCAAAGGGTCTAGAATAGCCAAAACAATTTTGAAAAGGAACAAAATTAGATGATACACACTACTCAATTTTGAAACTCACCATAGAGGTATAGCAACTAAGACTGTACTCTTGGCATGGGAAGAGCATATAGATCAATGGAACAAAATTTAGTATCCAGAAATAATCTCTTTTTTTTTAATGTTTGTTTATTTCTGAGAGAGACAGACAGAGTGCGAGTGGGAGAGGGGCAGACAGGGAGACACAGAATCTGAAGCAGGCTCCAGGCTCTGAGCTATCAGCACAGAGCCTGACACGGGGCTCGAACCCACAAACCATGAGATCATGACCTGAGCTGAAGTTGGATGCTTAACCGACTGAGCCACCCAGGAGCCCCTCCAGAAATAATCTCTTAAGTTTATCTATTGATTTTGATAAGAGTACAAAGGCAGGTCAGTGGGAGAAAGGACAGACTTTTCAACAAATGTTGCAGGAGGAATTGGCAATTTTTGTCTTTTTTTTAAGTTTGTATTTATTTATTTTGAGAGAGAGCACACACATACGTGAATGGGGGAGGGACAGAGAGAGGGAGAGAGAGAGAACCCCAAGCAGGCTCCATGCTGTCAATGTGGAGACCGACATAGGGCTTGATCCCGTGAACTATGAGATCATGACCTGAGCTGAAATCAAGTTAGATGCTCAACTGACAGCCGCCCAAGTGCCCCAGCAATTTTTTTTTCTGTAGGAAAGAAGAAACCTCCACCTAAACTTTATACCACACACAAGTATGAACTTAAAATAGATCATAGACTTAAATATAAGATTTAAAGCTTTAAAACTTCCAGAAAAAATAGGAAAAAGTACAGAAAAAAATAGGAAAAAGTATTTTTGACTTTGGTTTAGCCAGTGGTTTCTTAGATAAATACCAAAGTTACCTTCCATAAAAAAGTCACCTTCCATTTTTTTTCCAAAAAAAAAATGGATAAATTGGACTTCACCAAAATTAAAAATCTTTACCCTTTAAAAGATACCATTAAGAGAATAAAAAGACAATGAGGTGCCTGGGTGGCTCTGTTGGTCTGACTCTTCATTTCGGCTGAGGTCATGATCCCAGTAGGATCGAGCCCCACACTAAGCTCCATGCTAAGTGTGGAGCCTGCTTAAGATTCTCTCTCTCTCTCTCTCTCTCTCTCTCTCTCTCTCCCTCTCCCTCTCCCTCTCCCTCTCCCTCCCTCCCTCCCTCCCTCCCCCTCTCTCTCTCTCTCCCTCCCCCTCTCTCTCTCTCTCCCTCCCTCTTCCTCCCTCTTCCTCTGTCTCCCTCTCCCCTGATCGTATGCTCTAAGATTTAAAAAAGAAAATAAGAAGACAAGCCACAGACTGAGAAAATATTTGCAAATCTGATAGATGACTTGTATCCACAACACACACACACACACACACACACACACACACACACACACACACACACGTTATATACATCATATGTAATCTTACTGCAAATCATATATTTGCAAATCTGACAGATTTTATATGGAATATGTATTTTAAAACTCTCTCATAGCTAAATAACAAACCCAATTAAAAAATAGGCAGATTTAAGTAGTCATTTTACCAAAGAAGATACACCCTTGTGCACTTTTGGTGGGAATGTAAACTAGTTCAGCTACTATGGCAAACAGTATGAAGGTTTCTCAAAAAGTTAAGACTAGAACTACCGTATGATCCAACAGTTCCACTTCTGAGTATATATCCAAAGGAAATGAAAACAGGATCTCAAAGATATATCTGTACTTCTGTGTTCACTGCAGCATTATTCACAAAGGCCAGGATATGGGGAAAAATGTGAGTATATTTCAACAGAGGAATGGATAAAGATCATGTGATACATGCACACACACACACACACACACACACACACGAAAATTATTCAATCATGAGAAAGAAGGAAGTCCTGCCATTTGCAACAACATGGATGGACCTTGAGAACATTACGCTAAGTGAAATAAGTCAGCCAAGAAAGGCAAATATTGTGTGATCTCACTTATATATGGACTCTAGAAAAAGCTGAACTCCTAGAAACAGAATAGAATGGTGGTTACCAGGATTTTTGCCTTGGTTTTGGTTTTGGTTTTAGTTGGTGGTTGGGGTTGAGGGGATGTTGGTCAAAAGCTACAAACTTCCAGTTATAAGATGAGTAAATTGTGAGGATCTAATATGCAGCATAGTGATTATAGTTAATAATACTGAGTTGCATACCTGAAAGTTGCTAAGAGAGTAGATCTTAAATGTCTCGGCGCAAAAGAGAATTGGTAATTACGTGACGTGATGGAGGTGTTAGCTCATGCCCTAGTGGTAATCGTTTTGTAATATACATCAAATCAACACGTTGTACACCTTAAACTAACACAGTGTTGTCTGTCAGTTATATCTCAGTCAAGTTGGAAAAGAGAAATCTCTAATTCCCTTTGTCTCTTGGTTGACTTTTTAAATGCTGAACGTATCTGAGGTTGGTTCTGGCACCAACCCTTATACTGCAGTAAGCAGAATAGCCAGCCAACAGTGTTTCAAGATGTATTTGTGTAATTGGGTAATTGGTACTTATGCTGATGAAATACATTTAATTCCAACGGTAGATTTTCTTACAGAATATTCATCACCTACCCCCAATAGTTCATGAATTTCACTGCAGATTTTTAAAAATGACCTTTTGTAACTTGGTGGGAGAATATATTTAGTGGAGAAGAGGAGAGTTAGTGGTACAGACTGTAACTGTTATCTTGTCCTCTGAATTGGTTCGAGCCAGTGTGGGCTAGCCAGGAAAAGATGTGTTGTCAGAAGCAAGAGTAATTGGCCTTTCTCTATGACTATTTAATGGGCTCTTGCATAAATGTGTATTAGTGTATCCAAATTAGTGTCATTTTTTTAGGCAGCAGAAATTTAGAAACTGAACCAAAGAAAGTCTATTACTTCCTTTGTTTTATAAAACTGAAACTGAACAGAATGGTTGATTATAATATAGCTGGCTTGCATGCACCAGAAATACATTTTGTTTGGCCCATTTCAAGAATAATGAGATTCTAGGAGTATCCCATTAGAATCTTGACAATGGCTTTCATGTACGAAATACATATACATATATTCCCTGCCTTGTCTCTTGTCACTCCAGTGCACACAAATATATGATGTAAAATCATAAGTCTGATTTTTAAAACACACACATGCTAGAAACTACATCCCCGTGACCTCTGTCACCTCAGCACTTTCTGAGCCTGTAAGCTTATTAAAACAATGTTGCTCAAACATTTCTGTTGCTCAAACCTATTCTGACTTTTTAAAATAAACAGTGCCAAGACTTGTCTCAGGATTTTTTTCAACAAGTCTTTGCCCTAAGAGGGATGATTTGACGTTTGGAAACAAATGGGGGTCTTTCGGGGCCAAATTTGATGATCAAGATGGTCTATGAGGTTGGGAAATATAATTTTTAATTGAAAACAGAATACCCTAATTGAGTACTGAGGTTTTTACTTATGTGATTGACCAATTTTTAACAAATTGCAGTATCTGTAGATATCAGAGCCCTGCTTTCTTTTTATGGAGATGGGTTTTCTAGTGACACTGAATAGGAGAAATCTTCTTGTCTCGCAATTATTCACCGTGTAATTATTGGGAATTATAAAAGTCACATTGTCAAACTGAGTTGAAATTTAGACACCCTGATGAGTTTTTCAGGATTCTTGGAGAGTTGGAGAGGGTCAGAGCCCTCCATCTGTGGGGAGCTGAAGCACTGACTTTCTCTTCCCTGCACTCTATCCTATTTGGCATCGAGTGATCTTTTAAAATGGCAAGTTGGTGTATTCCCACTTTGACATTTTCATTGGTTCCCTGAAGTCCAAAAGCTCACACCTGTTGGTCTTCAGTGGGGTCCCCAGAGTTCCATTTCTCCCAGTCACCGGCAGGAGGAAGACGCTTCACGTGGACCCAGTGCCACCACTCTGCCTTCCTCCCTTCCAGCTGTGATTCTCTGCTGGTCAATCCTGTCTCTGTTGACATCTCCAGGTCTCTGAGAAGGGCTGTCATGGCTCACCTTGACTCTCCATTGCTGAGGGACTTTACCCCACAAATACCCTTTGTTTCCCATCTCTGGCTCTCACTCTTTCTCCCGCTGGAAGCGCCCATCTCTTTGAGAGGAAAGGACCGCTGCAGAGGAACCAGTCCTGAGTGAGAAAAATTTGCCACTTTCCTTTAAAGCCCTCTTCCCCTCCATGGCACACAGATATTCTGGGACAGGTAGGGATGCTGCAAATGTGAACCTTACCCTGCATCCTGACCGCCACCTTTTGTCACGCACAATCAGTCACCTTCTTTAGCCCATTCCTCCAGGTTCATTCTTGGCTTGGTGATTTTCTGTCGGTGGCTGTCTGTTCCTGTGTCATCTGCCAGCTCCAGCCCTGACCCATTCCCAGGATCCGTCAACCATGTTAGTGGCTGTTGATCCCCAGTTGTGGACAAGATTTGGGTCCCTCTTCGTGGGGCTCCTTAGCCCTTTTATATAACAGTCTGTGACTATATAATTATTCCATAGCAATTAAGGAGACATTGACCAGAACGGACAGAAGGTGTTGGGTGTGAGTAGGGGGGTATCACTTCTGTTCAGCCATGATATTGTTGGCCTCCTGCTCATCTAAGATGTTTTGTATCCTGGCTCCTGTCTACCTCTCCAGGCCCTTCCCTTTCCCCCGTCCTTGAACTACCTGCATTTCTCTAACAGGTCATGCACTCTGCTCTCGTTCATTCATCAAAACAATATTTGAGCGTCTTCTGTGTTCTGAGCTCAAGAGACAGGATGTGACAGATAAAAGTTCCGGAGGGAGAGGGACGAGCTTACATTCCAGTAGGAGGCGCAGAAATAAACTACTGCATAAACAAGAAACTACCAGATAGTGATGGATGCTATGAAGAAAAGAAAGCACATATACCAGGGACCAGGGAAGGCCTCTCTGAGGAAATGGCATTTAAAATAATTTTTTTAATGTTTATTTATTTTTCACACACACACACACACACACACACACACACACACACACACACACACAGTGTGAGGGGGGAGGGTCAGAGAGAAAAGGAGCCACAGAATCTGAAACGGACACCAGGCTCTGCAGAGCCTGACACGGGGCTTGAACTCACAAACCGCGATATCGTGACCTGAGCCAAAGTCGGATGCTTAACAACTGAGCCACCCAGGCGCCCCAGGAAATGACATTTAATCTGAAATTGGAAGGACATCAGCTTACCCAGAGCGCCTCTTGAACCAGGACAGGGAGTTTGTGTTTTATTCTAAAGGTAGGGGAAGCCGCTGGAGATTTTTAAACCAGGTGGCGGTGTGGGATGGTCTAGCTGCCCGACAGTGGATCTTAGAAGGCCTGAGTGGAGGCAGGAAGACAGGTGTGCTGGTCTGCTCAGGCGGTTTATAACAAAATAAGCGGACTGAGTGGCTTAAACAACAGAAAGTTACTTCTCATAGTCCTGGAGGCTGGAAGTCAAGACTGAGCTGTCAGCGGGCTGGTTTCTCCTGAGGCTTCTCCTTGGCTTGCGGATGGCCACCTTCTCCTTGAGTCTTCACGTGGTCTTTCCTCTACGTTTGTACCCCTGGTATCTCTTCGTGTGTCTTAATCTCTTCTTGTGAAGACACCAGTCACATTGGATTAGAGCCCCCCAATGGCCTCATTTAACTTACGTAATTAAGGCTTCATCTCTAAATGTAGTTACATTCTGATACACTGAGGGTTCGGGTTTCCGTATACGAATTAGGGGGTGGAGTGGGGGCCGAGGACACAATTCAGCTCATAACAAGTTAGGAAGCCATTGCAGAGTCCAGAGGGGAAAGGACAGGGCTTCTGCTAGGAAGCAGCCTGGAGAAAGAACTAGATGGATTTGGGACATATTTTGGAGTAAAGTCAACAGGGCTCCGTGGTTAGATACGGGCGGTGAGGGAAAGAAAGGGATCAAGGTGACTCCACGGGTTTTAGCTTGAGCCACTGGGTGGACAGCGGTGCCATTTACGGAGAAGTGGTCTTCGTGCATCATCTCCCTGTGGCGGGAATTGCCGCTGGGGCACCCCCACAGCCTAGCTGCCCCAACACCCGCTCAGACATCCCCTCCTCCTCGTCCTGGCCAACTCCCGTTCCTTCTTAGAAACTTCAGTTCAAGAGTTACCTCCTCGGGGAACTCGATCCCCCCTTCCTCCCACCCAGTGGTGGGACATAGTGGGTGAGGGTCGCTCTTCGACACCCCTTAGCACTGCGTGTTGATGCCTGTACCACCCGTTGGTGGTTGGTTTGCTTGTCGGTCTCCTCCATTAGACAGCGAGCACCGTGGCTTACTCCCCGCCATGTTTCGGGTCCTAGAACAGTGTCTGCACGTGGTCCACAGAGAAGGTTCGTTGAAATGAAATGAAGCTACTTCTGAGGTTTTAGTGGTCACCGTCACAGCCCCCATCTGCCTGTTGGCCACGGCGAATTGTGGCACTTAGAGGCTTTTCCCACTTGCGTCTTTCAGCTCGGACCATGACTGTGCTTTTGAAGGTGCTGGTGGTGTCCATTTAAAGCGTGCGTATTTAAGACTGCAACATCTAGGGGGTTGGGCCGAGTAGAATACACCGTGATTATCGTCTCGTTTCAGACGCTTCAAAGGTTTCTCAGGTCCTCGTGTTGGCTGGATCGATTCAGCGCGATTTTCTTTTCTTTTCTTTTTTTTTTAATTTTTTAAAAAGTTTATTTATTTATTTTGAGAGCGAGAGGGGGGGGAAGGGCAGAGAAAGAGTGAGAGAGAGAGAATCCCAAGCAGGCCCTGCAGTCTTGGCACAGAGCCCGATGTGGGGCTCGAACCACGAACTGTGAGGTGTGACCCAAGCCAAACCCAAGAGTTGGACCCTTAACCGACTGAGCCACCGAGGCGCCCCCGTATTCAGTGGGATTTTCCATCACCATTTTCTCAACCTTATTGGGATCTTGCAAGCCCACTCATTTGTCTTCTCAGGGAGCTCCAATACAACGTAAGAAATGCTCACGTGATTCCTTTTCAAACAGCGCTGTCTTAACTTCCCCTGAAATATTATTTATCAGGAGGATGCCAAGCGCCCACGGGGTGAGGCGGACGGCACAGACCCACAGAAGAGCGAGCCTTGCTCTGGCCCCCACAGCTTCCACACGTGGGGCGTATTGATCTGCGCACCCCCATAGAAACCTACCAGGCCTGGGGCCCCCCTGGCCAGACCCGGAGAGAGAGACTTGAAACCAGGCAATCCGCTTCCGGTTACCAGAAAGCGGATCACCAACTGTCCGCAGCGCCCCCGCGGTCCTAGGACGCAACAAAAGCCCCTGCATGCGGGCCTCTCTCTGTTGTGCCCCCGCTTCTCCTCCCTCTCCCTTCCATGCCCTTCTCTGGCCCTATCACCTCCTCGCCTTTCCTCACCTCACTACCCCTCATCTGTCCCTGGCAGGGGAAAGAACCATGGAGGAAATGACCGCCTTACACATCACGTATTATCCCCTCACGTGCATATATGCCGTTTGGACATATGTTCGAAGTCTAGGATTCCATGACTGTGTGGCATACAGCTTCAGGTTTCCAGCTTTTCACTTCAGAATGGAACTATCTTCTCCTTGTCTCTCAAAAGCCCTTTTTATTCCCCGTCGCGCTTTGGTTTTAGTTTATATGTGAGTCTTTCTTATTTATTTATCTTCTTTCTAAGACTCCATCCCGTCCACCCCACCCCACCCCGCATTCCTGCTTCAGGCTGAGCGAGAAGAGGGGACAGGAAGAATTGAGATGTATTGGGCTGGGCGGCCGGGCAGGAAAGCCCGGTCACCAAGTGGGGCTTCCTCCGCACCTTTGCACTTCTCCCAGCTCGAGCTTTGGACCAAAAGCTTTGTTTAAAACGGGAGCTGCATTTTCCCTCAGCAAACACAGAGAGCCCTCTTTCCCATTAGGTGCCTCGCTGTCACCCAGAGTCTCATTTTTCAGGGGCCGCTTGAGTTGCCAGCTCAGGGCACAGTGCCGGGGGAACCTTCCCGGAGCTGCACTTTCTCTTGTCACTGCAAATGAACCAGAAAATTCTCTGAAGCGACAGGCCCCAGCAGATAGGGGCTTGATTTCTTTTGTGTGTACATGTGTATTATGCAGAGGAAATCATTATCTTGCCTTAGATGGGGGTCATTTTCTTCCCTCTTTTCCTACAGACCTATAAATTTAATTATTTGGTCACTGCTGCTTTAATTAAAAAGTCTTACTTATCTTTAGAGGTTTCCCTTTTAAATTCCTAGAGATTAGGATTATCCACAGCATGTCAGCTCTTTTTACGTCCATATACTATACGGTTCTATAATGATATAAAAATGAATTACCGAGATACTAGAAGCTAATCATATTCTGCATTTCTCCCCTAATAATCCCAGATTACATTAATCATAAATGTCAGCAGCGTCTCTAGATGACTTCTTGACTTTTGACAAAAAGCCTTCATCTTGGCCCTTTAAATTCCAAGGTCAAGGGGAATGTAACATTCAGAATAATTATCAGCATTATTTTACCTTGACATTTCATCCCTGCTTCCAGTTTAACATTCCACCCAGGCAATGAAGACGAATGTCATCTTTCGATTCACTGGAGGGAATTGCCCCAATTAAACCTGACTTAAAGGCTATTGGAAATGCTGTATTAATTTGCTATTCTTCTTTAAAATAGAAAATATTTCATGAAGGAGAAGAATTTTCATTAAAAGCATTAAGGATTTACCATGACATGAACAAGCAATTTGTGAATTGACTTTTTTTTTTTTCTCCCCGGGCTGGAATCATGGTCACTGTGCACCTCGGCCAGACCAGGGCCTCCCTGTCAGTGGGCATCCCGTCGGGATGGGCCTCCTTCTCTTCCTCTTAGCTCAAAGGTCATCGTTAGAGTCCTGTCACATCAAAAACGATTAGAAGTATCTTTTAGAAATCCCGGCCTTTCCACGTAGCAGGACCTCGTGCCTGTACACCCTCTCGATTACACTTCCTCCCTCAAACTCCCCTCCTCCCCCGCTTGACGAAAAAATGTCAGGCCAAGGTTACTGGGGCGTGTTCTCCAAAAGCCTCTCATCCTGCATATGCTACTTAAGATGGGGGTGGTCAGCTCCTTTCCAGAACACGAGTGCCGTGAACACAGAGACCTCATCGGACTTAAACTCAGTGCTGTACGTCCAGCACGAGCCACAGAGTCAGGCAGGTATTTCTGATGGGAATGAAACACAGGAATGAGATTGCGGGTTCTGGATCCGACCACCCCGGGATTGGATTCCTGTTTTGCCACCTACTGGCCTTGCGTCCCTGACGAGCTCTGTCCCTTTTTCCGGCCTCAGCGTCTTCGTCTGTAACAAGGAAATAATAGTACCGCCTTCATGGGGTAAGATTAAATGAGATGGTGCTTGTAAAGCACCCAGCTGCAAGCCTGGAGAACATTAGCTCTTCCGTGTTAGGCAGAGAGGGGTCAAGGCTAATACCCCGCCCTCCCCGGACCCTGGTTGCTTGGGGGCCTGTGCTAAACTGTGGTCGTTCGCTTTCCAAGCTTCAGTTGGGAAATTGTGGAATTCTCTCTCTAGAATTCTGTGGTAAACTTTCTAGTCCAGCCCTGCTTCACAGGTTACACTTCCTGTTCCTGCACCAGTATGAGTTACCACCCGCAGCAAGTTTGAATCTTGGACGCTCCTCTGTCTGGGTAGCGTCTCCGGACCTGGCTCCCCTGGGGCTCCCCTGTGTGCACCTGCCTGGTCCTCCGTGTCCTGGGACTCGCGGCCTGACGGGGGGCCCGTCCCACCTCCTGCAGTCTGGCCCGGATCTTCGTTCCAAGCCCTTCCATTTGTCCCTTCAAGTTGTCTTCGCCTACACTGGGTCGATATTGCCTTGCATGTGAGTCTGTCTTAACATCGTGTTCATCACAGCAAGGGATGCTTCTTCCCTGATGCTACTTTCTCAAACAAATACTTGGAAATATTTCAGATGTGAAAAAAAAAATCCAGAGAATAAAATAATACCCCCCATTGACATTAGCAAAAGTTAACACTGAACTGTCTTTGGTTCATATTATAAAAGAATTGAATGGTGCAGAATACAGTCAAATCCCCTTTCCAGATCCCTCTAGGTACCCATTCACTCCTTTTTCTCCCTCCCTGGAGGGACGCACCATGCTGAAGGTGGTTTTTTTTCTCCCACACATGTTTTTATACTTCCACTAAGCATTTATATGCCCATAAATTATACACTGCATTGTTTTGTATTTTAAAATTTTCATGTAATTTAAAATTTTACATAGTATGCTGAATGTGTCTGTTGTGGGTTGAGTTCTGTCCCCCTAAATTCATACGTTGAAGTTCTAACCCTCGGTTCCTCATGAGGCAACCTTCTTTGAGAAAAGGGCCAGTTCAGGTGTAATTAGCTGTCACGATCCTGGGGGAGGGGGAGTCCCCATGACTGGTGCCCTCATAAAAAGAATGCCGTGGGAAGAGACAGAAACACCTAAAGAGGGAAGACGATGTGAAGACAGAGGGTGAATACCTCTAGGAAGCCAAGAAATGCCCGAGGCACCAGGGACTGGGGGAGGAGTCTGAGACACCTCCCCAGAAGGAAACAGCTCTACGGGACACCTTGATCTTGGACTTCCAGCCTCTAGGGCTGTGAGAGAACACATTTCTGTCATTTAAGCCCCCCAACCATGGTACTTTGTTTAGACAGCCCAAGAGGGTGAATTCAGGATCCTTCTGCCAAGTCGGCTTTCTTCGCCCCACTGATACGCTGTCTGTCTAGACGTGGCCATGTTGGGGGTAGCAGCCTACCATCCCCATTTTAAATACCAAATGTTGGATTCAAGGGGTTTTTGTTGTTGTCTTTGTTGTTCTTGTTTTTGTTTTTCTTTTTTTTTTTTTTTTTTTTTTTTTTTTTTTTTTATTTTTGGGACAGAGAGAGACAGAGCATGAACGGGGGAGGGGCAGAGAGAGAGGGAGACACAGAATCGGAAACAGGCTCCAGGCTCCGAGCCATCAGCCCAGAGCCTGACGCAGGGCTCGAACTCACGGACCGCGAGATCGTGACCTGGCTGAAGTCGGACGCTTAACCGACTGCACCACCCAGGCGCCCCTTGTTTTTGTTTTTAAAGAAAACAGGCACCAGGGTGGCTCAGTCTGTTAAGCATCTGACTCTTGGTTTCGACTCAGGTCATGATCTCACCGTTCGTGGGTTCAAGCCCCGCATCGGGCGCTGGGCTGACAGCATGGAGCCTGGTTGGGATTCTCTCTGCCTCCCTCTCTCTTTCTGCCCCTCCCCCGTGCTCTCTCTCTCAAAATAAATAAACATTTAAAACAAAAACAAAACACATAGCCCAGTGCCATGTGCAGCTCTCATTTTTTCTTTCATTCAATAAAAAAATGTGCTGAGTACCAGCTCTGTGCCAAGCCCCGAGGAGAGCACAGGGGAGTCTAGTGAGCTGGGGCAAATCCCTCCCGGAAGGCAGGCAAGTGACCCGGGCTTTAAACGTATGCTGACGGGGGAAGGCGGGGCGGGGTGGGGGAGTGACGGCGTGTTTGGCGGTCTAGGCTGGCAGCTCCTGGGGACCAGGTGGGGCTGCTGTCTGGGAGTGCCACCTTCCGCAGCCACCGGGGTGCCCATCCCCCTGCGTCGGTGCTCGCCGCCCTTCATCAGCCAGCAGCATCCCCTGGAGGGCTTGTGAAAATACAGATCCCTGGGCCCCACTCACAAGGTTTTGAATTCAGCAGGTCTGGATGGGACCCAAGGAATTTGTCCATCTACCACGTTCCGAGGTGATGGAGTGCTGCTGGTCCAGGGAACACACCTTGAGAATGATTGGTCTATTGTATTTGATGCCATTTGGTGTCTCATACTTTCTTTGTGTGGTGTGTATGTATATATATATATAAAGATCAGGAGTCATATGCTTTGCCAACTGAGCCAGCCAGCCACCCTAGGTATATATTTTTAATGAATTCACTTTTCAGCAGGATAAAAAAAAATGTGTGTTATATCCTGACTTGTAAAATTTTAGTTCCCATTAGTTGTTCTGGGATGGGTTTGTTTTTGTTTGTTTGTTTGTTTTTAAGTTTCGGGTGGGGTTCCAGAAACTTCAGTGCCCCTAGACCAGCACGTTACAGTAGTTTCTTAGTTTACGTGTAGGGATGATGGGTTCAAAGCCCACACCAGTACCTGCTGCAAGGTTGGGCTTTTATTTCTTACTGGTGATCTGTGCCCCTTCCCACCAAGGGCCCTGATAAAATGGCAAGTCTTCTCAAGCTTTCTTATTGCCTCCCTGACACGTAGAGCTTTTTCGTCACGGACTCTGTTGTGTCGCTCAGAATTCATACATTGAGCCCCCGGATAGGACTGTGTTTGGAGGGAAGGCTTTAAAGAGGCAGTTAAGGTTCAGTGCCATCGTAGTGCAACGCGAGTGGTGTCCTTTGTAAGAAGAGACACCCGGGATGCACACACCCAGAGGACAGTCCCCAGGAGGACCCAAGAGAGAGGCCTCGGGAGACTCCCAGTCTGCCAGCACCTTGATCTCAGCCTTTCAGCCTCCAGAACTATGACAAAATCAATTTCCCATATGCCACTCGCTCTGTGGTGTTTGGTGATGGCAGCTTGGGCAAATGCATACAGCCCTTTGAAAGGTGGCGGTGGCTCTTCACCCAGGACGTTATCCCCCCATCACCTTCTGCGGGCAAAGCCTCCACCTCTTACCTCATGGCCACTGGAGACCCATCCCGTGGAGACTCCGGGCGCTGCTTCTCCTCAGCTCGTGTGTACTCCCCCGAGGGCTTAGGTTTCTTTCGTCTCTGGCACCCAGCAGTTTCCCTTATTTTCCTCTACATCTTTCAATGTTCTGTTTCACCCAACGTTTGGGTCTCTCCGTAACCGTCGTCCCAGGCGACATCAGGTTCATCTGCTATGCCGCTGAAGCTCCATACTATGTTCTTAAATCCTTTTAACACCTTCTTGCATCCGATTTGATCCACATCCCTCCCGACGATTTCCATAAGACAGTATCGTCACCCTCCGCTTACAGATGGAAAACTGAAGGCTGGAGAGTTGGAGCGATTTTTCCCCAATGTCGCGTAGCTAATAAATAATGGAACTTGTCCTGGGACCTCCCAAAGGTGCCTCCGCTGCAGCCTGGCACCTCATGCAGCCAAAGTGTAACGTTTTTTACAAGGTAGACGAGTAATTTTCCAGCACTACAGAATATAGCTTTATATACATATAGATAAAAAAGCTACAGAATATAAATTTGAAAATTCTCCAAATTTCAGAAAACATTGCTAACATTTCTCCCAAGTAAAGCTGTGAGATGCTGTCAGGAACATCCACATTTGACTGTTTCTCTTCCGTGGATCTAAAAGCATCTTCTGAGAATCTGAGAAAACCTTCTCTTCCACACCATCGATGCCATCACTCCTAAGAGACAGATTCTCATCTCTGTTTATGCCTGAAATTTAGCAAAAATTCTCTCTATTTTCTTCTAGTAGATTCTAGGGCCAGCACCCAAAGGATTTTCCTCTTTCGGATATAGTCTTGGAAGCCTCTACAGTGCAATGTGTAGTATGGAATGGGGAATACAGAAGTGTAAGTTATCCACCGGGATATGATTCCGGGCGCTCAGCTTAGAAACAGATCTGAGGGTGAGTTTTCCTCTTACAACCACTGGCTTGGGTATAAAGCAGGTCCTTTCTGGAGAGGCATCTGCCCACATTAACACAGCATTCTCCCCTGACCTTGCTCTGAGTTAGCTCACCGTCCGCTGCTCTGGAGTCCATGATTAGGATCTTTTGTCCCGTCTTCATCCCTCACCCCCAACCTGGCTCAAGCTCCTTGCATGCCGCCTTTCTGCTCGTGAAGTCTAGAAGGATCCTTGAGTTTCATTTAGCTGCCCTCAACTCCCGTCCTGGGTTCATCCACGTCCATTCGCCTCCTGCCTGTTTTGTCTGGACCTCATGTACATTCCTGGCCCGTAACCCTCAGCCACTGCCTTTCCTGAAACTCATTTCCTGGCTGCTCTCAAGAGAGTAGCAGTGGATTTGCCCTCGGTCGCCATGACCGCTCGTCTTTCTCTCTTCACGTCTGCTGCCGGAGGGCTTCCAGGGAGGTCTGTCACCCAGCTCTCGCAAGGTACCGGGCGTCACCACAGGTACCGCACGCACTAAAGTTACAGACCTCGCTCGCCTGTTGCCTAGCCTCGCGCAGGTCTGTTCCGATTTCCTCACCAGCCTTTTTTATTCCGTCAGAAGGAATTGTCAGGTTGGTAAGTGAAGTGATTCCAAGTCAAAAGCTGTGTTCGATCAGGGTATGTATTTGAGGCTGGAGCATTCTTTTCTGCCTACGTGCATTGTGGTTCCTCTTCTTGGCCGTCCGTTCTGTGCCTCAAAGTCACCAGGTCCAGTAGATGTCGATGCTCAGGGGCCCGATGACCCCTTTGTTCTCCTTGGTACCAGGGTGATCCCGTGACGGTAGCCTCCCCCCTCCCCCACGGGCTGTGTTCTCAGGCACCCGCTCTGCTCTAAATAATCGTGAAAAAGAAAGTTTATGTCTTAGAAGTGTGTTCTCTACCTCCGTTTTCTTCTAACTTCTTAAATGTGAGAAAGCAAGGGTGGGGTCCGAGCCCACGTGGTCTTGCCGTCACAAAAGGCCTCGAGTCTCAACAAAACTGTGCTGGACACATCATGCTGACAAGAGTCGTGGGGATGTTACCAGAGCTCCCTGGAGATGCGGTCTCTTCTTGGGGAAGAGACCTCGCTTACACCTGCACGTGTCCTCCTCTTATTACCTCTGGCTCCACTCTGCTGCTTACGTGCTACCCACACACACAGATGGCCTTGGCGAAGCCGGGGATCCGTTTAATTGCCTATCATGATGTAAAGCTGCTCAGGAGATTCAGGTGATTATTTCAAATGGCAGCAATTTCTTTTAAACCGGTTGGAGGGTTTCAAAAATCAGAAACCTAACAGTTGGGTCATTTTCTAAATGCAGCTATTTTTTGTGTTCTGCGTGAGAACAAAATACTTTTGGCAAAGCCCCCACCCCCCACCCCGAAATGCTAAACATCTGAAGTCAAAGAGTCCAAAAGAAGGCAGTGGGCCACGTGCTCTAGGAAGAAAAGCGGGAAACAGGAATCCGAACTTGAATCTCTGTCTATGACTGCCAGGTGAGTGAAGACTTGGACAAGATAAAACTGTCTTCATATGGGGAAAAAAACCCAAGCCCAGATATGTACTGGTCCCCACGCACCTCACGGTGATGCTTCGCTCCAGCTGCAGCTTTGAGAAACGCGTCAGAAGTCCCTGAGGTTTCTGCATCTGAAAATTCAGTGCTCCGGGAGTTTTTTCTGTACACAGAGAAAACACCATGTGAATAATTGCTACGAAGGAATTCGGCCTCTCAGGTGGACTTGACAGGCTGTCAGCTGACCACGGTCGCGTCTCTTCACCCCCACTGTGTGTGTTGGTCGGGCGGTGGGCCGAGGAGGCCGTCGTGCATTTTGACATCTACGTGTTCCCTCTTCTTTGCGTCTTTGAGGAGTCCTTGTTTCTCTTCTGCTCATTTTCTCAGCTCACTTTGAAAAGTTCTAGTACCTAGACATCTTCAAGTAGCCGGCCCCACTTGAACCCCGAAACTAGTTTGTTAAACCTTCAGGTTCAGGGGACATGGGACGGAAGTGTTTTTGTGTTTTAATCAGTCTTCATCCATTCTGTGCCCTAAAGTATTAAAAAATAGGTAATAATGGAAAATACGTGGCGCCAGACAGAATTTCCAGCATTTTAACTCCGTTTACTCCTTTAGTCCTTCCATAGGGAGCACAGGGAGGCTGGGGACGCCCCAGTGTGGACCCCGCAGCCATTGGAAGAGCCGGGAGGGGACCCAGGCCTCCCCTCGACCGACATCTGCCACCTGCGAATGTTTTCACAACCAGTTCTCCAACATCCCCCAAAAGAGCCCTCGTTCGCAGCAGATAGTCATTGTGGATTTCTGTGGTTCAGTGCTCCCTCTCTGGCAGAGCTGAGACTTCCAGCGGGAACCCAGCTGGCTCCCAGACCTGCCGAGAAGCTGAATCGTGGGCTTTCGTGAGCCGACGATGCTCCAGACAGAATCTCTCTATTTTCTCCCGCGGCAACTGAAGGGGGTTCTGTGTGCTGGTTCAGCCGCCTCCCCAAATATCCTCTGGGACTGGGCTGTCTGCTTCTGTGCCTGCCTCCCCCGCCCCTCCCTGACTTCTGGCACTTTCCCTCTGTGGCCAGGAGGGAGGCTTCGTGCCTCTGCAGCGCGGTGCCCAGGGAGTCAGGAACAGGCGAGGCTCCCTGTCAGGCCAGGTGTAGAAGGGCAAATAAACACACTCGGGATAAGGAAGAGAAGGGCTAAGCCGCAAAGGAGAAGAGACGATAGCCATCGGAGCTCATGGGCACCTGACACCAGCTCAGTTCTGCCCCTCCTTGTCCAGCTGAGGACCTGCCTCTCTAGGAATAACTACCTGGGTCAAGGGAGCTGTAGTTAGTTTATGCGGATCAGTAAGGACATGTGGGCATACCCCCCCCCTGGCTGATTTCCATCGACACCTGACTGTGGTTCACAGAAGAGGCCAGGGTATCTTGTCATTGGACTATCAGAAACATGCACAGCAGGACGGTTGGGGGCGGAGTCTCGCTGACCTAGAGGCCATGAAGGAAGATAGGGTTTGATCGGTTCCCATACTTACATTACGGCTTTTACTTGGATTCTTTGGGGATTGACCTGCGTCCTTTGCACTGTCTCCACCCAGGTTTCCTTGAGCCTCTGGACAGGGTCTGGGCTTTGCTTCATGCCCACGAGGTCCTTAGAGGTAGCTGAAATCAACCAGCCCAAGGTTGGGGACAGGGAATGGGGAGGTTTGCTCACAGCAGCTTCCGTTGAGGTCACTGCTCCCCAGAAAGGGAATTTTGGGTGAAACGCTTGAAAGTACTAGAGTAGGCTTTTTTTCTGATTTATTTATCTGTTTGGTTTTGGGGTGTTTTTCCCTCTAAAGAGAAAGATTCCTTGTGTATAATTGTCAATAGCTTCTTGGTTTTCATGTTGTAGTGCTCACTATCCATTTCAATTCTGCTGTCTGGATCCCAGTCTTGATTTCCACCGGGAGGAAAACCTCATTCACTTTCGTGTGACATGAGGGGATAGATCTGCTTTGAGGGTGTGAGTGGGGCGCATGGGGACCTCACCTGCAGTGCGGGCCAGTGAGGCAGGAAATGACCTTCTTCATCATCACGTTCATGCCTGTGCCCAGTTCCGTCGCAGTGGCTGGGCACCTCCATCACTGCTGCTGAGGCTGGATGGGCCTGTTACCCTGTTCCTGTTTCCAGAGGGTTCTCTCTGAACTCCAGACAGGATGATTAATGGCCCTTTGAGCCGACCCTAAAAGACTGAGGAGACAAATATACCTCATTCATGGGGAAGCAAGCCCCAGGACATATATTATCTAGGAAAAATGAGATGGCCAATGAGCTATTTCATTGGGTATTTATCAGCTTTAGTTTTTTATTATAACACTTTATTTGGCTTTTATATACATATATATTTATATATGTGTGTTTGAAGAGAGGTCTCTATGAATATACAGATATATTTAGAATATATATACACTCTGTTATATATGATATATATTATTTTGTGTGTATATACTTATATATACTTTATTACATATAATAATGTATATTATGCATATGTCTGTATACATACAGCACCTTATTAAAAAAACCAAGAAGAAAGCACTACATACTAGAATATCATTAAGGGTTAGCTTTTCTCACATGCTTTTTCTTCTTGCAGGAGGTGGAGAAGACTTAGGTAAAAGTAGGTGTAGGCAAAACAAAAATAAAAATAATATGTTGTTTTTTAATCACACAAATAAACTACTGCCAACAGTATGTATCTTTCCAGTTATTTATGCATACAGAAGCATTTCTTTAAACAATTAGGATTTTATTATGCATGCAGTGTTGCAGTAGCTTTTTAAAATGTACTATAGTAGGACTAAACAGGATAAATTATATAAAAAAACTTTTAACCTACTACCTAAGAGTTTACACTAAATAAAAGTTATTATTGCCTTCTCTATCAAATATCATTACCTATTTTATTTCCAGTTATAAACAGTCCTGTAATGAATATTTTCATGACTTTAGCCTTATATATGGCCATTATTATTTCTTTAATATAGTTCCTATGAGAAGAAATGCTAGGTAGAAGGATTATTCACCAATTCATTAAGCGACTCTTTATTTTGTGCTTACTATTTGCCAGCAACTCTCTTAGGAGCCGGAAAGAAATATCAGAACAACAAGACATACTTGGGACCCGCTGTAGTGGAGCTTACACCCCAGGGAGAGAGGGAAACCGGTTAAACAATTAGAGGGAGCTCAGAGAAAGCAACTTCAAATGGTTAATAGACATGTGAAAAAGACGTTAAGTCTTCCCTGGTAGGGAACAAAATGCAAATTGAAATCACAAGGAGGTGCCACTTGCCGTCCATCAGGTTGACCCGAACTAACCAACAAACACCAAAGCCAGCCAGGATGTGGAAGACTGGGGTGCTTACAGATTCACATTTGCTGGGTGAAAGGTGAATTATTACAGCCCTCCAGGGCAGTAATCTGACCACATCTATAAATATAAAATGCACATATACTCTTAACACTGCGGTCGGCGGTCGGCGGTGGAGGGGGTGCGGATTTATCCCATAGAAATTGTATTTAAGAACATACGTCTCAACAAGATCAGAGTATGCCATCCCCAAAATATGCCACTGTGATAGAAGCATTATTTTGAGTTTGAGGAGTCACGGAAGCAACCCTGCCCTCCCTTTCTCTCCTAAAACAGGGTACGTATTCCCTTCGTAGAGGTCTCCCCATACTCCCTCCTTGTCACTGGGGACAGCGTTTCCTTGATGCTCCATAAACAAGCCTAACCGCCGTCTTCCACTAGTCTCCACATATGTGTAGCCGCCTACGGCTTACCGTTTGGGAAACTCAAACCCCTTCGCCTTCGGTCATTTTTCCACACTTCATCGCCCTTTGTTAAAATAGTATATACACTCTGGGGCCTTAACCATTGCTGTGCCTCCCCCTCTTTTCCTGTAAAACTCCTGTGTGCACGTGAAGAGAACTCTTTTCCTGTGAATCTGTCTTTCATCACTTTTGTAAGCAGGCCACAGTCACCTAAGTGGGAAGAGGAAAAAATTGGGCTTTTATCCCTTCCCTGCACATTCGACAGTGTTCATGGCACCTTTGCTCACAGTGGCAAAAGCCAGAAACAAATAAAAGGGAGTTACGGTATAGCCACTACATGGGAATTTTAGTGCTATCATGATTTCTTGTATGATATCCCATTAGGTGGTATTGTGTGTGTGTGTGTGTGTGTGTGTGTGTGTGTGTGTGTATGCGTAAAGAAATTAGGGAAGAATTAGATTTAGGAATATCCATGATATGTTATTAACCAAAAAACAAAACAAAACAAAAAGCCATGAAGAAGAAGAAAGACACAAAGAGTTTTACAGTAATGAAAAATGCATGAGTCTCTTTCAGGGAAAAGCCAGCAAACTCAAATATAAGTATAAGCTCTTATGTATTTATCTGATTAAGGGTAAATGTGTGTACAGATATCTAGCACAGTTTTAATCTGGTTACTGCGGGAAGATGGGATTGGGTAGATGATTAGCTTTTTTCTCGTACGCCTCATATTGTATTACTTCGGGAAAATACTAAACATAGAGAATTTTAACATCAGCAGTTTTATTCCTAATAAAATGCTGCAGAGAAGATTGAGGGGGTTCCAGGAGCTCAGAGCAGAGGCACCCAGCACTGTTCCTCTAACTTCGAGAAGCATTATCCATCCAGTGGGCTGGGTAGGGAATAAAGTTCCCTTGTCCAGGAATAAAGAGGCCATGCATGGGCATGCGTAACAAGTTGTGGTCTTTGTTTTTAAGTCTAACGTGAGTGCACCTCTATGCAAGTAAGATGCCATTCACTTGAGCAGGTGCCATTTCTTAGGCTCACTGTAATTAGGGAGCGAATTGTAACGGAGGCACAGAATTTAAAGCAGAGGATATATAGTGCAGAAAAGGGTCAACTTTCAGCCCTGGGGCATCCCATTCTCCGATGCTCAAGTTTTTTCCTCTGCATGGGGGGTACCTTCCTTTTGCCCACCTTGCAGGACTGCGAGCAGGATCACATGAGCTAGACTACGCGAAAATGCCCGGCACAGAGCCTGGCACGAGGTGAACCCTCCGAATGTGCCCCTTGATCTGAACCTGCCCATTCCATCCTACAGAACCGTCACCAAGAACAAAGGAGGAACAGATGCGAGGGCCCTCTGGAGAGTGTGAGGCATGACATAAAAAAGGGAGGCATTAAGAAAGGCAGCGTGAGAGCCAGTGTTAGAACCGGGGACCTTGGCATCCACTTCGGATCTTGGATATGCTCTGTGCGCACTGTCACTGCAAAAAGTTTAACTAAGTTCGAGAAGTTGGTTGCTTGTCTAACAGCCGGGAGAATGAGGAACTGGCTGAGGTGAAGTGCTCCAAAGGAATGTCTGGCACAGAGCCCTTATTTCCAGAACTTTCCAGCACTGGCAGGTGTGAGATTGTGCAGTCACCGAGAGCCTTGCCAGGGAGATTCGGTGCTAACTGCTGAACGCGAAAGGGAAAGTCCCTTGGTGGGCCGTGTGAGCTGTGAAAGGAAAGTCGCAGAAGAGGGTACAATAAATATCAGTTCCAAAAACACTTTGCAGGCATTGAGACTCGGCCAATTACAGAGCTAGAGTGTTTTGGCCAGCTCTGAAGTGTGGGGAGAAAAACTGATGAGACAAAGCTTGTCTCCTAGCGTTCTTTTTATAATGCTCTGTGTGTACCAAGTGTCTCATAGCACAAGGTGAAAATATTTGAAAGGAAAAGGAAAAAAAAAAAGTACTGGTTTATATTCATGAAATGGAAGCCTTAGAGTATCACGTCTATCCCCTTGTATCCACCTAAAGCACGGTGAGCCTTCCAGCCTTCTTTCAGACCCAGCTCGAACTGTGCCACGCGGCTTTTTGTTGCATGCTTCGACCTTGAGGTAGAAATCTGTGTGCAAACGCTCTCTCCCTGGTCCATCTTAGAGAAGAAATGGAGGCACACAGAGGGATGGGCGCACCCACAAGTACCCCAGCTGTGCAAGGGGAACGAGACAAGGGCATCCTTGGGTCGGCACGTAGATCGGGGTCAAAGGACAAAGGTCAAAAGGGTGGGACTGTGACCAAACACATATACTTGGATTCTCAGTTCTCTTTCGTTTTGTTTTGTTTTATTTTTGAGAGAGAGACACAGAGTGCGCGTGGAGAAGGGGCAGAGAGAGGGACACACGGAATCCGAAGCAGGTTCCAGGCTCTGAGCGGTCAGCACAGAGCCCGACGTGGGGCTCAATCCCACAAATCGTGAGATCATGATCTGAGCCCAAGTCGGACACTTAACCGACTGAGCCACCCGAGTGCCCCCGATTCTCCATTCTGAGGTAAAAGCCCATTCCTGGTCTGCCCCTCTCTTCCTTCTCTCTAATGTGCCCCTTTCTGGCTTGATGGCCAAATTGTCTCAAGTTAGCTCATGGTGGAAATCCTGTGAAATCACTGACCTTAGACAAATCCCTCTCCTGTTCTTGCCTCCTGTGGTCAGCAGAGGTAGGTGTAGACGGTCACTGATTAACCTTTTAGCGCTTGCTGTTTCTGTTGGCCACAAACACACAAAGCCTTCGGTATAAAAACAGCAAAACCACTAATCACAGCTCAGTAGTTTCCTGGGTTTAGGTGAGCAGACAGTCAGAAAAATTGAGGGTGCTGTGTATTCAATGCCTTTTTTTAAAAAAGAACAGTCATAAGATTGCTGGAGGTGGACAGTCGGCTCCTTTGGGCACTCCTGGGCCTGCGGCTGTTTAGGGGACAAGCAGCCTTAGCTCTCGGGCCTCCTCTTTCTCATACGTAAGATGAAGACTGAGTTGGAGGACTGCTGTGATTCCTGCGGCAACAGTTTAGGATGGCCAGAGTTAGCGATATTTGGGGCATACTTACTCTAAAAACGTATTCGTTGTTTATCTGAAACTCGAATTTCACTGGGTGTTCTCTGTTGTCTCTGGGAACGCTACCCCAGTTCATATCTTGTTGGGAAGGCCCGCTAACCCGGGTTCCACTGCCTTGCTAGCGACAAGGGGACCACGGCTCCCTCCCACCCCCATGGCACGGGCCCACCCTGGCTGCAAAGCAGGAAAAGGCCCACTGTCCCAGTCAACTTGTCTCTGATCGGGGACCCTGCAAACTAAATTCTCTCCAGTTCTTCTGAGGCAGAAACCTCAAACTTACACTGGGTTTGGCCTCATTTCCCATCAGCGTTGTTTTGCGAAAACAAAAAACAGAAAACCCCCTCTCGCAGGAAGGAGACCATTTTTTTTTCTTTCTCCATGGAATTAAATTCCAACACGTGACCAAGGAGGTATGTGGCTTCTCAGTGGAAAATCTTGGGTGTTGTATGCATTGCACTAAAATTCACTCTAGGAGGTGGCATGCGCAGCATCTCAGTGAAAATAAGAGTACTCAGAATGGAGAAGCAGGATTTGCCTTTTTTTTGTTTGTTTAATTTTTTTAATGTGTATTTATTTTTGAGAGAGAGAGAGGGAGACAGAGGGTGAGCAGGGGAGGGGCAGAGAGAGAGGGAGACCCAGAATCCGAAGCAGGTTCCAGGCTCCGAGCTGTCAGCACAGAGCCCGGCGCGGGGCTCGAACCCACGAACCGTGAGTTCGTGACCCGGGCCGAAATCAAGTCCGACGCTTGAGCGGCTGAGCCACCAGGTGCCCCAGGATTTGGCTTTAAAAAGGGATGGGAAAGGGGTGCCTGGGTGGCTCAGTCAGTTAAGCATCCGACTTGATTTTGGCTCAGGTCATGATCCCACAGTTCGTGGGATCGAGCCCCACATCAGGGTCTGCGCTGACAGTGTGGAGCCTGCTTGGGGTTCTGTCTCTGCCTCTCTCCCTACTGAAATAAACAAACATGAAAACAACCAACCAGTTTGATAAGCATTATTTCAGCAGATGAGGAGACTGTGGCTCCAGATGTTGAAATTAGAACCCAGACATTCAGGCAAGCCCTTGCTCTCTTTCTCTCCCTCCAGCGATTAGGCTGTGCTCAGCCCAGGTGGCTTGGGAAACACTCATAAAAGCTTGAATTCAGGGTAGGTAATAAAGAGGATATGGCTTAAGGAAAACAACACACACTTCTGGGGCACCTGGGTGGCTCAGTCCCAGGTTAAGCGTCTGACTCTTGGTTTGGGCTCAGGTCATGATCCCAGGGATGGTAGGATTGAGCCCCTCCTAAGCATGGAGGCTGCTTACAATTCTCCCCCCTCCCCACCCCCTCCCCTGCTCTATCGTGCACTCTCTCTCTCTCTCTCTCAAATAAAAAAGAAAAGAAAAGAAAACCAACACATACTTCTTTCTCTCTTCCCTTGCTGATATGGGAACATACCCTGTGTGTGTTTCATCAGTGACTAACAATAATTCAATTGCCATTAATCAAATTCACTTCTGTAGTTTCTGGGTGGGTAGACTAGGCTGGGTTCTACGGTAGTTTGTGCCAGGAAACTAGAAAAATGACCAGGATGCTTATTGGACAAGCTTCACTATCCTGCTCTGAAAAAAGATCAGCTAGTTTTAGGGTTTTAAATACTGAATAGCATCGTTTGCTTTTATACGGAGAGCCCACAATGCTTCCCTGTTGCATTCAAAAGTATGTGCTCCTGGGCTATCGCATTAAATTTAATTGCTAAAATTTATTTATTTAGAAAACAAATCACTTATCCCCTATATTCTGTGTATATAACATTTGTTGTACTCGTTCATTCATCCATCCATTCATTTATGTTTGTTATATATTTTTACATTGTTTTCGGTCACTTGGGCGGAAGAAGAAATCAAAACTACTGAAACCACATTGGACGAATGACTTTAAGGAAATGCGTGCTAGCTGAGATTATGAGTGATCTTTTAGTTTCTTCTTTTACTCTCATAAATATAAAATCCTTTTTTAAAAAGTTGAGAAAAATCCTAGCAGAAAGGAAACCTTCTTGCCCAAACCTACATCTACAAACCGATCTCTCCCAACAGCCTAAAGGTCTCGTCCGCTTTCTAGCTGTTGACAAACAACACATATCAACATAATTGAGATAATTAAGGGCAGTGCCAGGTACTGTTATCATACGGGCGTCTACAGTTCAGGGACTGCCAATATCCGCTGCCTTGTAACCGCCTGAAGGCGTGGAGATTAACACCTACAAAGTGTGATGGCTTGAATATAGATGAGGGGAGGGACACAGGCTGCTTCCTTTGGTTAAAACATTACCGGAATAATTATTACAATAGCGAAATGGCTTCAGCCTTCCGTTAAGATTTTTTTTTTTTCCTTCTCCAGTTTACCATGTATCTCCGAAACCTTTTTTTTCTCATTCCTCCATATGGCAAATGACTGTCATTGAAAATCTTATGGTACTTCAAGTCGAGAACATTTTGTGTGGATTGAGTTAGTGGTCCCCAAGATGGGGTAATTTTCATTGTTGCTGAGGAGAGGAGAATATTACTTGGGGAGACTCAGCCGGCATTTTATTAAACAATTGTACCAGCTGGAAACAAATTATTGCCTTTATTTGAAACTACCATTAAGGAGTCGTACGCTCTCATTTCTGTGGGAAGTAAGTGTCGGGACCAGGCAGGGTTCTCATGTTGGTGGATTTCTTTGCAGGCCCACCTGAACCCAAATCGTGACCAACACTGAGGCTGTTGGCCGCTGTTTTTACATCAGCACTATAGTTGCTTTTAACTTAGACACCGATGCCACTGTCACTCTTTTCTCTAAGGCTCTGGAATATTTATGATTTATGGAATATCATCTGCCACAAATAGAGGGACACACACATATTGGGTAAAATCCAAATCGGTATTAATGTACCCCTCCTTCAGCTGTGATTTCTTTGAAACAATTATGTATGGATTATTGCTGCAGCCTCTGGGTCCCATCTGTGGTATGCTATAAGAGTCAGGCACCACAGTTTTGCAAAAAAAAAAATATATATATATATACTGGCCATAATGTCTAAAGGCCTTGTGATCCAGAACTTGGTTGTGCTCTTGGAAAAAAAAAAAAACAAAACACAACCCACATTCTGCCAAAAGTAGCACAGGCCATGTTATCAGCTAATATCTCCACTCTGTATAGTTAGTGGGAAAATAAAGTATATCAGGACAGTGTAATTTAGAAGGGTGGAGAGAGCCACATAATTTCCAGGGCAGGGAAAAGAGTGCTCGTTGGTGCATTTTTGGTGGAACTGATCTGTTTTGGCAGTAACTTCCAGTTTCCTTTTTTTTCTTTTTTTTCTATGCCTAGTCTTTATTTATTTTATTTTTTTTTTTATTTTTTTGGTAATGGAAAAATACAGCACCAGACCCTAAAAGTCAAAAAGTGACTGCTGAGAACACTGCCCATTGCTTTCTTCCTAGAATTTGCTTACAGCTGCCTTCTTGCTGGATACCTGTTTATTAGAAAAAAATCAAGTGCCTTCCTGTCACAAACTTAATTGAAATGGGCTTATTCAAACCCCGGGGGGAGGTGCCTTTTGGTCATTTCATTTCTTTCAAATCTGCTATGCCTTTTGGCCTCATTGATTAAAACACAAAAAGCCTTCCATGTAATTGTGCAAGTCGGGCACCCAGATAATTTTCTCAACTGAACCGTCTGCCTTGGTTCACCCAGGCTCTACCCTCACCCTGTGGTTTCTCAAGGGGGACAAAAATCCACTGTGGGTGAAACAGCAACTTCTTCCAAGGTGGTGAAATGAGACACAATTGTCACAGCGCCCTAGATTGACTGGGACGAGGGAATGAGGAGGTTTGCACTCAATAAGTCAGCTTGGTGGAACCCGATCTCAGGACTCAGAAAGGAGCTGTCAACGAGGTGTCCCCAGCTGTTCTGAGCAGAGAGGGAAGGCGAATCTGAGTGTGGTGGGGTCACCTTAACTCTTTCTCTGAAACACAAGTCGAGTCCCTGGTGAACGTTCGCGACCACCTCCGGCTCCTTCGGGTGGCCCTCTGAGAAGGATCCCGTCCTTTCCACCTGTGGATCTTTCTCCCACCTAACAGTGCTGCACTTTGCAGCCAAGGAGGATGCTTCTTGCCTGTTCCAGAGCCAAGAGAGGGGCTGAGACTGGGTCTGTGTGACGGGCCACCTGTGAGGTCTTGATCCTGGGAGGTATAGAGTTGCAGAAGCCCTATATGAGTGAATCTCTCTCTCACACACAGTCGCGCGCACACACATTTGAAATATGACACAAAATGCGTTTAAAAAATGAGTACTTTTATTCCTTTCCTGTTCCTGCTATAACAAATCACCACACTCTGGAGACTTAAAACCACAGAAATTCATTCTTTCATGGTTCTGGAGGCTACCGGTCCAAATGCAAGGTGTCCGTGAGGCTGTGTTCCCCTGAGGCTCTGGGGGAGAATCTGTCCTTCGCCTCTTCTGGTTCCCGGGACGGCTGGCTTGCCTTGGTTGCACTCAGATCCCTCTCATCTCTGCCCCCGTCTTCATATCACCTTTTCGTCTGTGTGTCTTCCCTGAGGACAACTGTCATTGGATTCAGGGTCCACTTGGATAACCCATAACCATCTCTGCATCTCAACATCCACTACTTACTTCCGTCTGCAAAGACCCTCTTTTCAGATAAGATCGCCGGGACCTGGGGAAGATGGCGGTGTAGGAGGATGCTGGGCTCCCCGCGTCCTGCTGATCACTTAGATTCCACCTACACCTGTCTAAATAACCCAGATAAGATCGCCGTCCCGGGTTCTGGGGATTAGGACCTGGACATCTCTTCTGCGGGGGAGGGGACACACCACCTTGCCACTGTAGTAGCCAAAACTGGTTGATTGCCCACAGCAAAATGTTTAGAAGTAGGTGCCTTATTGTAATATTATACATTATACTGAATGGCATAGATGTATTTGTTTCTTTGGTACACTTCACTTTGCTCCAGAGAGGTTTTGAGATGGATGCGCGAGGTCACACGTTGCTCATGAAGAGAAGTCACGTGTGTTCTGTATGTTTCTTGCGACGAGACCCTGCGGTCCCTGGGGATTGCATGCCCTTATCGGGCACCCCCAAGCATGAGGAGCACCCGTTCACAAAAGGAGGGGGCGGGTATTTTTGCCGTCTTGCCCGCGTTCCGTCGAGGACCTCCTCATCCCAGTGGGGCCTCCCCTCCCAGCACGCTTCTCTCACGTGCTCTTTGAGAGGCAGTGACTCTCTGCCTTCGTGCAGTCACAGACCCTCATCGACTGCTTGTTGAATAGTGCTCCTGAGGACTGAAGGGGAGAGATGTCCTCAGCATTCCAGAATACTCCCTGGTGAGGTGACCGGAGATGAAGAGACAGAGGGCGTCTGGCGACAAGTATTAACTTCTCTGCCTTGCAGTAGGCAGTGCGGCCAACAAGCTCCAGGGAGACTTGAAAGCCACATTCCCCTCTTCTGTGTCTCCTTGTCCCTGGTCTGAAGTTCGCAAGCCATCCCTCTCTTGCCCATCTTCTTTTACTACATGCAGCATCACTGGTAAACTGAGCCAGAATCCCTGTGAGGGCAGGCCCTGCCATGTTTTAAACTCTAGCTCCTCACAAACACATCTGAGTGGATCTGATGGAAAAGGGTGAGCAGAGCCCTCACTTAGACCGCGAGCCTCGGCTGTGGGCCCCAGTCCTAGTTTCACCAGAGGAAGTCAGCACTGGGGATTTGGGAGCATTGGTGCCATTATTAAGAACATAAATACGGGGGCTCCTGGGTGACTCAGTCTGTTGAGCGTCTGACTTCAGCTCAAGGCATGATTTCACAGTTTGTGAGTTTGAGCCCTGTATCCAGCTCTATGCTGACAGCTCAGAACCTGGAGCCTGCCTCAGATTCCGTGTCTCCCTCTCTCTCTGACCCTGACCCACTTGTGTGCTCTCTCTCTCTCTCTCTCTCTCTCTCTCTCAAAAATAAATAAATATTTTTAAAAGAGTTGGAGGGGCACCTGGGTGGCTCAGTCAGTTGGGTATGGGACTTCGGCTCAGGTCATCATCTCGCGGTTCATGAGTTTGAGCCCTGTGCTGACCGCTCAGAGTCTGGAGCCTGCTTTGGATTCTGTGTCTCCCTCTCTCTCTCTGCCCCTCCCCTGCTCATGCTCACTCTCGCTCTCTCTCTCTCACTCTCTCAAAAATAAACATTAAAAAATTGTAATAGCAATAAAAAATAACATTAATATGGATTCTTACCCTTCATTGTTCCTTTAGTATCACTCCTTCCAGAATCCTGGAGGGCAATGGGGTGTTTGCAGACGGGGTTCAGACGTTCCTGGGTTTCTAGTCAAAATGCCTTTAAAACACCATCAAAACCTTTCTCAGGGAACACTCACTTCTATGATTGGCTCAATGAAATATTGTATTCAGTGGAACTGGCATCTGGCATCATAAAAAGGAGCATTTCTATAGAAACTATGGCCTGTACCCAAATCCCATGCTGCATCTTGACTGGGTCCCGTGCCCTCTACTCACGAGATGGCAAGGGAAAAGAGGCCCAGTTATCAACTTGGATGGTGACTAATCAGATTAGTAACCCCTCCCAGCGAGGAGAAAAAGCAGAGGCACATCTGGTGTGGGAAAAGCCAACTACATTTCCCTCCTCACTTTTCTGGTTACCTGGGTTACACCGAGCTTGAGTCCGGGGTGCAGGGGGTTCTGTTTCGTTCAGTTATCTCTGTGCTGCCCCCATGTTTGATCACAATCTAGGTCTGCCCGAAGCGGGCTGCCATGGAGCCTCACCCTGTCCCACTTCCCCATCTGACATTTCTTCTCTCTAACGTCTTCTTCTCTGTAGCTTGCATTTATGCTTCGTAAAGGATTTCCTAGACGCTGATCCAAGAAGCATGGAGTCCTAAGAGCTGCTTTGACAGGAAAATAAAAGGGGTCTGGCGTCTACTATGTTTGGAAAACTCAGCATGTTGTAATCCCCGCTTGGAAATTGATAATAAACACTAAAAGCCTCCTTAACCTCCGTTAAAGTGGAGTTTCCCAAACTTACTTGACTCCGGAATTCCTCTTTCACATAACCTGTATTAGTAGGGAGAGACGCATTCTGGAACATACTGGTGTGCTGGAAGACGTGTTGGGACTCTGAAACGATAGGCCTGGGGCTGAATCTTCTACTCTGTGACTTACTAACTATTGGCATCAGATAAGTTATTAGGGAGCCTCAACTGCCTTATAGAAAAAATGAATGTATACGGCACTGGCCTACCTGCCTGCCGGTGTAGGGAGAAATAAAGGTATCCATAAGAGCTCACCTAACATTACAGTAGGCCGTTCAAAAAGAGTTATGTGTATGTACATCTGTGACAGGAGAACGGCCCGTGGACTAACTCTGTCCCACTGCCCTTTATAAATAAAGTTTTATTGGCACACAGCCATACTTAACGTGTTTATCATCGTCCGCGTCTGCTGTCGCACTCCAATGGGGAACTGAGTAGTTGAAACAGAGACCATGGGGCTCGCAAAGCCTGAAATGTTTATTATTTGACCCTTTCCCGGAAGAAGTGTGCCGACCCCTTTTTTATTTAATGAGAAATAATTTCTGTTCAAGGACACATTGTGTCTGCGGAAGGAGAGATGGCCAGATGTGTTTCTCCTTCATTTGGGAACCTGGGCAGGGGCCCTGGCATGGATCCTTGTCTCAGGGTGCGGGTGGCCTGGCCTGCCTCACCACGTACATCAAATGGGAAGGTCTCCAGACCTAGCAGGCAGGTAGCAAAATACCCACACACAGACTTTCTCCAGATAATAACTTGGGTGATGAACCTGTCTGGACACTTGCAGCAAATCCTGGAAGACTGCCCAGTTCCACCCGGGGAGAAGGAAGGGCAGAAGAGGACGCAGCTCTGGGCCTATGGAACAGGCAGAGAGAGGCATCGTGTTTTCTAAAATCCTTAGGAACCAGAGACAGGTATTCACTTGCAAGAGTAATTCCCAGAAGGTTAACAGAGCACTGAAACGTCTGGGTGACACCGCAAACATTTCATCCTTTGGCCCCCGTGGTGGGCGAGCTGGGGTTTGGGACCACTGGGTCTCCACTCTTCGACGGTCCGGAGCACTCAGGGAGGCCAGCATTCCGAAAATCCATCTCAACGACTCTCTGGAGCTCGGCCCCCTCCACTCAGCTGCCCGGTGTTCACAGACCAGGCACGCCAACAGCCGAGCTAAAAGCCGGGAGCCGTTCCTGGGAGGAAGAATGTTCTCCACTCAGTAGGTGGGTGAGTAAGTGTGATAAGAGCCTTACCACCAGGAGCTAGATTGTGGCCGTATCGCTACAGCCCGTTTCTGGTCTTCACAGTCTCGAGCTGCTAACAGCATCTGGCATCCACGGCTCTTGGCTGAGGAACGCTTGCGGGGCTATTTGTGGAGCCTGTCTCGGAGAGCACACTTAAGACACCTCGTGCATTCCTAGCCTTGCTCCCCACCACGTGCTGCCCTTCTGTTTATGGCAGGGAGGGACGAAATGTTTGGGAGAGTCGCCGTGACATTTCAGTGCTCTGTTAATCTTTCGAGAATTGCTCTTACGAGTGACTACTTACAGCTGGTCCCTAAGGATTTTGGAAACTCATAGAAACAGAGGGTAAAAAAAAAAAAAAATCATCGTAACTCGGGGGCACCCTAGCTGATTATCGTTCTGCCCATTTTACCCTGCAGACCAGTCAACTTCCCTTAGTGATTTGAAGGCAAGTGGACCTCCCCCCGCTCAGGCTCCAAGACCCTCTACAATCTTGGGAGCATGTTGTTGTTCATGACTCTCTGGTCTTTTGCTGGGGGCAGGTGGCTGAATCCCTGTCCCGCAGTATTCCACCTCCCCCTCCTCTCCCCGTCCTCATATTGCCACCCTCCTGTTCGCCAAGACCGTCTGCATGGAGCCTGTTCTCAGAACTCTGAGAACCTGAGCTCTACACTGTATTTCACATTGAATTAGATGCTATTAGTTAGGGCCCACGGAAAACATATAAATATATACACTCTCTTCCCTCTAAGAGGAACATTAGCTTCTCGAAGGCAGGGACTGTCTTACGTCACTTGAACCTGCCCCACTGATCCCAAGTCGTAGCTGGAATATGGTAGTTCATCGGTAAACGCGGTTGGAAATGAGAAATTATGAAGATAGGTTTTGAGGGGGTCTTTCTGTCTACAACATTTAGGCAGGGGGCGGGGGGCGAGGGGGAAGACATGTTTCAGAGGAAAAAAAGCAGAAGTTCTAGCTGGAGAGTGTTAGCCGTGTTCATTCTAGGACTCAGATGCATCTGGAAGGCCAGGGGTGGGCCCGCCAAGGTCCATTTGCATTTGACCCAAGGAGCCGCTGTCTTGGGAAGGAGCTCATCCTCAGGGAACAGAGGGTAAAGGGTCATGATACTCGGACAAGGCCTCTAGGCCCGTGAAAGATGGAGGGGTTTGTCTCCTTTGCTGCCTAAAGCAAAGCATCACAGAGTGGGATGTGTGAAACGACAGAAGTTGGTTTCCTTACAGCCAGAAGTCCGAAGTCAAGATGTCGGCAGGTCTGTGCTCCCTCTGAATCCTTCAGGATCCTTCCCTGCCTCTTGTAGCTTCTGGTAGCACCAAGCATTCTTGGCCTGTGGCTCCATTACTCCCAGCTCTGTCCCTGTCTTCACATACCCGTCTCTCTCTCAGAAACATACCAGTCATATTGGATTAAGGGCCCAGCCTAGGGGCGCCTGGATGGCTCAGTCAGTTAAGCGTCCGACTTCAGCTCAGGTCATGATCTCGTGGTCCGTGAGTTCGAGCCCCGCATCAGGCTCTGTGCTGACAGCTCGGAGCCTGGAGCCTGCTTCGGATTCTGTGTCTCCCTCTTTCTCTGCCCCTTCCCTGCTCATGCTCTGTCTCTCTGTCTCTCAAAAATAAACATTAAAAAAAAAAAAAAGGGGGCCCAGCCCAATGACCTCATCTTAACTCAATCACATCCACAAAGACCCTACTTCCAAATAAGGTCACATTCACAAGTACAGGCATTAGAACATCAGCACATCTTTTTTAGGAACACAGCTCAACCCATAACAAAGGCATCTTTAATAGAGACGTATGTGTCAGTCTTCAATATCATTCTTTTCTTTAGGCACTGAGCTAAATAAAGCCCTTGAAAAGAAAAGTCAATAGAAGTAGATTTTTTTAAAATAAAACATTGGTTTATATGCTTTGATTGTATATACATTTGTTACCTATATGTGCTTATCTGGATACGTTTATTATCTCTATGTGCTTATAATACTGTTTTGGGACTGTAAGTGAAGTACAAGAAGCTGATGGAGATTTTCTCCCTGGAGCCCAGAGCCTGATCGAACCCAACCTACAGCCCAGTCTGAGTAGAGGTAGGCCCATCTACACCTGGGGCGAGACGACAGTAGGAGCAGGGGCTTGAACAGGGAAGAGAGGCCAAGGTGACCGTTCCTAAGTACCCAGAGGGAAGTCAGACCTCAGTGGGGACTGTAAGGGGCTCCTCCCTCCCTTCCTACCCGCTTTGAAGGCTCTCCTCCCACCCCCAAACCCCCAACACTTTGTTCTGCAGAACAGCTTCCTTGTTGCTTCAGTAGCCCACCTTCCCCCCTCTTCCTTGTTCCAGGAGCTGGCCAGCTCATTTTATTTAAGAGGGAAAAGAGGATTTTCTGTGTCTGTGCAGGGATGCATGGCTCTGCTCCCCTCCATACTCAGGGCATTCGTGAATCTGCCCCACCAGGGCATCCTGTTGTGGCTGTGGGTGGAAGAGGAATCCCTCCTGCCCTCGGGCTCTCCCCCTCCTGCTAAGGAGTGGAGGGTAGAGAGTCTGCGATGCTTCCAGGTGGCACTGATGCCCTCTGGCTGCAACAGCTCTGCACCACTGTCCAGAACTGTGTCCATCAGGGCCATAGGCACCTGCCTCTGCCTGAGCGAATGTTTCCATAGCCCCACTGAGGGGCGCCTGGGCGGCTCAGCCGGTTAAGCATCTGACTCTTGATTTCAGCTCAGGCCACGGAGTTTGAGCCTCACGTCGGGCTCTGCACTGATGTCACAGAGCCTGCTTGGGACTCTTTCTCTCTCTCTCTTCTCTCTCTGCCCCTCCCCCACTCTTGGCCTGCATGAGCTCGCTCTCTCTCCCTCTCAAAATAAACATTAAAAAAATTCTTTTAAATACATACCCCACTGAGCAATCACCTCCCTTTTTTATTTGGTACGAGCATCATCTTTTCTGCCATGAAATAGGAATTAGACTAATATCTGCCTCTTGGTCTTTACACCCTAACATGGGGCCTTGGGGAAAAACAGGGGCGGGGGGTGGAATGCTGTCTCTGGTGACGGGGACCCGCCGACACTGGGGCACCTGCCCGGGAGGCGGTCCTGAGGGAAGCCTGGATACAAGGCAAGGACACAGGCGCAGCAGGCACAGCCCCAGAAGATGATGCACAGGGGGCCTCGGGGCGGGGGCGGGGGCGGGGGGGGGGGCGCTTCGGGCGGGCATGAGGCCTTCGCTGGCCTTGCAGGCTTGTGAGGAGAGGGCAGAGGGAGCAGGGAAGGCGTGAGCTCCCCCTGCCCCTCCCTGGCCGGCCGCCTCGGCGCTGTGCCCTGGCTCACCCCTTGTCAGCCAGGCCCTCAGCAGGCGGCGCTGACAGGGCGGAAGGATGCTGCGGTCATGGGCCTGCCCGCCAGACCCCACTTGAACACTTTTTGCGGAGTGTGTAATCGGCATCAGAGGGAACTTGAACGGAAAGCACAAAGTCCTGAGTTTTGGGCCAGTTTTTCGGAACTGGAAAATCTTTGTTAACACGAGAGTGTCTACGGATGATGTGTTCCTGCATATGTTAGTGCTTACACATCTACTTACAGGGGCTTGATCATTAAATCATGTTATCCCCTAAAGATGTTCTCAGCAGCAACAAATCTCCTGGCATGACATATCACAGCAATAAAAAACTACTCGTGACAGGCAGGATGCTTCTGGAGCGCAAAAGAAATTTTTTAAAAACTAGGTTAAAACAGTAGGAGGCATGATAGTCAAGCAGAAATAGAAATGACAGGCTGAGATTGCCAAATCCCGATCTTCTGTTCCTGAATAATCGATGAACTATTTTTAGCTCTTATTTTGTTAGTGTGTAAAAGTGCTTAACGGGGCGTTTTCTCCCATTTCCTGCGCAGACCCTCTCCATGGTTCTCAAGTCAGGAATCAATATAATCTCAAAACAACAACAACAAATAAACAAAAAAAAAAAGAAGAAACAAAATAAGGGGGTTCATTAATTGGTAGATTGATAAACTGATTCAAGAAACTGGGTTCAGAATAAATGACGGGAATGAGGGAGGAGGAAGGTGGCAACGAGGGATATAAGACCTGATTTCATGTCCTTAAAGAGTTTCTTGGGGCGTCCGTGTGGCTCAGTCGGTTGAGCGTCTCTTGACTTCGGCTCAGGTCATGATCTCGCGGTTCGTGGGATCAAGCCCTGCATCAGTCTCTGCGCTGACAGCCTGGAGGCTGCCTGGGATTTTCTCTCTCCCTCTCTCCCTCTCAAAATAAACTAAAAAAGACAGAGTTTCTTGTCACATGACATCAGCGATGATTTTTTCGCCTGAGGTCAGTTAGTCAAGATTAATAACGATGATTTTTTCCGCCTGAGGTCACTTCGTCAAGCTTAATAACAATATTCAGAATTTGAGTGGCTGCAGTGTGTGTGGCAGCATTTTATGGGCTCTCTTTCATCAGCTACTCGATCACACCATCTCCCTGTTTTACAGACGAGGAAATAGGGGCCCCCAAAGACTAGGTGGCTTGCCCGAGGTCACGTGACCGGTGCCTGTGGACATTGGCCGAGATCCCATGAAATGAGCCCGCGGAAGCATCATGTATCTCAATGCCGATGTCCTGCCTTGAGTGTTCTGTGGGCTGCTTGGCTATCTTCTGTCTTTACCACCTCCCTCCCCCAAGTAACCCCCAAAGCCTGGCTGCTTACCCAAGCCCATGGGACTGAACAAGTAGACTTGTCCTGCAGGCAAATCTAGAGACCAGGACATTAGGTCAGCATGGCCAATGGAGCCACCAGTGGTCCAGTTGCCCAAAGGCCTTCATCCTGGCTGCTCTGCCTTCACAGAGGCAGATCAGAAGTGGGACGGAAGGATCGCTGTGGGGCCGGGCTGGCACCAGCTTTCCTTAGCCCCAGGGGCGTATTCATTCCACAAGCACAGCATGAGATCTACAGACGTGGGTGTTCAATCTCTACTATGGAGTGGGTAGTATGTACTTTGGGCAAGAACACCCGCCCAGAGGTGGTTCCTGGCCGTCTGTTGTCCTCTGTCCCCGTACAGACGGGCATTAAGGATGCGGCAAGCCCGGTCACTTGTACTCTTGGAATGTCATCTAGTTTGGCCCTGATTCTGTTACCTGGTACCCACCGGCAAGGAAACGTGGGCTCAGAGGAGGTCAGCGTGCACACCTTGCTTCTCCTCTGCCTTCGTGACATCACACGGCAGCTTGAAGTCCACCACGAAAATGAATAGTGCCACCAATCAGGGCTTTTTCTTTCCTGTGGGAAGGCTGGTTGGCACACATTTACCTGCACACTGCTGCCTCCAGCCTCTGGAGATGTGTAGGGAATGGCCAAATTGATCTAAGAGAGTTTGCTGTATCCTTAAAATAAGTCAACCTTATCACCCCTATTTTTAGTCCCTATCGATGCGCAAGAAAGCTTTTAATTCGTCTTAAAAGAACCCTAGGATTTTTTTTCTTTTTCTTTTGTTTAATGTCTGTTTGTTTTTGAGAGGGGGGAGGGACAGAGAGAGAGGGAGACACAGAATCCAAAGCAGGCTCCAGGCTCTGAGCTGTCAGCATAGAGCCTGACACGGGGCTCGAACCCACAAGCCATGAGATCATGACCTGAGCTGAAGTCGGATGCTTACCTGGCTAAGCCACCCAGGCGCCCCTATAATTTGTCAGTATATGTGTATTTATTTACAAACAAGGTCTAAAAATGATAAAAGCAACACATATTTATTATGGGATATTAAGATACTACAGAGAAGCAAAAAAAAAGAAGCTGGGGCTTCTAGGTGGCTCCGTCGGTTAAGCATCTGACTTTGGCTCAGGTCATGATCTCATGGTTCATAAGTTCAAGCCTCGCATCGGGCTCTGTGCTGACAGCTCAGAGCCTGGATCCTGCTTCGGATTCTGTGTCTCCCTCTCTCTCTCTGCTCCTTCTCCACTCACACTCTGTCCTTCTCTGTCTCAAAAATAAATAAATGCTAACAATTTTTTTTAAAAAGATGAAAATGTTATCTCCTTTTATTCTATCCTCCAAAGATGATCATTTTTACTTTCTTAATAGTTTTTTAAATATTTATTTATTTTTGAAAGAGAGAGAGAGGAAAGAGAGCATGAGTGGGGGAGGGGCAGAGAGTCAGAGGGACAGAGGATCCGAAGCAGACTGTGTGCTGACAGCAGAGAACCCGATGCGGGGCTCAGACTCACAAACTGTGAGATCGTGACCTGAGCCGAAGTCAGACACTTAACCCACTGAGGCGCCCTAAAGATGATAATTTTTACAACTTTACAAAGTTGCTGGACCAAACTATTTTTTTATTAATTGCTTTTTTTTTTTAATTTTAATTCAAGTTCGTTAACATACAGCGTCGTCTTGGCCTCAGGACTAGAACCCAGTGATTCATCTCTTACACAGGACAACCAGTGCTCATTCCGAAAAGTCTCCTCCTTGATGTCCGTCCCCCAGCTAGCCCATCCCCCCCAGCCAGCTCCCCTCCAGCAACCCTCAGCTTGTTGTCTGTATTTAAGAGTGATCAAGCTTTATCTTTAAGAGAGCAAGCAACAAAAGCGAAGCGCTCCTCCTGATTATGTTAAAATGACCCTCATTCACTGTGGAAAAGGCCCCTTGGAAAGGTTAATTTCCATTCTTTCGTGGTCCCTTAAATGAGCCCTGATTCCGGAAAAAAGAAAAGCTGCTTTTCCACAAACTTAAAACAAGTAGCAGTGGCTCTCCTGTTGTCCTGGATTCCAGTGTCCAAAAAATTACGATTACTTTCCGGCTTAGTGTGTTAGCAGGAAGTTTAGGGGTTGCAAATACGCTGAACCGTCCTCAGAATTCTCAGTTTGTTATCCATGGGCTCCCTGAGAAAGCGTCCCCTCAAACGAGTTCAGTCTTCGGAATCATTTGACAACCAAGGCCTCTCCCAGTCGCACAGTGGGAAAGTCGGCAATAGCTGTGGTGTGTTCGAGACTCCTCAGAGAGTGACTGTCGGAGCCTGGTCGGGTTCAGAGGCACGCATCAGGGCACGTTAACTGAGATGCGTTTGCTTTGGAACGAAGACTGTTTTAGAAATAAGCTGAGGATCCAGATGTAATCGAAGAAGCAAGGACCAGGCTCTCTCTTCTTTCTCAACAACACTTAAAACTTGTTACCCACATCTTAATGCTGCCACACTGCGGGTGGGAATTGAACAGCCGGCACCGGGCCCTGCCCGAGTATCAGTGGATTCTTCTGGCTCACCGTATAACCGTATAGGGCGCCACAGACGCCCTTGTCCTGACAGCTCACGCGAATGGTGTCATGGAAACAGCCCCTGAGGGCTTGTCTAATAAAGTCATTCCTGTGACAGTTCTAGAACTTTAAGATGGGTTCATTTTTCTGTTCCAGAACTTTAAGGTCAGTTCATAGCAATAGCTATGCAGGACGTTGAAGGCAGTTGGAATTAGACCGAAGTTAGGGTTAAGGTCACTGCCCTTAGGTTGTCTGGCCTCTGATGGGGGATACAAGATTAGTTCATAAGACCTAGCAGTTCATAAGTTCATTAGTTCATAAAACCTAGCGGAGCCCAAATCACAGAGCAGGTATCATAAACCCTTTGCCAAAAATGCTTCCGTTCACCAAGAGCAAGCCTCATGTCAACTATGGACTCTGGATAGCAATTCTGTATCCGTGTGGATCCATCACTTGTAAGAAATGTACCCCTCTGGTGTGGGATGTTGATAGTGGTAGAGACTGTGCCTATGTGGGGCAGGGGATATGTAAGAACTCCCTGTGCTTTTCGCTTAATGTTGCTGTGAACTGCTGTGAAAAACAGTCTGTTGGGGGAAGAAACAAACAAACAAACTTACAAGTTCTCAGGAAACCATTCCCATTGTGGGGAGAGTCAACTTCCAAAGCCAAAGCTATAGCGTTCCTGATGGGTACCATGAACTAATGAACTTATGAAGTATGCATTTGGGGATGCTCTGGACCTTGGGCTATTAGAAATGACTTTTTAGAAAGGTAAGAAAGAAAGAAAGAAAGGAAAGGAAGAAAAAAAATCATTTGAAAGGCTTTGTTTCCAACAAACACATCAAATGTTGATTTGTAAAAGTTTTCTGTTGAAAGCAATGAGAGGGAGATACCACATTTTCATTATGGTTCCTTCGAGAGCACTGTTTTTAGAAGATTTATTCTTCTCTTTTTTTTTTTTTTAAATTTGAGTTTTAGTTAACATACAATGAGATTCTGGTTTCAGGAGAAGGATTCAATGATTCATCACTTACATACAATGCCCGGTGCTCATCCCAACAGGTGCCCTCCTTAATACCCATCTCCCATTTAGCCCGTTTCCCAACCACATCCTCCATCAATCCTCAGTTCTCTATCTTTAAGAGTCTCTTATGGTTTATTTCCCTCTCTTTTCTAACCCTTGCTTCCCCTATGTTCATCTGGTTTGTTTCTTAAATTCCACATATAAGTGAAATCATATGGTATTTGTCTTTCTCTGACTGACTTATTTTGCTAGCCTAATACATTCTAGCTCCATCCACATCATTGCAAATGACAAGATCTCATTCTTTTTGATGGCTAGGTAATATTCCATTGTGTGTGTGTGTATATATATATATATATATATATATATATATATATATATATACGTATATATGTATATATACCACATCTTCTTTATCTGTTCATTGGTCAATGGACTTTTGGGGTCTCTCCATAGTTTGGCTATTGTTGCTAATGCTGCTATAAACATTGGGGTGCAGGTATCCCTTCAAATCTGTATCTTTGTATCCTTTGGGTAAACACCTAATAATGCAATTGCTGGATCTTAGGGCAGTTCTGTTTTTAGTTTCTTGAGGAACCTCCATACTATTCTCAAGAGTGGCTGAGCCAATTTGCATTCCCACCAACAGGGCAAGAGGGTTACCCTTTCTCTGCATCCTCACTAACACCTGTTGTTCCTTTTGTTAATTTTAGTCACTCTGACTGGTATTGTGGTTTTGATTTGTATTTCTCTGATGATGAGTGATGTTGAGCATCTTTTCATGTGTCTGTTAGACATCTGGATGTCTTCCTTGGAGAAGTGTCTATTCCTGTCTCCTGCCCATTTCTTAACTGGGTTATTTGGGTTTTTTTGGGTGTTGAGTCTGTAAGTTCCTTATAGATTTTGGATATTAACCCTTTATCAGATCTTTTCAGTGTGGTGCAATAGAGAAGAGAAATAAAGACAGAGCAAATGAGAGAGTCAAAGGCCAGATGGTCTGCAGGGTGACTTCTTCCTGCAAATCCACAAATCTCCAGTAAGATCTGTAGAGAAAAAAAACATCATAAAGTGCCCCCTTTAAGTGGATTTATTAAAGTAATGGGAGAGCAGGCTAAGTTTCGTGTTCTGGGAGTCTTAGGGTGTAACAGGGACAACTCTTGAAGGTTTAAGAGAATGAAAGCAAGAGAGAAGCATGAAAGAGAATATGATTGTCAAGGGAAAAATAATTCTATTAGTGCTGGTTTTCTTAACTGCAATGGTCAATTTGGGGAATATCGATACAGCCAGAAGGAGCCCTCTGGCGGATATATTCTACCCCTAACCTAGGAAGTGCTGACGTCAACACTAAAAACAGATGGTGGTTTCTATACTGGTTTAATAATAGAATCCAGAATTATCACACAAAGGAACTTCAACTGCTAAACCGTTTTAATCTAAAATGATGCCCAGAAGGTAAGACGGTAAAAGTCAGGATGGTTCCAGTTATGTGGGAAAAGTATCCACAATCTGTTAATCCTGGAAGATTATTGTAGAAACAGAGAAATCACCTGGGGATTGACTGTGTTTATTGTTAGAGGGTAGACTGAGTCACCCGAGGAGGAAGTCCTGCCGTCTTTGAACTTGACCAGGAAATTATTATCTCTTCTCAATGACTGCCTTCTGCAAGATGGCTTTGATAGGACTTAGTGCTTCTCAAGGTATTCATAATCAGACAAGAAAGAAGGTGGCAAGATTTTAATACAACACTCAAAGATATTTTTGGAAGAAATATACATGTGGTAACTCTCCTTCCTGCTAGGTATGGAGCAGGTCTGAAATATCCTTGTGTTGGATGCATGGAGACTGGGAAGGATGAATGGGGGAATGCAGGTCCTTCTGGAGGTAGATAATTGAGCTCAGGCACATTCAGAGCCTCTGAGGTGGCAGGACCTTGGGAGTGTGGGGGTTTAACTGGAGACTAGAGTGCCATGATCCCTACTGACAAACCTGGCACTGAGGGAGTGGAGCCAACAGCCAAGCCACTTGACGTTGAAGGAATTGTGTGTGTAGACCTGGGGAGCAATAGCCAAGTGATTGCCACGTGACGACCACAGACTGGGGATCCGGCTTTCTTTTCTTTTCCTTGGCCCCAACATGTTTTATAACCAGGTTAGTTACAGTTGCTTGATCATCTATATCAAGTTTTACTTTCATCTACTTTCTCCCACTCTGTTTCCAGCCAGGTAGGATCTATTCTTGTTCTTACGTAGGATTAAGCTCTCATCGTCCATGACAGAGACCACTACGTGCCCCAGCTTGCCTTTTTAAGAAATCTTTAGCGTAAGGCTTTTCAATGCTACCTATTTTAAAGTATTTTTTTTTTATTCTGCCTATTTTAAACATAAAAATACCCATGCTCCAAATTTGAACTCAGTTGGTATGGGGAATGGTTGGGTATTTAATCTGGAGTAAAACATAGCCCTGTTGATTCTAATGTTTAGCCAGAGCTGAGAATCAATGCTCACCTGAATCTACATCTGGGTTCTCTGTAGGGTTAACCTTATACTTTTGTTGTATTGACTTCTATTGAGTTGGCCTTGTGCTGACTCTCCAGTCTGCCAGGGTTTTAACCTTTGGTAACTATCTTCTTTCCCAACTTACTGCCTACTTGGCCTCTGAAACTTGCATTTTCCTATGCAAGCCTTCTTGGATATGGCTTTTCCTAGAGAAAAACCCAATCGTGTCGAAAGCATGTTAGTGGAACTTTTGATTCTAGTGACCAGGATGTGGTTTTCTGGTTCCTCCTTTAGTTTCTGGCTGTGATACATTAAACAAAGAGGACATGTGGTCATGGGGAGCATCTGGGATCACAACCCCAAGGCTGTAAAAACATGTATTCAGGGTTCTTGCTGTCCTCATGACTTCTTGAGCTTAAGACCTGGGAGGAAGCTGGAAGGTGGTGTTTGTAAGGGGTCTCCAACTCTGAGACAGTAACCAGACATAGAACTCCTTGCCCCTTTGAACAGGTGGATAGATGGTGTGACCACAGTTCACACTCTGCCTTACTAAATTGTACTGCCTTATGGGGCAAATTTTCCGCATGAGGCAAAAACAAAAACAAAAACAAAAAAACAAAACACCTAGCCTCTACCGTGGGATTCCTGTGTGTTGTCTAAAATTCCTCATTTGACTATTGAGAAAACAGAAAGGACAACGTATGGCTTCTAGAATTTAGAAGTAAGGTAGAACACTTGTACACTTTTATTAGGACTTAGCCACTTTGCATCTATCCTGTATTATCCTGAGGCATGGGGTCTCCAGTGTGGCTGTTAAAGAAAAAAAAAAAAAAAGTGAGAACTTCCCAGATCTCAGCAGCTTTGGTTAAAACCTCCAGGAGTCCTGGTCTCTTGCAAGTGAGAGGTTAAAAAAAAAATTGTTTGCAAGTTGTGAGCTCTTCCTTTGAAATTTTCATTTTCCTTTGAACCTACTCTTTTGCCTTAAAGAAGAGAGTCACCTGTATCACCCGAAGCCAGAGCTAATTGGAAGAGATTTTCAGTTCTGCAAAGCTGACTTGGTGTTTCATAGGATTATTTCTTTGGTCTTAAGTATATTTTTGATTTCATGATTTCAAGTGATGGTTTTCCTGAGCTCAGATTCTGTGATCTGACTCACCACCCCTAGATTATCAATCTGCAATATAGCTTTAAAAACCTGCAGAAGGATGGTGGTATTTAAAACAAAAACAAAACCCAACTCTCAAATAGACTTATAAGTTAAGTTGTCCTCAAAAGGTATTGACTCATATATTTGCTAAGTTAGGCAGAGATACTGTTTAAAGCATCTTTATTCATTGAATTACTCTTTGTTCGTTATGTGAAGGACCCATAAAATTTAACAGCAGTTTTCTAAGGCTAGCCTTGCTTTGAGTTACATGTAAGTAGTGATGTTAATTTTTCAAGAAACTGGAATGGGGATTTAAAATAAAATATGGGTGTAGGCTGCCTAGTGAAATTTAGTGAAAGCAACAGCAAGCGCCTATATTTGCATACTTAGCATTGGAACTAAGGACAAGTCAACACACACACATTTCCCTGTAATGACAGTCCAAGATGTGCTTCTTAATGGGAGATACTCAACTGCACTGCAAATTTAATGAACTCTTATTTTGAAATGCAAACCAAATCCAATATCCCACAGAAAATTAACCTAGTCAATCATCTAATTTGAAGTGTTAAGCTGTGAGAACATTCCGGTGCACTGACCACATCTGCCTTTTCAGATGCTTTTGCCTTAAAGAGGAGAGTCACCTATGTCACCCAAAGCCAGAGCTCATTGGAACCACAGAGCTGGTTCACCACCAGTCCCTGCATATCATACTATTGGCGAAATGCTACCACTCTTATTCTTAAGGAGGGTGCTATGGAACTTCTAGTTACCACCCGTGAAATGTTAGCCTGCATAAGACTGTGGAAAGAACAAAACAAACCCCAAACTCGCCTGACCTCGTTCATATAAACGAAGGAAAGAGAAGCTCCTTTCCAGCCAGGCGCAGCCCCAGTCCCATGTGGCATCCTCTCCTCTGCCCCTCTTTGTCCCTCACTCCTCCATCAAGCCTTGGGGAGCTTCTCTCACTTTCCTTGAACCACAGAGACTCTCCCGTGGCCCCTCTGTCTCAGAAAATGGGGCTGTTTGCCCCATATCTACTCTTCAAAGTAGAGCTCCCATCCGTGAGTCCATGGTCTTTTATCCTTCAAAGGCCCCTGGAAAAAGGCCACCTGCAGAGCAGTCTTCTTTCCAGTGTAAAACCACTTCCTGTGATTACAGGGTGCTTCGTCTCCTGTCATGCCTTTTTAGGAATGGCCTGCAGTCCGTGGGTCCAAGATGTTTTTCTGGGTCTTTTGATGAAGCACCCTTGTGCCAGGTGGGGCGGGCAGTTGAATATGTAGGTCTGGAACTTAAGAGAGAGACCACAGCTGGAGACAGGGGTTTCAGTCATCCCCACAGAGCTATTAGTTGGCAGCATGGCAGAGGGTAAGATTGTCAGCCACGGGCCTGGAAAATGGAAACAGAATCCCACGGCACCCTGAATCCTCTAGAGGTGTAGAAAAGCTCCACGGGGCCTGGTCTCCTGCACCTGAGAGAAAGAAAAAACAGAGAAGAAAGTATAGCAATTGGGAAGCTATACCATGTAGAGAATGACTATGGCACAGAAAACGGATGCTGTGCCATTTTGTGCCGCTTTTCCTAAGTTAATGAGGAATGTAAGTTATTAAGCCTTTGGAGGCTTACAAACAAAGGCAAACAAAGCCTTCTGTAGAAGCTAATTTATAACGATTTATAGACTTGGTGCTGAAGAACCGTACTTAGAGGAAATGCATCAGGGAGATGAAGAGTTGGCGGTAAGGGCCTGGGGACAGTAAGGGGCCGCCATAGTGCAGTTGGTGTGGTTTGTGGTTCACAAGCCACATGTGGTGTGCACGGTAGCATGAAGACTGGCGGTCAAGGGGAACTATTTCCGAAGCTGCATCATGTTAAAGGTTACCCTTCTCCTGCCCCCTGGTTCCTTAGAGGAAACAGGATCGGAGGCATGTGTGAACCCCACTGTGTACACTTTGTAGTTGATTTTGTACAAGTAATCACAGGGATGCCAGATTTCGCAAATAAAAATACAGGATGCCTAGCTAAATGTGAATTTCAGATCCGCAGTGAATAACTGTTTCGTGTGCATCTGTCCTGTGCAATATCTACCCTGTATCTTGCAGGACAAGTGCAAACTGAGTCTAATTCTCATTTAGAGAGTCATCCTATTCAACATTCTCAACCAAATCTGCTGTTTTCCTCATAAGGACTTGAGTTCAAGGCCGTCCAGGTGTTTCTGTGGTCCTCTGAACTGACTTAATGTCCTCAATAGCTTCGCCACATGTTTCTCCAATTTCTCTGTAAAATCTCATTCCCTTGAATCCCAGTGGCTGCAAGAAACACTCCCAGATTCCCGCCTTCCAAACCCGCTGGGTCCTTCGGGTGGTTTTCTATTCTTAACCTTTTCTTCTAGTTTTTTCCTCTTCTACCCACTCTTCCACCATTTGGCTTTTCAGATGGTTTCTTGCTTCCCAAGGCGACCCCTTCCTGTCATCTGTAGATTCCCTCTGCTTCCCAACCCACAGCTGGGAGCCAGCCTTGCCTCCTTGCAAGTAACAGCTGACTTGGGATTGAGGCCCAGATGGTTCTCTGCACCCTTCTCTGCTAATACCCCTAATAGCAAGACAGATCTGCTAGATCCTGCCTAAAGTATTCACATCAAGAATGTAGTGCCCACAGCGGCCGAGCCGAGGAGAGAAGTCCCTCTTACAGTGAGCCTCTCTAAGGCAGAGTTCTACAAGGTGCTCAGTGATGGATGCTCGGACAGGCCCTGTGGGGAGTGAGGAGTGAGCTCTTAAGCGTCATGTGGTTAAGGCAGAGGCACATCTGAGAGCATGTTTACACTGTTTTATGTTATAATACAGTACTAGGATTGGGGGGGGGCGGGTAGGGGTGTCGCATAATTTCCTCAGGAGCTCTAGACTCAAGCTCAAAGCCTAATTCCAAAGAGCACTTTCATATTTATTCACCCTGAAATAAAAAAGATTTTCATTCGAGCTGACAATCTCGACATTTCATTAGCACCCAAATCATGTAAAGTCAATTCACGTCACCCGGATTGTTTATTACAGAGAATGGATAAAAATACATATATAACTGAACCGTGGCAGATTTCACCCAATGATTACGGGAGGGAGAAGATGCCTTTCTTGGCCGCAGAGGTACCGGGTTCCACCGGGTCCTCTGAAACTGGGCTCCCCGGTTACATCTCTGTGGTGACATCCGAGCATCTCTCGTGAACGAGAGCCGTCCTAAGAGTTCTCTTCCTGGTCCCCGAGTCATCTTCACCCCTGCCCAGGCTGGCAGTGGTGTCTCTTTCTACCAGAATTTCTGCCGAGCGATCTCTACCAGCTCGGTTCCTGAGGATAGTTTCTGCGATGACCCAGGGTGCGTTAGATCTGGGCAGAATTGGGGCAAGCTCCAGGAGCCACTCCCAGCTAGTTAAAACATTATTTCCATGTGAGCTAATGCCATTCCTACAGCTTTTTATGGCAACAGCTCAGCATTATCGTAGCAACATCTGGAATGACTCTCCCTCTTTTCCCCTCAAAGCGTGAACAACTCTCGGAGACTTTCACTTCGTGTGACCATTTGCCCTGTAAATGTGATTCTCGTCGTGACTGCATTCATCCACGTGGACAAATGAGTTGGTACACCGTAAGAATCTTTGAGGCCGAAGCCGAAAAAGGTCCCTTTCAGAAACACAGACCTTTGCTGCCCTTCATTCCTCCTAGCTCACAGCTATTTTTACAGCAGCACTAGAGTCTGGAGTTTTGGGAACAAGCCAGATGTGTTGGGCGTGTCTGTGCAGACTCCAAGATTTTTTTTGGGGGGAGGGGGGGGAAATAGCCGCGAAAGAAAACAGTTTTCCTCCTTTCCTTGGTTTCTAAGCATTTCTGTTCATCTGCATCATGTGTGTGCATGGTATGCTAAACTGTTTTCCATTTGGGGGAGTAAGACTGTACTTTAATGCTCTCTGTGATCTTGCTTTTTGGTCCCTCCCGAACTCTTTATTCTACTGCCAAATCACTGACCTGTCTAACCCTCTGTTGCAGGGATCCACCCTGACCTTCATGGAAATTCCAACCAACTCAGGAAAGGAAAACTTTAGCTCCAGCCAGGCCTAGAATCTTGCAATGAAGGGAAACCAAAATGAGATTTTTATTTGGAATATGCATGGTTGTTACTCCAAATGATAGTTTTAAAGAATTTCTTTTGTTAAAAACTTGGCCCCAGCATTATTATTTTGAAATACGTAGCTTTAGATGGTGCCTGGAGTTGGGCTGTAAAAAAATTAAAAAATAAACTCAGTGGGTTTTTTTTTTATAGTGTATAGTGTCCCAAATTCAAATCCTAACACTTTATAACAATTGCTACAGCTCTTAATATCAGTAATATGAAAAACTACTTCTTGAATTATTTAGTCCTTTTCCCTGTCTTCCCATGTCCTTTCCCGATTCTGAAGCGTGTTTTCAGTCGCCAGATACATTGTGATACTGCTTTTCTAAGCCTTTAATTCCATAGGCCATGGAGGGTTAATTGAAATGAGGGTGATTGTAAGTGCCATTAAGCAAGTATTCCCTTTTCTGAAGAGGGTGTGGTGGACACTATCAAGTCATACTCTTACACTTACTTGGCAAAGTGTTGTTTGATTTCTAGAAAGAATTTACAGTCAGTCTGAGGTCCAAGTGTCTTTAGCCAATAGGAAAGATGAAACAGACGTCTGTGGTACTGGGGCGCCTGGGTGGCTCAGTCGGTTGAGCGTCCAACTTCAACTCAGGTCGTGATCTCGCGGTTTGTGAGGTCGAGCCCGACGTCGGGCTTGCTGCTGTCAGCACAAAGCCCACTTCAGATCCTCTGTCCCCCCCTCTCTGCCCTCCCCCCGCTGGCACTCTTCCCAAAAGAAATAAATATTAAAAAAAGAAGTCTGTTCAGGGTAAAGTCTGCTACTGGTACAGTGACGGTAGAACCAGCCCCGGAAGAGCACAATGGGGCCATCCTTCCATCCCAAGTCCGAGGGGCTCTGGGACATGGAGCAGAAATCACCATTCGCTGGCCGATAAAATAAGGGGCAATAGGTTAAATGCTGTTAGCGTGAGGCCCCCCGCCCAGCCATTCTCTTACTAACATTTCATGACCCCTCTTTTCTCCATCAAAAGCAGGGGAAGCAATGATGCACACATCCATTTGGGGCACCTCTTATACGCTGTGAGCTATTTCCAAGGGGAAAGAGTGGCTTCCTACCTTGCCACCCAGCCCCGCTAGAAAATGAAGGCACTTTCTCATGAACTCAGCCTGGCAAGAGCACGTCTACCTTCCACTGGAGAGGTTTGTGATAGTTATGCTCTGGAATAGGACATCACGACGGTGACCGTCTCCTGGGAAGCTTATTAAAAAGTCCCTTGCACTTCACCCCCCCGAGATTCTGATGTAGTTAGTGAGATTCAGGGCCCAGGAATAGGCATTCTCATGAGCACCCATGGTTTCTGGATGCAACCAATCAAAGCTGTCATTTATACCAGGCTTCATCTGTTTAAAACCTGTGAGGCAGGAAAGATGGGCCCCAGCTAGGAAGATTCTCTCACACTCTATGCACTGAAAGATAGCCTCAGAGATATATATACACACACACACGCATATACACACATACATATATACACATACATATACACACTCTCATACATGTACACATACACACATACATGCATATATACACACGTACATATACACACTTATACATATACACACGTATACATAGATATTGTACACTCTCATACATGTACGCATACATACATATACACATATATACGCAGACACACACATATACACACATACATACACACATGCACACATACATATACACACGTACAATATATGCACATACATATACACACATATGTGCACACATACATATACATATACATATATACATACATATATATTACTCTCATACATATACACATATATAGACACACACATATACACGTATATATGTAGACATATACACACATACATGCACACATATATACACACATACACATACATATACACATATACACACATATCCACATATACACACGCACACATGTATACACATACATATGTATACACGCATACACACATGTACACACCCATACACACACTGACATATATACACATACATACATGTACACATATACACACATGCATATGCACACTCACATATATACACATGCATACACGGACACACATACATATGCACATATACGTATACATGCACACATATATACGCACATACATATATACATGCATGTGCATATTTTATGTACCTCCTATTTACACTTTAAATATACATATACACATGTCTGTATGAATAAAATTAAGGTACATACAGACACAATTTTCACTTAAGGCTGGAAAATATTAATGCTCCTTAGTAAAGAGTATTTTTGTATCACATGAGAATTATTTTTGGAAAAAAAATGCAGCATGGGGCTGTTCCACAAACTCTTTTAGCTGGATTCTAAAAATCACTCAAATCTGTTGTGAAGGCTTCTTGTGGCTGAACGTCCCTGTGTTATATAAGGAAATTGTGTGCAGATAGGGGATATATATTGGTTGTATGCATATAAGGGAGAGGAGAGGGAGCAGAGCTCTGAATAGCTTTAATTGGCCATTTGCTCCTCCAACGGTGCATGAAATATAATTGTTATAACTGAATGTGGGGAGAAGTTAAAACCCCTGAAAGAGGGGTGTCACATTCATGACGCCAACAGCTCATTTCAAAAGCTCAGCGACAGAACTATTTTCAGAATTTCTAAACTGGCACAGATTTGAGGTGCCAGCTACTGAGAGCAGAATATATGAATAAACTCAGGTGCTGTGACCCAAAGGCAGTGAGACTTCAACATTATTAATAAGACCCCTGGTTTTCAAAATATGCCCCCCACACATCTCCAGCCTCCCACACCCTCCATACTAATTGGCCATGAATCCCCAACCCCCCATAGCACCTTCCACTAAAAAATCCCTGACATATGTTAGCACGTGAACAAAAGTGCATGCTAAGTGCAAGAAACAGCCCTCCGAGCACAGTCCCTGATATCCTTATTCCGTGGGTCTGGGTGAGGCCGGGAGTTTGCAACTTGGTAAGTACCCAAGGGCTCCCTGATGGGGGTGCCACGTGGACTCCGGCATGGGCCATTCTGCATCCAGCTGTGTGTGGCCCGAGTCCGATCCTTTCTCCAGAAGAAGAGGGGTGCTGGGCAGGTACACGGCAGTAGGGCAGGGGCCATGCTTGCACGGTCCATGACAATACCTCCTTCGCGCTGTCCTCAGGGTTAGCCCTTGAGCGTCATAGATACTAGGCAGACATGTAAAATAGACAGTAAGACCTTGGATTGTGAGTAACTGGTCCTGTGAGTGTTCTGCACGATGAGCAAACATTTCTAACAAATTTTGACTTGATAAACGAGCAGTGTCTTGCACGACGAGCCGGATGTGAAGCCGAATGTCACCCGATCACAACTGAGCTGATGGTTCTTGGAACGCACTTTGATATACAAGTGCTTTGGATTACGAACATGCTTCCGGAATGAATTATGCTCTCAAACCAAGGTTTTACTGTAGAAACAAATGCCAGGGAGTAGAATAATCTTTTTGCCTTTTTTATTATTTTTTTAATGTTTATTTCTTTTGAGAGAGGCGGGAGGAGACAGAGAATTTCAAGCAGGCTCTGCACTGCCAGTACAGAGCCTGATGCAGGGCTTGAACTCACAAACTGTGAGATCATGACCTGAGCTGAAACCGAGAGAGTTGGATGCTTAACTGACTGAGCCCCCCAGGAGCCCCTCTTCGCCTTCTTAAGTACAGTGTATATAGGCTCCTAGTCTGGGACGGCTGTTTACTGGGATAGAGGGTTCAAAGCCTTTCCATTTGCACGTCAGTGAGCAGATGTCTGCAGCATTGGATCTGGAGAGCATTCACCTGAATAACCTTCAGGATGGCCGGGGGCCACGCGCCCTCGCATCCGTCCTTCAGCAGGGTCATGTACCCCGGGAGGTCTGGGGCACGGACGCTCCGCGGTGAGGAACAGTAGGGCTGAAAATGTGACCAAGGGTTTGGGAAGTCTGCCCAGGAGACCCATTGGGAACCAGATTTATTCGCAATCAGGCAATCAGGCTGAACCCTGTGTGCCTTGCTACCCTGACGTATCCCTCTCCTCACCCCAATATCCTCACCCCTGCCACACAGGCCTTCCCAGGTCCCCCAGTGCGCCAGGCGCATTCCCTCCCCGGGGATTTTGCACACGCTGTTCCCTGTGAACAGCCCCACTCATCCTTCTTAGGCTGCTTGGCTAAGTGGTCTCCCTCTGCCTTCCTCAGCCCGAGTCACGGCCTCTGGCCGTTTCCTTTATGGCACTTGTCACTCTGTGACACGGCGCGTGTGGTTGTGCGTCTGCTTGCTGTCCCCACTAGGCTGTGAGTGTGGGGAGCATGAAGACCACAGTGGCTGTCCTGTCCACCCTCACAAAGTGCCCTCCACACGTACAAGGAGCTCAGTATATGCTTGCTAAATGAATGAATGAATGAATGATCCATCTCTTGGCTCTTTGCAACAGTGCCCGGCAGCCTGGGCTCGAGAAAAAGAAAGCAGAGGATGGTGAGAATTCCCTAGGGCTGGGAATGGCACTTGGGACCATGCATGAGAAGCTGCGGCCGGCAGAGGGGGACCCAGCAGCTTCAAGAGAAATGCATGTATGAATCCGCTAGGACATTGAATAGACCTCCTGAGACAGAAGTACGCAAACAGGGGACAGATGCAGATACTCGTGCTTGTGTCACATTTGGGCTCCGCGCGGCAGACTGAGAGGGGTCAGGCCAAAGAGCCCACTACGCTCCCGCCCGGATTTCCCGCCGCCGTGCCCGACAGGGACTGGAACAGCAGCCTGAAAGCTACTGCTGAGTACTTGCTCCCCATCGACGCTTGCATTTTACACATTAGCTCCTTTAATCCTCCACAACAACCCTGTGCGGTTAAGTCATTTCCTGAGGATCGGCAGGGGGCAAGACGGCAGAGCCCCGGCTACACCCAGGCCTCTCTGCTTGCAGCTGCTGAGCTCTTCTGTCTCCAGCACTGTTACCCAGTGCACGTGGCTTCCCGTTCCTGGTCGCTGCTCTTAAGCAGAGGGCTCCAAAGCAGTCACGGGGAAGCGAAATGAAGGCAAGACCCTCAGAAGGTTTACAGAAGGCGTATCTTCTGCGTGCCCGTGTGAGGCAAATACTCGATCCCTTGCGCAGCATCTAATTGCCAAATTACTTCCATCTTTTCTTTTGCAAACGACTGCTTAAAACGACCTTGCCCAGAAATCTCTCCTTTCGCAATGACTCGATTGGAAAACCCTCATGGAAGAACCACATATCGGATCCCATTTGGGGTCATTCTTTCTCTCCATTTTAGCACCGAATGCTCTCTTTGGCAACTTTGCAGATTGGACATAAGGTGCTGCCTTCAGGGGCATAGAGTGAAAACCATAATTTTCTGCCTGCTTCATGTTATACCCGACTTCTGTCTTTCTGTTTATAAAAATCATTAGGACCGGTTGTGCAGGGAGCAGCTTCTGTGGGGGGTGGGGGTGCGAATTTGTTGAAATTCCAGCTTGGGAGCTTGGAAGGAAAAAGTAAGATCAAAGTGAGGTAATGTGAGGAAATGTAAACATAAGGAAACAGCCTGGAGAGGATGATGAAACTCTAGTCCATCTCACTGTGTATTTCCAAGAAGAAACGTATTTGCGTGATCGGTTCACTTGTAAGTAGCCACCCGGATGGATTATTTTGGCAAAAGTGAGTTCAGAAAATCTGCCTGATGCAAGGGAAACAAAAGCAAAAATGAACTACTGGGACCTCATCAAAATAAAAAGCTTCTACACAGCGAAGGAAACAATCAGCAAAACTAAAAGGCAACCGACAGAATGGGAGAAGATATTTGCAAATGATGTATCACATAAAGGGTTAGAATCCAAAATCTATAAAGAACTTATCAAACTCAACACCGAAAAAACAAATAATCCAGTGAAGAAATGGGCAAAAGACATGAATAGACACTTCTCCAAAGAAGACATCCAGATGGGCAACCGACACATGAAAAAATGCTCAGCATCACTCATCATCAGGGAAATACAAATCAAAAACCACAATGAGATACCACCTGACACCTGTCAGAATGGCCAACATTAACAACTCAGGCAACAACAGATGTAGGCAAGGATGCGGAGAAAGAGGATCTCTTTTGCATTGTTGGTGGGAATGCAAGCTGGTGCAGCCGCTCTGGAAAACAGTATGGAGGTTCCTCAAAAAATTACAAATAGAACTACCCTACGACCCAGCAATTGCACTGCTAGGCATTTATCCACGGGATACAGGTGTGCTGTTTCGAAGGGACACATGCACCCCCATGTTTATAGCCGCACTATCGACAATAGCCAAAGTATGGAAAGAGCCCAAATGTCCATCGATGGATGAATGGATAAAGAAGACGTGGTATATATATACAACGGACTATTACTGGGAAATGAAAAAGAATGAAATCTTGCCATTTGCAACTACGTGGATGGAACTGGAGGGTATTATGCTAAGTGAAATTAGTCAGAGAAAGACAAAAATCATATGACTTCACCCATATGAGGACTTTAAGAGACAAAACAGATGAACAGATAAGGGAAGGGAAACAAAAATAATATAAAAACAGGGAGGGGGACAAAACAGAAGAGACTCTTAAATATGGAGAACAAACTGAGGGTTGCTGGAGGGGTTGTGGGAGGGGGAGTGGGCTAAATGGGTAAGGGGCATTAAGGAATCTCCTAAAATCATTGTTTCACTGTATGCTAATTTGGATGTAAATTTAAAAAAATAAAATTTAAAAAATAATAAATAAAACATTTGGAGAAAAAAAATCTGCTTGATAATAGCCATCCAACCTGCGTTGCTTTCCCGTTGATGCCAGTGTTTCCCAGCATAGGCAGGTGCCCCCAAGCCACAAGGAGGTGCGATCCCAGGCTGGAAGCCTTCCCACATCGGTCTGCTTTGGGTAACGTAGGCACGGTCCCACTTGGGATCTGCTGGCAATTACATTCATGAAACCGAACGAAATCAATCGGTGCTTCGGAAGATTCCCGCCTCCTTTCCTGACTCCTGCTGCGCCCTTGGTAGCTGGTCTGGTCGGTAATAGACTTCCATATAGCAAAGGGTTTAACGCAGAATCGCTGTCGTGTGGCAGAGGAAATGTGGATGTCAAGGCCCCGTCAGCTGTCTTTCCTTGGTCTTGGAGTGGGGATGGCACGTGTTGGGCAAGTTAAAGTAGCAGGAAGAATACAGTGAGGTGTTTTCATAGGAGGCGCTGGAGACAGTGATTAGGATCCCTCTCGTCTTCATCAGACCTCAGCTGTACAGGAACTAAATTCGCCTGTTAATGACCTGACCCAGGGGCGAATGACTGAGAAATGACACTCTTAATCATGGTGAAGATTCCCGTTGAGACCAGGAGAACCTCACACGTCACTCTGCAAACACAAGACGGACTAGGGGACCTTCAGGAAGCTGTCTGAAGTGACGTGGGTGCCCACACTCTTCATGATCAGAGGGCCCTGTGTATAAATCCCGTGATTTCTTTTTTTTTCCATACAAAGACGTGCTGAGTTCTCTAGGGCTGTGGTCCAAAGGGCCACAGACCAGGTGGCTCACACAGCAGAAATTTCCTGCCTTCCAGTTCTAGAGGCTGGAAGTGCAAGATCGAGGCGTGGGGAGGGCCGGCTCCTTCTGAGGCCGGGAGTGAGAACCTGTCCCCGGCCTCTCCTTTAGCTTCTGGTGGTTGCTGGCGATCTTTGGCGTTGCTTGGCTTTGAGAAGCAGCACCCTGGCCTCGGCCTTCACTTTCACACGGCGTTCTCCTGTGTGCCTGTGTCTGTGTCCAAATTCCTGCTTTTATAAGGACACCAGTCATACTGCAGTAGGGCCTACCCTCCTCCAGTACAATATCTTAACCAATTATCTTTACAATGATCCCCTTTCCAAATAAGGTCCCATACGGAGGAGCTGTGCATTAGAACATCAACATAGGAACCAGGGGGGGACACAATTCAAACCATAACAAAAGAGTTGGTCTCTTAACTTAGGAGTTTATTAAATGGTTTATAGATAATACAGGCTGTTGACCCTCTTTTCTATTTTGCTGCCAAACTGCTTATAATAAGTTAACAGGGGCACCTGAGTGGCTTAGGCCATTGAGTGTCCGACTTCGGCTCAGGTCACGATCTTGCGGTTCGTGAGTTCAGGCCCCGCGTCGGGCTCTGTCCTGACGGCTCAGAGCCTGGAGCCTGCTTCGGATTCTGTGTCTCCCTCTCTCTCTCTGACCCTCCCCCCACTTGCTCTCTCTCTCGTTCTCTTTCTCTCTCAAAATAAATAAATACAAACTTAATACTTTTTAAAAAGTTAATAGGGGTGCCTGGGTGGCTTAGTTAGTTGAGCATCTGACTCTTGATTTCTGCTCAAGTCATGATCCCAGGGTCATAGGATCAAGCCCTGCATCAGGCTCCATGCTATGAGCATGGAGCCTGCTCAAGACTCTTTCTCTCTCTCTCTCTCTCTCTCTCTCTCTCTCTCTCTCTCTCTCCCCCCCCCCTCTCTCCCTCTCTCCCCCTTTCCCCCATTTATGCCCTCTCTCTCTCTCTCTCTCAAATAAAAAAAAGTTAATAAATAAAGGGGAAAACAATAAAGTTCAAGCCCCTATATCTCACTTTGTTGCACTAAAGCTCTGGTAACAGGTTGGGGGTCAAATGAGGCTTTTAGTTCACAGTGGGTATAGGTGGCTCCCCATCACAATGATGAAGAATGAGGTGGTGACTGAGTACGAAAGAGTCTTAACTAATTGTCAGTACCAACGCGGAAGGAAGCACCGTCATCCAGTTTGAAGTCAGGAGGCGCGCCTTACGTGTCGTGTTCTAACGGTGCTCGCTGCCGTGGGATCTGTTTGTTTGACACCTTCACGTGTGTAGGGGGCTGCCTCTGCTCCAGGTTGACCTGAGGACGCCCTCACTCCAGGGAGCAGCCCTGTGTGGAGGCCCAGGGCCCAGGATGGGTGGTGCATTGAGCAGACGAGGGCATGAGAAGGTGGGCTTTCCTACCCACGAACAGCCCTGTTTGCAGGCCAGAAGGCAATACAGCCCTTATTTTTAAAAACCTCTGGGGACGCCTGGGTGGCTCAGTCGGTTAAGGCTCCCGCTTCAGCTCAGGTCAAGATCTCACGGTTCACGAGTTCCAGCCCCGCGTCGTGCTCTGTGCTGACAGCTCAGAGCCCGGATCCTGCTTCAGATTATGTGTCTCCCTCTGTCTCTGCCCTTCCTCTGCTCATGCTCTGTCTCTCTCTGAAAAATAAATAAACATAAAATTTTTTTTAAATAAAATAAAAATAAAAAACCTCTTCCTCCCCACACAGCACTGCCTCCTTTGCCCCCAACCCCTTCTCAACATGTCATGTTCGACACGCTGTTTTGCCCCCATCTTTCCATCCTATTAACTTATTTTAGGGGGAAATAGTTTTAGCAGTCTCCTCCTAAGGAAATTATTCTGGAATTTCGACCACCAGAGTTTTTCCAGGGCATTTCAAAACTCAGCAGTAACTTTTTAAGGCACCGAGGAGAAGATGTTTAGAAAACGAAATTTCATTTTACTAATTGCCACGCTGCACAGCTTGCAGAGGGCTGTGGTTAGGATTACGGGAGCGAGGCACCAGAGAGGATTACAACACAGCGCTGACCTTTTACCACCCCGCCGAAGCTCCAAAAACAAAACCAAATCCCGTCTTACTAAACCGTACCTGCGTCTTTTCTGGGAAATGCCCGAGAATACAAGTTTGTTTGTTTTTTAAGATGGTTTTCCTTGCCTGGGAGAACAATCCAGAAACTGAAGTCAAGAAGGTTCTCCTAGTACGGAAGCATTTTGCCTCATCGGGTTGAGCCTGGGGCTCTTTCTTCCCCCCTTCCCTTTCTAAGGGATATCAAATGCCTTAGATCACAGTTTGTCCCGGGCAGGTTATGCAATTTTAATCTTATAAATATGAAAATTAAAAGGCATAATTAGAGCTAAAACAGGACACTTTATTTTTAAACCAAAGGAAGCAAAAACAGCAACAGAGAAGAAAAGAGTGTAATTAGGGCTGTCTCTGGGACATACTGCATATCAGCCCCGCTTCCTTCTGCTTTCCCTCTGGATGTCCTTCGTCTCCCTCCCAACACTCCCGGCCTCCTCTCCTCTCTCTTGCTGTAGCTCTCGGGTTCTCATTCCATCCCAGCTTCTTCCACTAAATACACGAACGTTTAAAAACAAATTTAAACTGGGGCGGCTGGGTGGCTCAGTGGGTTAAGCATCCAACCCTTGATCTCGGCTCAGGTCATGATCTCAGGGCTCGTGGGTTCGAGCCCCCCAACAGGCTCTGTGCTGACAGCTCGGAACCCGCTTGGAGTCTGTCTGTCTGTCTCTCTCTCTCTCTCAAAATAAATAAACATTAAAAATAAAGTTAAAAACTAATTTAATCTGTCTTCGTAACAATGCGCTTTTCCCCTCTCCAGAATTAAGGGAGTTTGGGGGACGAGGAGATGCTCGACCCAGGGAATGCATCCCTGCTGTCAAGTCAGGGTGGCACAGGTGTTTCTGGCTACTTGTATAAGCCCTACTTGTATAAGACCAGTCATGGCTCATGGTCATTAAACACGTACTACACGCTTACATGTTAAGTCGTTTGTATGTAATAATGACCCGCGATGAAATGCGCCATGATTTCATTTTACAAGGGAGGAATTGGAGGGTGAAAGAAATCACACGTTACCCAGTTCTCCTGGCAAAACTGAGATAGGAACCGGGGCCTTTCTGACCGAAACTGGAACCGTTACTATGTAATAACCAGGGGGGAAGAACCGGGAGAACAGGGAGGCGGAGATCACGGAGTGTTCTTGAAAGCAGGGTTATTCAAGATTCAGGAGCTGGGAGTGCCAGGGAAAGTCACTGAGTTCCAGTCCTTACCACGTTCCTTCAGCCTCGGGGAAGGATAGGTGTGTTCCTAGCTGCAGATGGGGCCTGGGGAGAAGTTAAAACTGTGGCTAAAAGGTCACACATGTGCACCCAACGGAATACCATCCAGCCTCAAGGAAGGAAGGAAGCCCTGCCGAATGTGACACTATGGATGAACCTGTGCTAAGTGAAATGAGCTGGTCACAGATGAGCATCCACTGCACGAACCCACTTACACGAGGAATCTAAACCAGTCAACCTCCTAGAAACAGGACGACGGTGGTGGCCGGGGTGGGGGAGGCATTGCTGTTCAGAAGACATAAAATTTCAGTCGTACAAGATGAGTACCTTCCGGAGATCTGTGCATCGCTGTGTCTACAGTTCACAGTGCTGTGTCGGATGCTTAAAAATCTGTTCAGGGGCGGGCGCCTGGGTGGCGCAGTCGGTTAAGCGTCCGACTTCAGCCAGGTCACGATCTCACGGTCCGTGAGTTCGAGCCCCGCGTCGGGCTCTGGGCTGATGGCTCGGAGCCTGGAGCCTGTTTCCGATTCTGTGTCTCCCTCTCTCTCTGCCCCTCCCCCGTTCATGCTCTGTCTCTCTCTGTCCCAAAAATAAAATAAAAAACGTTGAAAAAAAAAAATTAAAAAAAAAAAAAAATCTGTTCAGGGGCGCCTGGGTGGCTCAGTCGGTTGAGCGCCGACTTCGGCTCAGGTCACGATCTCGCGGTCCGTGAGTTCGAGCCCCGCGTCGGGCCCCTGTGCTGACGGCTCAGAGCCCGGAGCCTGTTTCAGATTCTGTGTCTCCCTCTCTCTGACCCTCCCCCATTCATGCTCTGTCTCTCTCTGTCTCAAAAATAAATAAACGTTAAAAAAAAAAAAAAATTAAAAATCTGTTCAAAGGGGTAGAGCCTGAGTGGTGGGTTTGAGGGGCAGAGGGTCGGGGCCGGGGGTCACAGCGAATGGAGTGCTTCAGCAAGAGCATATGCTGGAAGGATCGAGGATCCCACACAGGGAGATGGGGAAGTCAGGCCAGCGCTCGCCTTGGCCCGATTCTCTCGGCCTTTCCCTCTTGCTGGCTGCAGCATCACTTCCACACCTCCGGCTGACGTAGCTGCGTGCAGGTAGAAGGATTTCAGATTACCAGACGTGTCTGTCCCCTCCTGTCAGGAAAACCCTCTCAAATACACCCCCCCCCCAGTCGGGGGCTTGTGTCTCCATAACTCGCGGTCACGCTGGGCTAAAAAGGAGACTGGGCAAACAAGCGAGTCAGCTGGCTGATGGCTCCAAGGAAGACGAGCTCGGCGAGCGAGTGACTGGCTGCTGCTGTTCACACCTTAGTAAAAATAACTGGTCAGTTTGCTTTTTGCCTGAAATCAGTTATGCTGTGAGAAAGGAATCTGGAGAGGTCCACAGACTGGAAATAGACCCAGGGCGAGGAAAAGGAAGGATGGTTTCAATGGACAGTGTGCTTTAAGAACACGGGTTTGGGGGCGCCTGGGTGGCTCAGTCGGTTAAGCGTCAGACTTCAACTCAGGTCACGATCTCACGGTCCATGAGTTCGAGCCCCGCGTCGGGCTCTGGGCTGATGGCTCAGAGCCTGGAGCCTGCTTCCGATTCTGTGTCTCCCTCTCTGCCCCTCCCCCATTCATGCTCTGTCTCTCTCTGTCTCAAAACTAAATAAACGTTAAAAAAAAAAAAATTAAAAAAAAAAAAAAAAGAACATGGGTTTGGGGCACCTGGGTGGCTCAGGCGATTAAGTGCCAGGCTCTTGGTTTCTGCTCAGGTCATGATCTCATGGCTTGTAAGATTAAGCCCCACATTGGGCTCTATGCTGACAGCATGGAGCCTGCTTGGGATTCTCTCTCTCTCTGTGCCAAAATAAATATATAAGCTTAATTTAAAAAAATAATTAAAAAACACACAAGAAAATGGTTTTCTGAGGAGTTCAAAGTGCAGATTGCTGTGTAGACAGAAAACAGCCAGACAGTTGGAGGCCCCAAGGTAGAAATAGGCCCCCAGCATCCAACAGGGGTAATAAAAGCAGAAAGGAATGGCAACAATGATGAACCCAATTTATTTTGTAATTGTCCCAGAATTGACAATCTTTCTGGTACACTAGTTTATAAAAATATTCTCCAGTGCCTTTCTTTCCTTTCTTTTCTTTTCTTTTTTTTTTTAAGTTTACTTATCCATTTTGAGAGACACAGAGACAGCACAAGTGGAGGAGGGGCAGAGAGAGAGAGGGAGAGAGGGAATCCCAAGCAGGCTCCACGCCGTCAGCACAGAGCCCGATGTGGGGCTCGAACCCACGGGACCCTGAGATCATGACCTGAGCCATCAGTTTTATCTCAGAAGTTCCTGCGGCTGCAGAGGCATGGGTTCCCTCCGCCCCCACCCCTTGAGGTCAAGGCCCTGGGCTTGGGGAGGACTTTTACCTTCTTGGGCTCCCAGTGGATACAGCTGCTGGCAACTCTCAAAAGGCAGACAGGGACATGGACCCCGCAGCGGGTGACTCTCCAGAGGAAAGCTGCCATCCTCGGGACATCCGGCTGACCCCACAGCCCGCAGGAAGCCCAGGGAAGGGTTTGCACTTTGGTGTGAAGTCTCTCCACCTTAAGCCTCTGGCATCAAATTGCTGGAAGATGGTTTAAAGAGATTGCAATGACTGGTCATTCCCTGGCTGCCGGGTCACTTTCCCAACGTACGAGTGAGGGTGATCTCTGTAAGAGGTTTTCATCTCCTGAAATTGTGACTCTTGCTCATTCTCGGGGCGCCCAGGGGGCTCAGCCGGTTGAGCGTCCCACTTCAGCTCAGGTCACGATCTCATGGTTCACGAGTTCGAGCCCTGTGTCGGGCTCTGTGCTGACAGCCCGGAGCCTGGAGCCTGCTTCGGATTCTGTGTCTCCCTCTCTCCCTGCCCCTCCCCTGCTCTCTCTCTCTCTCTCTCTGTCAGAAGTAAATAAACATTAAAAATATTTTGAACATTTGTGTTTATTTTCCTCCTGTGTCCTCAGGAGTGAGCTCTGATTGTGTCGATCACCACTGGCCTCTGTAACGTCAAGGTCTCCCCAACCCCAAAGCCAGGTTTCCATACCTGATAACTCGATATTACACTCTTGATATTACTACATGTAAAACAACATTTTTTTTAAAAAATCGAATAAAATATTCATTATTTGGGGAAAGTTGAATAATGAAGACTGTTCTATTTATTTTAGAATTTTGATAGTCTGGTGAAATTAATAGGCTAAAACAGGTTAATTACTCTTCTCAATTACCAACTGGATTTATCAAGTGCCAGTGCTACAGGGGCTCTGTTAGGCATCGTATAAAGAAAAAAAAAATACGTAATCTGCTGGGAAGTCATTTTCAATCTAGGGAATGAATTGATATTTTCTATTCAAGTCCACAAGTTAATTGCAAAGTGATTTGAAAATTAATTGTTGTACAATTGACGGTTTTTAGGTTCAACTTTCTTTCCTCTGTGGTCTCACAGGTCTTTGGAGATCTCTCCACTGTTTCGTGTTTCATACTGAATTTCAGCTGTACCTTTATTTGCCAGTAAGCTACTAAATAATTTGGGCTGAATAAATACATGGTGATAGGAAGGACAGTAAAATTGAACAATCAATACTGACTTAAAGAAGTTTGGGGCACCTGGGTGGCTCAGTTGGTTAAACATCAGACTTCGGCTCAGGTCATGATTTCACAGTCCGTGGGTTCGAGCCACACGTCAGGCTCTGTGCTGACAGCTCGGAGCCTAGAACCTGCTTGGGATTCTGTGTCACCCTCTCTCTGCCCCTCCCCCAGTCGTGAAATAAACATTTTTTAAAAATGTTGTATAGCCTTCCTTTCGGCCGGAACCTCCATCTTCCAGTAATTCGCCAAAATGACCAATACAAAGGGAAAGAGGAGAGGTACTCGCTGTATGTTCTCTAGGCCTTTTAGAAAACATGGAGTTGTTCCTTTGGCAACATACATGCGAATCTACAAGAAAGGTGATATTGTGGACATCAAGGGAATGGGCACTGTTCAAAAAGGAATGCCCCACAAATGTTACCACGGCAAAACTGGAAGAGTCTACAATGTTACCCAGCATGCTGTTGGCATTGTTGTAAACAAACAAGTTAAGGGCAAGATTCTTGCTAAGAGAATTAATGTACGTATCGAGCACATTAAGCACTCAAAGAGCCGAGACAGCTTCCTGAAGTGCGTGAAGGAAAATGATCAGAAAAAGAAGGAAGCCAAGGAGAAAGGTACTTGGGTTCAACTGAAGCGCCAGCCTGCCCCACCCAGAGAAGCACGCTTTGTGAGAACCAATGGAAAGGAGCCTGAGCTGTTGGAACCCATTCCCTATGAATTCATGGCGTGATAAATGAAAAAAAAATAAAAGACATCAAGACTGTACAAATGTTTCTTTTAATTGAGTAGCAGCGTGGTATTGTCTTCCCCAAAGAAGTATTTAAAGCAAACTTTATATCCGAATTCACTGGGGGATGGCTTTATTCAAATTTTGTGGGTTTTGAGGCACCTGGATGACTCAGTTAAGCATCCTACTTTGGGTCAGGTCATGATCTTGCAGTCCATGAGTTTGAGCCCCGCGTCAGGCTCTGTGCTGACAGCTTAGAGCCTGGATCCTGCTTTGGATTCTGTGTCTCCCTCTCTCTCTGCCCTCCCCTGTTTGTGCTCTCTCTAGAGTCTCAAAAATAAACGTTAAAATATGATGGGGTTTTTGTTTTTGCTGAAAGATGTGGTTTATTGTACAATATACTCAATTGATTAGGAACTGCCAGATAGTACCTATAACATATTTTATAGTAGTTTGAAAATAGTTCCTCTAAATCACTAAGAAAAAAGATTTTTTTAAAAACAAATGAAAGGTTATCTGTTGAGATTGCATTTAAGCACAGGAAGTTGAGTACTTGTAATTGTATTAAGTCATAAGTAGCTATGTTTTAAGGATAAAGAACTTCCATTTGAAGCCCATTACTTAAAAAGATTATTTAAAGCATTCTGGTTCCCACTAAATTGTTTTCCTTGTCATTTCCTGTTAAGTGTTTTTCTATATGGTGTTAGGAAAAATTTGTTTATTGGAAACGCTCTTTGTTGCCCCAGGTCCTTTGCACTTGCCTTTGCCCAAGACTGCCTGTGCTTTCTAAAGTTGGTGAATTTCTGATTGTCCTTTGTTCACCTTGCATGTCATAAGTGAACCTTCCCTAATGTATTTTAAGGAGAAAGGAGAGGAATGAAACTGGAATCAAAGGAGAAAATCTGCTTTGGGATGATAGAATTAAATCCCTTATTATCTATTACCACGAAAAAAAAAAAATGTTGTATAAAGGGTGGCCATTGCTGGAACAGAAATGCAGGGTGGAAGGCACAGACTTACTAAGATAGCAGAACAAAACCACACAGAAATGTTTGCATCTATTCCCCCAAATGTAGCCAGGATCCTTCTGGCACCGGAGACTAGCAAGAGCGAGCATGGAAGTTTCTTTTCAGACCATCAGTCTTTGCTTTTCTATCCTCCTCCGAGAGCCCTTACCCTCATTCACACTCTCTACCTCCAGCGGGTCCTACTCAAACAGGCTTCAAGTTTCACATCCCTGACCCCTGTCCAAAGCGCAGGTCTGAATGGCATCCCTCCCCTAAAAGCCACGTGGTGCCTCATCGTCATCTTAACAGAAAAGAAACTCTGGCCTTTCATCAGGATCTACCTGCTGGGCTCCCTCACAGCACCCACTCTCCGCCCGTCACCAAGTTGACCATATACATCAGTCATGGTAAATTTCTTGCAGCTCTTGAACTTCCTATGTTGTTTCCCACCCCTGTGCTTCCCTCTGCATGGACTGTCCCTCCTCCTGTGGTCTTCCTTCATTTCCAAACTCAGTGCTCCAAACTCAGCCCAAGGGCTGTGGCCACTGAGGACCCTTCCTTCCACCTGTCTCTTCCTCTGTGACTGACTTTCTCTGCTTTGATGATTACACCTCTCATTCCACTGGTGTTATTTTGTTTACGTGCTGGTCTCCTGTGCACTTGCAGAAACTGGGCAGAGCCCATCCATGTGTCCTGGGCTCCCACATAGTATCTGTTACGTGGTGGGTGCCTAAGTCCTACCCGTGGGGACGACTGAGTGAAGGAATGCAGGTAGACTTCATTAAAGGGGTAGACTTTCAAGTGCTGGCTATGACAGGTGTAGAAATGGCCTTGACTTCCATAGGGTACGTGGATAAGAGCAAATACCGTATACAGGTTTCTCCCATGATCCGAAAGTAGACTGTTCCTGTGAAACTTTCTGTAGGTGGTGTAAAACAAAGAAGCAATTACCATTAATTTATCAAGAAAGTTTTTCTGAGCATTCTCAGACCTCCACCTGTTAGGCTTTTCTGACACCTTGGGACACACCTTGCTAGCAGGTGCACAGAATAAACCGAGACGAGACGCAGATGCTCAGAGACGCGGTTCAGAGCCCTGGGGACTTGATGCTGAGCACATTTTTCGGGAAAGGGGCTCCGTGAGGTCTCTCTCACTTCTCGGGGCACTCTGCCTCTTCTAGAAGGGGCTCCCTGCAAAACACACGCTGAATGCTATTTACGCTTTTTGCGTAAAAGTGAAAATCCTCTTAGGATATCTTTCAGTGAGTGAAAATAGGTCTTTCGTAAAAGCGAAGTGACATAATGCAAACTTTTGGGAAAAGTGGATACCTGTATTATTTTTAGGGAAGCCTCCTTTTTTGTTCCAGAGCCGTGGTTTTCAGAGTAGGGTCCCCAGACCAGCAGCATCACGGTGACCAGAAGCAATGTCAGAAATGCAAATTCTTGGGGGCGCCTGGGTGACTCAGTCAGTTGAGCGTCCAACTATTGATTTCGGCTCAGGTCGTGATCTCACAGTCCTGTGAGTTCGAGTCCCACACTGGACTCTTGTGCTGACAGTGTGGAGGCTGCTTGAGATTCTCTCTCTTTCTCTCTCTCTCAAAATAAATAAAACTAAACTTAAAAAAAAGAAGAAGAATTGTAAATTCTTGGGCCTCACCCGAGACCTACTAAGGCAGAAACTCTGGGGCTGTGGCCGGGACCCAGCAATTTGTTTTACAAGCCCTCCAGGTGATTCTGAAGCACACTTAAATTTGAGAACTACTGCCCTAGGGAGTGAGAAAGTCAGCATTCCACAATATGCTGGTGTCCCAGCTTGAATTCAGGACAGATTAATGAGTTTACACAGGCCCACTGGTGGGAGGAAAATCGCTGGTGACTGTCTTCAGTTGGCCTGAGTACCTAAGAGGCCCTCATCCCCCACCCCCATTCAGATCTCCTTACCTCTCTTACAGCGGCTTTCCCACACCCCTCGGTTTCTAATGCCAAAACAGAGTTCTAGGTGATAAGATCTAGAACTTTGGATTAACATGAAAAGATATATCTGGAATGAAAAGGGCCTGCTTATGTTAGGCTCCGGATGTGTCGTGCCTTGTTGGGGAGAGAAGGAGAGAGTGGCAGGTAATGGAACTGATCTTGGACTCGAAGTTGGGAATGCCTGGGGGAGAATCCTACCCGCACTGCTTGGAAGCTGACAAACTCCTTGACTTTCCTGGGCTTTAGTTCCATCCAAGTGAAAGGGGTGTTGTAGCCCCTATCCCGTGGGGGTGTTGGGGGGGATCACATGGGACACAATGTGTACGGGGGCTCAGCAAATGATAGTCCCTCTCCTTTCTCCCACCCCCCTGGTAAAAGGACTCCCCCGGGGCCACACTCACAAATCAATCTTTGTTGTTCTCTGAAGCCAGGCTACCCTGAGATGTTCTCACAAGTTTTGGTGACAGAGGGTTGCCAGATAAAATACAGTGCATTCAATTAAATTTGAATTTCAGCTAAACGATGAATATGTTTTTTAGTTGCTATTAATGTGCCCCGTGCAACATTTAGGACATACTCATGGTAAAATATATATGTATTTTCGTCATTTATCCGAAATTCAGATTTAACTGGCTGTCTTGTATTTTTATTTGCTAAATCTGGCAACCTAGGATCATCCAACGGCAGAAGCAAGTTCGGTGGGTTGGCTTTTCTGCTCCCTGCCTGATGCTTTAATAAAGGCTGTTTCTGAGTGGAACATGCTGGGTGCACCTAGGAAGGACACTCAGCACCGGAAGACACCGGATGATGTGGGGCCCGAGGTGGGGGAGGCCCATCTCTTCATCTTGGGGACATGGGGGAGGGAAGGAAGGAGGGGCGAGGGCTCACGTGGAGATGGCTGCACCTCAGATCCTTGCCTCTACCAGCACAAGGACCAGGAGCCACCTCTCCCCCTTCCTGCACCACCAGGCATCTCTGGAGGTGAAGTTGTGTTCAATGGCCCATTTCTGTGCACTTGCTGCACCACTGGAAGTCAGAGAAGGTATTAAAAGCGGTAAGCATCCTTTTTTTTAGGATTCCGTGGTGCTTATTTTTATTCTCCAATCTGGTATCGGTACGGTAACGAGGCTTTACTAAATCTAGCAAACGAGTCGGATCTTAAGCGCTTGCTTAGTTCCACCCCTTTGAAAATGTTTAGCAGTTGAATTATTTAAAGGAGAAAAAGATGAGGGAGTTTGAAGGGAGGGCTGCCTGCCTCAGGCACAGCCCGGGGAGGGTGCTAAATGTGGTTATCAAGAGATCAAAGAACCAAGGAGAGACTCCTTTGATCTGATGCTTGTCAGAGTCGAAATTAGATCTTTGAGACTCTGCTCGGGTCCACACCCCGCACCCCCGCCCCCCTTCCCTCACATTTCTTCTCTTTCATGGGCACCTGGAAGTGTTAGACCAAGGCATGCCCTAGAAAAAGCCTGTGTGGCTATGGGAAATGTGAGCGCGCCCTAGGACACGAGAGACATAATCTCCGCTGGAGGAAAACCCCTTTTCTAACTACGGTTGCTTTCATTCATTATTTTTGAGGGGAAAAGGGGTAAATGTGAAATCCCCACCCCGCGCCACCCCCACTCAGTTGTACCTGCAGACACACGTCCCAGTGTGGGAACTGATATTCATCATCCTGTGGTTTCAATGCTTTTCCTTTGATACAAACAGGAAAGGTACCAATTGGCTGGGACTATCTTTTGGTTGCCTGGATTTTCCAAATGTTTGGGGGCAAGGGGTCCCCAGGGGAGGTCTGTCAAATCTGAGCAAAGCCTGCTGCATACCCAAGCCAAATGCTACCTCTTTTGATTCCTGTGAGCTTTATTTTCTAAATAACACAACCGCATTTAGAGCCCTGCTCTGTCTTCCCTTTGCCCCGAAAAGCTGCTTATCAGGGGCTTTAAGATCTTATTTACGGCAGTCCTGTAAGCAACCTAGGGCTCATTCTGAGAATTTTTTCCACAACTTGTACTACTCCATATAAAGTGCAAGAATTAACGGGGTACATTTCCACAGATGAGTCGAACGGTTCATCCCTATCAGTCCATGAGAGATGCAGAATGTCTGTGGGTTCAGCGTTTCCTTAATGGACAAGATTTGATGTGTGTGTTTCCTAATCCCAAGCTATTGAAATATTGATTCTCATCCTGACCTGGCCTCCTGGGAACAGAGCCAGAATATCTACATCTCTGCACTCCACATTTAGACTGTTTTCCTGCTGGCCGAGCCTGTGAACACCAGGATGAGATTAGATTTGTTTGGGGTGGAGAATGTAAATCCCAATGAAATAGCCGTCTGGCCTCGTTTCTGTTTGACCGAATGGGGAAGCCATTCCCGACATTTTTGGTCAATGTTATCATGTGTTTACCTTCATATCCTCTTTGCTGCTTTTTTTCCTGTTTCATTTAAATGTCTGTAGGCTGTCCGGTGAAAATAATAAGAAAAGAAATCCTAGTTAAAGATTCCTTGGAGCTTCTGAATAGGATTGTCTGAAAAATGTAAAATACCTTATAAGGAATTCCAGAAAGGTGAATAATTTTCACCAGGTCAAAAATGTTTCCTGACGTGGAAAATATTGGAAGCCTTTCCATCATGTGTGTGATCTTTGAATGTAGATCAAAGGTGGTTTGGAATCATGCCGTCGCAGCCTGGTGCTGGGCACAGTGTCTGGTCAGTGGTAATGCCATCGTATTTGAAGATGAAGGGGTGGGGAATGTGGGGGCCAAGGGACCATTTATCATCATCAGCTCAATCCCTTTGCACCATGATAATATTTAGGAAGCAGAACAAAGGTGAACCCTGAGGACACTAACAGGCCTTCTCATAACGTGTTTAAGGTCTTCTAAACTTTGTTTCTCTCCCTTCCTCCCTTCCTGTCTCCTCCACCATTTCCCCAGTTTGGACTGACACAGTCATTCACCTGGACGGGGGATGATGACTTCCTACCGCACCTTCCTTCTCTCAGTCTTGTGGCTTCTGGTATTCATCCTCCGTACTATTGCCAGACGGAAGTTTCGAAAATACCTACTTGTTCAGAATCCTCTAGAGGCTCCCCGTCACCCAGAGTCCCATGCCCCTTTGCTAACATACCTAGTCACCGTGATCTGATCCACTTCCCTCTACAGACTGGGCTTCCTTCCAAATGCACCTTTAACTTCACCTTCCAGAAATTCTGAAATGCAGTTTTCCAGGTTTGCCTTTATCCCTGTAGTTCATTTTTCTTGGAAGTCCATTCCTTTCTCTTTCCCTCTTAGAGACTCCCCTTGAGGACATCTCCAGGAGTCTTTCGAATTTGCTGTCTCTCCATCCCTCGGCTACCCTTCCTGTACTTCGTTAGCAATACCCACGTTGGCCGCCATCACTCACCATGTTTACTGGTTTGTTTGTTTGTTTTGCCCATCCATCTCCGTGACTACACTGTAAACTCCTTGAAAGTAGGCGCATCCCTTTACTCAACTTCGTATCCGTGGTAACTTAGTCGATGGTGGAGCAGAGAAGGTACTCATGAGGGTTTTTAGACTGAATTTAAGGGAGGATGCTGGGAATATAGACAGGAACAATAAAGACCAAAAGAAATGAGCAACGGTAACATTTTGTTTTTCGTAACAACCCTTTGAGGAAGGATTATCATCTCTGTTTTTCTGAAGAAGAAACTAAGGGTCACAGAGATCAAGTTTGGGATTAATCTCTTAAGATTAAGATCAAGAGATAGTTTCAGCAGGAACATCCCAGAGCAGTTCCAGGAAAGGATCTGTAAGGATCAAAAACATTTGTTGAATTGAACTCCTTCTAGAATATCTGCAAGCATTACTCTTGAGTAGGTTCATCATCAAATCACATGTGGGAAGAGGTTCCTTAAAGACCATCCTTGTTGCTTCTTTTTGTAAGGTTTTACCTTAACATCACCAAATTTGATATAGTAAAATGAGTCCCCTGGATTTGAAATATTCATTCACAGTTCCTTCAGCAGGCATTTGTCACGTACCTAAGATATGCCAGGCACTGTGCTAACACAAAGGGGTGTAATTTAGGGCAAGAAAACCTTCCCCAAGGAAGCTTTTATGGAAAAAAAGTCTGCCTGGAAAAATCTAATAACATGGAATGAATGTACCATTGACTCACCTGTGGATGAGAGATTTTATCAGCCAGACTCCTACAAATCATACACGCTTGTAGTCCCAAATCCTGGAAGCCAGAAGCATTTGTGACTCACCAAAGAGTTCTGGATCTTTGGGGTTTGTTAGTGGCAACAGAAAAGACTAAGCAGAAAAGGAATTTATTGAAAAGATTAGTTGCTGTAGAGAACCACTAGAACAGCTGGAGGACCAGATTTGGGAACTGGACAGAAACAGAAGGAGACGATAGCTCAGACCCTTGGCTAACGTCTGTATGCAGAATATTCCAGTGGAGACACTGCTCCTGACCCCCTCCTTCTGCCCCCTGGTCACTGTGGTCCACGTGACCACTGGTGCTGAATTCTGAGGCTACTGGTGCCATCAGTGCCACCAGAGAAGAACTGCCCTCCTGTTTCTAAACCTTACTATCATCAGCTCCCAATTCCTTATGGGCGTATGTAATGAGTGGGCCCTGTGCACCCACAAGTCTGTCTGCAAGGGATACTGACCAGGTGGGTAGCCCACATCTGCAGCTGTTGTAGACAGTCAAGGGTTCTCCTTCCCCCAAAGGCTGACATACGGGGCAATTCTCCAAACATAGGAAGGGCATCTGGACAGCGAAAAACATGACCAATGTCCACTATAGTCACTAAGATTAATTTTAAATCTTAAGATGGAGGTATCTCACCAACAGCCACATAGTACAATATGAGAATGAATAATATTTGTCTTTTCTTTTTTAATGTTTATTTTTGAGAGAGAGAGAGTGTGTGTGTATGAGTGAGTGAGTGGGGGAGGGGCAGAGAAGGAGGGAGGGAGAGAGAATCCCACACAGGCTCCACACTTTCAGCATAGAGCCAGATGCGGGTCTCGAACTCACAGACTGTGAGATCATGACCTGAGCCAAAATCAAGGTTCAGACGCTTAACTGACTAAGCCACCCGGTGCCCCAATATTTATCTTTCCTAATACTACTAATTGAATTCCTGGACTTCCTTGAGTAATTAGCTTCAGTGTTTTATAGAAATAGTGGTCAAAGTTTTACCACATGCCTTTTTTTCTGGAAATAAAAAATGGAACAATATTATATTGTGACATAAATTCTCCCTCCCTCCCCTCCTTCCTTCCTTTCTCCATCCTAAAAACACTATCAAATGCCTACTATATGCCAGGAACTGTGTTTGGTCCTAGAAAATCAAAGATAAATAAGATATGCTCTTTACCATCAAGTGGTCCCCAACATCCTGGGGGAGAGACAGAAATGAAACAAATAATTGTCTACAGTGTTAGAGGTGCCAGGATAGAAATCTAAATGTGGTTCCATCTGGGCACACAAGGCGGAATGTTCATCTTTACCCTGAGGAACTGAGAGGTTAGAGAAATCTCCATGGAGATAGTGGCACCTGAATTGAGTCTTCAAACATGTAAGTGGTCATCAGGTGAAAAGGTAGAGGGACATTCCCCAGTGAGGGTGAACTCACAATGAGAGAATGGGGGCCATGAAAAAGAGGTGGCTGGCCAGAGAAACTCCGAGAGCTTGGAGTAGCCAGCTCGTAGGGTCTTGGGAGCATGGTACAGGGGGAGGCTGGTGGACTGGGTGGAAGAAGGCCTAGATGAAATAAAGTAGAAGGTGGGTCGTGGGGGGACCTTGGCACACACGAAGGGGTTTGGAGCTTTTCTGAATGGATTACAGAGCCATCGAAAGAATAACATGATCAGACTTAGCGGTTATGAAAAAATCGCATTGGTGGCAGTGAGGTAGAAGATCTGGAATGGGATCAAAACCCAGGGACCAGGTAGGAAATTACTGCAGTCCACATAGCAGGTGGTAAGAACTGCAGCAGCATTGGGAATGGAAAAGAGGAAATAGAATAACTCTTCAGGATCTGGAATCTATGGGACTTTGTATGGCTGAGGGGAAAGCTGGTGGATGCTCTTCCCCAAACAGAGAACTCAGGATGAGCAATAGGATTTTATCTGGAGGAGAAGGGGCTGGTTGGGTGGCACTTAAAATACACATTAGGCCTTAACCATGCTGGTTATCTAGGTGGTTACACATAAAACACCAGAGCTGGGGCACCTGGCTGGCTCAGTCAGTGGAGCATGCAACTCTTGATGTCAGCGTGATGAGTTTAAGCCCCAAGTTGGGGGCAGAGATAACTTAAAAATAAAATCTTTAAAAAAATAAATAAATATCAAGAAAACTTAAAGGCAACCTATGGAATGGGAGAAGATATTTGTAAATGACATATCGGGTAAAGGGTTAGTATCCAAAATCTATAAGGAACTTATCAAGCTCAACACCCAAAAAAACAAATAATCCAGTGAAGAAATGGGCAAAACACATGAACAGACACTTTTCCGAAGAAGACATCCAGATGTGTAACAGACACATGAAAATATGCTGAACATCACTCATCATCAGGGAAATACAAATCAAAACTACAATGAGATACCACCTCACACCTGTGAGAATGGCTAAAATTAACTCAGGAAACAACAGATGTTGGCAAGGATGTGGAGAAAGGGGAATGCTTTTGTACTGGTGGTGAGAATGCAAACTGGTGTAGCCACTCTGGAGAACGGTATAGAGGTTCCTCAAAAAATTAAAAATAGAGCTACACTACAACCAGAAATTACACTACTAGGTATATATCCAAAGTTTACAAAAATGCTGATTCGAAGGAGCACATGCACCCCAATGTTTATAGCAGCACTATCAACAATAGTCAAATTATGGAACGAGCACAAATGTCCATCTGCTGATGAATGGATAAAGAAGATGTGGTATATATACACGATGGACTATTACTCAGCAATCAAAAAGAATGAAATCCTGCCATTTGCAACAACGTGGATGGAATTGGAGTGTATTATGCTAAGTGAAATAAGTCAGGCAGAGAAAGACAAATATCATATGATTTCACTCGTGTGGAATTTAAGAAACAACAGATGAACATAGGGGAAGGGAAGGAAAAATAAGATAAAAACAGAGGGAGACAAACTATAAGCGACTCTTAAATACAGAGAACAAACTGAGGGAGAGGAGGTGGGTGGGGGAATGGAGTAAATGGGTGATGGGCATTAAGGAGGGCACTTGTTGGGATGAGCCCTGGGTGTCATATGTAAGTGACGAATCACTAAATTCTACTCCTGAAACCATTATTATACTATATGTTAACTAACTTGGATTCAAATAAAATTATAAATACATACATACAGACATACATAAAATAAAATAAAGGACCAGAGCTCCAGGATTAGGGTAAAAATTAAGAGGTGCATCTCTGTCGTTATCTCACCAACCAAGTGGTAAGGCCCTCCTAGTGGCTACTAAAACCTAATAACATACATACCAATGTGTGAAACTGGAGAATCCAGTCTTTGCCACTAAATTCCAGAGTAGGAGCTAAAGTTTGCACCCTCCTAAATCTCAGATGGTTTAAAGAAACCGTACTGCGTCTAGGGAGAGTTAACAAGTTTTGACCATGGCAAAGACCCTGGGTGGCAGTCAGCAATGTGTCTCCTATCCAAATTCTACCCATTACTTGCTTGGTGATGGGGTAAAGGGATCTGCACTTGATCAGTTCTTCTCTGCAAAACGAGAGCTAATGATCTCTGAGGTCCTTGTTCGGTTCTAAATAAGCCTGTATGACCGGAGTCCCACCTTGGGTACCTGTGAAGCCACATTCTCTTGTCTTTCAAATTAAGTCTAACTTGGGTCTCCAGAGCTTGGCAGGATATCCAGTCCCTCTGTCTACATTCCGTTCTGGTAATAAGCGCCTTTTGGAGAGAGAACTGCCACAGATAACCAGCCCGCTACATAGCCCATTTGTGGTTGCTTCTGCTCCGTCGCTGCCTCACTGTAGGCCTGCAGAGTCACAGCTCAGTGTCCCCATCTTGTCCTGTAACGAAGCCATTGCTGGCCCAGATCTTTGTGCTGAGTGGGTCTTTAAGGCAGGACAATGGCCACACTGTCGAGGCGCACAGCTCTTGGTTTGCGTTTGCTCATCTGCACCCCTGTGTCGCCACACACCCACCTTGTCCCCCCTACCCTAGAACCACCTCTCCCTCACCCCCTGGCTGTAGAGTTCGAGTACATTTCTAGACCTTTCCTTTGCCGTCATGGTGAGTCCCCGTTGGTGGCCCTTGGCATGTTTTCCCGACGGCAGACCTCGGTCAGTCTACTGCAGTCCACCAGAGACTATTGTGCAGACTTACCCGTTTGCATTAAAGTTGTTCTCAGAGCCAGGAGACCCCCAAGGGGACTTGCCATCTCTAGGATAGAGAAGTGGCTTGCAAATTTTAAATAACTACCTAGTTCCATTGAAGAAGAAACGTTAACAATGCTGATTAACCAGGTACCCATTTAATATTATATGTCTCTATAAAATGACAAACAGCAGTAGGAGAAAGGGAGTCACCGGAGGAGGGACCAGGAAAGAACTCTGTGAAACTTTTGTCAGTCAGCATCCCATTAAGTAGATACAGTCGCTGGTTGGAAATCATCTGCCGGGATCCAGCTTTTCAACTGAGGCTGTGGGAAATTCTTGTGGTGTGTGTGTGGGGGGGGGGGGGGGTGTCCATCATCACGATAGAAGGGATGGCCAGCGCACCACCACCCACCCAGCCCTCAGCCCCTCCACATATGGTGGCCACGTGCGGTGAACCGCCCTTCCTGCTTCTCCCAACTTGGATATGAAAGTGAGGGCCACCACGACCGCCTGGCGGGTGGAGGTCGGGCTGGGGGGTGAGAATGCCCCTCCCCCAGCATTACAGGAGAGTGGGCGGGGCTGCGCCAGCAAGTGGGGAGGCCTCTGGGAATAGCTGAGTGATTTTCAAGAGGAAGGTCAGCTCCGCAGGGCGGCACAGGGAATGCAAGCTGGATTCACGCATCAGGAGGCAAAAACAAACTGGAAAAACACTGCCATTTCTTGCACAATCAACCGCTGAATATGGGTCGTCATCAAACACGAGATCGTCCTCACCTGGCAGTAATGCAGCTGAAACAGATCATTTCAGCAGTGTCTCACTGTTCCTGAACCCAGTGTGACTTTGCCCGATAACCACCCCATAACAAGAACCCTGGCCGAATAGTCTGAAGTGCAAGAAAAGTTTATTTTCTTCCTCATCAGACAAAAATGTTGTGGGTTCAGAGCCAGAGAGCACGCTTGTATTGGATGTGTTCTGGTGACTTCAAGTTAAACAGCTGTATTTTTTTTTTATTTGTTTTTTTACAATCACTGCAGCATCCTAGTATACCTTGTGGGATGAAACGAGGGACTTGGGTTTTATGGGGAAATCTACATTCATCTTAAAGATAGTACATCAACACCATGTCCTCTGGGGCACTTGGGTGGCTCAGTCGGTTAAGCATCTGACTCTTGGTTTCAGCTCAAGTCATGATCCCCTGGTTCATGAGTTCGAGCCCTGCCTCCGGCTCTGCGCTGACAGTGCAGAGCCTGCTTGGGATTCTCTCTGTCTCTTCCCCTGTCTCTCTCTGCCCCTCCGCTGCTTGTGCTATCATTCTCTCTCTCAAAATAAATAAACTAAAAAATATATATATGGTACACAATATCCTCAACTTTGTTATTCTCTGAAGATGAGTTCTCTGAGAATCAGGATCCTGTTTTCACTTCATCCTCATCCTGTGTGTCAGGCAAATCTCAAAGACAGAACCCCACAGATCGACTTCAGCCACAGCGGACTGATGCACAGAGCACGGAACATGCGGTGTGTGTATGGTTCCAGGACCCTGCATCCCATCTAATGAAAACCTAGGAAAGTGACTCGCTGATCCCTGGTTTTGTAATTAGAAGTCTGCAGGAACAGAGCAAGTCAAGAAAGGAGGTACAGTTTTATAACTAGTGGTTGCTATAATTAAAGTTATTAGTTAAGGAAGGGCTGTTACTCGGGGCAAAACAATCAGAAGGAAGTTTGAGCAATTAAGTCAAATTCACTGTGGTTATAAGGATTCCACCCCCACCATACCCCCCCTCCCCTGCTTTCTTTCTTTCTGGAAGTCAGAACAGCCTCGGGCAAGCGTTCTGTACTTCTCAAAGAGCATCTTGACTCTAGAGTGGCTGGAGAGCAAACAGCACAGTGAACTGTGCTGTTGACTCTAGCAGCAGGTTAATTAAGAAAGCTGTTAGTGATGATTAAAAAAAAAAAAAAAAAAAAAAGCCGGCACATTTTCAGTTGGTATGGACAAAAATCCATGACCTAGGTAGAGTGGATGTTTGTTCAATGCTAGGAAGATGTGCTAGAGGCATTTAAGGGAAAAGCCCAACAAAGAAAGCTTAAAGCTCAGTACAAGATGTCCCTTATTTATACTGTTAGCAGAGTCGATCGTTTGAAATTTTACCTACTTGTTCCTCTCATATAAATTATGTAAGCACAAGTGTTCAGGGCTTCAGATTCACCCTGTAGAGGCCCAGGTGGTTCCTAATGGGCCTAATTACAAGGGAATAGGGGTCTGGCCGTTGGGAGACTGGGTTGTAAGTCCTGGGTCTGGAACTAAAGTGCTGTGTGGTTTGGGACAATGGGTTCGATTCTCTGGGTTTCCATTTCTAGGCCACGTGTACCACAGGTACACACGAGTCCCAGCCACACAATAAACCTGCTTTGCCCAGGTAACATCTTCCACTGGGGGGAATCAGTTCAAAACCCTAATAGCAGATGATGGTAGGAACGCATTGCCCCCGGGACGGTGGCACTGAGTGGGACCATCCTTCTTGGAAACAGAGTCCCTCCCATGTTCCTTCTGTTGCCGGTGGGCTGGCCAAAGGCTGATGAGGACTTAGAGAGGAGGCAATATTGGGGATTGTTCTACATTTGCAAATCCTGAAGTCAGACCTTGATGGGAGGGAAAAGCTCCTAGTTCCCTAGTTAAGCTTCTGTTTCACTGACCTTGGGTTTAGCTGTCCTGCTTCTCTTCCATGGCCATCACTCATTCCCAGTCTCCCTTGGAGACTCCCTTAGTCCCTTAGAAACACCGAGAAGCACTTCCTCATACTACTAACAGTAACACGAGTACTGATGTCATTGCTTAGGGGACGTGGAAAAGGAGTACAAGGGTTCCCACTAGACCTGGCACTGGCCTTCACTCTCTGCTTCCTTTCTTTCCAAGCGAAGACACCACTGGTGAGTTCCCACTGGAGACTGGCCCAGGACGGGAGCCATTGGAGAAAAGAAAGCACCCAAGAGAAGGGACTCCCCTTACGTGTCTCTAGGATGTAAAGGGGATACCAAAGTCAGAAGCACTTGAAATGTTATTTGAACATACATAGTTACTCACCACCTCAAAGATGAGTTACCGACTTCATTTCTCGAGGCCTTTTCTGTCTCTTTATATTTGAGCATTTTTAGTGACCTAACCTCTAAATTTTATTATTTTGGACCCTTTTAAAGTCTGGAGGTAAAAGATAAAAATATTGACTCCTAAAGATGAGTTCAGAGATATGATTAAGAAGTAAAAATACATTTTTTGGTATTTATTCATTTTGAGGAAGGGGAGAAGGACCAAGAAAGAGGGAGAGAAAGAAAAGCCCATGCAGGCTCTGCACTGTCCATGTGGAGCCCAACATGGGGCTCAATCCCATGACCCTGGGATCATGACCTGAGCTGAAATTAAGAGTCAGACACCTAGGGGCGCCTGGGTGGCTCGGTCGGTTAAGCATCCGACTTCGGCTCGGGTCATGATCTGGCAGTTTGTGAGTTCGAGCCCCGCGTCGGGCTCTGTGCTGACAGCTCGGAGCCTGGAGCCTGCTTCAGATTCTGCGTCTCCTCCTCTCTCTGCCCCTCCCATGCTCGTATCCTGTCTCTCTCTGTCTCTTAATAATAAAGAAATGTTTAAGAAAATATATAATAAATTATTATATAAAAAAAAAGAGACACCTAAATGGAATGAGCCACCCTGGTGCCCCAGAAGTACAAAAACAAAACAAAACATTTATTTAAATAACCTCACTCCCTCTGGTGCACACAGGAGCAAGGATGTGGTGTGTCTGGCTTCAGTGACAAGATGGCGTATGGAGAACCCCAAATGAGAAGAAGGGGAGAGACCTGATGTGGCAGGACCACAGGCCATCCCTGGGGAAGTCTTAATAGCAAGAGTAGAAGAAGGGGGTTGATGAGAGATGGAATGAAGGAAGTTGTTGGAAGAACTGAGCTCAGAAACTTTGGAGGGTCGTGGAAGTTGAACTCGGGGTAACTGAATACCCCACAAAGTAGATAAAAGAATCTCGGAACTCGAATCTGTGCCAGAGGCAGAGAAAGGTACTGGTTTTGCTTGGAAACAATGCCAATCAGAGTAGCATGGAACTTTATGGGTTATATTCTGTCCCCTTCCATTTGCCCCTCAGATTTTCTTCCTATGATGGTAAAGCTGAACATGTACAGTTGAACTGACCAGATGCCACGTGGGAGGATGCGGGGGGTTGGGGGGCATTGCTACTAGGGATGGAGGCTAAAGAAAGCTAGTGAAAATCTGACATCATATTTTTTGACAAAGAGCTGAACCACTTTTGGGTACATATGCGTTCTCTCCATTTCTCACAAATTCTTTCTTCTGAGTCTCTAAATACCATGACCTGGCTATATCGCTTCCCTGTTCAAAATCCTGTAAGTCATTTTATGTCTGTGGAATAAAGTCCAGATAGCTCAGCCTGGTACTTGCAAAAGCGCTTCGATACCTAGATCCACACACAGGTTAAACTAAAATGTATAGCAAGCCCCGGGCTGTGCACAGAGGGCATGCATGTGACAACTCTTGGTCCCCATAGTGGATATAATGGTTTCCATCCAAATTCCATCTTTTCCTCCTTCCTTTATCTTAAGAGAGCCATTATTTTGCTCAGATCTCCATTTATCCCACACTTAGAGATATATCTCAGGGGGAGAGGAAGGCCCTGATTCATCTAAGAATAATCCGAATCCCCTCACCAGTGACCACTTCGGGGATGCGCTGGTAACTCAGTTCTGGCCAAGGAGATGTGCGCAGAAGTGTGTTAGAAGCCTCTGGAAAAACTTCCTTGCTCATTAGAGAGTCTCGGGTAGAGGCAGAGTCTGTCTTTGGGTGTTGCATGTTTGGCTACGATTCCTGGAAATAAGCCAACCCCAAGGATGGAGGAACAGAGAGATGGTAAGAACCCGGGTCCTTAAGGCATCCCCAGGCTGCCGAAGCGACTAAGTCTCAAGTCTGCTCTGCCTCTGGAGATGCTGTGACATGATTTGATACGATGACGTGATAGATGAGATGAGATGAGATGATACAACTTCTCATTTTAAATCAGAGTCAGCTTTTCAACTACTTGCAGCTAAAAGCATCATGCACAACCTTGCACTCTCATTTTCTGATCCAGCCTAACTCCAAGCTGGATCTTTACACCTCAGGATCCTTAGCCAGGTGCACCTATGCTTCTCCATAAATGCCCCCCATAACTCCCTCCATCTGCCCAGCTACTGAGATCCTAGCTCTTAAAAGCCTTAGTAAAAATGTCTTCTGATAACCCACACTGTCCTCCCAGGTGCCAGAAAGTGCTTGGTCCTTTGAATCCAAAAGCCCTTTACTTGTACATTCCTTCAGGCATCATAGTTATTTGTGTGAACCACATGTCTTTTTCTAACTGGAAGGTCTTGGAGAATAGGGGCTCTATCATACATATCTCCCGCATGGAATAGAGTGTGTGTTTAACAAAAAGCGCTGAGAGTTTGTTGGGAAAAAATCAGATATTGCTAGACTGATTTACCACCCACCCTCTGAGAACTCAGCAAACACTAATTGGTGTAGTCATAGAGTAAGAACACTAATTATGCAGTTGATTTTTTAAAATGTCACCTCCATGTGAGAAATGTACAAAAAATGAAATCTTAAGGATCCGGTCCCTCTGGTAGGTCCAATTGAGTGAAATTTAATGATAACAATGGAATGACATTGTAAACAAAGTATCAATTCGCTTGGCAAGTTCTTTGCATTTAAAACGGAAAAGTAGGGGCGCCTGGGTGGCTCAGTCGGTTGAGCGTCCGACTTCAGCTCAGGTCACGATCTCGCGGTCCGTGGGTTCGAGCCCCGCGTCGCGCTCTGGGCTGATGGCTCAGAGCCTGGAGCCTGCTTCTGATTCTGTGTCTCCCTCTCTCTCTGCCCCTCCCCTGTTCATGCTCTGTCTCTCTCTCTGTCTCAAAAATAAATAAATGTTAAAAAAAAAAATTAATAAAACGGAAAAGTAAATCACCCAGAGGGCTTGGTGTTGGTTTTTCAATTGAATGAGACAGTCAGATACTCAAATTCCAAGGGCAAATTGACAGCCAAAAAAAAGACAGGGCAGAAATTGTTTTACCAACCCATCCGATAAAACTCTCTTAACCAACCCAGCCGATAAAACATTGGCTCATAAAATTTAGGACACTATGATAAACCTAACAAATTAGGAAGTTGCCATCTTGGGTTGAGACAAAGGTTATATTCCACACTGGGAAGTGGCCACAGAATAATGACTTTTCACTTGCAGAAATCATGGGTCATGAAACCTGAAGTTCTCTTTTCTTGAGTCTTTTAAAACAACGGCATCATGACTCAAGTCTCACTGTAAACATACAACTAAGGTTGGAGAGGTATTTTAAACATCATATTATATTCATTTCAATTTAATTTGAAATATGTTATACACGCAGAAATTCAAAGAAGATGGATTTTAGACACCCCGTATACCTAGCTTCCTGACGTGATAACATTTTGCCACATTTGCAATATTTACCACAATTCGCATTGTGATACTCAGGATAAATTTCTGCTCAAGCTCTGAATTCAGTAATTTATTAAGATTTTTTAAGTTTTATTTTTAATTTAGGCAACATTTGGAGAGTAAAATGTACAATGAGTAAGTGTAAATCCAGTGATTTCTTTTTTTGAAATGTATTTATTTTGAGAGAGCGAGAGAGAATCCCAAGCAGGCTCTGCACTCTCAGTGCACGGTCCGACGTGGGACTTGATCCCATGAACTGTGAGACCGTGACCTGAGCTAAAACCGAGAGTCAGACACTTAACTGACTGACCCACCCAAGCGCCCAAGTCCAGTGACTTCTGACAGATATATACACCTGTGTAAACAACATCGCAATAGAAATGTTCATTTTCATCACCCTATAGAGTTCATTTGTGCCATGTTGCAGTCAAATTGCCCTTCGAAAAGCAAATCCTGTTCTATCACAATTATTTTTGCCTGCTCATAAGTGTCATTTAAATGAATTCGTATGGTGTGCACTGCTTTGTGTCTGACAACATAACGGGTTTAAGATTCATCCATGTTGTTGCACATTGGTAGTGGTCTTTATGTTGCTTAGTAGTTTTCAACTTATGAATGTATCACAACGGCTTTACCCATTCTCCTCCTGGTGGACTTTAGAATTGCTTTCAGTTTGAGATTATTATGAATAAAGTTGGGATGAATATTCTCATGCAAAGTCTTTTTGTGGACATTTTTTTTTTTTTTTAATTTGAGTATAGTTGGCACACAATGTTAGATTACCTTCAGATGTACACCTTAGTGGTCTGACAACCTCATACGTTGTGCCTTGCTCACCGCCAAGTGTAACTCCCACCTGTCCTGTCACATCCCTGTTACAATATCATTGACTGTATTCCTTATGCTGTGCCTTTTATTCCCATAACTTATTCATTCCATAACCGGAAGCCTATGTCTACCACTCACCTTCACCCATTTTGCCCAATCCCCCTGGCCTCCTCCCCTCTGGCAACCATCAGTTTGTTCTTTGTATTCATAGGTCCGATTCTGTTTTCTGTTTGTTGATTGGCTTGCTTGTTTTGTTTTGTTTTAAGTTCCACTTATGAGTGGACTCATATGGTATCTGTCTTTCTCATTCTGGCTTATTTCACTTAGCATAACACCCTCGAGGCTCATGTTGTCTCAAATGGCACAATCTCAACCTTTTTTACGGCCATGTAATATTCCATAATTGTGTGTGTGTGTGTGTGTGTGTGTGTGTGTGTGTGTGTGCTTTCCATATCCATTTTCCTTATCCATTTGTCTACTTATGGACACATAGGTTTCTTCCATGTCTTGGCTATTACAAATAATGCTGCAATAATTATAAGGGTGCATATATCTTTTTGAGTTAGTGTTTTTATTTTCTTTGGGTAAATACCCAGTAGTGGAATTATTGTATCACATGGTATCTCTATTTTTAATTTTTTGAGGAACTTTCATACCGTTTTCCACAGTGACTATACCAATTTACATTCCTACCAATGGTGCATGAGGGTTCCTTTTTCTCCACATCCTCACCAACACTTGTTATTTCTTGTCCTTTTGATTTTATCCATCCTAATTGGTGTAAGGTGATATCTCGTTGTGTTTTTGATTTGCATTTTCCTGATGATGAGTGATACTGAGCATCTTTTCATGTGTCTGCTAGCCATCTGTATGTCTTCTTCGGAGAAATATCTATTCAGATCCTCTGCCCATTTTTGATTGGATTATTTGGGGGTTTTTGGTGTTGAGTTGTAGATGTTCTTTATATATTTTGGATATTAAGCCCTTATCAGATATATTATTTGCAATTATCTACTCCCATTTGATAGGTTGTATTTTGGTTTTGTTGATGGTTCCTTCACTGTGAAAGCTTTCTATTTTCGTGTAGTTCCAATAGTTTACTTTCGCTTTTGTTTTGCTTTCCTGAGAAGATATATCTAGAAAAATGTTGCTAAGGCCAGGGTCAAAGAAATTACTGCTTATGTTTTCTTCTAGGAGTTTTATGGTTTCAAATCTCACATTGGATCTTTAATCTATTTTGAACTTATTTTTGTGTATAGTGTTAGAAAGTGGCCCAGTTTCATTCCTTTACATATAGCTACCCAGTTTTCCCAGAACCATTTATTTAAAAGACTGTCTTTTTCCCATTGTATATTCTCCCCGCCTTTGTCATAGATTAATTGATCGTAAAAGTATGGGATTATTTCTGGGGTCTCTATTCTGTTCTGTTGATCTATGTGTCTAGTTTTGTGCCAGTACTATACTGTTTTGATTACTACTCCTTTGTAGTGTATATTGAAATCTGACTCCACCTCTGTTCTTCTTTCTCAGGATTTCTTTGGCTATTTGGGGACTCCTGTAGTTACATACACATTTTAGTATTATTTGTTCTAGTTCTGTGAAAAATGCTTTTGCTATTTTGATAGCAATTGCATTGAATCTGTAGATTGTTTTGGATAATATGGAAATTTTAATAGCATTAATTCTTACAATTCATGAGTACAGAATACCTTTCCATTTGTTTGTAATCTTCAATTTCTTTCATCAGTGTTTTATGATTTTGGGAATATAGATCTTTCAACTCTTCGGTTAAGCTTATTCCTAGGTATTTCTTTTTCCTTTTTTTTTTTTTTTTTTTTTTTTGGCACGATTGTAAATGGTGTTGTTTTCTTAAATTCTCTCTTTCTGCTACTTCATTATTAGTGTATAGAAACACTGCAAATTTCTGGTTATTAATTTTGTACTCTGCCACTTTTCTGAATTTGTTTATTACTTCTAGTGGTTTTTTGGTGGAGTCATTAGGATTTTCTATGTATAGTATCATGTCATCTGCAAATAGTGACAGTTTAACTTCTTCTTTACCAATATGGATGCCTCTTATTTATTTTTCTTATCTGATTGCTGTGGCTAGGACTTCCAGTACTATGTTGAATAAAAGTGGTGAGAGTGGACATCCTTGTCTGGTTCCTGACCTTAGAGGGAAAGTTCTCAGTTTTTTTGCCATTGAGTATGTTAGCTCTGGGTTTTTCATATATGGCCTTTCTTATGGTGAGATATGTTCCCTGTTTTAATCGTGAATGGATGTTGAATCTTTTCAAATGCTTTTTCTGCATCTGTTGAGGTGGTCATATGATTTTATCCCGTTTTGTTGATGTGGTGTATGACCTTGATTGACTTGCAAATATTGGACCATCCTCACATTCCCTGAATAAATCCCATCTGATCATGGTGAATGATCTTTTTAATGTATTGTTATATGAGGTTTGCTAATATTTTGTTGAGTATTTTTACATTTATGTTTATCAGGAATATTGCCCTGTACTTTTCTTTTTCTTGTTGTGTCTTTGTCTGGTTTTGGTATGAGGGTGATGCTGGCCTTGTAGAATATATTTGGAAGCTTTCCTTCCTCTTCCATTTTTTGGAAGAGTTGAAGGCGAATAGGTATTACTACTCTTTAAATGTCTGGTAGAATTCACCTGTGAATCAACCTGGTCCTGGACTTTTATTTTTTGGTAGTTTTTTGATTACTGATTCAATTTTGTTACTTGTAATTGATCTGTCCAGATTTCCTATTTCTTCCTGGTTTGGTTTTGGAAGATTGTATGTTTCCAGGTATTTATCCATTTCTTCAAGGTTTTCCAGTTTGTTGGCTTATATTTTTTTGCAGTATTCTCTTATAGTTATTTGTATTTCTGTGGTATCAGTTGTTACTTTTCCTCTCTCATTTCTGATTTTATTTGGGCTCTTTGTTTTTTTCTTGGTTAGTGTGGCTAAGGGTTTTCAATTTTGTTTACCTTTTCAAAGAACCCGCTGTTGGTTTCATTGATTTTTTTTCTTTATGTCATTTATTTCTGCTCTGGTCTTTATTATTTTCTTTCATCTAATCACCATGAGCTTTATGTGTTCTTTGTTTCTGGTTCCTTTAGGTGTAAGGTTAGATTGTTTATTTGAGCTCTTTCTTGTTTCTTGAGGTAGGCCATATATTTCCTGCTTAGAACTGCTTTCACTGTGTCCCAAAGATTTTGGACCATTGTGATTTCATTTTCATTTGTCTCCATGTATTTTTTTAAATTTCTTCTCTGATTGCTTTGTTGACCCTTTGGTTGTTAAGTATCATGTTGCTTATTCTCCACATGTTTGTTTTTTCCAGTTTTGTTTTTCTTGTGATTTATTTCTCATTTCATGCCATTGTCCTCAGAAAAGATGCATGGTATGAGTCCCATCTTCTTACATTTATTGAGGTTTGTTTTATGGCCTAATATGGATCTATTCTGGAATATGTTCCATATGCACTTGAAAAGAATTTGTATTCTGTTGTTTTGGATGGAATGTTCTGTATATATCTGTTATGTCCATCAGCTCCAATATATCATTCAAAGACATTGTTTCTTTTTTGATTTTATGTCTGGATGATCTAGCCATTGATATAAGTAGGGTGTTAAATTCCCCTACTATTATTGTATTACTCTCAATTTCTCTCTTTGTCTATTAATATTTGCTTTATGTATTTAAGTGCTCCAGTGTTACATATGTACTTATGTACAATTGTTATATCCTCTTGTTGGATTGATCTTTTTACCATCATGTGATGCCTTCCTTTGTCTCTTGTTACAGTCTTTGTTTTAAAGTCTATTGTGTCTGATATAAGCATTGCTACCCTAGCTTTTTTGTCACTTCCATTGGCATAGTGAATGTTTTCAGTTTCTATACTTTCAGTCTATATGTCTTTAGGTCCAAGGTGAGTCTCTTGCAGGCAACATACAGATGAGTCTTGTTGTTTTATGACTTTTGCCACTCTATGTTTTTTGATTGGAGCATTTAGGCCATTCACATTTAATGTAATTATTGATAGGTAAAATTGCCATTTAAAAAATTTGTTTTCTGGTTGTTTTTGTAGTTCTTCTATGTCTCTTTCTCCTCTTCTCTTCCTCTCTTTCTTTGTGATTGATAAGTTTCTATAGTGTTGGCTTTCTTTCTCTTTATTTTTTGTGTATCTGTCATAGGTTTTGGGTTTGTGGTTATCATGATGTTCATATAACATCCTAAATAAATAGAAGTCTATATTACTTTTGTGGTCATTTAAGTTCAAACACATTCTAGACAAGAAAAGGAAAAAAAAACTTCTTTCTTTTTATTTACCCCCTTCTCTTCCCTTTTTACTTTCTTCTCCATATTTTATGTATATGTATTAATATTTTACATCTTTTTATCATAGTTTTCTTTTATTTTTTTACATTTTTTTATTTATTTTGAGAGAGAGAGAGAGAGAGAGAGAGAGAGCACACAGAGGAGAGGCAGAGAGAGAGGGAGAGAGAGAATCCCAAGCAGGCTCCACTCTGTCATTGTATAGCCGTGTGGGGCTCAACCCCATGAACTGTGAGATCATGACCTGAACCAAAATCAAGAGTTGGACACTTAACTGACTGAGCTACCCAGATGCCCTATATTTTTCTTTTTTTAATGTTTGTTTATTTATTTTGAGAGAGAAAGAGTGCATGCAAGCAGGGGAGGGGTAGAGAGAGGGGGAGAAAGAGAATCCCAAGTAGGCTCCATGCTGTCAGCACAGAGCCTGACATAGTGCTCGATCGCATGAACTGTAAGATTCTGACTGAGCCAAAGTCAAGAATCAGACAGTTAACCACCTGAGCCACCCAGATGCCCCATTCATAGTTTTCTTATGTCTAATTTTGGCCATTTCTTTTCCACTTAAAGTTCCTTTAACATTTCCTATAAGGCTGGTTTAGTGGTGATAAACTCCTTTATCTTTTGTTTGGGAAATTCTTTACTTCTCCTTTAAACTTGAATGATAATCTTGCCAGGTGGAGTATTCTTGGTTGAAGGTTTTCTTTTGAACACTTTGAATATTTCATGCCTCACCCTTCTGGCCTGCAAAATTTCTGCTGAAAAATCACCTGATAGCCTAATGGCGTTTCCCTTTTATGTAACTTTTTGTTTCTCTCTTGCTGCTTTCAGGATTCTCTTTATCTTTAACCTTTGACATTTTAATTGTTATGTGCTGTGGTGTGGACCTCTTCGTGTTCATCTTGTTTGGAATTCTGTGTGCTTCTTGGACTTGGATGTCTATTTCCTTCCCTACTTCCCTAATTGCCTTCCCTGCTGAAATTTTCAGTCATTATTTCTTCAGATAAGTTTTCTACACCTTTCTCTCTCTTCTTTGTCTTCTGGGACCCCTATAATGTGAATATTTCTTTGCTTGATGTTGTCCAAAAGATCTCTTAATCTATCCTCATTAAAAAAAAATTCTTTTCTCTTTTTGCTCTTCAGCTTGTGTGCTGTGCTGTACATTACCCTGTCTTCCAAATTGCTGATGTGTTCTTCTGGATCATCTTATCAATTGTTCATTCCTCTAGGGTGTTTTTTATTCCAGTTATTGTTTTCTTCAACTCTGATCAGTCCTTTTAAATACTTTCTGTCTCTTTTTTTTTTTAATGTTTATTTATTTTTGAGAGAGACACAGACAGAATGTGAGTGGGTTAGGGGCAGAGAGAGAGGGAGACACAGAATCAGAAGCAGGCTCCAGGCTCCGAGCTGTCAGCACAAAGCCTGACGCGGGCTCAAACCCACGAGCTGTGAGATCATGACCTGAGCCGAAGTCGGTCGCTCTACCGACTGAGCTACCCAGACGCCCCTATTTTCTATCTCTTTATTGAAGGTCTCACTGAGTTCTCCCACTCTTTTTACCAGTCAGTGAGTACCCGTACAGTCATTACTTTAAGTTCTTTATCCAGCATATTGCTTATTTCTGTTTCATTTAGTTTCTTTTCTGAGTTTTTTTTTTTTTCTTATTCTTCCTTTTGGTGCATATTCCTCTCTCCCCATTTTGCTTGACTATGTGTTTTTTCCATGGATTAGGTAGAATGGCTACTTCTCCTAAATTTAACAGAATGGTCCTGTGTATGGTGTCCCCTCCGTAGACAATGTGTGCCTGGTGATGTTTGCTGACTGGCTAGAGCTGTGGCTGTATATGCTAGTTACTCTTGTAAACCACAGTTTTGGGTGTTTTGTTTGTTTGCTTGCTTGTTTATAGAGAAAAGAGAATAATAATTTAAAAAATTAAAGAAAAAAGTAAAAAAGAGAAAAAAAGAGAAAAAAGAAATGAGAGAAAAATAAAAGGAAAAACCAAAAAGAACAAAGACAAGTAAAGACAAGTAAAGACAAAGACAAATAAAAACAAGACAAAGAAAATAAAATTAATTAAAATTTTTAAAATTAAGTCTTTTTTAATAATAATTAAAAAAAGACAGCTTATTTTCTATGACCCAGCACCCCTGGGGCCAGTGTGGGCTTGCAGATCCTTGTCTTGGGAAGGTCACAAGCTCACTGTGATGACCAGACCCACTGGTTACGGCATCCATACCCTGCTCTGTTCTGGGCTTTTAAAGTGAGGGGGAGAGAACGTTACTGCAGCTCCTCTACTCAGCCCTTTTAAGCCTTGGCTTTTTTTTTTTTTTTTTTTTTTTTTTCTCATGCCCCAGTGCTACTGGGGCTGGTGTGGGCATGTGGCCACTGGGCTAGCTGAGGTCACAAGCTCACTGTGAAGACCAGTCTCACCTATTACAACGTCCAGATGCTGCTCTGATCAAGGTTTTTAGGGTGGGGTGGGAGCATTAATGTGTAATTCTCCAGTCCCTCTGACCTGGAGAGCTTCCCTGCAGCTCTGCTTGGCAGAGTTCTAGAGTTGTCTCTTTTATATGCTGGTTGCTCTTTTAAGCCATGGGTTGTTTTGTTTGTTTGGTTTTGTTTTGTTTCTGTGCCCAAGGACAGAGGGATCTGCTCCTGGTCCCTCAATGCTGAAGTTCCCCACTCTAGTTCACAGTGTCACAGGTGGGGGTTCCCCATGTCACTGTGTCTCTGTCATTCTTGCTGTTCTGTCTTTGGTTGTTCACAAGCTGTTCAGTCATTCCTCAGTTCTTCTTCTGGAGGCACTGTTCTCTTAACAGGTGTAATTCGGTGTGTTCTGTGGAGGAGGTGAGTTCAGGGTCTTCCTACCTGGCCTTCTCCTTTTTTTTTTTTTTTTTTTAACATTTGTTCCTTTTTGAGAGACAGAGGCAGAGTGCTAGTGGGGGAAGGGTAGAGAGAGAGGGAGGCCCAGAATCTGAATCAGGCTCCAGGCTCTGCACTGTCAGCACAGGGGCCCACGTGGGGCTCAAACTCACAAACCAGGGGATCATGACCTGAGCCGGAGTCAGAAGCTCAACCAACTGAGCCACCCAGGTGACTCCCTTTCTCACCATCTTGGAATGGAGCTGGGGATATCTGTTTTTGTGGGGTTTTTTTGTTTTTCATTTTTGGGGTTCGTTGTTGATGGTTATAGTTAAATACTTAAAATGGAATTGCTGAGTCATAGGGAGGTACATAGTTAACTTTATAAGATACTGACAAATTTTTTCCATAGTACTTGAACCATTTTGTATTCCTAGCAATGTATGAGAGTGCCAGTACAGCACATTCTTGCCAACATTTGAGGTCGTAGACTTTTCAGTGGAAATGAAGTAGTATCTCATGGTGGTTTTAATTTGTATTTGCATTTGACGAAGAATATTGACCACCTTTTCATGTCTTTTGACCATTTTAATCTACCTTGGTGTCTATTTAAGTACTTTTGCCCATTTGAAATGAGCTTTCTTTTCTTAAAATATTGATTTATACAAAATTTTACATATTCTGGATTCAAACCATCTATCTATCTATCTATCGAAAGAGAAAGAGATCTTCTCCTATCATTTGCCTTTGTATTAATGGTATATTTTGATTAGTACAAATATTTAATTTTCATTTCTCCTTTCTGCTTTCTTTTGGGTTAATAAAATATATTTTAGTATTGGGGCGCCTAGGTGGCTCAGTCAGTTGAGTGTCTGACTCTTGATTTTGGTTCAGGTCATGATCTCATGGTGGTGACACTGAGCCCTACCTTGGGCTCTGGGCTGGGCACAGAACCTGCCTGGGATTCTCTCTCTCCCTCCCTCTGCCCTTCTCCCACTGTCTCTCTCTCAAAATAAATACACTTAAAATATATTTTATATATACGTATACACACACATATAATTAGTATTCTATTTTATTTTTTCTTTTAGCATTTTTTAAAAACAGCTTTATTAAAGCATAGTTGACAACAGGTCAACTACACACATTTAAAGTATACAATTTGATAACTTTTGTCACATGTATACACTTGTAAAACCATTACCATAACCAATATAATAAGCATACCCATCACTTTCAAAAGAAGTTTTCTTGATGCTTCTTTGTAATCTTTTCCCCCATTTCTTCTCCTCCCCACCCCCACCCCACCTTTTTAAAAATTCCCACACAGTAACTACTTATCCACTTTCTGTCACTGTAGATTATTTAGATTTTTTTAGACTTTTAGATGAATGGAATCATACCGTACATACCCTTTTTAATCTAGCTTCTTTCCTCAGCATAATGAATTTTGGTTCATGCTTCGGGTGCACGTCAGTAGTTCATTCCTTTCTATTACAGAGAAGTATTCTATTTGTTTACCCATTCACCTACTGATGGACATTTGGATCGTGTTCAAATTTTGGCTACTCCTAGTAAAACTTCTATGAATATTTGTGCACAAGTCTTTGTGTCGACACATGCTTTCTTTTCTCTTGGGTTCATATCTGGTAGCAGGATGGCTAGATCCTATGGCTGGTGTATATTTAACATTTTATGAAACTGTCAGACTGTTTTCCCAAGAGGTCATGTCATTTTATATTGCCATCAGCAGGGTATGAATGTTTCATTTGCTGTACATTTCCACTGACACTGATATGGTCATTGTAATTTTAGCCATTGTAATAGATGTTTGATGGCATCTCATTGTGGTTTTAATTTGCATTTCCTTAATGACTAAGATGAGCATTTTAAAAAATCTGCTTATTTGCTGTCTGTATATCTTCTTTGGTGATGGGAAAATTCAAATTTTGACCATTTTTAAAAATTGGGTTGTTGTTTTCTTATTAAAATCCATATTGAATTTTGAATATTTGATTTTGAATTCTCAATTGAATTTGTATTTTCTGGACACGGGTCTTTTTATCAGATACATGATTTGCAAGTGCTTTCCCCCAGGTTGTAGCCAGTCTTTTTCCACTCTTCATTTTCTCCCTATATATGGCAGAAATTTCTATTTCTGATTACGTCTAATTTATTAGCTTGTTCTTTTATGAGTCTCTCTTTTAGTGTCTTATCTAGGAATCCTTTGCCTTACCCAAGGTCACAGATATTTTCTCCTTTTTTTCTTCTATCAGTTTTAGATTTCGGGCTTTGACATTTATGTCTGTGATCCACTTTGAGTGGATATGTGTGTAGGTATTGTGGATATGTGGATATGTGTGAGGTATTGATTGAAGCTCTTTTTTTTTTTTACATATGGATTTCCAATTGTGAGAGCAACATTTATTGATCATCTGTTAACATAACCTAAAATGTATACTTCTTTGTATTTTTTTTAATTGTTGCCCTTAGGTTCACATTATGCATTCTTAATTTGTCACAGTCCACTTAAATTAATATTATACCATGTAAACCATGTAAACTGTGAGAATCTTGCAGTGGTATGATTCCATACACTTCTATTACATCCTTTACAAATTGACATATATTTTACTTCTATATATATTATAAAATTCACAACCCAGTGTTATTATAAAGAGTCAATTTTCTTTTAAAGAAATTTTTTAAATTTCAAAAGGCAGGTTTTTTTTTTTTAATTTACCACCATATTTACTATGTCTGGTAGTGTTGATTTCTCTCTGTATAACTGAGTTTCCATCTGTTACCATTTCCCTTTAGTCTGAAGAACTTCCTTTAGCATTTCTTGGAGTGAAGATCTGCTGGTTATAAATTCTCTCAGCTTTCTTTTTTCTAGCAGTTTTTTCAAACCTCATTTATTAAAGGATATGTTCACTGGCTGTAGAATTCTAGGTTGCCGGTTTTTCCTCTGTGTTTTATAGATATCATTCCATTGTTTTTTGACCTTTACCGTTTTCCAGAAGGAATACTCATACATAATTTTTATCTCTGTCCCCTAGTAGACAATGTGTCTTTCTTTTCTCTCTGAATGCTTTACAGTTTTATCTTTGATTTTCAGTTCTTTGACTATGATATACCTAGGTTTGATTTTCTTGATGATCAATGTGTTTTATTCAGTTTTCAAAAATTCTCAGCTACTATTGCTTAATTTTTTGTTTCCTATTCTTTCCCCTCTCCTTCTATATCTTCAGTTACACTCTGTTAGATCACTTTATATTGTCCTACAGGTCACTGATGCTTTGTTTATTTTTATTTCAATCTTCTTTTTCTGTGTTCATCAATTTGGAAAATTTCTGTTGGGCTTTTTTTCAAGGTTATTGGTACTTTTTTCTGTAGTGTCCAATCTGCTGTTAAGCTTATCCAGGGGATCTTTTATTTTAGACATTGTATTTTTCAGCTTAGTGTTTCCATTGGCTCTTTTTTATAGATTTTATCTTTACTATGATTCCTCATCTCTTACTTCACGTTTATTCATGTTCAATTTCACATCCTTAAGCATATTATAATAGGTGTTTTTAAATCCTCATCTGCTAATCCTAACATCGGAGTCATTTCCGGATCTGTTCCCATTTTTTTCCCCATTTTACTTCTTTGCAAGTCTAGTAATCTTTGATCGCATGTTAGACATTGTAAATGATACATCATAGGGAGAACTGATTATTTGTCTTCTTTTAAAGGTTATTGAGCTTTGTTTTGGTAGTAGTTACATAATTGGTTGATCTTGATCTAGTCAGACTTTGCTGAGGCTTTCTGAAGGTGGTCTATTGCTATTTTTATTCTGTGTTCTAGGGCATGGCCCTGACTCTAGGATATAGATTTTACTCATAAGATTTGGCTTTCTAGGGTCTCGATCTAAAGAATGCCTTTTGTTTTCATTGAGGATTCTCCACTCTGATTGGGCCACAGTCCCAGTATCTTCAAGCTCGGTGTGATCTCTGATATCTCTGTTTAGCCCTCAGCCTCCCACCAGCAGGATTCACAGAGTCAAGACTAATCCATGCACCTCTCAGCTCCTGGCCCAGGATCTGAGGGGAATCTCCATGCGGGTTTCTTGGGCCCCAGTTCTGTGTAACTCCCTCCTTTTTCTGGCCATGCTCCCATTAATTCTAGCTGCCTCCAAAACACTTTTTGAACTATAGCAGTAATATTGGGCAGCTCTTTCTTGTTTCTGGTTTTAACAAGAATTTCTTTAATAATTCATTATTTGTTATTTTCCAATAAATACGCTCTCTTGTTTCGGAATCTTCTTCCATTTTCATTTTACCTAGAGATTTTACCATAAATGCCTACTGAATTATATCAATTTCTCTTATCACGTAATAGTATAATCCTGTATTTTCCCCCTAAGGTATTAATGGAATAAATTGTGTTGATAAAAGTCCTAATGCTCAGTCCTTCCTTGATTCCTATAATAAATTTTTATTTTATATACTATTAGGTATGCTTTTCAAATTTTCAGGACCTTAACATTCAAATTGCTAAAGTAGAATAATAATCTTTAAAATAGAGCATGCTTTAAAAAAAAAAAAAAAAGCAAAACCACTTGTTTTAGTCACTTTGTTTTTCTTAAATGTACAAAGGCAAGTTGATTATTAACAGTGAAAAGAAGTTTGTACTGCATTTCTGACCTCGTGCTTTTAAGGCAATTGCATGTTTTATTGAAGTGCACTTGTTGACAATCGTACATTAAAGACTGAGCTGATACTGTTGACATGAACAGAATTTAGAATCCTAAGCTCTGTCACTTGTGAACCAAGGGACCTTGGTTAAGTCATTTACCCTCTCATTATTTCAGTCACCTTCTTTGTGAAATGGAGGTGAAATCATATCTACCCTGCAAGGTTATAGTTATTCTACAGTGTGAGCGACTATATATTTTTTTTCCAGAACTGCTCCACTTTCAGTATTTCTTCCCTCTCCCCCTTCTTTTCCTTAAAACAATTAAGATTATGTTTTTTTGCAAAGCAGTTTAAGGTTCACCGCAAAGTTGAGAAAAAGGTGCAGAGATTTCCCGTATACCCCCTGCCCCTGCACACGTACAGTCTTCCCTATAATCATCATCCCCCCCCCCCCCAGAGTGGCACATTTGTTACAACTGATGAATCTTCCGTGACACCTTATGATCACCCAAAGTCCATAGTTTACATTAGGGTTCATTCTTGGTGTTGTACATCCTGTGAATTTGGACAAATGTTTAATGACATGTATCCACCATTACGATATCATACAGGGTATTTTTACGGCTCAAAAAATCCTCTCTGCTCTGTCTTTTCATCCGTCCCTCCCAAACCTCTGACAACCACTGATCTTTTTACTGTCGTCATAGTTTTGCCACTGCTATTCTTTATTACCAATGGTCCCTAAGGACTACATGGCTGACATCAGATATTCCCTTTTTAGGAATGGGCTGTGGAATATTGTCTCTTGACCCCGCTGTCATTGTTCACAGTTGGATTCACTGTTCCTGCCGCTAGGCAGTACCCTCCGAGGGTCCTGTTGTTAGCTGAAGAGACATGAGCAGGAAGGAGAAATCCACTCTAATTCCCTGGGAAAGAGTTAAAGTGGGAAAGGGAGGAGAAAACTCATCTGTCCTTGAGTGGAAAAGGAGGAGAGAGATGGAAGGGAAATTCAACTCTGGAGACTGGAGCTGTATTTAGAGCAGAGTTCTCAGCCTGCTTTCAAAATTCATTAGGACCAGTTCATTGTTTTTCCCAAAGAAACAATTGGGAACGACTTTAACACTCCAATTCAGCTGCCTTGAAGTTTAAATAAATTTTCAGAGGACTGACCTAGAAACCTAACCACCCAAAGAATTCTATTTTTCAGAAAAAGCAAATGCATTCTGGATTTAAAACAAAAACAGAGGAAAACCTTGCAAAGATATTTCTAGCCAGATCCTTCATATGCATCTCATCAGCCCAAGCACAAAACGACTTAACACATGACAGCAATACTTAGGAAGGGTTCTATGTGGAAAGGGAGCTTTTGAATGCCTAAAAAATGATGATCGAACACCAGGATACATAGCAGAAGAAAGCATCTCTTCAGTTTTGGAGAGCCATCGAAATGCTTTCACATGGCCTTTTAGGAACGGTCACCTGCAGGTGGATGTTAAATAGTCAAGGCTGCCCCGACACCAGACAATACAAATGAGGGAAAGTTGCGAGAGATCTGAGAGCATTTTTAAAGAAAACCCCAAAAGTCTGTTCTTGGATAAGTGGCCCCAGTTTTACACGCACCCAGACATACTAATTAAACAAATGTGTGCATACGCCCTCAACTTGAGATCCCGGACATGGAACTATTAAGTGGTGATATTAAGATTTAAGTACATTCACTTGAACTAACTGAACTTCTGTTTCAGATAACGGGGCCACAAAATTCCTGGAATTTACCTTTTCTTCTTATTTTTCTTTCTTCTGAACTTAAACCCCAGTTCACCTAGAGGTTTCAGGATTCTGGGAGATCTGATTTGCCTAAAAACGAGGTCAAGAGAAGCTCTCTCTGTTTATAACCAGAAAGAGCACGTTCACTGGTGAGAGAAAGATCTTCATGGTTCAGCTCTATGACACCGATGGCAAATGAAAGGGAAGTTGGTGGCACAATGTGCTTAGGAGATCTGCTTTGGATGTGTACTATTATCTTCTTGGTTGGTAGCCTAGTTTGTGGTTTTTCAGGAAAAGTACTGTAAAGATCAATATCTGCTTCCACGTTGCTATTCCTTTGGTTTCCACAATCCAGGATACAGGCCTGCCTGTTTCTCTGTTTGTCTCCTTTGGGAGACTCAAACTTCATTTATTAAGTTCGATCGGCCTGGGTTGACGCAAAGAAATGTCCAAGTCTACTCAAAAATAGTGATGGAAAAAGCATTAAAGAAAGAAATCAACAAAAATAGTGGGAGAAAAGAAAAAAAATAAGGAAGTAAGGAAAAGGAATGATTAGTGTCAATATGCTATTTTAACTGAGAATTTTAAAGGGGGTGAAACATTGAGAACTCAACGTAATGGCCTGGAAAATAAACTCAGATTAAGAAATGTCAGATTGGAGGGTAATCTTGATGGGGTGGACGTAAGAGAAGCAGTGCCCTTCCCCCACCCCCATGGAGCATTGCAGAACTCCTCAGATGAATACTTTTTCATTCCTTCCACAAGCCAGATCTTAATTTCCCTAAAGCCTGATGCTTTGACCAGTAATCTGTATTTTATACGTAAAGTGAGAAATCCTTGCAGGAGAAAGGCAAATGTCTTAACTTCCTCTGGCCTCTGATGATTTTTTGCTTCTGCGGAGAAGCTGACACAGCCACCACTTTGATTGTTTCGATTTCAGAGAGCTTAAACCCAAGTTATTAAGAGTTCTAAACATTATGAGTCCAACGCTTATCTAGCTGACGCGAGTTATCATATTTAAAGGATATACTTCCTTGAACTGTTATCTTTATCGGCACAAGACTATGCCGAATCAAAAGAATTTTTGAGTAGAAAGGGGGAAAACGTCTTGGAGAAGAAATGAGATGCAAGACATTTTCTTCATTCATGATCCTACCTGGAGATTCCCAGAATCCTCCTGGAGTTGCGGTGGGTGGAGGGCCTTTTATCAATGGGATTTTTCATGGACTGTTTACATCCCGTGAATAACAGATAACAGTAATTGAGCATTTGTTCTCAATGCCAAACACCATTCTAGGTGCTTTATATGTACAAATTCAGTTAGTCTTCCCTACAATCAAAGGTGGAGCTATTCTTATTATCCCCATTTTAAAGATGAGACCAGCAAGGCTAGGTCACTGCCTGAGGTCACACACCTCTTAACAAGAGAGGCAGGATTCATATCTGAGTTATTCTGACTCCAGAATCCACGCTCAACAACCACAATACTGTGGTGGTCCCATTATATGAAGATACCGGAGTTTTTTAAATAATCTATTTCTGGCCATTGGTGGGAAGATATATTCATTTACCGGGGGAATAGTTGTGTTAGCAGGAGGAAGTCTCTTCTCTGTTACCCATTCATTTCGTAAAATGAGTTTCAATACAAACCAAGTCAGTCTTCACACTGCCAAAAAGATTGCAGTAAGGGGTGGGGAGGGTGAGGAAGAAAAGCACGCGTTGAGAAGAGACTGTGTTATCTCCCTGGTCCGACACGGATCAAGTATATGTTCCTTACGAGAAAAAAAAAAAAAAATGGAAATAAAATTTAAGGAACTGGTTTTTATTTTTTTCATTCATTTTCTTCTCTGCGACATAATGGCTGGTTTAATTTACCCAGCGGCGGGGAGTGATAAAAAAGAAATACTTTAACAAAGAGCGCGGAAGAAACGTGTTTTGAACCCCGAAGTCAGAAGGTGTGAGCGGCTCCTGTGTACCAAGAGCAAGCTGCCCAGAGAGGAGAAGAACGAGCTGGTCGCCACACTCAGAGCAAAGGGAAGCACTGTGTCTCTTGACGTGATGGATGTCCCCGCACCACGGGGTTAGAAGTAGCATCTGTTTCTGCCACCCAAAGAATGATTTACACAGCCTGTCCACATGGTTGTGACCTAGCCGGTGTTCCTTGAAGGGTAGAGAGTGCAGGTGGGCAGACGGGAGAGGAGGTTGAAGCAAAGAGGAAGAGATTCGCTGTCCCCTCCTCTAACCCCAGTAAAGTGGAGCGTTGTGCAGAATCAGGGACCCAGTAAAGGAATAAAAGAAGAAGCCTGGGAATGGCCACCTCCAACCCAACTGCTGTTAACACCCCTCCCTTTCTCCTTCCCGCTTTGCAAGGTACCACATTTGCCGTAAAAATGGAAGAAAATGCCCTGGTGATTCTGAAAGCCCTAACTGGTGAGGGGGGAGGGTACCTAAAGTAATCACAGAAGTAAGAGCTTGGAAAAAAATATTAAAAGCCATGGAATCCCACAAGAACGGCAACGGCTGTGCATCTTGGATGCCGTCACTTAGGGTCCAAGGAGAGCTTAGCTTAGATCTCTACTTTCTACGTCGATATGAGGGAAAGGTATGGTTTTTTCTCTTTTTACACTAGTTTCTGGCTATGTGAGAAGAACTCCTCGCAATCTTGCATGAGGAGAAATGGCTTACATAACTTCGGATGTTACCTCTGCTGGGAGGAGACAGTGCGCTTGCAATTTTTTTAAGGTATTTACTTGTGAGGTCACAGGTTAAACCCATGTTTGCCGAGAATCGTGGGAGAGGAAAATACGGCCGTGCCGTGATTCTTACGGTGGGCTAAGAATCCAGATTATGTACCTAGAGACACGGGCACGGCCGGTACAAGGCCTCCCCGCAGATATCTCTGTTTGTGAAATGCAGCAACATTTGCAGATGCTTTCCAGCAGTGGGGATTCATGGGACAGTGGTGTTGACCGTTCCTTCAGCACCGACACAGCACCAGGCTTGACGGCCTGCATGTAGGGATTTGAGACTTTTATTTATTTATTTATTTATTTTAATTTTTTTTTAACGTTTATTTATTTTGAGACAGAGACAGAGCATGAATGGGGGAGAGGCAGAGAGAGAGGGAGACACAGAATCTGAAACAGGCTCCAGGCTCTGAGCGGTCAGCACAGAGCCCGACGCGGGGCTCAAACTCACGGACCGCGAGATCATGACCTGAGCCGAAGTCGGACGCTTAACCGACTGAGCCACCCAGGCGCCCCAAGGGATTGGAGACTTTTAGATGCTGCAGAGTGCAAACCATTATTACCCCTTGTCATTTTTTAAGTTATGGGATTACACAGAGCAGCCCTTATGGCGGATTGCACACAGAGCCTCCCAAAGGCATTTTATTTCATGCTTTACAGTATAGTAAGATTATGATCAACTCTATGTAAATCCCAAGAAAGAGTAGAACTTTGTTTCGTGCGAGACACGAGGTTGCCTCTGGCTTCTGCTCTGGCCGGTACCATGCCAACGGACCGCAGGGGGTGAGGAATTAAAATTCCAAAGATTTCAATTTTTGCAAGGTGTGTTCAGCCTATAGTTTCCAAAAGTACGCATTTCATGATTTTATCATTAAATTAACGCCCATTCATTAAAATATAGGGAAAATAGGAATGAATACAAATTTCTTTTAAAGAGTCAAGGACCTCAACCAGTTCTTCAAGTAGTCAGAGGCAGAAGCCAAGTTAGGAATCCACAGACTCTGATTTCAAAGCTAATGTTTTCACTGGATCATACCTTAGAGTTTAACTATTTTAACATTTTGCTTTTTTTTTCATTTAACATTGTGCCAAAAGGATGTTTGATGTAAAACTTCCTTAGAGGGAGGCATAACATTCTATCTCATACTCCAGAAGTGTTTCTGGACTTCTAAAAGTGATGTCTTGTGGAACACCATTGTCGAAGGTGAAGGTCAAGGATGCAGGGGACTCCACTGTGGCATCTGGTCCCTGCTGGAAACACAGCTTTTGTGCAAGGACCCGCTCTCCTCAACCTGGGCTAGGGTTTTGCAGAGTCAGTAGGAGGGGCAAGGACCACACCTGTCTTTCTTTATAGGAAGTCAGAGGATGATTTAGTAGGTTTTGGTTGGGAGGGAGGAGACAGCATTCTTGACCGAATGTTTAAATAATAAGGGAAAGAAATGGAAACTCATTTCCTTGGGGATCTCTGAAGACAGGAGAAAGTCTCATCCATCCAGCAAGATTAAAGTGTGTCTCCACTCAGATGAGTAGATAAGAGTGTCAATTAGTTGTTCCTAAGCTTTAGACCTATAGGAAATGGAAAGCAAGTAAAAACAAACAAACAAACAAACAAAGCAAAGCGAACAGGGTAACTCAGCCTAATACTCTGAAAAGCCAAAGTTGAGTAACACTAGCACCCGGGTTATCCTAGGATGTGGATTTCACGATGGAAGGACTGGAAACCCTTCATTCTTCCTAGGCTTCCATCCACCTCCTTCTCGGATGGGTGTCTCCCCGCCTGGTGCTCCTCTCTCCCCTCCGGAAGCTGTCTGTCTGTTCCTTCAGCCCCTGTTTCTGTACTGCCCAATTTCCTTCCAGGAAATCACTTCGCTCCAAGAAAGACAGACGGTTTCCTTGTCATGGATACACCTCACATGTAGATTCACTCTGAAGTATCAGACTCATTTTACAGCTCGTAAATTAATTTCAAATTCAGTCTCTGGCAAAGCTTTTGCAGCCAAGAGCGGCAGCTCAGATCACGTGCCCCCAGTCGCCCCCTCCTCTGCGCCCATCAGCGAGATCTATTTTCTCTACAGAAGCACATGCATTGCCCCATGCTGACAGTCACTTGTTTTAGCATTGGCTAATCACCAATATGTTCTGTTAAGTGAGATTCATAGATGCTGATTACATTTATTGCATAAATTACTTCATTATTAAAATCAGGTCATTTGAGCCCCCAAACCATTAACATGAAGGTTATTAACATAATTTCATAAGCTAATAAATCAAGCACAGGAAAGGAATTAAAGGGTTCTTAGTGATAAGTGTTTCTTCAGAGATTAAGGAACACAATTTTCTTATGCATATATTAACATTTTATGAGTGGATTCGTACAAGAGCAGTTTTTTTCTGTCTGCACACATGACTCACAGTTCGTCTTCATGCTCGCCCTCTGAAGCTCATTTTCAAAATTAAGGTGTTTTTTTTTTTTCCTTTCAAAGAACTGTAGAGCAGTTTTCAACTGAATCCATTAGCCGTCTGTAATATGCACTACCTATGAAATTCTTATCTTCTCGCACTCCTTAGGCTGCAAAATCTTTGGAGTGAGGGTGGGGGGAGGCAAGGTAAAGGTGGAAGGAAAAATAACTTGGATTGGTGTTAGATAATGCGATTTTCATTCTAGGTGAATTTCAAATGGATTCCTCGTCTTCAGACGTTCTACTGAAGTTCTAATTATCTCTCTAATTACAACACATACTGAGGTTAAGTGTTCTTATCAAATGGTGCATTAAAAATGGGTTTTATTCCCAGGCTGGATCTAATAGTTTGAGATACTGGCCTGAACACACAGAAATTGGTTCCTTCGTTCATTCCACTTACCAGATTGTGAAAGATTCTGAGGGTCGGAGCCATCGTTATCCAGTGCGATGATGTTGCCTAGAAACGGAGATAAGTTCCAATGTAAATTAGACTATAACAACTTTATCCTTTGTGCAATTTGTGTAATGTTTTTAGCAAATAGCAACTGATGGGTCATAATTGAAATACGTGGAATGTTGTTAGCAAGCCTTGGCTGTGATTTTACAGGAGAGTTTGTGAGATGGGTGGGACTTGACAGTTCTAAGAACAAATGAAAGGCAAAAAATAAAGAACAAATGTAGTGGCCATGCCATACCTTTCCTCTAAATCTTAAGTGACTACAGGTATTCCCTTGAACAAGATACGAACTTCCCTGGACCTCCTCCTCCCTGCCTGCTTAAAAAAAACAAAACAAAACAAAAACAAACAAAAAAAACCCCCTCATTGCTCTTGGGATAGAAAAACTTTTCTCAGCATGGTCTACAACCCCCACATGGTCGGGTCTGCCTAGCCTATTGGTCCAGCCCTCTTCATAGCTGGCTCGCTATGGTGCTTGCTTTTCATTTTTCATAAGCAGTTTGTGAGTTCAAGCCCCACGTTGGGCTCTGTGCTGACAGCTCAGAGCCTGGAACCTGCTTCGGATTCTGTGTCTCCCTCTCGCTCTGCCCCTCCCCTGCTCGCGCTCGGTCTCTTTCAAAAAATAAGTAACATTAAAAAAGATTTAAATATTTGTCACAGTTGACATTTTTAAGAAAAAACAATTTTTAATTTTTAATGTGTTTTCATGGTTACAAAAATTAAAATGAAATAAAAAGGTTTATACTAGGCTGTCTTGCTTTGATCCCCATTCTCATATATTCCATTACATCTCCCGTTAGAGGTAAACTTTTTTTTATTAGTTTCTTATTTATCTTTCCAATATTTTTTTTTGCAAGGACAAATGCAAATGTATATCCTAAATATATATCTTGTTTTCCTCCTTTCTAACACAAAAGATAACATACTTTGCACTTGGTCTGTGTCATGCTTTTTCCTCCCTGACAAGATACTCTGGAGCTTATTCTGTGTCGAGACATAAAGAACCTTTCTCCTTCTTTTTATAGCTGCATAGAATTCCGCTGTGTAACGCTTCCATTGTTTATGGAACCAGTTCCTTATGCTGGCAGTTAAATTGTTTTTGGTTTTTTACTGTTACACGTAGTGCTGCAGTTAATAACCCCTTGTGTGCACGCATGTGTCTCCCTGTTATGCGTATGCAGGTTCCTTCTGGAGCAAAGACCCACAAGTAGGATTGCCGGGTCAAGGATAAACGCATCAGTAATTTTGGTGGCTCTCAGCGTACCACCCTCCCTGTGAGCTGCGAGCGGTTTCCTGTTGTGGCTTCATCAGCAGAACAGGATTGTCCATTTCTCCCCACAGCTTCACAGTCATGTTGTCCAACTTTGTGATTGGGAGGTGAGAAGGGGTGCCCGGTGCTGTTTTAATGTGCATCTTTCTGATTTTGAGTAAGGCCGACCATCTTTCCAGGTGCTTCGGGACCATTGGTAGGGTTTCTGTGCAGAAAGTGCGTCTTTAGGTTCCCCGCCCATTTTCTATTGGGGTGATTAATCTTTTCCTTCCTGTTATCTGGGTGCCTTTTCTTACAGAGATTAGCCATTTCTCTGTGATATGTATTGCCAATATTTCTCCCAGTTTGTCATTCATATGACTTTCCCTATGGGGATTTGGGATAGTTAGTATTTACTTCCCCTGCAAAGACCCTAATACTGGGGCACGGGGCAAGTCCCACATCTCTTTTGGTGTCACTATTAGCGTCGCAAAACATTAGTTTTTAATCTGTTAAAAAAAATGTGAGCTGTGTCATAGGTGGTCTCCAGAGCCCCCTTGTCTCTGCAAGTCTCCAGTACTATTTTCTTACATTCTGGTTTGCTAAGTTTCCTCTGCCTTCCCCTCCCTCTGCCTCCCTGAGCTCCGGCTCTGGGGCACACATCCATTGGGAAGTGTGGGGCCTAACATAATGTTACCTGGGAAGTACCGAGAAAGGCTCCATTCCCCAAGTATTCCACCTAATTTTCATTTGAAATTTCACCATCAGTGATACATTTTTTAAAATATATATGTGTGTGCACGCACACACACACACACATATATATATAACTTGAGAGAGAGAGAGTAAGCCAGGGAGGGGCAGAGAGAGGGAGAGAGCAATCCCAAGCATTCTCCACATTGCCAATGCAGAGCCTGATGCGGGGCTCAAACTCACAAACTGTGAGATCATGACCTGAGCTGAAACCAAGAGTTGGACGCTTAACCGACTGAGCCACCTAGGCACCCGCCATCAGTGATAAATTCACATTCTGTCTTAATTTCCACTAACTTTGTTCAAGTCTTCTGTCTCCAAGTTTGTCTGCCTGGATCCTGTCTCTCCAACCTCCAGCCCATATGCTGCCTCCAGATGACATTTCTTATAGAATAGTCTCGATCAGGGCCCTTTCTCATCTAACTTTCTTGTATTGCCTGTTTCGTTCAATGTTAAGCTTTCAGGTCCCTTCCAGACAAGGTCTCAAATGCATCTCATTATGCTCTCGCTGCTACCTTTCGTTCCATCACGTGGACTCCTTGCTTCATCCACCTCGACGCCCTTCTCAGGCTGCTCTTTCGACATGGCATGTCCTCCTTCTATCCCATCTAATTGTCCCTACAAAGTATTTCCCGTTTCTCACCATCCTTCTCTGCAGCTGGGATTGAACTCTGCTTCCCTAAAACCCTCACAATACTTTACGAAGAAAAAAGGTCATCTCCTGTGTTTTTCTTGGAAGGTATGTGCATGGCTCTCTGTCTACCAGAGAGTATGATCTCTTTGAGGGCAGAAAGGTATTCTTTTTCATCCTCCGAGGGTTCTGTATGAAATAGTCTCTAAGGCATTTGTCGGCTACAAGTGAAGCAATACTGACTCCCGGGATGGGGTAGCAATTTATGACGTACGTAGGTAAGAGTTAGTTTAGCAGAGTTGGTTTTTCCTCAAATTATGGTTCATGGAAACATTGTGTACGTCTGTGCGTGCGCATGCGTGTGTACGTGTGAGAGAGGACATGCTCGTGGGAGGGGAACAATATTGAGAGGGAGGGAATGTGTAGAGGTTAGAATTGAGGGGCACCCAGGAGAACACCTTCCACCTGACATTTTGCCAAAAAGCATCTCTGCTCATTTCTGAAGTAGTCTGCCTCATTGTCCTTCCAAATTATATCTTTCCCATCTTTCTGATTTTGGATAAAATTTACCCATGAAAACTTTTCTAGTGAACTCACCACCACCAGCCACCTGGCATCACTCTGATAGGTTAATATGTTCTGTGTGGGCGTGTGAAGGCATTATTGATGCAGTCTAATACAGCGCGAGGCTGTCTTTTGTCCATCTCATCTCCTCTTTGGATTGTCCCTTCTGATAGAATTTCCTATTTAATCTTGTAGCCTTTCTAGAGAAATAGCTCACGAATATTTGATCGTGAAAGAATTCTTCAGGCTATGTGAACAGGGCAGAGCCCGCCTCCTCCATGACCGCCTGGAATGGAGATTACATCTCCCAGGCTTCCTTATGTCTAGGTACGGCCATGTGACTAAGTTCTGGTCAAGGAGATGTAAACCCAAATGGCTTTTGAGGTCAGAAGTTTCGCCCTTTTGGACCCTTTCTCCTTCCAGACAAGGGGGATGCCAAGGTGAAGCTTGAGCAACCATCTTAGATGCTGAGGCGGAATCCCTATGCTAAAAATGACCGTGGAACGAGATACAAAGAGCCTGAGTCTATGATGACTTTCTGAAGATGCACTTCCAGACTACGTACCTCCAGATTTTTTTTTAAGTTTATCTATTTATTTTGAGAGAGACAGAGACAGCACACGTGCAGGAGGGGCAGAGAAAGAGGGAGACAGAGAATCCCAAGCAGGCTCTATACTGTCCGTGCCGAGCCCGATGCGGGGCTTGAACCCACGAAACCGTCAGATCATGACCTGAGACGAAGCCAAGAGTCAGACACTTAACCGATTGAGCCAGCCGCGTGCCCCCTGCCTCCAGACTTCTCACACATGAAAGAGAAGGAAGGCTTCTGCGTGTTGTGTAGGTCTTCATGATTTAGGGCTTCATTATTCACAGCCAAACCTAATCCCAATTGAATATAGTCATAGGAAAGAGCAGAGGCTAGAGAATTACAAAGAACCCTTGAGCAAGACCCAAATTGATGCTCCGCCCAGATAATAATAATATACAAATCATTACAAGGGGGAGGAAGAAGATCAAAAATCGTGTGCTAAAGGGCATCTTCCCTTCTCCTTGGTGAGAGCAGAGAATGTGCCCCCAGTGCAGTTCTAATACTCTGGAAGGGCAGGGAATACCAGAGAACTGACGTGTGAGCAAGAGGAAAACCGGAAGGTACTCAGGAAGCCAGAATGTAATGTGTACTGGCCTTTTAGGCTACCGGGAGGAGACTTCAAAACATAGGAGACGGAGATTTTGATCACATGGTCCCTTCATTCCTCAACTACAGAACTAATAATTTTGTTTATGGCAATTAACATACCAATATAAGTTTTTAGTGGGGCGCCTGGGTGGCTCAGTGGTTTGAGCGTCCGACTTCAGCTCAGGTGATGGTCTTGTGGTTCCGGAGTTCGAGACCCGCCCCGCCCCCCCTTCCCCCTGTCGGGCTCTGTGCTGACAGGGTGGAGCCCATTTCCGATCTTGTGTCCTTCTCTGTCTGACCTTCCCCCACTGCTTCTTTCTCTCCATCTCTCTCTCTCTTAAAATAAATTTTAAAAATAAGTTTTTGATAATAATACCTCTACTTATTTAAGCTATTCCCAGAAGTTTTAAAGAAGAAAACAAAATAAAAATAAATAAATAAATAAATAAATTAAATAAATAAATAAATAAATAAAAATTTAAAAAAAGAAGGAAGAAAACAAAAAATTCCAGCCTGGCATTATTCCACAGAGCAAACTCTGCTCACAGAAACTCTTTCCAACAGTGTAGAGACATGGGCGTTACGTTCCGGTAGAGAAACCGAGGTCCAGAAAGGAAAGTGATTTACCCTAAACCAGCCACCTGCTTCATTAATAACAGGATTAGGCTCTAAACTCCCCCCTCGAGGCTCCTAAGCCAGTTCTCGTCAGTACCATTTTATCAGCCCCTAATTCCCTGTCCAACAGGAATATCGGTTGTGCCATGGAAAACCGGGGGGAAGTGGAATGGAACATTCCTCTTTGCCATAAGGTCACGGGTGACCAAACACCGAACTCTCATCTACCACCCACAAAAGAGAAGGTTGGCTTTCAAAACGTTTGTCGTTTTGAAATGGAGTCGGCTGCAAGAAATCCTATGGAACGGGAGATACGCTTCTTCCCAGGCTCTCTGCCCCAGCGCTTCAGGAAAAGTGGTCCGTCTCAGAATCTCAGGTTTTTAACACTGAAAGAAACCTCTTAGTTCAATATATAAATAATCCAATCCCCTCATTTGTAAATGAGGAAAATTGAGGTCTTGAGAGAAGGAAGATTGTGCCCAAGGTCGCAAAGCTGGTTGAGGTTTTAATAAGTATCTCTTCCATTCCTTTCATGTCTTCGCAGGACAGATTAAAAAGAAATATTTTTTCCTCCCCTTCTGTTTTCCCAGCCACCAGGCATTCCAGATGAGGCCCCCATGGTTGGAATCATAAATATGGCATAACAAAGTACCACTATATACAATTTATCAACTGATGATTTTTTTTTTATTTTTTTTTACCCTGTAGGAACAGAATGTATCACAACCACTCATTCTTTTGCCCTTTTGTTGTCAGCTTTTTATGCATGGGTTGAACTGGCTGTTCTTTGCACTGAGGTGTGTGTTTGAAGATGTCATGTGTTAATGGCTAATTAGTAGCATTTCAGAGCAGAAGTAGACCTTGCTAACACAACCAAGTTTCTGTGTCGCCGTGATGCAGGGTACAGCTGCTGCTTTTAGGCGTCAACAAAGCCCAACACAGTGGAGACATTACCCAGGCCTGGGAGAAGTCTCCTGAGAGAGGCCAGCGACTCATCTGGAGCCTGCCAAGTCGCTGTATTGGCCACTGGTCTGAGCAAAGCACTAGATGCCTGAAGGCCCCTGGTCACCCAGCACAAGCTCCCAACACCTCGGACAGTTATTCACATGGAACAAACGGCAGGCACTGAAAGAGACAGCAAGTACTTGTGAAAAGAACCATAGAGCCAAGAGAAAGAAACTGAATTGTCGCCACCACTCCACCTGCAGCGGGGGGGATGTCCCCACCCCATCCCCCTGCACTGTCAGTATTGTATTTGGCCGGGCTTTTCGTTCCTGGGACGGAAGTCATGAGGCAAGAGTGCAACGAGTAATGAAATAGCATGCTTTGCGGGGAGGAGGAGAGATACTGTGGAATTAATGTAAGATAACGAGGAGGTGATCAAATCCACATCGCGGCTGCATAATCTATCTGATGCACTACTATGGGATCACCGGCACATCAGATATCAAAGTTCCCTTTGATCATCCCAGGGAATTCAATATGTTACCTTCACTGAAATTGATTAGAATGTAGCTGCTTTCACTTTTCGTTTTAGACGCTGAGAATGAGCAATGAGCTTGCTTCTCGAGCTTTACCTCAGAAAAACACCCCGTATTTATTCAGCACCAGCTCAACAGGCACGGGCCTGTGCTCAGATTCGGGGACGAGAGTTTGCACCTGCACGATTCTTGGAGTACGTTTAAGGCATCGTGCAAATTCATACAAATGCCCCATTGAGGACCAATTCTGGTCCAGGCGAAGAAGGCAGTTTTGACATTCGTATTTTGAGATTGCCACTTGGTAATTGCCACCTTCACTCCATTTTTTCTTTTTTTTTTTTTTTCCTTCACAGGAATACAAAAATTTCTGAACTCTTGTCACTAGTGTTTAATGAAAACTAATAGAAACGGACTGTGATGCAGAACACAATATAATTGGTTTCACAATTACTTAATGCTCCTAAAAAACAAACCATAGGGACTTGTAGTTAAACGTGGCAGATGGAAAAAAAAAAAATGACTATACGTCCAATCCCTCTCAAACTCCCACTAAGATGACAGTAACAGAAAGAAAAGGCAAACATCAATAAGGACTATGCGAACAAAAGAGGAAATGCGATATTTTGAAAGCCAGAGAGCGGGATATGTAATGACTGACTGACCAGGGCAAGCGAAAGCTGGAGGGTGAGCGCCAGGAGGGGTGAAGTCAAACTCCAGGATTGATGGGGCCGCAGACGTCTGGAGAGGCTCAGCAATATGGCACTGGCCGCCTCGGAAGGGTCGCGGGCAGGACTGGAACCGGGAGGAGAGGTGAAAAGTCTGTTTAAGGGGTAGATCCACCTAGATCCCCTAGAGTGTCCCTTCCCTACCTCGTGTAAGACAGGAGGTTCACTCTCAAAAGAGGTTGAGCAAGAAGTTCCTGGACTGGGGACCACTGGGCACAGCTGGCACCCCAGGAGACCGAGGGGGCGTGTGCAGACCAAACACTGGCATCAGCAGCACCACTGTGCTCCTGCTCCTGGATTGCGGGCAGCCGGGCACATGCACTGGCAGGAGAAAGGAGGCTTCCTTTTGAATAAGCTAATCTTCCCAGGAGAAAGTGTCTACAGATACCGTGGCAACTAGGGTGAGCAGAATAGTGTACGCGTCCTAGTCCCCGAAGCCAGTGAGTGTGTTAATTACATGGCAAAGAAGAATTAAGGTGGCCAATCAGCCGCCTTTGACGTACGGGGTGTCCTGGGTGACCTAGGGGGACCCAGCGTAATCACCAGGTTCTTAAAAGTAAAAGAGGGAGGCAGAAGGGGTCGGAGTGATGTGACGTGAAAGGCATGGACCTACCGTTGATGGCTTTGAAGATGGAGGAAGGGACCCAAACCCAAAGAATACGAATGGCTTCTAGAGCTGGGAAAAGGATTCTTCCCGAGAGGCTCCAGAAAGGAATGCAGTCCTCCCGGCACCCTAGTTTTAGCCCAGCGAGACTGCGTTAGACTTCTGACCTCCAGAACTGTGAGATAATTAAAATGGGTGGCTTAAAAAAATTTTTTTTAAGTTTATTTATTTTGAGAGAGAGAGAAAGAGAGCACAAGCAGGGGAGGGACAGAGAAGGAGAGAGAGAATCCCAGGCAGATGCCACGCGATCAGCGCAGAGCCCAATGTGGGGCTTGAGCCCACAAACTGCGATCACGACCTAAGCCAAAATCAAGAGTTGGAGTGGGGCGCCTGGGTGGCGCAGTCGGTTAAGCGTCCGACTTCAGCCAGGTCATGATCTCGCGGTCCGTGAGTTCGAGCCCCGCGTCGGGCTCTGGGCTGATGGCTCGGAGCCTGGAGCCTGTTTCCGATTCTGTGTCTCCCTCTCTCTCTGCCCCTCCCCCGTTCATGCTCTGTCTCTCTCTGTCCCAAAAATAAATAAAAACGTTGAAAAAAAAAAAATTTAAAAAAAAATAAAATAAAAAAAAAAAGAGTTGGAGGCTTAGGGGCACCTGGGAGGCTCAGTCGGTTAAGCATCTGACGTAGGCTCAGGTCATGATCTCATGGTTTATGAGTTTGAGCCCCAAGCCAGACTCTGCGCTGACAGCACGGAGCCTGCTTCTGATCCTGTGTCTCCTTCTCTCTCTGCCCCTCCCCATTCATCCTCTCTCTTTCTCTCGCTCAAAAATAAATAAATAAATAAATAAACATTAAAAAAGAGTCGGACATTTAACCGACTGCATCACCCGGGCACCCCAAATGTGTTGCTTTAAGGGGCCGAATCCCTGGGGGCTTCCTACGCTGCAATAGAAAACTAATGCAGATACTGACGAAGGGGGGGCTCCCAATACCAGATCAGTGAATCCCATCAGTTGCAAATCCCACCCATATTCTCTGGGCTGCCGTTAGCTTTTTAGAACATCCAAGGAATAATGGATATGTGAAGGAAATATCTAACATTAAAGGCAAAACAACGGGGAAAGCACTGATGGTCAACCTGGTACTTTCACCTGCTGCTGGAATGCGGGCCTCACCAGAAGTGCTCCCGGAAATAGTTTTGGAGGCCCTCACAGTACTGCGGGATTCCCTGGTTGTGATTCAGAAAGCAGGGAATTCAGTGCAGAAGTACGTTGAAAGCACACCATGGGTCCAGTCATTGCAGATGACATGTGTCCCCTATTAGAAGGGAACAAAGATTCTTAAGGAAACAATTCTGTCGCTACGTAAAGAGCAGCAGAGACTCCAGACACGGTGGGGGATGTGCACAAGACAGCTCATACTACTGTATGAGAGAATCCCTATGATGGGAGAGTCCATGAGAAGAAGCCTAAGAAAGAAGTTCCAAAGAAGAGGTACAAGTCTTCCAAAGTACCTCTGGCTCAGAAGAGAGATCATGAACCTCAGCGGGCACGCTTCCTCAGAGCTCAGGAGCCAGCCAAACCACAATTTTCTGGGAAGATTGTTCAGATAAAGGCAAACTTATTGACCAAGCAGCTAAGTAAAAAGAAGAAGGAAAAAGGAAAAAAGAAAAGAAAGAAAAGCCTTCATAAAACAGTTTTAAAAATAAGAGAAAAGTAAGAAAATAAGTGTCTCTGTAAAGGATACCCAACAGGTGTCCCAGAATAAGGTGGAAAATTTATTGGACTCAGCGTCTACAAGCCTACAGCAGGAACAGAAGACCCCCAATGAGATACATCATTGTATTTTTTCAGAAGTCCAGTAATACAGATGATTCCTCTGGAAACTTCTCAAGAAGAAAACCTGATGAGGGACCAAGGATCGGGCATCAGATCCCAGAGGCTTAAAAACACCTGAACACTTCTGAAGAAAGTAGTTTCCCCATGGAATTTCCATCCAAGTAGGAGAGCTTCTTCAGCCATTCAAAGTCTCAAAAAGTTGCCTCCCATGCACTTGTTTTTCAGGAATCTACTAGACGTGATGTTCCTCCAAGAAAGAAGACATTCTTAGCCAAGAAACAGGGCATTCTAAATAAAAAAGTAGCCAAGGGAAGGTCAGAATGATTACTATGTAGCAGGCCCAAAGAACACCCAGTCCAGATTGGCATAGAAGGACAGAGAGCTCAGAAGGGATGACTCCAAGGGGGTGGTGGAGGGAGAGGCATCCGACAGTTCATCTGTTTCGCTTGCCCTTAGGAGATGCATACTTACTGAAGAGAGTTTCCTTGGAGCTGAATTAGTGGTAAGCACCTTGGAAGACTAAGCAAACAACTCAAAACAAGACAATTATTTACTCTGAGGATCAGAGCAGAAATCCGTACATGTAAAAGAAAATGTAATCCTAGTTTGGTATGAGATCTAGTGAAACGTCCAGCGTGACAATAGGGCAAATACTGAACACCGATTTAATCCCAGTTGATGATGCCTGATATGCTCATGGCTGTGGAAAGAGAACAGTGGTGAGGGGCGCAGATGTGTGTATATTCCATTTGTCGCGCTAGATTGCGAGAGTGACTGCAATTGTCTTCTCCCTGTGTCCTTCACAGTGTGAGGCATAGCATCTCCGTCAAGAGGTGGAGTTTATTTTTCCTGCCCTCAAACCCAACTGGCCTTCTGTCGGAATGCAGTGGGGACTACCAGTTCTGAGCCTGGTCCTCAAGAAGCTTCGTGGGCACCTGCACCTGGGAGCCCTGTGTGAGCGAGCCCGGCACAGCCTGCCAGGGGATAAGAGGCCCCAGTGGAGTGCGGGAGAGCGACCCCAGCTGAGGCCACTCACGCCGGCCGGCCCCCAGCCAGCCCAGTAACGGGCCACAGCTGCATGAATGAGCTCAGCCAAGTCCAGAAGGATTGCCCAGCCCCGCCCAGCCCAGTCCAGCCTGGTTCAACTGCTGATCCTCGGCATTGTAAGTACATACATGGGTGCTTTAAGCCACTATGTTTCGAAGTGCTTGGTTGCACGGTAAAAACTAATTGATATTTTGCGTATGTGCGTGTGTGTCTACGGGAAGCCGTTAATGCACAGACTAAGTTTTTGTGTTCTGTAACGGGTAATCACTACATCTGCCTAAGTCTGGAAAATCAAGCCATACAGTGGAAGCAGGTCATTTAGGAACACGGGGACAAAACAGTGAGTAGATTCTCAAGTGGATATCCGAGGGATGTCAGGAGGGGCCAAGCAGAGGACTGTGCTTTTTCATCAGAGGCTTTTTAGAATGGTTTTGAGTTTTGAAAATTATGTCCACATTTCACTTGGATAAAACTGCCAACCAAGTGGAAACAGAAAAGGAACTGAACTCCCAAGTTATTGATAGTCAGCTGGTGTAGAGCGTTCGCCATTGCCAGCGATAGTCATGTGTTCAACACATGCCCTGGTGGCTAGAGGAATTTCCTGCTAAGACATTCCCACAACCAGCCCCATTTTCCCTTTTGATTAGTATTCAGTCTTCGTGCTCACATACTTGTGGTTAGTACACAGCGGGAGAATTGAAAACAGCACATGGAAAAGTTGGACGCAGGGTCTCAGACACTGCAGGTGTTCTCCAAGCTGGTAGTCTCCGTTCTAATGGACGCAACTAAGGACCGCAAACATCAAAAATAATGGAGTGCTGGCTGCCGCCAAAATCAGGGCCTGGAAAAATCGGTCATTAAAAATTATTCTGTGGTTTAAAAAAAAAAAAGATTTTTCTGTGGTAACACTGTTGAATTGGCATGATTAAAAAGTGGAGCAAATCACCATTATTCAACATGGAGCAGCGGTGCTGTAAAAACCAAACACTCCATACACACATATGCACGCGTGCACACACACACACACACACACACACACACACACTGTGGCAGCAGAAATGGCTGTCGTCAGATGATCACGCTCTTCTTCCCTGATACTACTCTCTTGCCTTACGTGTATTTTTCTCTTTGCAATTCTTATTATCACGTGTGTTTATGAAATTCTCTCTCCTGTGTTAGGTTGGGAAGAATTAAGCGATACCTAGAAAAGATACACAGAAGGTAAAAGCAAGAGACTAAATACCACGCGATGTGTTTACCAGTCAGAACGGGCTAGGGAATGTCGTAGCAGCGGAAACCCCCAAACCTCTGTGACTTAACATCTCAGGCTGCATACCCAACGTTGAGTCTTCAGGAGGACCCTCGTTGTGCAAGTCACTCAGGGATCCGTGCTGATCTGTGCTGGCCGTGATCGCTTCCTCTCAAAGCTGACCGGAAGTGATGTTCATCGTAGGTCATTTGCCGTCTTCACAGGGCTCTCTCTGTATTCGAAAGAGGGAGAAAATGCCATTCCGCCATGTGCCCAGAAGGAGAAGTGGAGCATTTGGGACACATTCCAACTCAATCTGGGATTCTTCCTGCTAGTCAACATTTTCATACCTCACCTGGAATATAAACTAGCTATGTTTATTTTTATCCAAAGTATAGGAACTTTCCCTAGACATGGTTTACCCCAGAAAATTATTGTACTTTGAAGGCAAGACCATGAAGCTGGCTAAAGAGGGAGGGCCTGGGAGGTTATATGAGGTACGAAAGTTATGTAAAGTAATGTGGTTTCCTTTTTCTTCTTCTTGCGGTTTAATGGCACAGCACAGGATTTACAGACCAATACCAGTCTTCCTTAAGTGGTTTCTATAACAAGATAATTTTATTTCACCTAATCACTAACCCATTTACTCTTGCTTCCAAGTGCAGCCTTCTTTTTGCCCAATTTCTGAAGATTGTGAATTTAAGCAAACACCACTTTCTGCCCAGGAAATGACCCAAGGTGGTCTGGAAGTAGAAATGCTAATGCATGAACGAGAAAAACGTATTCATCTAAATCTCAGGGCAACAGTTGTGCTGCCAGCAGGAGAGGTTAAGGTGAGCAGGGCCTATCGATCTAGAGGATCTAAGTACAGTCTTCAGATGAGACATGTGGAACGGGGAAGGAGCAGAGTATGTGTGCACCTCTGGGGACTAAGGAAGGAAACCTATTTTCCAGCAGTTATTTGGGAAGAACCGCAGTGACAGCACTGGGCCTCTCTCTTGCAGAAAGATGGAAACAGAGAAGCAGGGGTTCCAGATACTTAGCCACAGACCCAAAGCCGTTTGATCTTGCAGCTGCAAATATGTTGTGCATCATATCCAAGTCTGGTTACACCTCTTTGCTGAAAATCCAAACAAGCAGAAGGCTGAAATAATCAGAACTCGTTACTGCACTGGAGGAAGAAAACACGCATGGCAAGTAAACCAGTTGAAATCAGGAACACGTTCAGAAGAAAGGCAGATCCAGAACGTTACAGGGTTGGGACTGATTTCAGCCCATTTCTTAACCTTTCTAAAACACATGGCACATTCAGGCAGGAATAAACTCCACCAGGATGAACCACTTACCTGACTTCGCTCATTTTGAAATCTGAAATCCGTATTATAGAAGGTTCCAACTCGCCTGAATTATAAGTAACGTGGTCTTCAATGTGGGACCTAATGAGATCTGTTGTGAAGATTTGTTGGGAACATTCATACCCGCGAGTATATGCCGTAAACTTCCAACCATCTATTATGGGTCCTGAGAGCACCTTTCATTCCTCCCTCATTAACATGCTGGTGACATAAGACAACCAGGATGCTATTGACCTCAGCCCCCTTATTTTATTTATTTTTATTTATTTATTTATTTATTTATTTATTTATTTATTTATATGTTTTACTTAAATTTTCATTTTGTTTTTTTTAAGTTTATCTTATTTATTTATTTTGAGAGAGAGACAGCATGAGTGGCGGAGGGGAAGAGAGAGAGGGAGAGAGACAGAACCCCAGGCAGGTTCCACACTGCCGGCGCAGAGCCTGATGCGGGACTCGAACTCACAAGCTGTGAGATCGTAACCTGAGTCAAAACCGAGAGTCAGATACTTAACCCACTGAGCCACCCAGGCGCCCCCAGATAAGTGTACTCCTCATCCCTTTCCCCTGTTTCACCCATCCCCCCCAACAACCTTCCCTCTGGGAACCATCTATGTGTTCTCTGTAGTCAAGATGCTTCTGGCCTCAGGCCCTTTATATTGCAAATGGCAGCTTACTGCTTGTAGATTACTATATCATATATATGCCATCATATAGATATAGATTTGTCACTTGTTCCCTTTAAGCTCCTTTTATACTTGTTTAATTGATTTTTTAGATCAGGGTTTGTCAACCATGGTGCTAGACATTTTGGATGGGTAATTCTTTGTAATGGAGTGGAGGCTGTCCTATGGGTGAGAAGATGTTCAGCAGCATCCCAGGCCTCTACCAAGCAGATGTCAGCGATGCCAGTGTGACAAACAAAAATGCCTCCAGACATTGCCAATGTCCCTTGGGGGCCAAAATCACTCCCATTTTTTTTTTTAATTGCCAGCATTTTTTTGGAGTGAATATTTTTTTTAATGTTCACCTATTCCTTTTGAGAGAGAGAGAGCATGCGCGCATGTGCAGGGGAGGAGCAGAAGGAGAGAGAGAATCCCAAGCAGGCTCCACACTGAGCCCTACATGGGACTTGATCCCACAAACCATGAGACCATGACCTGAGCCAAAATCAAGAGTCAGACACTTAACCAACTGAGCCACCCAGGTGCCCCGCCAAAATCACTCTCATTTGAGAACCACCAGGCTAGACCACTTCTGTCCAACAGAAACATAATGCAATTCGTAAGTGTGAGCCTCAGAAGTGATTTTATTTATTTTTAAAAATTTTTTAAGGTTTATTTATTTATGTATTTTATATTATTTATTTTTGAGAGAGAGACAGCACGAGCAGGGAAGGAGCAGAGAGAGAGGGAGACACAGACGCCGAAGCAGGCTCTAGGCTCTGAGCTGTCAGCACGGAGCCCGATGTGGGGCTCGAACTCATGAACCATGAGATCATGACCTGAGCCGAAGTGAGACATTTAACCGACTGAGCCACCCAGGCACCCCCTTAGAAGTAATTTTAAATTTGCTAGTGGCTACATTAAACAAAAGCAAGAGTGTGCCCCTCCCCCACTCGTGTGCTCTCACTCTCTTGTGTCTCTCTCTCAAAATAAATAAACATTAAAAAAAGTAAAAAGAAATTAGCAAAATGAATTGTAATGATTTTTAATTTAACCATATATATTCAAAATATTATCTTAATATGTAACAATGTAAAAATTATTCATGACATCTTTTCCATGGTTGTTTTTCTTTATTTTCTTACCAAATCTGTGAAATTTGGTGTGGATTTTGTACTCACATCACACCTCAACTTGGACAAGTGCTCAGTTGTCACATGTGGCTAATGGCTGTCTACCAACAGGACAGCACAGGACTAGATGGCTGTTATGGAATGTGAGTTTGTGTCCCTCCAAGATTCCTATGTTGAGGATGCAGTTCAAGATGGCAGCATAGGAAGCTCCTGAACTCACTTCTTCCCGTGGACATGAAACATCTACAGCCACATATAGAACATTTCCTTCTGGAAAGAACCTGAGAACTAGCTGAATGGCTACTCCATAATGAAGGATAAAAGGGCCACATCGAGACCAGTAAAAAAGACAGAGATGCACTTTTACCAAAAACCCGAACCCCTACTGCAGCAACCCACTGACAGAGGGGCCTTACAAATATGGAACTCCCCCTTGAAGAGTTCTTTGTGGCCCACGTCAAGCACACCCAACCCTTGGGACATGCACTAGAGAGGCAAACCCCCAAAGTCTGGCTTTGAAAACCAGTGGGACTTATTATATCCAGGAGAACCACAGGGCTATAGCAAATGATGTGCCCACTCTTAACTCATATGCAGACTCATTTGTCCCAGGACCCAGTGCAAAAGCAGCAGTTTGAAAAGAGCCCAGACCATATGCGAAGGAGATTCATTTGGCATCTGCCAGAGGAGCAAAAGCCTGTTGGGAAACTCTTCAAGGTTGGATAGCTGACAGGCACTATTTTTACAGTCTCTCTCTACCTTGCTAGGACCCATGTTGGCAGGCACCATTGTTACAGTTTCCCTTTACCTTGCTAGTGCCCATGCAGGAGGGAGCCATTTTTGCGTGCTCACTCTAATTTTCTAGCACCTGCTAGCACCTGCTTGTGGTAGCATCAGAGGTAGTGGGTAAGTTCCCCTCTACTGCACTGCTGCCCAGGTTCCCAGTGGGCAAACACGCCACCTTCCCGGAGCCAGCAGGCATATGCAGCCCACACAGGGGATGCCTCCTGATTGTGAGGGTCTGGTAGCCATGGAGGATTGTGTTTCTGGGCCCCACACATGTGAAAAATTGGACAGATGATTGGAGAGACAATCAAGAATTTGGGCAAGGTTAAATGATAAGGTTCATCATCCATACAGGGCCACCCCTTCAAGACTGGGAAAGATGGCTGTTTTGCCTAACACATACAAATAAACACAGAGAGTCAAGCAAAATGAAGGAAAAAAGCAATACCTGCCAAATGAAAGAATAAGATAAAACCCCAGGAAAAAAATACCTTGGATGTGGAGTGTCTGGGTTGCTCAGTTGGCTAAGCGTCCAACTCCTGATTTTGGCTCAGGTCATGATCTCAGGATCATGAGATAAAGCTCCATGATGGGTGTGAAGCCTGCTCAGGATTCTCTCTCTCCCTCTACTGCTGGTGCTGTCTTTCTAAAAAAAACAAACAAAAATCAAAACCTCGATGAAACAGATAAATTAATTTACATGATATAGAATACAAAGTAATGGTCATAAAGATGCTCACTAAATTGGGGAAAAGAATGGATGGACACAGAGAGAACTTCAACAAAGAGTTAGAAAATATATTAAAGTACCAAAGATAAGTCACAGAGCTGAAGAATACAATAACTGAACTGAAATATACACTAGAGGGGTTCAACAGCAGACTAGAAGAAGCAGAAGAAAGAATCAATGATCTGGAAGACAGAGAAGTGGAATTCACCCAAATAGAGCAACAAAAAGGACAACAACAAAAAAAAAAATTAAAAAGTTCAGATACCTTAAAGGACCTTCAGGACAACATCGAGTAGGTAATATTTGCATTAAAGGAGTCCCAGAAGGAGAAGAGAGAGAGAATGGGGCAGAAAACTCATTTGAAGAAATAATGGCTGAAAACTTCCCTAACCTGGAGAAGGAAACAGACATTCAGATTCAGTAATCCTAGAGAGTTCCAAAAAAGATGAATCCAAAAAGACCTACACCAAGACATATTACAATTAAAATGTCCAAAGATAAAGAAAAAACCTTAAAGGCAGCAAGAGAAAAATAACTTATTACATACAAGGGAACCCCTGTAAGACTGTCATTAGATTTTTCAGCAGAAACTTTTCAGGCCAGAAGGGAGTGGCATGATAAATTAAAGTACTGAAAGGAAAAAAACTTCCAACCAAGAGAACTTTACCTGGCAAAGTTATCATTCAGAATTGAAGGGCAGACAAAGAGTTTTCCAGACAGGCAAAAGCTAAAAAGAGTTCATCATCACTAAACCAGCCTTACAAGAAATGTTAGAACTTCTTTAAGCAGAAAAAAAAGGGCAGTGGTTGGTAATAAGAAAAAATACGAAAGTAAAAATCTCATTGGCAAAGGCAAATATCTATATTTAAAGGAAAGGAGGTTAATTTAATGTTACTATGAAATTTAAAGGACAAAGTAGTAAAAATAATGTTAACTATAGTAATTAGCTCAAGGATACACAAATTTAAAAAGATGTAAAATGTGAAATCAAAAACAGAACATGGGATGGGGAGGGTAAAAATACAGAGCTTTAAAATGCATTCAAAGTTAACTTGATATCAACTTAAAATAGACTGATCTGTGTGTATATTGGCATACACACACACACACACACACACACATATATACACACACATATACGTGAGCCTCATGGTAACCACAAATCCATAACCTATAATAGATACACAAAAGATAGGGGCACCTGGGTGGCTCAGTCGGTTAAGTGGCAGACTTCAGCTCAGGTCATGATTTCACATTTCATGAGTTTGAGCCCCATGTTGGGCTCTGTGCTGACAGTTCAGAGTTTAGATAGAGCCTGCTTCAGATTCTGTGTCTCCCTGTCTCTCTCTGCCCCTCCCCTGCTCATGCTCTGTCTCTCTCTGTCTCTATCTCTCAAAAATAAATAAAAATTAAAAAAAAAAGATCTGTGCAAACTATATATGTTTAAAAAAAAAACAAAAACAAAAAAAAGAGAAAGAGAAAGGGGTGCCTGGGTGATTCAGTCAGTTGAGTGTCTGACTCTTGATTTCAGCTCAGGTCATGATTCCAGGGTCATGGGATTGAGCCCCACATCAGGCTCCATACTGAGAATGGAACCTGCTTAGGATTCTCTCTCTCTCTCTCTCTCTCTTTCTCTCTCCCTCTTTTCCTCTCTCCCACTTGTGCTCTCTCTCTCTAAACAAAAATGATAATGAGAGAAGAACCTAAGCACAACAGTACAGAAAGCCATCAAACCACAGGGGAAGAAAGCAAGAGAAGAAAAAAGGAACAGAGTAGCTCCACAAAATAGCCATAAAGTAACTATAAATAATTATTTTAATTATTATTATTAAATTATTAAATTAATTATTAAACTAAATATTAAAATTATCAATAATGAGTTTAAGTGTAAAAGGACTAAATTCTCCAATCAAAAGGCATAGAGTGGCTGAATAGGTAAAAAATACAAGCCTCATCTATATGTTATTTACAAGAGGACACACAGGCTAAAAGTGAAGGAATGGAAAAAGATGTTTCATGCAAATGGAAACCAAAAGATGGCTGGGGTAGCTAAATTTATATCAGACAAAATACACTTTAAAGCAAAAGCTGTAGGGGTGCCTGGGTGGCTCAGTCAGTTAGACATCTGACTTTGGCTCAGATCATGATCTCGCAGTTCACTGGTTCAAGCCCCACATCAAGCTCTGTGCTGACAGCTCAGAGCCTGGAGCCTGCATCAGACACAATTCCATGTCTCCCTCTCTCTCTGCCCCTCCCCCACTCATGCTCTGTCTCTCTCTGTCTCTCAAAAATAAATTTAAAAAAAAAACATTAAATTTTAAAGCAAAGGCTATAATAAAAGACAAAGATGGGCATTACGTAACAAAAAGGAGTTAATCCAACAAGAGATATTACATTTGGAAATACTTATGCATCCAACATAGGATCATCAAAACATATATAAGCAAATCTTAGCAGACCTAAAGGGAAAAAAATGACAGCAATACAATAATAGTAGGAAACTTAAATACCCTACTCACATTAATGTATAGATCATCTAAACAGAAAATCAATGAGGAAACATCAGTCTTAAATGACACATTAGACCAGATGGACTTAATAGATATATATAAAACATCCCATCCAAAGCAGCAGAATATACATTCTTCTTAAGTGCACATGAAATGTTCTCTAGAATAGATCACATGCTAGGCCACGAAACAAGTCTTGATAAATTTAAGAATACTGAAATCATATTAAGCATCTTTTCTGACTACAATGGTATGGAACTAGAAATCAATTATAAAAAGAAGACTGGAAAAATCATGAATATGTGGAGATTAAGCTGCATGCTGCTGAACAATCAATAGATCAAGAAATCAAAGGAGAAAAGAAAAAAAACAAAACAAAAACCTTGAGACAAATGAAAATGGAAATACAATATATCAGAGTCTATGAGATGAAGCAAAAGCAATTCTAAGAGGGAAATTCATAGTGATACAGGCCTACCTCAAGAAACAAGAGAAATCTCAAATGAACTTGATACCTAAAAGAATTAGATAAAGAAGAACAAATGAATCCCCATGTTAGTAGAAGGAAGGAAATAATGAAGTTCGGTGTGGAAATAAATGAAATAGAGACAAAAAGGACAATTAAAAAGATCAGTGAAACTAAGAGCTAGTTCTTTGAAAAGATAAACAAAATGGGAAAATCTTTAGCCAGATTCACAAAGAGAAAGAGAGAGGGCTTGAATAAAATCAGAAATTAAAGAGGAGAAATTACAACTGATACCACAGAAGTGCAAAGGATTGTAAAAGACCTATGAACAATTATAAGCCAACAAATTGGACAATGCAGAAGAAATGGATAAATCCCTGGAAACATACAGTCTTCCAAAAGAGAATAATGAAGAAAGAGAAAAACTAAATAAACCAATTGCTAGTGAGGAGACTGAATCTGTAATCAATATTCTCCCAAAAAACATTAGTCCAGGACCAAGACAGGACCAAGTCATCAGTGAATTCTACCAAAAATTCAAAGAAGGTTAATACCTATCATTCTCAAACTCTTCGAAAAAACTGAAGAGGTAGGAATGCTCCCAAATGCATTTTATGAAATCAGCATTACACTGATACCCAAACCAGAAAAGGGTACCACAATAAGAGAAAATTACAGGCCAATATCCCTTAGAAACATATATGTAAAAATCCTCAACAAGATCTTAGCAAACCAAATTCAACAAATACATCAGAACAAATGGTATTCAACAAATACACCATGATTAAGTCGGATTTATTCCAGGAATACAAGGATGGTTCAACATCTGCAAATCCATCAACATGATACACCGCATTAACAAAGGATGAAAATTCTAGGATCATCTCAGTAGCTGCACAAAATTAATACGGTGAAACTCTAACCCATGAGGAATGGTATTAGCCAGTGAGTTTGGGAGGTAATTATGTTTAAACGAGGCCATGAGGATGAAGGCCCCATGAAGGGGATTAGTGTCCTTCCAGGGAGGGACTGGAGCTTGCTCTGTCAGCCATGTGAGGGTACAAGAAGACTGCTATTTGCAAACACAAGGAGTGCTCCTACCAGACATCCAAAAGCCTTAATCTTGGACGTCAGCCTCCAGAACTGTGAGAAATAAATGTTTGTTGTGTAGGCCACCAGTGGCTTAGACAAACACGTGTGCACCCATGCATGATGCCTTCTCCCCATTGACTGTGTCTTCTGACACGTTGTCATGATGGAAAGGGAGAGAGGACTCGCGTATTCCCATTTAGTCACTTCATGCCAATTTTGTGTGTGTGCATTTGCACTTCGAGAATTGGCACAATGAGAACTAAAGTCATGACTGACCATCCACCATGCTCTTTGGTTTATCACAAAAAAATTATATTCAGGCTGTGTTTACTGTTAAATACATTATATGAAATGGTAAACATCCTAATTACCCATGTATCACAATGCTAGATTAATTAAAGCTCTCTACCAAACATCCTGGAGGAATATTAAGTTTGTGATTTTGTTGTTTTTTGCCGTTGTATTCGGTTTTCAGAGGAATCCTATTATAACAGTGGTTAATAGAACCGTGTGCAGCAAAGAAGATAAAAGAAACTTCTTTGATAGCCATTCTTCCCTGTAGGGAGCCTTTTTTCATTCAAGACTACCATTACAGAGAATGGAAACAGGCCTCAGAGTAAGACTTGAATATTGAGCTAGCGTAGCTGGGTCTGTTTCTTCCGGGGTAAGAACGATCTCCTCTTTGTATATATTTCCCTTTGTGTTGTTTCATTCACGAATCTTCTTGCCCTGACAACCATCTCCATAAACGCTGCTGAGATGATGACTAAGACACCCGCAGCCCAAATTATTTCCCTTTAATTTTTTTCATTCTAAAACAGAGTGTTCTTGAGACCTTTTAGTAGTAGTTGCTGCTTTCGAAACCTGCAAGATTATCAAAATCCTTTGGAGGGAGCTTTTTAAAAGACTAAGGGCCCAGAAAATGTAGAAAATTTATATATTTACTTATAATTTATATTTAATATAAATAAATAAAAATAAGTGGATGATGAGAAACAGGAAATAAAAAGCAATACAGACGTGTGTCAGGCAGTTGATTAGTAAACATATGTTATTTTTCTGGAAAAAGAAGTCTGAAAAGACTCCACCCCCAGAGGTTATATTTCACTAGCTCTAGTGTGGGCCCTGATCGTTGCATGTTTTTAAACCTCATGGGCGATTTTTAATGATCAACCATATTTGGGAACCAGTGGTTTAATTTCCTGTATGAATCAAAAGAGGTGGTATATGCTCTGGTTTCCCTTCAGATCGTATAAATCTTTCGCCCCTTACAAAAGAGGTGGTATATGATAGGGAGTCTTATCCTAAGATCCTTTGTTTTCCTTCTGTGAGCCTTTCTCTGGGCTAAGATCTTGTCCAGTGGTAGGTGGTACATGAGGTCAATGAGAAGTACTTTGAGCTCGAAGTGAAGACAGCCAGATTTGATTTTATCTGTTAGTAACAATCCCTTTTCAAACGCCTCGTCTATTCTTGCGATGAGTTTTTTTCTGCCTACAAAATAGATTTTGTAAGCAATGATCCTTCATGTTGGTTGCAAATGTGATTTGAAATGTATTTAGGCTGCAGGGGGTACATGGATGAAAACCGCTATGGTTATTCATTGGCATATAAAACAAAAGATCAAATTTGCTTCTCAGTGCTTACCCCCAAACATGTTTTTGCTACTTTATTCACTGATAGAAGATCCCTTGTATTGTTCCCATAAGAAATCATCCTAAGACTGAGTTGATGGAGATACAGACCCAGTAGGACCACAGCTATATAATATATACAATAAAGATAGGCGCAAATACACATGGTTTCTCTGATCGCCAGTAAAATCTCAAATTAATGTAAAATTCATCCCATAAAGTCATTTCTTATTGTTTCATAGTATATTTTCAAATATGTCTTTTTTTCTTATTTGGATAATATTTCATATTTAGCGCACAGAAATTTAAAGCATTCTTTCATCAATATTTTCTAAATAATAAGACTAATTTCAAAGAGACATAAAAAGAAAACTGTGGTTAATAACTAAGTATGAAAACATGGCTAGCTAGAATTAATCTGCATATGTAAACTTAATTAACATTTATTTTATTCAAATCGAGTAATTTGCATAAATTTTGAAGGGAATTTACTTTCTGGCATATTTTCATTTCGTGAAAGCTCAGATGCTTTATGAATATGACAATGGCTTCAAACAGTTATTATTCTGAGATAATCAGGATGTTATGATAGCTCAATTTTTGTGGTGAATTTATTTTCATGGATAGCCATTATTATGTAATCCATCCAGTAACGTTTAAGATTTGTCTTCAGAGACAACTTTTCTATCCATACAAAATCTTGATGATCTAGAAAGATGGAACGTAGTATCACCCAACGTCGAGTTGTGTTGCCAAGAGGATACTTCTCTGATTAGTTTCTTGTCTGTCATGAGCAGTGGCACACACGTGGAAACCATCTCAGCTCTAAGCCAGCTCCATATGCATCTTGTAAAATACCACCCTCTGAGGCAGTGGAGAAAAGCTCTCCATTCCCATCTCCACCCTGTTTCCTGCAACTTCTGTGAAGTCACAGAACTTGGGGAGGAAATAGTGGCGCTTCCTGGCCTAGATTTATCACCATCTGGGAACCACAATGAGATGCCTGGTGATGCCACCACCGCTTTAATCTGCCACATTCTGGGAAATTCACCACCCACGGGGCGACTCTGGCCAATTCAAGTCACCTCATCCACTGGGAAGAGGAAGAGAAGAGAAATAATGGGGAAGGAGTCTTGCTCAGAAACCTCCCAGCCTGCTTCTATTTGCTACCACATCCTGTGCTAACATTCCTCGGGCTGACTTCCAAGGCCATTGCTGATTTGGCCCCGCCCTGCCAATTTCTCTCCGGAGCCAAATTGGCCCCCATGATCCACAAACAGAGTCATCTCAGCCTCGGTCTTCACTGAGATTGTTGCTCTTGCCCATGATCCTTCCAGGTGGGACAGCCCAAGTGTCAAATCTCCGAGAAATCTTCCCTGATTCCTCCAGCTTATATAATACCTACTACCATTCCTCCCCTCTGACCTCACAATTTCATCCATAACAAGTCATTTAGAACCTAATTAGGAGCTAGCATGTACCGTCCTTTGTGTCATGAGTTAACTTTAATTCCCCAGTTAGCATAACTTCTGTGACTAATGTCTATTTGCTAAACTCTCTTCACTGTCCCTTTCTTCACCCAGTGGGATGGACACTCAGTAGCCATCAAGTGCTCAGTCCACTAATAGATGTTCAATAATTCATAAGATCTTAGAATTGGAACTTTTAAATTCAGCTAATAGGTGGGCAAATGAACTCTGCTGTATTAGAGAGAGAACCATTTCCATAGTCCTTCCGTCTTTCCTTCCATCGTTCCATCCAGTTTTCCTTCCTTCCTTCCTTCCTTCCTTCCTTCCTTCCTTCTTTCCTTCCTTCCTTTCCTTCCTTCCTTCCTTCCTTCCTTTCCTTCCTTTCCTTCCTTTCCTTCCTTTCCTTCCTTTCCTTCCTTCCTTCCTTCCTTCCTTCCTTCCTTCCTTCCTTCCTTCCTTTCCTTCCTTCCTTCCTTCCTTCCTTTCCTTCCTTTCCTTCCTTCCTTCCTTCCTTCCTTCCTTCCTTCCCTTCCTTTCCTTCCTTCCTTCCTTCCTTCCTTCCTTCCTTCCTTCCTTCCCCTAATCCTTACTTTCTTCTTTCCATCCTTTCCTTCATCCTCTGGTCCCTCCCTCTTTCCTTCCTTCCCTAGCCTCCACATGCTTGCAGAGTCGATATCTCTTCAACTATGACTTTTATCAATGTATTCATTTAACCAGAATTCTCAGACACCTACTGAAAGGTGGACCGTGTTAGGCTGTGGAGATGTAAAAGTAACTACAACCTGGCTAGGTGTCTTGGAAAAGACAAACCAGTGATACAATGTGGAAAGAATTAAGCTGAGGAGACACTTAAAACTGCAGAGAGCAACTCCCTCCCTCTGAAGGCCACAGCTTTGCAGCCCTGTGAGGTCAAAACAGATGGTTACTGAGGTTTAACTCTCATTGATCCAATTGTGGAGATTTGCTACAAATTCTTAGGAAGAAAATGACTAAGGTTGACTTAAATTCATACAGAGAGTTTGCACATTATACCAGTTATGTCCTAAGAGCTCATTGCTAAGAATATTCTTTGGAACTTTGGGACACCTTTTTCAAATTTAAACACAGTTTGGCATAGTGATTCTGTCCTTGGGCTACACATGAAAGCTGGTTATATTCACTGTGTACCTGAAGTTTAGCACAGTGTAATATTAATGCTATAAAATCTAACCAGATGTAAATGGATTTTTTTCAGAAAGCAGCAGAGCTCCACATCTGTCCACTGGGACCATGGCAACCCGCCCCCTCTCACCTGCTTCTCCGGGCTCCCCTTACCCTACCATTCAAGAAGGAGGGGGTACCCTCTTTCCCTGTTCCCTCCATGCACGCTACATGGGGATAAGTGATCATCCAGCCTCTCCCATGGTGCCTGGGAGTGAGGCTTCCTGGGAGCATGGAGAACACGGGGGCAGGTTAAGAGAGCTCTGTGTACCACAGCCACATTTCCTCAGTTGGAAATGGAGATAAGCAGTGTGACAGAAGGTTTTTGGATGTTCCCCTGGTAGGAGAGGCAGTCTGGGAGATGATGATTTGTCACCAAGTTCTGGAATTTCTCAGACCTTTTACCCCCTCCTGGGCTTAGAGGAGGATTAGAGAGAGTGTATATAAGGTTTCTACTTATGGGCGAATGACAGTTCTGAGTAGAGTAAGTTTAGTATTTACTGAGAGCTTACTCTTACTAGGAGAGAATAATGAGATACTATTCGATAGGGCTTCTTATTCGATGTCGCTTTTAATTCTCACAGCACCCCAGGGGGCTGTTCTAGCCCATTTACGGATGAGAAATGGAGACAGAAGGTTAAGGAAGGCCACCCAGTAAATAAGGACAAAGCTGAGGTTCACAACTGGGCAGTCTGAGGCCGGAGCCCAGCACCCTGGCTTTTGCTATTATTGCTCGTAGGGTCAGTAGAACAGACACCCGGAACAGAGGCCGTCATAGAAAGCTCCAGACATGTGCTTTGGTAGTTGCCAGTGGGTGGGCTGAGGAGAGGGGCCGGAGGATGACACGTGAAAGCGGACAAGGGGCGGTGGGAGGACCAAGAGCGCTGGGGGCCAGCACCACCCGTCTGCAGTCTCTGCTCGCCCACGCCCACCCACTCACACACCTGCTTGGGGCCGCGTGAGCTCTGAGGCACCCCCTTCTCTCCCGCTCCACTGGCCCATTATGGGACTTTCGGTGTTCACTTGCACACCTGTCGGAAGCCGGGGCTCCTTTCTGCCTCAACCTCTCCCACCCCCCCGGTTGTCTTATGTTGCCGCCCTGAGAGCAAACACAGAAGCAGCTTGGGGCTTCTGCCCACCCCCCCCCCCCCACGCCCTTGTCCTGCAACTTCAACTTCAACCCGGGACAGAGATAGATGCGTGAGATAATAAAAGCCAACAGCAGGTTATTCCTAAACACCATTGTCTATAGTAAAAATTACCGTTTGCTGTAGTAGAGTCCCAGCCTCGGAGCACCACTGAGGACTGATTTCTAGGACCAAGAAAAAGAAGGATCAGGGGCTTTTGGAAAGTGAGGCTGCGGGTTTGGTGAAGCTGGGGGGGCCGCCACAGGTGGGGTGGAAGAGAAAGGAGCGTTCTGTCTCCTTTCTCTCTCATTCCCCCCTCTTTGCCATGTACCTGGGGTGACGTAAGGGGCGTGCCTGACCCCAGCAGCCAGAGGGCCACGAGGGTAGCAGGCTGGAGCAGGGGCTCTCCCTCCGCTTATGTGTGAGGAATACGTCTAAACCGGTGAACTACGTTTCACAAAATTCAGATGCCCCATTGAGCTTTTGAAAATTAGACGTGCAATGCAGACTCACTGTAGGAAAATCAGGATGACTGTTAATCTAGACAGCACTTTCTCTAATCTCATTTTATCCCGTCCAAAGAATGGGATCTGTGGTCATCTCAAAATGAGCCCACTGCTCCTTTGTGGTTTTATGATAACTTCATATTTGAGGGATCATCTTAGATTTAGATTGCTCTGAGTTCATGAATATAAAGAGCCTCTGTAACTCCTCTGCCTCTAGGCCAGAAACAGTTAAGTAGAATAAAATCTGTAAAAATAAAAATAACAGAGCAAGACAAGCTTTAAGAACAAAAATATTCACAGGCCAATTTCTTTCTTTCTTGCCTCCTTCCATTCCTTCCTCTCCCCTCTTCTCCCCTCTCCTCCCCCTTTTCCTCTCTCTCTCTTCCTTCCTTCCTTCCTTCCTTCCTCCCTCCCTCCCTCCCTCCCTCCCTCCCTCCTTCCTTCCTTTTTCTTTCTTTCTTTCTTTCTTTCTTTCTTTCTTTCTTTCTTTCTTTCTTTCTCTTTTTTTCTTTCTCTCTCTTTTTTTTCTTTCTTTCTCTCTCTCCCTCTTCTTTCTTTCTTTCTTTCTTTCCCTCTCCTATCTTTCTTTCTTGTGGGCAGTGATTTTGCAAACCTGTTGAGAGAGATAAATTGAAATGAATTGTCACAGAAGCATTAAATATTATAGATGATAACAGTGAAAAATGAACAGGGAATTGGGGTGGAATTTTGTACAGCTGAAAAATAATTCCACTGAGGGCTAGATAACATTAAGACAGAGGAATTCTGGAGTGATAATGGGAATTGCTTTCAGGTAACCTTCAACTCCCAGAGAGCATGTTGCAAAGGAAATGTAAAGTTGATGACTGCCTTTTGTGTGGAGAGAAGTATTGATTTACTGCACAAGAATTACTCCCTGGCTGGCCACTGAGCAGAGTTTTGGGGAACAAGACACCTCAGAACTGAAGTTTTGGGGACTCACATCCCACCTGTATAAAGGATGGGCAAGAGTTTGAAAAGCTTGCTAAGTAAGAATCGGGCACTTGGGTGGCTCGGTCGGTTGAGTGTCTGACTCTTGATTTTGGTTCAGGTCATGATCCCAGGGTCGTGGGATGGAGCCCCACATAGGGCTCGACACTCAGTGTGGGGTCTGCTTAAGATCCTCTCTCTCTCTCTCTCTCTCTCTCCCTCCCTCTCCCTCCCTCCCTCTCCCCCTCCCTCCTTCCCTCCCTCTCTCCCTCCACCCCTCTCCCCGACTCGTGCTCCTTCTCTCCCTCTAGAATAAAATTAAAAATTAAAAAAAAAAAAAAAGAATCAAAGCCATTCCTCCTCTTACCTGGAAATGTGTGTGACCCATGGAAGCAAGTTTTGATCCTTTTCCTGCTTAGGAAGTTTGCTGACTGTGTTGTGGAACAAACAGCAGTGCTGTAGACGTATCCATACAAATACAGTGTATTAATAGGGATCTCAAAGCAATACCCAAACCAAAACAGTGAAACCTCTCTAATCCCTGCAGTAGACATATGTATTTTTCTCACCTAATATTTACTCTAGGGCTTTCTGTAGGGCGAGGTGCCATGGCACATAAAAAGTGGAGCTTGTCTTAAGGAATCACAGCCCTACAAAGTGTCTCCTGGTTCTTGGTTTGCCCATGAATGTGAAGATGGGGAGGGATACACACTAAGCCCAGAGGAAAGGATCTTCCTATAGGTAAACACCATGTTTGTAATGAAAACCGAACCACCCGCAACCTGTACTTTGCTTCCTGACTAATGGTAACCTTTTTCAAAAATAAGATAATTAATGGAGGTAGAATGATACAAAATGGAGGCAGAGAATCACAGAGACCACTTTACGGGATGATACAAAATGGAGGCAGAGAATCACAGGGACCACTTTACGGGAAACTTCCTTCCCCGGCCTCCTCCATCTGTGTATTCTACAGCTGCGTTCCCCTTGCGCAAAAGGTAATTAAGAGGTGATAATGATATTCGTCCTCCCTTATCAAAGTCATTAACACGTTATTGTTGTTGTCAGGAGGCTAGCTATTGCCTGGTTGTGGAGATGCCACTTTAGGCGAAAAGTCCTTTTTAGTCTACCAGGGATTTCTGCTGTGAGGAAGAAATTCCAGTTTGGGGACGAATTAGCAGGTTACATTCTCTGTGACTTCTGAGTGTCTTATTTCCCCAAACCTTGCAGGCTTCTGAGAACCCCCGGGGCCATTCTGACTCTCAATTTGACCTACATACTCCTTTCCAAGCTGTTCTATTCAAATCAGGGACAAACTGTCTCCTAGTCGCCACATTGCACATCTATTTTATTTGAAGATTTGGCTCCAACCCCGTCTATCCGTGGTGCCTTCTCTGAACTTAGATAAAAAGACAGAACAAATTCTTCCAACATCAGTCGGTTTCTCAGCCTTGGTTAGCGAGTGGTATGGTGCACAAATATTCACTCCAGATTGTGGTGACGGTTTCGTAATTAATCTCTTAAACATCTTGGGAAAATATGGGAGTATCTACTCGTGCAACTTTTTAACACTTTAAGGATTTCTACAGATGGAAGAAGAAGGAGCAAATGCATTCAGATTGGTTCTGAAATGTCCTAGGCTTCTTTACATTAGAAAATAGTCTGATTTCTCTGAGGTTTGTGTTGAAATTATATGATCCTTTAAATTATATGATCTAATTTGTTGACCGTAAGCCTCATTAGAATCAGACTTAGGAGGGCACCTCGGTGGCTCAGTCAGCTGAGTGGCCAACTGCAGCTCAAGTCATGATTTCGCGGTTCGTGAGTTCAAGCCCCACATTGGGTTCTCTGCTGTCAGCATGGAGCCCGCTTTGGTTTCTCTGTCCCCCTCTCTCTCTGCACCTCTCCCATTTGTGCGCTGTCTCTCTCTCTCAAAAATAAATACACATTTTTTTAAAAATCAGAGTTATGGCAGTTTGTCGTCTTTAAAAATTATCCAGATAAATATATACATCTTAAGAACCAAATATTACTAAAAGGCTTTTTTACATAAAGGGAAAAAACCCACAGCAATTCTCCTGTTCTACCCTTTCACCACCAGTCCCTGCAGGCAGCTACTTTTAATTAATTTTAGCAGTTTCTTCTGGTATTTACCTGCATATATCTAAGTAATATATATGTTCTACTAGATCATTGTTTAATAAATAACAGTTGGGGAGGATTTAAGTCTGCTATCCCATAACACTGCTTCCTCTTGTTCCCTTTTTTGGTTAAATCAATATTCAGAGCGTATATTATTATAACTATGTAAATAATGTTCTCTACTGAGCTAACACTACACTATAATTACCTTTCCTTTCTTGTACACCTTTTTGTTTTTCTTGGAGTTAATAATTGCCTTGTTTTTCATCAGCCTGACTTTGTATATAACTGTCCCTAAATTCTGCCACAACATCCAACAGTCTTCCCAAAACTTTCCACATAGTAATATAGAAGAGATAATCTATGAGAATCTAAAGACCTCCTTCCTGGGGCCCTTTTATTCTTTTTTTCCAACCTGGACCACTGTTTCTTTTGGGCCATAGTATCACTGTTATCCCAGAACTTCTCTCTGTCATCATCTCAGTGATTCTCTGTACCTCCTTCTTGTATTAGAGGCTCTCCTTCCTGGTTTTCGTGTTTTCCTCTTTCTCGCTTTGTTCCCTCATTTGAGTGGCACACCCTTCCTGAGTAAGAGTGCATGTGAGGTAAATTTACTGAGAACTTTCCTACCTGAAAATGTCTTTATTCTACCCTTGCAATTTTTTTGGTAATTTGGCTGAAAATTAATTCTAGGTTAAAAATAATTCTCATTCTGAATTTAAAATATCAAAATGATATGCTTTGGTTGAGTCTTTTCCTACTTATTGTGTTGGGCATTAAGTGGTCATAGCCTTTAAATGTCCCTATCCTTCCAGTCTATGAAATTTTCTTGTATTGTTTCTTCAATAGTTTGTTTTCTTCTCCCTTCTCGCAACCCCAGTTTCTCTTATAGAACTCATATTGGGCAACTATTGAAACTTTTGGATTAATCTCATATTTTCTTTTTTCTTCTCGCCTAATGCCCATGTTATTTTTTTTGTTTTATTTTCTGGAAGATTTTATCTACTTCATCTCCCAAACTTTCTAGATTTTTTTTAAACACCATGGCTCATATTTTTAATTTCCAAGGAATCTTTCGTGTTCTAAGATTGCTGTTGCAAGGATGAAATATGTTTTTCAGCCTCTCTGTGAAAATTCATCATATTTTATTGGAAGTGTTCTTCTAATCCCTGTATTGTCTATCTTCCCTCTGATTTCTTTGTTTTCTGTTTGCTCATTTGTCTCTGTCTTTCATGTTGGAGGCTGTCCCTTGCCAACTGAATGTTCTGTGTGCATGCGTAAGGCTCACTGACTGAGGGATTCACTATAGAATTATAGGGCAGTGAGCCAACATTTTTACTAGAATACCACTGAATTCTACAGGGTTTTTCCTGAACGCTCTTTAACTTCTCCACAAAAGGATCTTCCAAATATCTTCCTAGGGATTATAAGCCTGGCTGTGGCCTTCTGCGTAGTAGGTGAAAAAAGGAGGTTAAAAGAGTTTGATGATCAGACTTTTGCTAATAGCCCCTGTTTCTATGTCTTCTGTGCCTTGGATCCCTGGTCCAGAGCCTGTCTGGTTCAGAATAAGTCAGCTGTCTTTGAGGGTTGGAGATGATGATGACAAATGGACCTAAGGAGCTAACCGCACTCTACATGGGTTTTTAGTCCACCACTGACTTCGTACCAGTATCCTCTGTGGTCCCTATGGCTCCAGTTCCTGAGCCCTCCAAGTTCTGAAGGATGACTAGCTTATTTCTTATTGGGTTGCCCCGATGGGAGGCATAGACTCCAGCCATCTGTGTTCTGCTTAAACTGTTATCATTGCTCTAATAGCTTGCATAAGGTTGGCATTTGTTGACATTCTTGCCCACTGTTGTCCTCTTTGTTCTGCTCATTCTTGTAGGTTTATACACTTGGATTCTTTTACTGACGTTTAAGTGGGTTTCCAGGAAGGAGTGGAGATGAATAGTATATAAAATGAACATGAACTTTGTGATTTAATTGATGATTACTTCTGAGCTACAGCTTATTTTTAAAGGAATTTTGGACCTTAACATACTGATAAGTAAATCATATTAGCATATCATTTATTTTAGCATTGATACCTGCAAGGACTGGGTCTTCCCTTATAAATTAAACTAATAGTATTCTAGGGGTACCTGGGTGGCTCAGTGGGTTAAGCGTCCAACTCTTGATTTCAGCTCAGGTCATAATCTCACAGGTTTGTGAGATCAAGCCCCACATATTGGGCTCTGCGTTGACAGCACAAAGCCCACTTGAGATTCTTCCCCCCTCCCTCTCTCCCTGCCCCCCCTTTCAAAAATAAATAAAATAAACTTTAAAAATAATAATATGCTAAAGTTGGATATGCTAACCAAGGTAAGACCAGGCCCAGGGTGGGGCGCCTAGGTGGCCCCGTCGGTTAAGTGTTTGACTTTGGCTCAGGTCATGATCTCATGGCTCGTAAGATTGAGCCCCGCATTGGGTTCTACGCTGTCAGCTCAGAGCCTGGAGCCTGCTTCAGATTCTGTCTCTGTCTCTGTCTCTGTCTCTGTCTCTCTCTCAAATATAAACAAACATTAAAATAAAATAATTTTTAAAAAGACCAGGCCCAGGGTTTGTGTTATCCAGTTCTGTGTTGACCATTCTCTTGGGACTTAGTACATACTTTTGCAAAGAAACTTAAAAACAGCAACAGCAACAAAACAGTGAATCACGAGGCTACAGTTTTCTTTCTTCTTTCAATAAACATTTTAGTGGTCACCTATGAAGTGTAGTGAAATAGCTGTATGAACTGGAGATACCACGGGGAATGAACAAACGTCCTTACCCTGGAGGGCTTCACTGCTAGTGAGAGAGACTAACAAGAAAACAGGTAACTACAAGGCCATGTAATACATCTTGGCTTAGCAATTTGGGAGCACCATTCCCCCGAAAGTGATAAAAATGCCTACTTAATATTCTCTTGATGCTCTTCATGTGGGAATCCAAGACTCTGGCTAGTGGAAAGGTTAGAAATCAGTTCATATAGCTATCTGCTATATTTTAGATATATAGCTAGATGCTATAGATGGATACATAGAGAAACCAATAGATGCTATATTTTAGTGGGCCCTGTACCTTACAGAAACGTCACCAGAGATAGAAGCTCTAAATGCATCTTCTCCTTAGGAGACTCCCCAAGCTTTGCCCTTCAGAGCTGATACAGTAGCATGTCTGGGTTCAAAACTGTTCCTTCATGAGAAGAGACCTAGGTAAGCCTTGAATGTGATTCTATTTATTGCAGTAATCATGTTATTGTTTGTAAACACATGTGCAGAACCTTTGGGGGCAGGTGGAAGGTCTTACTCATTTCAAGGAGGTCCAGTGGTGCATTGCAAAGAGCATGAACTTTGAAGCCAGGGGAGCTGGGTTTGAATGCCACATACTAACTGTGTGATATTCAAGTTACTTGATCTCGCTACGTCTACATTTCCTGGTGCAGAATGATAGGTAGTATTTTTTTCTTCCTTTCCCACCAGACAGTGATCCTTTCAAATGCAGAAAACATATGCTATTCCCTCCCTCTCTCTCTCTCTCTCCACACACACACACACACACACATATTTTTAACGTTTATTTACTTTTTAGAGAGAGAGAGAGGGAGACACAGAATCCAAAGCAGGCTCCAGGCTCTGAGCTGTCCACACAGAGCCCAACACAGGGCTCAAACTCACCAACTGTGAGATCATGACCTGAGCTGAAGTCGGACACTCAACGGACTGAGCCACCCAGGCGCCCCTGAGAACATATGCTATTATTATGTGTAATCCCACCCTTAGTGCAAGGCGGGGCACACAGTTGACATTTAATGCGTATTTATTCAATGAAGGAATAAATAAAAGGATGTTTGGATTCCACGGGTTGAGGTTTCTTCCTTTAGACTGCTCTTAACTATTTGCTGATACTAATAAGCCAGGATTCTTTTCTGAGCTCCTGGATTACAAATTCTGTGGTGCTGCAAACAAGAGCTAAGAAACATTCACACGGGAGGCGCCCGGGGGGCCCAGTCGGTTAAGCGTCCGACTTCAGCGCAGGTCATGATCTCACAGTCTGTGAGTTCGAGCCCCGCATCAGGCTCTGTGCTGACAGCTCGGAGCCTGGAGCCCGCTTCAGATTCCGTGTCTCCCTCTCTCTCCGCCCCTCCCCTGCTCATGCTCTGTCTCTCACTGTCTCAAAAATAAATAAAAACATTTAAAAATAAAATAAGAAAAAAAAAAAAAAAAAGAAACACTAACACGATCTTTAAACACCCAAATGACACTTGAAATTCAAACCCCCTTATGCACCCCGCGGTAGGGCATATAAAGAAGTGCCCCTGAAATAAAAGAGGTGTCTGAAGCAGCAGATTGTCTCCACTTTCTTAGTTGAAAAGGCCATTTGGCAATCATCTCTCTCGGCAGCCTCCCGGATAGGAGAATCTTCGGTCGTGAGGCTCCGCGCTGAGACCCAAAGGCAGAGGAGAGGGTGAGGCGAGGAGTTGTGTGTGCGTTGCACGTGATGGTGGTGGCTCTCCCTGCACAGAGCTGGAGAGTGGCCCCCGGCCAGATCGTCCGTCCACCGTTGCGTTCACGAGAGCGGGAGCCGTGTTTGGCTAACCCACCGTCCGGCACTTTGTGGCTGGGGCGGTGACAGTGCGTCAGGGCTGTTTGTACCCAAAACGAAACAAGCCTCAGCGGCGTCGTCACCGCGAGCGGTCTGAGCAGCACGTGCCTCTGCTGGCCCTGGGCTCCCGTCCCCCTGGCGGCAGACGCCCCGGACCGTCGCAGACGCCCCGGCTGCTGCAGTCAGCGTCGCGCGCGTTAGCCCTGAGGTTTCGCACCGCGCTCCCGGCCGGGCTCGTCCTGCCCTGGGGTCTGCGGGAGGCCTGTCGTGTGCCGAGACCGTGCCTTCCTCGCTGGCGGGCGCGCACCTTGCTCCGAAGAGACCCACCGGCCGGAGGGCTCTTGTCTGATAGTGTCCCCCGAGCCTCTCTGCCGCTCCGCTCTCTCTGCAACACCTGTTTGGATTCAACTCTCTTCCGAGGATTTCTTTGAGCTTATTCTGCCCCCCCTCCCCTTTAAGCTTTATTTATTTATTTTGAGAGGGAGAAAGAGAGGGAGAGAGAGAGAATCCCAAGCAGGCCCTGTACTGTCAGCGCGCCCAGGAGCCCCACTTCGCACTCTTGGGTATGTTGCTCATCGGGTCTCCTTCCTTCATTTTCCCCCCAGGGCACATCCCATCGACGCCCGGGACTGGGATTATGACGTCTGTGCAACTGACAGCCAATGGGTGCATTCATTTGCACCTCTTAGGAAATTCACAATCAATGAACCTAAAAGGAAATTTAGTATACTTTGGCCCAAATGGGTTTTCCTGTCTTCTGGATTTTTTTTTATTCTATCTTGTATTTATTTAGTTACTTTTAGTATGTTTCTCTTCATTTTAAACTCTGTAGATCGAAATATATATCAAATTGATGTCTCTGTATATTTTTTAAATATTTGTTTTGTTTTTAGAGAAAGAGCATGAACAGAGGAGAGTGGCGGAGGGAGGGAGGGAGAGAGACAGAGACAGAGACAGAGAGAGAGAGAGAGAGAGAGAGAGAATCTCAAGCAGGCTCTGTGGAGCCCTATGTGGGACTGGATCCCACAACCCTGGGATCATGACCCGAGCCAAAGCCAAGAGTCGGACACCCAACAAACAGCTACCCAGGTACCACTATGTGTATTTATACCAATTACCCCCATCATTTGGCCAATGTAGATGCCTAATGAATGTTTGATGGTTTATCTTGAGTCACTGTTTTGGCCTTTACAATTAAATAAGGTCCGGTCGGGAGGGCAGTGCTTTGAGCTGATGATCCTTCTAATCCCAAAGGAAGGAATGGGTCCAGTGTGTTCTCCAGAGAAGATTATAGGACTTAAGACAAAACAAATTTAAAATAAAATTTTAAGGGCATAAATACACAACATGTAAAAGTTGATTTTGTAAGGGAAAATATCAGACCATTACATTACCACAATCAGCTCAACTGAAGTGTCTAAATTAGCTGAAGTTTAGACTTTTGAGATATCTAGTGCAGAGATTTGAGCAATTTTGTGCAATTTTATACAGGGCAGGAGTTAAATCATCTCTTTCAGAATAGCCTTGGAAAATAACAAGTTTTTGTTACTTCTAAGAGATATCAGGTGTGGCTGTTGAAGCACAACGCTAGATAAGGTCTTTTAAGTTCAAGAGTTGTCCAGACTCCCATGATCATACACACACCATGCCAAGACCATGGAGCACATCATTACTGTTCAGATTCACCAGTGTTTTCTAATAATTCCCGGACATCCCAGCCATGAAGACTTACAAGGGAGGGAACTGGAATTTGCCGTGTCAGCTCTGAGGTGTCTCCCTGGAGCCTCTGACCTGGTCTCTGTTTAGACTAGACCTTGTGCTTTCTCTCCTTGGGACACTTGGGAAAGGGGCAGTGAGATTTATAGTGCGGTTCATACCATGGCAAGGAGATTTTAAAACAGTGTTCAGGCGAGCTGATTAGCCAGCAGGGATCTCTGCTGATGGTCCTCAGGGTATAAAGTTAAGAATAACTGGCTACATGTCTTTGTTTTGGGTTTTAAAGTGGTTTGGTTTCTCAGGCCACATTATCGCAGACTTCGCTGCGTTTTTAAACAATGCACACGATAAACGACTTCTCCAGGAATCACTCTTAAGTCTTACCTGGATCCCTTCCTCCTCGTTTTGCACTCAGTAATCTGTTGCTTACATTTCAACGTCTTCTGGAGACTGTTTTTCATCTGGCTTACTAGAGAGAAGCAGGGTTTTTTTGTTTTTTGGTTTTTTTCATGAAGAATTATGTTGTTGAATTGATTGTAATTCTTCTCCCAGAAATCTTGGCACGCAGCATCAATTTACAAATGTATACATTTGCCTGGGTTACTTTGGCTAGCCCTATTTATGACGGTGGGTTTGGGTTGAATTCTCAGGCCAGTGCCCAAACGTCCATATGCCCCAATGCTTGTTATTAAACTGGCATTCATATCTGCAAAGTCTCCGGCTAGTCCCATAATATTTCATTTAGCTGAGAGATTACAAACAACAATACTTTACGCGTGATACTGAAATAGGAGTATATCAAGATTCTGCTCTTCTGGCAGTATTTCTAAAAGCAGCCCCACCTGACGGTAGCAATGCCAGATGGTTAAGTAGAAAGGCTGATGGGCGTATAGATCTTTGGAGCTCAGTTAGCACAGAATGCCACTCTCCGCTTCTTGGAGACTCGTGCTGTCTGTAACCAGACATAATTAAAAGATTAAAGAGACATTTGGAAATGTGAAGCTGGTCACTTTTTAATCAGGGAGATTGATTTTCCAATCCCAGTGTGAAGGTGGAATTTTAAATAATTTATAGGGTAGAAATCAGTGGCTTGTCACAACTTGGCTGAAAGAATACAGCCTCGGGGAAATAGGCGGACTGAATTTTTCTTTTTTTTTTTTTTTCCTCTTCTCTAAATGCTTTATGGAAAGCGTAAAAGGGAGCGAGCCATGGCTGGTTGTTACAGAGATGTTTCCCAGCCTCTATATCTCTGCTGGGAGAATGAAGATTAGTTGGGTTCCCTCCCTCCCCCTCTCCTCTTCTCCCTCTGGCTGGAGGTCTGCACATATTCTCTTCACTACTCAGCAGCATTTCTCTTTTATCCTACAGATACCAGTCAGGTTAAAACCAGAGTCTCCTGAAAAGGGATCGTGACTGCAGAAAATGATGCTTCCATTAGCCACGAGGGTGCATTCCAGGGACACAGATTATCAGAAAGCACATAATCAGAGTCAGAATACAGGAGGGTTAAAGACGGGCTCTGTGGCGCTATCTCAGGGCTCCTGCGGCACCAAAGGAATAGCAGTCCTCCAGTATGAATGTCGGTTCCAGCAGCTATGTGCCAGAAGATATGAAATGGGTATCTAGAAGCCTCCATGCTAAGGGGAACCACCGATGGATTGGTTGGCCGACCGACAGAAACCAGAGAAAGGGAGGGGGTCGCCAGAAGAGGCTATTGTTTAAGAGCACGGTTCTTATATATATGTATGTATGTGTGTATGTATAAATAAATAAATAATTTTTTAAAAACCTATATGCTAACTAACTTGGATGTAAATTTATAAATAAATAAATAAATAAATAAATAAATATTTTTAAAAATAGAGTATGGTTCTGTTGGGTTCAGGAAACACTGAAGAAAATTTCTTTTCTTCCCAGGTCGGCCAAGTTGGTGGGTCCTCCGTGATTCAGAGACTGTCCAGTGGTGCAGGCTCACCGTGCTGGGTCCCTCCTGGGCGCGAACCAGTTGTAACACCTCTCCCCTTCCCCAGGTAAGCTTTCGGGACTAACACGGGCTTACCTGTGCTTCATGAAATTTCCAGATTGGGTTTGCCCTTGCCCGAGGTCTCCCTGCAACTTGTAAAGTTTTGTGTGTGTGTGTCTTTTTTAATGTTTATTTGTATTTGAGGGAGGGGGAGGGGCGGAGAGAGAGGGAGACACAGAATCCGAAGCAGGCTCCAGGCTCTGAGCTGTCAGCACAGGGCCCGACGCGGGGCTCCAACCCACGAACCGTGAGATCATGACCTGAGCCAAAGTTGGGACCCTTAACCATCTGAGCCACCCAGGCGCCCCTCCCTGTTACCTTTAATGTCTGGAGTGGCTTTGACAAAGTGGAGGGTGGAATGGAGAAACCCTTTTATTCCACAAATAAAATCCTGTGAGGTAATCCGTTTCCTAAGGGTGAGTAGCCATTCAAGTGCATCAGTCAACAGAGGGAAGTAGGTGATGGTGGGACCTTCTCTGTTCTTAGCTGCTGTGGCTCTTTGGGAAGGATGGAGTGGGATGGAGGAGAAGGAGAGCAGGGGAGGGCTTCAGAGTATACACTGTTGGCAGGAAGGTAGGAGGCAGTGACTGCCCTCAGGAGGGGCCAGGGGAGATGGCATCCCGGGACACCTATGTGCCATTGGTTTGGCTGGAACAGCTAGAAGCTGGGAACGCAAGCGTGTTTGCCACTCTTCAAGATACGTCAACCGAGCGGTTCATTTCTAGGACATTTCCCCCCATAAAACTCTTAAAATGAATTGGTAAAGATTCGTAGCCTTCTGGCTACTGAAATGGCAATGGATAGTCAAGTATAAGGTCCACAAAACAACTCTCCCAATAGCAGGTCATGGGGCTGAACGTAACAAGGGGTTTCTGAAGACGGACAACATTCCAGGGTCACTCTTTGCATTCATGCTTTTACACCCGTGGATTCCTGTTCCTCTGCAAGACATAGCTAGAAGCTACTACACTACAGTGCCATCATTTCCACAACCCTGGCTGCTGGCCTGTAACCCTAAAGCACGGTCTCTCAACTGCAGCATGGTCGCCACTTTGGGCTGGACAGGTCTTTTCTGGGAGAGGCTGCCCCGTGCATTGTAGGATGCTTACCAGCGTTCGTGGGCTCTACCCAGTCAATGGCAGTAGTACCCTCTCCCCCAACTGTGACAACCGAAAATATCTCCGGATATTGCCAAGAACTCCTGGGAGAGCAGGGCAGAATTGCCCATAGTTGAGAGTCACTCTCCTAAAGGAACTTCTAATTCCTACTGAACCAGTAGGCCAACTACACATCAGGTGAAATCTGCACTATTTACTAAGCTTCCTGTAAATAAAGAATAAGACCACATTAGGCATAGGCCTGTAGGTTTGAGCCGTGCTAGAATCATTGTCATAATTACTACCTACTCTGTTTGCACTAATGTTGCAATGCAGTCCTGAATAAAACTCTCAACACACGAAGCTTTATGTTACCACCTGTATTTCAGCTCTCTTCCTTTTTCCTCTCCTTGCTGTCTCCCCTCCCACCCCTTTGACCACCAACTAACTTAAATATGATAACTCTTTGAAGAGTGTTTTCCAGAAGGCAATGCTTAATGCAAAGACATGATTCACTAGTGGTCAAGACTCAGGTAGCAGGGCTCAGGCAGTCCAGAAGAGAATTCTGCAAGGGAGCCTCAAATCATACCGGGCAGAGGCTACCGAATCCCTCCATTTGTATGTTGGCTCTGTCAGAGCAGATCATGTTCTTGGTATTCGCGAACAACTGGCAACAAGAGTCAGAATTTTTGGTAGCTTTCCTGGGAAACAGATCTGGTGCTGAAGACAGGGATCTTGTCTCAACGGAAATGGAAACTTTTTGCCCCAGGAAAGGAATAATTGTAACCAATGGTTGTTACAGAGCTCTTTGCCCAAGTAGTTTTGGTGAGGTTAAGTGTGTCAGCAAAGTGAACCTAGTGTTACCATCATAGATTATGAAATGCAGAGTCTAACTTTAATAAGGTTACCAGTAAATGTGGGAGTTCTGGGTCAGTAATGGGGAACTGGGGTGAGTGAGAGCCAAAGAATTGGGAAGACAGACAAATCAACAGTAACCTGTAGGGTAAACATAAAGGACGATTCACTCGAACACTTGATGAGAACAGGAAGTAAAATTTCTATCCGCATTAGTATAGTGTTGCAAATGTGTCTGGGATCATCAGGTGCATGTTAGAGGGCACCTCTGTTGTAAGGGTCTTCTAGGAGGGAATGAACATTTGGGGAAATTGATACCTAGGTCTGTCTGATGATCGAGCCCTGTCTACCAACCAGTCCCTCCAATAGCAAAAGTTGGTCTATTCCATACCATTCTGCTAGTTGTAAAGAGTGAAAAAGAAATGATCTTCTTGGTTGAAAATCCTCGGGCTAAATATTCTGAGACGTTCCTTCAACTGCCCTACTAGAAATACAAGTGTTTATTCAAAATAATGAAATGAAAGAGAACAAATTCATAGGCAATCCATCTGGTGCTTCCAGCTTTCTTGGGCTGGGATGACTATTCTTGCGAGGTGCCCAATTTCCCTGAAATCTGTTGGGGGGGGGGCAGTACAACAAACATGCTGTGATCAATGACTGTCAGACTTCTCCCTTTTAAATCAACTCCTGTCTGTCTTTGGAGATAAGCCGTTGTCTTTCCTGTCTGTACATGTGCATGGACTCTCTTTCCTGAGCCATTTTTGAGATGTCTGGTGAAAAGGTCTGTAATGACTGCTTCTTCTTCCCTCCCCACATAAATGATCTGCTTAGTGTAAGACGTGGGGTCCTCTGTTTTTCAGTTGACTTTTAAGCATCAGGTAACGTGCCGCTGAGGTGATCTCATTCAGTTTCCCGGCTTAAATACCGTCTGCTTGCTAATGTCTCCCAGTCCAGACTTCTACATAAACTCCTGCTTCTCATTCACTATCACCCACTAAGACATCCCATAGGCATCTCAGACCTCACATATCCAGAACCTTGATTCCTGGCTCCCAATCAGCAGACCTGTTCTTCCTGCAGCCTTACGCATCTCAGCAGATGTCAATGCTACCTCCCTCCTCATTTGTTTAGGCCAAGAACCTTGGTATCATCCCATCTCTCGCTAAGTATATCTAATCTATCTGCAAAAATGATTGGTTCCAACTTCAAAGAACATCTATCCCCAATCTAGTCATTTCTTACTGCCTGTGTGTCTGTATCTGGCCCAAGGCACCCCTTGCCTCTTGCCCAGTTAAATACAATAGCTTCTTATTCTTTCTTTCTTTTTTTTTTTTTTTTTTCTTAAAGGTGTTACCCTTGAATAATCTCTACACCTAACCTGGGGCTTGAACTCACAACCCTGAGATCAAGAGTTGCATGCTCCACTGAAGGAGCCATGCAGGCGCCCCTAAATGGCAGCAGCTCCTAACTCATCTTCCTGCTTCCTCACTTGTGCCTTTAGCATTGATATTCTCAGCACGGCAGCGAGAGGAGTTCTTTTAAAATTGCTGCTCTGCTTAAAATTGCCCAAAGAGTCAAACCAGTGTCCTATGGACAAGAAGGCCACGCTGATCCTCCCAGTGGCATTCCTGTCCTCTTCCTGTCTCTCACTGGGTTCCAGACCCACTGCCCTGCTCAGACTGCCATTTCCCCAGATAGCAGCCTGGCTGCCTGGCTCGCTAACTTCGGGTTTCTGCTCAAACATCAGCTCGGCAGCGAGGGGGACCTTGACCCAAATGTTGAGCAGCACTTGGAACTTTCCACGCACAACTCTCCATCTGCCTTCCTTATATTATTTTTCTCCAAGGCGTTTTCGTGGATACGATTGTATTTACTTGCTTTCTTTTGTCTCTCACTGCAGGGATGTAAGGTTTATGAGGGAAAGGGCTTTGTTTTGTTCACTCCTGTATCCCCAGGGCCTGTATCGATGACTGATAGGTGCCAGGTGCTTAGTACACATTTGTGAAACGAATGGCAGCTTTGTATTCCCTTTAAATGTTACTTTTGGAGGAAACCTCCCATGATCCTCTAAGTCTGGGTGAAATGCCCCTCTACAGCTGTTTCCAGTAGTGTTTGCAAAGTGGTCAGCACACTGTCCACACTCAAATATTTGTTAAATTGAATACACACGCACATACATACACACACAAGACAGGATTATAATTTAGTGAGTTAAAATTCACATGATACGGAATTAGCTATGTTAAAGTCTGCATGCAGTTCAGGGGCATTTTTTTACATCCATAATGTTGCAAAATCACCACCTCTTTCCAGTTTCCAAGCATTTTATCAACCCAGAAAGAAACCCCACACCCAGTAAACAGTCACCCTCATACTTCAGCTCAACCCCAGCTTCTGGCAACCACTAATCTGCTTTCCATCTCTAGGGCTTTATCTACTCTCAATATTTCGTGTAAATGGAGTCATACACTCTGAGACCTTTTCGGTCAGTGTGGTTTAACTGTATGTGACTTCGAAAGGTTTTATATCAGCAAGACTATTTTTAATCCTTTTGGCATGTGTGGCCATAGGCTCAACCTGTATCTCTTTCCTTCAAGGACCTACCACTTGAAAAGACCAACAAATAAACTCACGTGAAACTTGCTTCCAAGTTACCACTGGTAATTGACCAGAAGCCTTTACTCGTGCTGTGGCCACTCAAGCCCTCGTCTCTCCCCCAGCACCCCCACCTAGCGTCTCCCATTACGCTTCTTCTCAGGGTTTACCATGTGTCCCACCCCTTTCTGCATGCTCACTGGGATGAAAGTGTTGGCAGTAAAAGACTAAAGCTGAGGGGCACTGCCGAAAGTCCATAAAATCATGAAAGGTAGGGAAAATCTGTGTAAGAACTTGCTCCCCGAATCCAGGAATCTTTTTGAAGCTTAAAGGAGCCAGTTTAGGGGAAAAAATAAGAAGTTCTATTTTATGGAGCAGATTGGATACATACAGAACTTGTTACCCTGGTGAAAAGATAAATAGCTTTAGGGTTTAGACAAAGATACAGACAATAAATCAATAACAGACAGTTGAGAGGAAGCAGGGGACAGGAGTTAACATCCGAGGGCAATTCCCATTCTCGCCCACAGATACCCCTGGTTGGGGCGCACACGGGGCCGGTAAGAGCGGGCCCCACGGTGACATGTTAACGGCAGCCTCCTGGACTGATCGACTGGACTGTCTCTTCCAAACAGACCTCTCTGGAATTGCAGTCAGCTTCAGATTTTCAGAGCCTAATTTTGCAAATTCTCAATGAACTTGCCCTTGGGTTGAGCATTAATGTGTTCCTGAGTCTGAGCTATTTCAGAGCCTGGAGGTGACAGCATGAGAGAGGGATGCAGAGGCATGGAGACCAGTAAATTATTTCCCTTGTTACCGAGAATGAACTTGAATTTTATCTTGGAGGAGGCAAAAGTAAAGTTCTGGGTGACCTCAGGTTTTCAATAGCCCAGTTAATTAACAGGGAACATTTGAGAATTAGCCCAATAGTTTCAAAACTTTAAACACCTTATTGAAGAAACAACACTTCCATTTTCCACTCTGACTTCAGCTTATGTTTTTGCTTTTAGATTTTGTAGTAATTTACAATTTGCAGGCAAGACAATTTGTAGGTTGTACCCTATTGTACATAACTCGCTGTGCTAGAATATCTCAACACCGCAGTCTGAGACCAATTGGACCCCAAAATATTGCTTTTTTTTTCTTACTGGACCAATGTTAACATGTATGGTTAAAACTGAGGCATGACAAAGTCTCTCTGAAACAAATAAATGAACAATAACCAAATATTGTTTCCTTTTGCCAGTGAAAGTAGCCGGCTGGATGGACCAGCCAAAGAAAACTAAAACCAGTGTGATGAGATTTATTTTCAAAAGCTCAGACCTCTGAAATAGGCAATTAGAAAAACAGGAGTTTTGGGGCGCCTGGGTGGCGCAGTCGGTTAAGCGTCCGACTTCAGCCAGGTCACGATCTCGCGGTCCGTGAGTTCGAGCCCCGCGTCGGGCTCTGGGCTGATGGCTCGGAGCCTGGAGCCTGTTTCCGATTCTGTGTCTCCCTCTCTCTCTGACCCTCCCCCGTTCATGCTCTGTCTCTCTCTGTCCCAAAAATAAAATAAAAAACGTTGAAAAAAAAAATTAAAAAAAAAAAAAAAAAAAAAAAAGAAAAACAGGAGTTTTGACTTCTGAAATTGAGAGTTGTGCTATTTTTTTTTTTTAATTGGGCGATATTTAGTGTAGAAGTGAAAATAACATCAAGGCTTCAGGCACGATGCAGAGATTATTAATCTGAGAACAAAAGGCACTTGGCCAGTTAAAATAATAATTTTAAACAAGGACTACAACTTTCCCGGCAAATGGCTGGAACCCAATTAGGTCTTTCCAACTGGAGTTGTAGCTCGTCCCCCCAGATGATGCGGTTTGGCATAATACAGAATGAGTAAACTTTCTTCGGTGGGGAAAATGTTATCAAAAGAAAATAATGTCATGAGGAGCCTGACCTTAGCCACTATTCATGAATGGGAAGGTGGATTTGCTAGTCAGAGAGGGCATCTACCGAAGTCCGGGGGTTGGACGTCACTTGGGGAAAGGCAACAAGTCAGAAGACAAATGTTTTTGATTTGTGTGGTTTCCAGTAGGAAGTAATTCATCAGCTCACACGGATTTATTTAGGATCTACTTCATGTGTAGCCCTGTGCCCGGGCCTATTGGTCTGCAGGAACTTACCTCATTCAGGGATCCTCGCACTGTTCAACACCAAGGGCACCGCCATCATCCACGCAGGCAGCGTGTGATGAAAAGTGTGTCAGGCACTTTCGATGCGTTATTTCTTTGAATGTTAGCAAATCCCCTGCACCGGAGACACTGTTTTGCTCATTTTGCAAATAGGAAAAGTCACGTTCGAAGAGATGAAGAAGCTTGCCCGGCGTCTATACCCGGTGGCAGAGTGAAGAGGAAAGCCCACGTGGGACCACACAGCCCTCTCAGCGTACCACACTGAATGTCTGTGCCTAAGTGTGTGAACGTGTAGGGTTATATGAAACATGAGTTGTTGAATTCTGGGCAACTGTGGGCCATTGGTTTGACCAGTTTTCCCCAACTACAATAAAGACCAAGAAGACAGAGTCAACGTTTTCCGTTTGCATCCATTATTCAGTTAACAGAAAGGTAAATCAGGTGGTCGTGTCTTAGTCATCATCACTCAAATAATCAACACAACCATCTTAAGTTGAAAACCCAAAATTTTATGTGATTTAATATCTATAAATCTTACTAGAACTTGCTGAGTTTTTAAAAATAATCTGTTAAACCTCGTTCATTTTCGTTCTCAATTATTTTGAGGAACTTTTAGTTCAAAGCCAGCAGAAATTTATCTTTTCCGGAAAACAACTTAGAAACTTTCTCCCAGAACTTCCATTTAGCCATATTATCCGCATGTGTGACAGCTTTTTTTTTTTTTTAAATTTTTTTTTTTTAACATTTATTTATTTTTGAGACAGAGAGAGACAGAGCATGAACGGGGGAGGGTCAGAGAGAGGGAGACACAGAATCTGAAACAGGCTCCAGGCTCTGAGTTGTCAGCACAGAGTCCGACGCGGGGCTTGAACTCACTGACCGCGAGATCATGACCTGAGCCGAAGTCGGCCGCTTAACCGACTGAGCCACCCAGGCGCCCCGACAGCTTTTTTTTTTAAGTCATTTTGAAAGTCGTCTCTAGAGCTTTAAAAATTTTTTTAATGTGCTCCCTATAGCAAAGGCAAGGGACAAAAGGCACTTCTTAATCAAGTAGCACCTAAAATCATTTTCTTTGCATCGTGGCTAAAATTTGTGAGACCTAAAAAATTTTTTAGAAGGATATAATTCACATACCATTAAATTCACCCTTTAGAGTGTGCACTTCAGTGGTTTTTGTGGGTTTTGTGTTTTGAGAGAGAGAGAGGGAGAGCATGGGGAAGAAGGTGAGAGGGAATCTTTTTTTTTTTTTTTTTTTTTTACATTTTTTTACTCATTCATTTTGAAAGAGACGAAGAGAGTGAGTTGGGGAGGGGCGGAGAGAGGGAGAGATAGAGATCCCAAGCAGAATCCACGCAGTAGGCACAGAATTTGCCTACCCGGATCTCCATCCCACAAACTGTGAGATCATGACCTGAGCTGAAACCAAGAGTTGGACGCCCAAATGACTAAGCCACCCAGTCCCCCTCACTTTCTATTATAATACTGCTACAAACACTCACGTATAACTTTTTGTGTGCTAGTACATTTCCAATTCTCTTGGGCATATACCTAGGAACGAAATTGGTTGGTTTAAACTATGTTCAGTTTTTGAAGAGCTGTCGCACCGTGATTTGTACAGCAGCTATACCTTTGTACTTTCCCACCGGTAAGGTGTGAGGCTCTAATGTTTCCACATCCTCCCTGACACGCGTTATTCTCCTTTCTATTCTGGTTTTTAATTACAGTCGTCACAGTGGGTAAGAGATGGTATATCACTGTGATTTTGATTTGCATTTCCCTGATGAGTAATGATATTGAGCACCTCACATGTTGGCCGTTGTATATCTGCTTTGGAGAAATGTCTGTTCAGATCCTTTGCCCATTTTTAAATTGTGTTGTCTTTTCAATGTTGAGTTTTAAGAGTTTTTTTAAAAAAATATATTCTAGGGGCGCCTGGGTGGCTCAGTCGGTTGAGTGTCTGGCTTCAGCTCAGGTCATGATCTCACAGTTCGTGGGTTCGAACCCACATCAGGCTCTATGCTGACAGCTCAGAGCCTGGATCCTGCTTTGGATTCTGTGTCTCCCTCTCTCTCTGCCCTTACCCCATTCACATGCTGTCTCTGTGTCTCTCAAAAATGAATAAACGTTAAAAAAATTTAAAAATATATATATATATATTCTAGATACTAGCCCCTTATATGATATGTGATTTGCAAATATTTTCTCCTATTCTTTAGAGTGTCTTCACTTTCTTGATAGTGTCCTTTGAAGCCCAAAGGTTTTTAATTTTTATGAAGTCCAATTTATTCATTTGTTCTTTTGTCATTTATGCTTTTGGTATCATGTCTAAGAAACCATTGCCTAATCCCAGGTCCAAAAGATGTATATTTTCTTCTCAGAGTTTTAGAGTTTACTCTTACATTTAGGTCTTTAATACATCTTTTTATATGGCGTGAGGTAGGGTTCCAACTTCATTTTGTTTTTCTATCACTAGAATTAAATGTCTTGGTAGAACAACAGAGTGATGACAAGCTCAGGCTCCAGCATCCAGCTGCTGTATTGTAAAACAACCTCCCTTCTCCAGTTACAAGATTGATCTTGAGGAAAGTTCCCTCATTTCTCCATGCCTCACCTTTCCCATATGTAAAGGGGGATAGGCAGTAACTACCTCACTAGTTTGCATTAAAATCAAATTATAGAATTGTCCTGAGAAAGAGTCTGTGCGTTTAAAGTGCAGATGCATAGTAAGCATTGATTATTAGCTATCGTCATCACTGGCTCTGTGAACTTTACTTACATTTAGAACTATCCCAGGGGCGCCTGGGTGGCTCAGTCGGTTAAGCGGCCGACTTCGGCTCAGGTCATGATCTAGCGGTCAGTGAGTTCAAGCCCCGCATCGGGCTCTGTGCTGACAGCTCAGAGCCTGGAGCCTGTTTCAGATTCTGTGTCTCCCTCTCTCTGACCCTCCCCTGTTCATGCTCTGTCTCTCTCTGTCTCAAAAATAAATAAATGTTAAAAAAAAAAAAAATTTAAAAAAAAAAAAAAAAGAACTATCCCATCATCTCCTCTGGGTATATCTTTTCACTAGCAGACTTGATAAGTGTCTTATCATGAATAAGCCTTAGCAGATAGATTTTAATGTACCTTGAATGTTCCAAGAGGGTTGGATGTGGGCTGAATTTAATTTTTTTTAATGTTTATTTATTTTTGAGAGAGAGAGGGACAGAGCATGAGTGGGGGAGGGGCAGAGAGAGAAGGAGACACAGAATCCAAAGCAGGCTCCAGGCTCTGAGCTGTCAGCACATGGCCCAACTTGGAGCTCGAACCCACGAACTGTGAGATCATGACCTGAGCCAAAGTCGACACTCAGCCGACTGAGCCACCCAGGCACCCCAGATGTGGGCTGAATGTATTGTTGTAGCTCACCCCAGAAAGAAGCAATGTATTTGGCAAAAGGCATTTCCAATCTTGTATAGAACTTCACACAAATAAAGAGACTAAAAACAAGGCAAATACATCAGTTCGCTAGGACTGCTGTAACAAAGTCCCACAACCTGGATGGTTTAAAGAATAGCAGTTTATTTTTTCACATTTCTAGAGGCTAGATGTTTGTCTTTAGTTTCTTCTGTTACCCTTTTTTGGGGTCCCCACCCCTCCCCCTCCCAACACTCCCTCCTTCCCCCAGCCTCCTCTGGGGAACAGTCCTCTTATCCAGCTGGCATCATTTGGATCACATAGAACATTAGACACAAAAGCCTAATTCTTACTAATGTGCAAGCAACTTAAAATGTTACCTGTTCATGGGGCGCCTGAGTGGCTCAGTCGGTTGAGCATCCGACTTAGGCCTAGGTCATGATCCCGCAGTTTGTGGGTTCGAGCCCCGCCTCGGGCTCTGTGCTGACAGCTCGGAGCCTGGAGCCTGCTTCAGATTCTGTGTCTCCCTCTCTCTCTGCCCCTCCCCTAGTCTGTCTCTCTGTCTTAAAAAAAAAAAAAAGTTACACGTTCATGCAACAGTGGACTTACCCAGATAGTACCACCAAACCATCAACTGTGTGTATTTGACTCCCAACAGGAAGAAGCTCTGGAAAGCCAACCTTATCTTCAGACACTGCCAAGGGAGTGACCCTCTGCTACCAGTTGCCCCAGTGCTTCCTGCGAAACTATGCCTCGTGTCCAGGGCCTGGTGTGGCCCTCGTGGCCTGTCTCCGCTGGACCCACCACACGGCTGAGTTCAGGTAGGAACCAGACGTTACCTCTTTCAGGGGTACATTTTGATGCAGAAACAAAAGCAAGGATGAACTCTAAAGTTGATGTATTCGTTGTGAAATTCAGACATTTGCAACAAGCCAGCGAAGGAAATGTTTTGGGGAGAAACACATTCTTTTTAACTCTCTAATCATCTCACGTAGGCAACTGACTGCCTTCCTAGAGCATCAGTCCTACTGAAATGAGAGCCCCTTAATTCAGGTGGTTTGTGGAAAACATTTACCAGGAAACCTTTCCGTTCACATAACAAGAAGCTCTCAGGTAATTTAGAATTACTTGTTTTCTAATGTAAACTCTGTATTCTTAAAAAGAAAAGACAGAGGTTTAGTGTTTCCTGAGATTGGCTTCAGTTAATTAATACATGGTTGCTAACTTCAACTAGGGGAGCGGGCAGGGGGTAAAAGTGTTGCCTTAGGGAGACTTTTGTCAAATGGATAATTCAAAAAAGTCATTCCTTTTGAGCTTAAAGCCATTAACTCCTCTAGTAACCAACTGTGAGAGTTATGTTTGAGCTTGTCTTGAAAATTACTTAAAAAAAAAAAAAAAAGAAACAGACAAGGGGCTGCTGACTTGGCTGACAGTTTATTTACACATCTTAAACAAGAAGCTGCATATACTTGTTTTAAGATCTGTTTGGAATACTACCGGCACTCCCCAGCAGTCTTCCAGAAGAGTCCCTCTATGATCAGGGTCAGCGCCTGCTACCCTGAAGTTGCTACGGACCCTGAAGAACTCCTTTTTTTTAACCCAGAGGAAGTAATATTCAAATGTTTGTTCTTATATACTCAATCAGTCGAGCGGATCAAATCAAAGGGAACTCTTTTGGGACAGGCTCACTATCTGGTACCTTGTTCAAAATGTGGCAGCTTAGTTCTGTTGGTTCTAAGTTCTGGAACACTTAGTTCTGTTGGTTCTTTTTGGTGTTGATGAACCTGAGGAAAGGAGAGAGAATTCCAACTGGGGCAGTATGGAATGGGGGGTATTTCCGTTTGCTAGGGCTGTGGTGACAAAGTATCACGGAACGAGTGGCTCAAATAACAGAAATTTATTGTCTGATGGTTCTGGAGGCTGGGAAGTTCGAAATCAAAGTATCAGTGGGGTCGGTTCCTTCCAAGGCTGGTGGAGAATCTGGAGCTGGTCTCTCTTCTTAGCTCGTCGATAGCAATCTCCTCCCTAGGTTTTCCCTCTCTGAGTGTTCCTGGGTCCAAGTTTCCCCCTTTTGCAAGGACACCAGTCATACTGGGTTAGGGCCCATCCTAATGAGCTCATTTTAACTTGATTACCTCTGGAAAGACCCTGTCTTCAAATAAGGTCACATTCTAAGGTACTGGGTGTTAGGACTCCAACATATGAATCTCAGGGGTGCAAAATTCAACCCATAATTGGGGAGCAGAGGTGTGGCATTTAGCAAAAACCCATGTGAGAACCGCATGCTGCCGTAAAGGCACTGATCCCTGACAGCCTCACCTGCTACACTCAGTACAATAACAAATGCTTTCAGTGTCTCAAAGACAAGCCTTCTAGAAGCAGTCAGATTAAGTCCTCTGTGTTCCTGTGTTTAAAATTGTGCTGTGGTCTCTTTCGCTATTATCCAGGGGATGCCTAGAACAATATGTCTTTCGCATTGGGTCTGGAAGACAACTCGAATGATACTTTGTTAAGATGCCATGCTTTGGCAGCCAACTGATCTGCTTCTTAACATTCGGATTCGTTTGGGCACATCACTTAACGTCTCTGTGTTTCTTTTTCCTTATCTGTGACATGGCTTAATAATACCTACCATGGGGCTGGACAGTCAGATGACGTCATGCGGGTAAGCTCTCAGTTTAGGACCTGGCCCATAGTCAATGCCCAATAAATGGTAGTTTCTACTACTTTATTTTTGTATTTTTGGATCATTATACACATCCAATTGTGGATCGGGGCCAGATCTTCAGTGTCCACAGACTGAGAGTAGGAGGCGAGGGTCACTTGCCATGAAAGGGAGCCTTGTGAGTCAGAGGGAGGCTTTACAAGCAGGGTGATGCTGAGGAGAGGGACATGATAGAGGCTTGTGATGTGACCCACACTCCCCAATATCCCGTATGTATCTGTAAACTGCAGAAATCATAGGATTGTTGATATGACTGGATTTCCTGTGGAAGTTGGCATGAAATGAAGCTTGGCACGAGTCTGGTATTGACTATAGGGTGGAGACAGAAAGTCAGAAGGGAGTAGAGACAGAGGACTCTGTAAGTAAATAAGATCGGAAATTCACAGAATATGAAACCCTGTATTATCACCTACAAATAAATGAATGCATGAGTGCGTGAAGCCCGTGTGGTTTCAGGTATGATTTTCTATTGCTGTAAAATCAGAAAACTTCCCACAATCTGGTCGCTTTCGACATTCTTCAGTATAATTAATCTGTTGCATAATTACCCGTTTTCCTTCCTAAAGCCCATTTTCTTGGCCTTGTTTTAGATCACCTGGTCGTTTGCCTACTGGTCTTTCAGCCATACAATTAATTAATCTCTCTGTGAATTTTTCTGCTATATAGTGAATGCAATTATGCCCCTTGCTTTCTCTGTCTTTCTGGCTACTAGTGATCACTTACAGTCCGGTTGGGGAGACTTTGCGTTGGCTGGAGAGGTTCACCCAGCAGGCAGTTCAGCACCATCCGAAATCTTCCTCTAAACCACGACCCCAGCCTCATTTACCATTAGTCCTCACAATAAACCCTCCAGGTAGGGCAACTAAGTGACCTGTTGCTCCCTGAATTCCCATTTTCCATGTTGGTTTATCTCCCTGGAATAATGTTATTTATCTCCGTCTCTTTTGCACACTCCCCCCTCCCATGGCATTTTCATCAGATGCCATCACGCACCTCGTCTAACAGTATCTTCAGCCCTATTCTTAACCGCATGGTGAGACTGTGGCTCTCCTCTCCTCAGAGCCCGGTTCACTGACTGACGTAGAGGGGGAGCCCAACACAGGGTTCCATGAAGGGGTAAATGAATGAACAGAAATGAATAGTAACAGGGAAAATCCAAAACATCAAATAACCCAAAAATAATCTATATGTTCCTTTGGTATGTATTTTATACACACGTTCAGGGAACATCAAACACGAAACTTCAAATACAGCAATGAAGCCAGCCTGTGCAGATCCCACTTGGGTGGGGTGGCCTGGAAAAAGGGTGGGAATCCTAACAGGAAGGGAGGAACCTCTCCCCAGCCAAGTGCCCTTCCCTAGCCTCAGTGGCTTATCTAGAAATCAGAGAGACTCCAAATGGCTGAGAGCTTAAGGGCACACGGCTGGGTAATTAATAAATGATTGTAATGCCTTTAGAAACGAAAGTCCTATGGAAACACTAAATTATAATGACACAAAAAGAATCATCTTCCATTTTCTTCTTTAAAGATGTACATGGCATACTTAAAAAACAAAAACCCAAAAACCTGAAGTGGTTTGAAGAGACAGCAATAGGTTTAACAGGGACACGCACTGAATGATCATGCAAACCCGTTCGGTGTTCTAAATGCAGTCACAGCGCTGACCATCAGCCCTGAAAACAAATTACAGTAGCTAATGACAGGGAACAGTAATCAGGATGTTTTTAGAAAATTACTTGGAAGCAAAATTGTCAACAAAGACCACTCAAATATAGCTGTAAACAGCTTAAATAACAGAATAATTCAGTGACCTCTGCCCCAAGCAATATGAAGAAGATGTAAAACACATCCAGGGGCCCAAATAACTGTCTTTCAAGTCATTATGTACATTGTTTTTAACCTCGGTCTCTGTGGGCCGTTCTAAATGTGGTGGGGAGCCAAGTGCCCTTGAACCGTTGTGTCGTTCGCTAAGCCTTATCCTGGTTCACTCGTATATTCTGGATAATCCTCCCTTTCTCCTCTCCTTTGCGTTTTTTTGTTATCTTTGGCATTCATTTTTGAAAAACATGTGCCTCACTTGGAGCGAATCCATGAAAGCAAACAACCTGAAAACTTTCCAGACAGCCCTGACTGTTGCGAGCCACAGGCAGCCCAGCTCCAGTGGAACGCAGCTCCCACGGCCCGGCCCGCAGTGCTGCGGGGACCCTGGCGGAAGAGTTTCTCGTTGGCTCTAATAGCAACTGACATTTACAGATCTCCGCGTTAATTCCCACACCCCGCCCCCCCCAGACTGGTGCAGCTCGCGGCTGCGATAAGCAAGTGGGGGGACGGAGGGTAGAGGGAAGAAGGGGTGGGTGGAGGCAAGTATGGAACAGGAGACAAGCCTTGAGATTGAAAAATGTTTTCTTAGTGCTTCATTTAGTAACACAGCAAAATGAGGGAAATTTGAGGCGCGAGTTGCTTTGATAAATTGTCACTTTTTTTTTTTTTCCAGAAAAGCTTGAGTAGGTCTCCTCATTTATTGCCTGTTAAGGAAAAGTGAGCAGTTCCTTACAGGGGTACGTGTGTGTGCGTGCAGAGTGCACACGTGTGTGTTCAGGCAAAACAACCAAAAATATATTTTAAAAAGAAACCATATTAAGTGGAATCCTTTCCAAAATGTGCATTCCACATGCTTCTCTGACTAGATAGCCTCCCAAGTAGGGTAAGTGTGTTGCTATTGAGAGCTCTAGTCATTATTAGAGCCAACTGCCATAGAAAATGCTGGAATATAGTTATGCTCGGTACCCAGTATTAAATCATTTTCAATATATCTTGGTCTGCTTTGGGGTTGTTTTTTCTACCTCTGGACTTTACTGTCAGGCTGGCAGATGTCACTTTCTGCAACCCCATCCACTTTTCCGTTTCCTGGGGTAGCAATTCTAGCTTGTTCGAATTATGGCAATAATGAGCCTACCTGGCTCTCAGTAAGTACCTGTGAATAACACATAGGGGCATTGACAGTCATTTTGCTTGTAAGAAATTTTACTTTTTACTTTTATCTGTTTCCTGACCACATTCCAGAGATTTAAGCTGATTATCTAAATGGGGTGTCACTGAAATTAATAAAAGGTGAATTTATAGCATAGGATTTAATCGGCAGCTGATAGAGATTTATATGAAGTGTTCAGAATACACATAACTTTGTTTCAGTTCTGTGGCCCTTAGTTTCATATTTCCAGGAATACACAATATATTCAAATCATATTATTTTTAATTAATTTAATTTGAAATTTTTCCACTAATACAACTAATATAATTCTACTTGCTATACAGAGAAAAGAAACAACCAAAAAATTCCGCACTCCCATTACCCTAACACTACCATGCTTTGCACTTGGATATATAGTTGACCCTTGCACAACATGGGGGTTAGTGGCAACAACCCCCCACACAGTCAGAAATCCGCCTATAACTTTTGACTCCCTAAAAAGTTAACTGCTAATAGTCTACTATAGACCAGAAGCCTTACTAATAACGTAGTCAATAAACACATATTTTATGGGTTTTTTAATGTTTATTTATTTTTGAGAGAGGGGGAGACGGAGTGAAAGGTGGGGGGAAGGACAGAGAGAGAAGAAGACACACAATCCGAAGCAGGTTCCAGGCTCTGAGCTGTCAGCACAGAGCCCAATGCAGGGCTTAAACCCACGAGCTATGAGATCATGACCTGAGCTGAAGTCGGACACGTAACCAACTGAGCCACCCAGGTGCCCCCCATACGCAAATCTTAAATGTTCAGCTTGATGTCTAGCTTGATGACTTGATGACTAAAAGAATTGACTAAAATTAACCACCACACAGACCAAGATATAGATCATTACCAGTGCCTCACAACCCCTCCCAAGATTCCTGTGGTTTTCCTAATGAAATCGAATACTTTTCTTCTATTTTCTTTCTTTCTTTTTTTTAATGTTTATTTATTCTTGAGGGAGAGAGAGACAGAACATGAGCAGGGGAGGGGCGGAGAGAGAGGGAGACACAGAATCTGAAACAGGCTCCACGCTCCAAGCTGTCAGCACAGAGCCCGACATGGGGCTCGAACTCACGAGCTATGAGATCATGACCTGAGCTGAAAGCAGACACTCAACCGACTGAGCCGCCCAGGCACCCCTCTTCTGTTTTCTTAAGCATGTTAACCAGAGTTACCTTTAATTTCTTGTCGGATAACTCCAATAATTTGTTAGCTATTTCACCTATTCTCCCCCACCCCCCACCAACTCCCCTCTGGCAATCATCACCCTTAGGTCTGTGTGTATTACCTGTTTCTTCTTTTGGTTTTCATCATTTGATCCTATTTATTCATATCCTGGTAGATTTTTGTTTTTTTTACTGGTAGATTTTTTTATTGAATGTCAGACATTGTGTATGAGAAATTGTAAAGCTCTGACTAATGGCATTTCTACTCAAAGAAGATTTAATTCTTTTCTGGTAGATAGACAGGCTTTATGCAGACAGACTTGATCTGGTTGAGCATGAGTCTTAGGCTTTGTTAGACTTGATCTTTTTTTTTTTTTTAACATTTATTTATTTTTGAGAGACAGATCATGAGCAGGAGAGGGGCAGAAAGAGAGGGAGACACAGAATCTGAAGCAGGCTCCAGGCTCTGAGCTGTCAGCACAGAGCCTGATGCAGGGCTCAAACCCATGAACCATGACATCATGACCTGAGCCAAAGTCAGATGCTTAACTGACTGAGCCACCCAGGCGCCCCAGACTTGATCTTTTTATGGTTTGCTCTTGCTCTCATGGTAGAGTCCTCTGGAGTCTCAATGGTGCCAGAGCCCTTCAATATTTCTAGGCCCCACACTTCAAACTCTATCTGTCCATCCCCTTTGGGAACGCCAAACCCTGCCATTTTCCATCCCAGAAAAATTCTCCCTATCCCCAGCCCACTTTTTTGCCTATCTCTATTCTCCATCCCATACTAGGTGGAAATAGAGGCAAACATGAGGCTTCTTTCAGTATCTCTCTCCCCCTCTCTCCAGGATTCTGGCCAATCAAGTTCTGTCTGCCTTAGTTGTTTTCTTGTGCCTTTCAATAGTTGGTTTAAATTTCTTATTCAGCTTTAACTTTGTTTTTTTAATTTTAGAGAGAGAGCACAAATGAGGGAGAGGGGCAGAGGGAAGAGCTCGGAGCCTAATGCAGGACTCGATCCCACAACCCTGGGATCATGACCTGAGACAAAATCAAGAGTTGGACGCTCAACCAGCTAAGCCACCCAGGTGCCCCTTATTCAGCTTTGATAAAGAGGGAAGAATCTATCCAGAATGCCCCCAGAAGAATTCTTGACATCTCAATGGCAGGAATTGACTAAAAGAGTCAATGACAAGGGGAATGAGACCATCATACATAGTTTAGACCAACTTGGGCACATGGAAAGGTGAACACCTGAACAAAATTGAGACTCTGCCAGAAAATAATTGCAGAAACTAGGATTCTATATTATTTATTTTTTTTCCATATTATTTATTTAGATGATATTGGGTTTCCTTACAAGAACTGTCACATGTTTAGATTGCACGGGCTCTCCATAATCTTAATCTTCTCCAGACAGACTTACCTCCTAATTTACTGTCTCTTTCTGCCTTGATTCCATTAATTTACAAGTTCCTTTGGACCCATTCACTGCCTCTCTCTGTATCCTCAATCTAAAATGTATCTGTAATCTGGATAACTGGGTCTCTGTTATGAAGCATTTGATTTAAAATGTCATTTTTCTTATTTTATTTTATTTTTTAATTTACATCCAAGTTAGTTAGCATATAGTGCAACAATGATTTCGTGGGTAGATTCCTTAATGCCCCTTACCCATTTAGCCCATCCCCCCTCCCACAAGCCCTTCAATAACCCTCTGTTTGTTCTCCATATTTAACAGTTTCTTATGTCCCCCTCCCTGTTTTTATATTATTTTTTGCTTCCCTTCCCTTGTGTTCATCTGTTCTGTGTCTTAAAGTCCTCATATGAGTGAAGTCATATGATATTTGTCTTTCTCTGACTAACTTCGCTTAGCATAATATCCTCTAGTTCCATCCATGTAGTTGCAAATGGCAAGATTTCATTCTTTTTGATTGCCCAGTAATACTCCATTATATATATGTATACCACATCTTCTTTATCCATTCATCCATCAGTGGACATTTGGGCTCTTTCCATACTTTGGCTAGTGTGGATAGTACCATTTTCCTTTTTTTATTGAAGAGTAGTTGACATACAGTGTGACATTGGTTTAAGGTATACAGCATAGTGATTCAACAACTCCATACATTATGCTATGCTCACCATAAGTGTAACTACATAAGTCACCATATGCTATTCCAATACCATTGACTATATTCCCTATGCTGTACATTTCATCTCTCTGACTTATTTATTTTATAACTGGAAGTTGCTACCTCTTAATTCCCTTTATCTATTTCACCCATCCCCATCCCCCACCCCCCGCCACCTCCCCTCTGGCAATCATCAGTTTGTTCTTTTTAAGAGTCTGTTTGTTTTGTTTTTAGATTCCACATAGAAGTGAAATCATATGGTATTTGTCTTGATCTCTCTGACTTATTTCACTTAGCATTATACCCTATAGGTCCATCCATATGGTTGCAAATGACAAGATCTCATCCTTTTTATGGCAGAGTAATATTCCACTGTGTGTGTGTGTGTGTGTGTGTGTGTGTGTACATCTCACATCTTCTTTACCCATTCATCTATTGATGGACACTTGGGTGGCTTCCATATCTTGGCTATTGTAAATAATGCTGCAATAAACACAGGGATGCAGATATCTTTTCAAATTAGTATTTTGTTTTCTTTGGGTAAATAACTGGTAGTGGGATTATTGGATCACATGGTATTTCTTTGTTTAATATTTTGAGGAAACTCCATAATTGTTTTCCACAGTGACTGCACCCATTTATATTCCTACCAACAGTGAAAGAGGTTCCTTTTTCTCCACATCCTCACCAATACTTGTTATTCCTTGTCTTTTTGGTACTAGCCATTGCATTAGGTGTGAGGTGATATCACACTGTGGTTTTATTTGCACTTCCCTAATGGTTAACAATGTGGAACATCTTTTCATGTAACTGTTGGCCATCTATGGAAAAATATCTAGGTTGTCTGCCCTCTTTTGATCAGATCAGTTTGGCTATTCTTGTTTTTGTTTGGGCATTGAGTTGTGTAAGTTCTTTATATATTTTGGATACTAACCCTTAATCAGATATGTCATTTACAGATTATCTTCTCCCACTCAGTAAGTTGCCTTCTCATTTTGTTGATGGTTTCCTTTGCTGTGCAGAAGCTTTTTTGGGTGTAGTCCCAATAGTTTATTTTTGCTTTTGTTTCCTTAGCCTGAGGAGATACATTCATAAATATGTTGCTAAGACCAATGTCCAAGAGATTACTGCCTAAGTTTTCTTTTGGGGGTATGGTTTCAAGCTCTCACATTTAGGCCTTTAATTCACTTTGAGTTTATTTTTATATGTGGCATAATAAAGTCATCCAGTTTCATTCTTTTGCACGTAGCTGTCCAGTTTTCCCAGCACTATTTATTGAAGAGACTGTTGTTTTCCCCATTGTATGTTCTTGCCTCCTTTGTCATAGATTAATTGACCATAAAAGTGTGGGTTTATTTCTGGGCTCTCTATTCTATTCTTGATCTATGTGTCTATTTTTGTGCCAGTACCATACTGTTTTGATTATTAAAAGTGCAACTTTCTTATGTGAAACCAAAGTAACATTAAAAATTGTACTGAAGTTAAAATGAATTCTAAAACATGGAAATAATAGGCACTTTTCTTCCGAATGCTAGTAACTCCAAAAGGAGTTAAAATGTTCTATTAGAAGAATAGGATTCTCATTCTATTAAAATATAGAAATCTATGTAAATTATTTACAATTGGTTATATTTATACTCTTTCAAAAAAAATACGTGGCCACTAAAGGGTGTTTGAAAAGTCACAGAAATGCCTAAAGAAGAAAAGAAAAGTAAACTTATTCTCACCATTTTGGGATATAGCTTGTTCATTTTTTTGGAGAATATCTATCTGATATTTTTTCCTGTGTGTGTGTGTGCGTGTGTGTGTGTGTTTAAAAACAATTAAAATGGTTTTAATGCGGTGGGCACTGCATGTATCATTTCCAAACCCTTTTAATATTTATTGACTTTTTTCTTTAAAAGAGATGAAAACTATACTATGTGATTATCTGAATATGAGGGTTTTTTATTTAATGAAATCAATATAAAAGTAATTACTTCTTAATATTGTTTTGATGATGTTTTTCTCCATTTAAGTCATGTGTCCACACATCCTTTGAGTTTTGAAGCTGAAGAAAATAAATTTTATGAGAGTTTGGTCACAATGAAAACAAACAAGGAATTCAAGAGTAATCTGTTGGGTTTCACACTGTCATGCTTACAACTTCACAGCAAATCTCTGAGATTAAATCGTGACATTTCCAGACTGCGAATCCAGAGCCCTAAACCTTCCTCCTGTTTTATTTCACTGATGTTTGAAGTATGTTGGTGGTCTTGTAAGAGAATCTGAATAAAGAGAGGAAGTAGCCAATGTTGGGGAATAGCCTAGGAAAAGAAAAACATGATTTCCTTTCTTCTACCAGAAAATATAGCTGCTCAGCCAAGATTAGTCTTTCCTCGTGCCAGACTATTTATTGGGGTGCAAAAAGAAAATATTAAAATGTTATTTTCATTTATTCATTGAAAGTTATATTTTCTGTGTATATCTTATATATTATATTATATTATATTAATACAGTAGGATATATACATGTTTTATAAATACATAAGTATATGTATATTGAGGTAAAATAAAATTCTGTGTTCTATTTACACACAAAATACAAGGTATGTATTTTTTTAAGTTTTTTTAAAATACCTTTATCATGAGGCATCTGGGTGGCTTGGTCAATTAAGTGTCCAACTCTTGATTTCGGCTCAGGTCATATTGTCATAGTTTGTGGGTTTGAGCCCCGCGTTAGGCTCTGTGCTGACGGTGCGGAGCTTGCTAGGGATTCTCTCTCCCTCCCTCTCTCTCTTCTCCTCCCCTACTCACATGCTCTCTCTATCTCAACATACATAAGCAAACTTAAAAAAATATACCTTTTTCATGATAGGAGTACACAATCAAAACCTTTGGAGATCACTGATTATCTTCCCTCGAAATCACTTCCTTATTGGAGTCTCGTGAGGGATTTTAAGTGTGGAGAATCGTATCCTCACTGGAAAATGTGCTGTTTAAGATTACCTTTTTTCTAGGAGTGCCTGGGTGGCTCAGTCACTTAAGCCTCTGACTTTGGCTCAGGTGATGATCTTACTGCTTCTGAGTTTGTACCCTGCGTCGGGCTCTGTGCTGACAGCTCGGAGGCTGGAGCCTGCTTCGGATTCTGTGTCTCCCTCTCTCTCTGCCCCTCCCTCCGCTTGCACTCCATCTCTCACTCTCTTTCTCTCAAATATAAAATAAAACATAAGAAAAAATTTTATAATTACCTGTATTCTATACGTCTTTCTGATGACTGAAATCATTACTGAATGGAGCCTGGCTAAGGAAAAGGACCTTCTTCCTTAACCCCTTCCACGTGCTAATTAAAAATCGATTCAGTTACTCGGCCCATGTTGATTGAGCACCACTCTGTAGAGCACTGTTCTGCCACTGTGAAGGGAGCAGGAAGGATGAGGACGGGATTAGACAAAAGTCTGTCATTTGCAGAGAAGTGAAGCTTGATAGAAGTAAGGGCTAGGTGCTATGGGAGAGTGGGTGGGGGGTCTCCCTTCAGACCAGGGGTATCAGGGAGAAGGTTCCAACTGGAGGAGATTTTTATAGGTCAGGGGGTGCAGGACTGTCCTGGATAAGCAACCAAACAGCCATGCTGGCAAGGAAGGCATTTGGTCTGTGGGAGAAAGCAGTTAGGGTTAGGGTTAGGGTTAGAATAAAATAAGTCTATTAATTTGGAATTCAGTCAAGGAAGTTGATTAGGGAAGCATGCACACAAATACATTTGGAATAAACTTATGTCCCTTAATTATGGATTTGGCATTTTATTTATGAGAGCTAACATCTTTGAATTTCTGTTTGACAACTAATGGTAATATGGGACACAGCACCGTGGTACAAAGTACACGGGACTTAGGAGTTAGACAGATACAGCTTAAACCTTGGTTCTACACTTTCTTTAACTATGGATGAGACTTTATGTAAACTTGGATCATTTCTATGAGTTTCAGGTCTCCTGTCTGTAACATGGGAATATTAATAGTACTTTGTAGGGTTGTTGGAAGAACTGGAAATATAAAGTACATGTCAAGGCCCTGTCACGTATCAGCCATACCACAAAGTCTTGCTGTTACTGTTTTCGTTTTCTGTTTTCATGTTTTAAAAACTCTGGTGCGCTTTCTGACAAAGAGTCATTTTGTTGGATGGAATTCCAAGCTCGTACAATCTGTGAACATGTTCGATAGCCATATAATTTTCTCAGCCTTTGTACAGTGAAATTAAATGCAGGACCATCCTGTAGGAATGGGTAACTTTAGCTCAGTGGTTTCATATCTGTGAAAATACCATCATTTGTTTAATAAGTGAAGTCAGAACAGGGTTAAAGCAACCTACAGAATGGTAGTGAAATTGGGTTTAAACAAATCTGTCTGTTTATATTAATTCCCTCCACTTTCTGATAGAAGGAACAGTTTTATTAGAAAATAATCAGTGTGTAGATCTCTTTTTTTCTACACATTCTATCCACCTTCACTGCATAGACCCTCTTAATCTCAATGATTCCTGTTGAGTTGGCTTCTTCACAGATAACAATGAATTTTAAGCATAGTATTTACAGCATTCTTCATTCTGTGGGGAAATTGATTTGATGGGAACAGTAGATTTGGAGTTCCGGCCTGGGACACTGTGGAGAATTTACAGAATAAAAACAGATAACTGGGCAAAGTAAACAATATCTTTAGAGAACTTATCATCCGCTCTCCAGAAAAGGCCAGCAGAGTCATTCATTTGCTGTGTATCTTATTTTGTTAGAGACATAAATCTCAGTTATAAAATCAGTTGGGGGACTCTGCTACATGACTTTATAAAACACATGCTTGTGAGCTTTACAAAGTTTCTATGAACTCGAAGCATCCTCCTCATCCCATCGGGAATCTTCCATTAGAGGCTTGAGACATAGGAGTTAATAGGGTTTGTGATCCCCATTCTGTTTTTCCACCAAGCAGATCTCCTAAGAGTATTAATTTACGCATTCTATTTCAGTAGACACGTTAACGCTAAAAATGTCAAATTATTGCCCACATAATTTTTGTCACTTATTAGTGGAGTCTCAGTTGTCCAGTCCCTCCTCACCTGAGAGCTTTGCACACGATGAGCTCCAGCCTCTTCATAGTTCTCCCGACTAAAATCCAGCACTCTGGAAATTCTGTGTGCAAATCTCAACCCGTAGGCAAACCTGACCTCTTTGCCTCAAACTCTTCCCTCAATAAAGACAAGTTTCATCCTGCTTGGTAGTTGACATCAGTTGCGTTCCAACAGTCCAGTCGTCTTTGCTGTTGTATCGGCCACAATTTTCCCCAGATAGTTTGTTTTTCCAGTAAAAAGGAATCTAAGAAATAGAAATATCTCATATTTTAATACGGGCTCTTGCTTTGTAGCAAGAGTTCAAAGGTGTCTCCAGAGGGCCCTTTTGCAGTTTTCTGGGCCTTGGCCGGTCTCCCTGGAGAAAAAGCACAGTGGGAAGACTGGGGGTATGCCTATGGACCTCTTCCCTGCTTTTCTGCTGCGGTGGAACCAGCAGCCCTCGGTCAAGGTGTGGGCCCTGTAGAACTCTACCTTAGAACCCTGGAGAATGAATCCATTGATTTAGAAGAGGTTTTCCCTGACCTCAAAGGGTGATTGAAAGTAGGTTCAGAAAGAAAGTACATGGTGGCTTCCCGGGACTGGGTGGAGGGAAGATGGAGAATTATCATCTAATGGGTGTAGATTTTCAGTGTTACGAGATGGATGGCATTACGAATATATTTAATACCACTGAGTTGTACACTTAAGGCAGGTGAAGATGGCAAGTACTGTGTTACGTGTACTTTACCACATTTTTAAAAAATGAAACAAAGCAAAACAAAACAAAAACTTAGGTCCGGAAGTATCACCGCACCTTTAAAGAAAATATGCGGCTGGTCGCAGCTTCAGAGTCTGAGCCAGGCCTGCGTGCACTCAAGTGCCCTGTTCCTTGTTCTTGTCATCGTCTCCTCAGATGCCAGCTGTGGGCTTCTGGCCATTGGTCACATGCTTAGCAGGAACGAGTGCCTGAATCCCCTTGTGGGGACGGGGACACTCTACACAGCTCATGTTTGGGAGTCAAAGGGCAGAGTCCCTGGGTGGCTTCAAGCCCCCACTGCTTCTCCTTGGGCTTTTGTTGACTAGATCAGCTTGATTCCTCTCATGTTCAGACCTCCATATTTAACACAATTTGGAAACTGCTCTCTCCTTGGGGAACTTTGATTTTAGGTAGCTTACTACTCAGGGAGAAGGTGGGATGAGTGCCCAAGGCTCTAAAAATGCAAGTTCCCAACCTCCAAAGGTACTGCGGCACCATGACATTTTCCTAATGAACCTCTCCTTGGAAACATTCTGGGGCGCCCGGGTGGCTCAGTCGGTTGAGCGTCCAACTTCCGCTCAGGTCATGATCTCACAGTCTGTGAGTTCAGGCCCTGCATCGGGCTCTGTGCTGACAGCTCAGAGCCTGGAGTCTGCTTCAGATATTGTCTCCCTCTCTCTCTGCCCCTCCCCCGCTCATGATCTCTCTCTCTCTCTCTCTCTCTCTCTCTCTCTCTGTCAAAAATAAACATTAAAAACAATTAAAAAAAAAAAAAGAAACATTCCAACGGAGAGAGGAGTTCTGATATAAAGTGCAAGTTCTCTCCCTCCTCAAAAAAATGCCTTCCTCAAATTGCATCCTTCAGTCCCCTGCTCCACACTTTCACATCTTGGTAAAATGCATAGTGATTAAAATGATCTCAGGTCTCTGGGTGATCTGGCCTTTGTCCCCTCTTAGACCTCATGCCTTCTCCCTCTTTCTTACCCCATTCCAGCCTCAGTGGTCTCTTCGCTGTCCCTCTGGCATGGCAGGTATGCCCCTGCATCAGGCTCTGTCCTCTGCCTGGAATGCTCCTCTGTAGATATTTGCAGACCTCGACTCACACCTCCTTTACACCTGCACTCAAATGCCACCTTCTCAAGTGACACCTTTCCTGACCATCCCATTTAACATTGCACGTATAATTTCCTATATTCTTAGGAGTAGGAAGAGTAGGAAGCACAAAGCAGTAAAATTAAGTATATCTATAAAAATCAAGGAAGGGATTCACAAAATAAAAGGTATGACACCATATACCTAAAGTGCGATGTGGGGGGAGGAATAAAGAATGGGCTCAAACTTAAGTGACCAGCAACTTCTTACAGACTTCTATATGAACAAACCTAATGGCAGCCGCAAATCAAAAACCACTAATATATATGCAAAAAATAAAGAAAAAGGAATGCAAGCATATCACCAAAGAAAGCCAGCTAATCATAAGAGAGCAAGGAAAGAAAAGAACAGAGAAGAACTACAAAAAACACCATAAAACAAGTGACAAATTGGCAAAAAGTACATACCTGTCAATAGTTACTTTGAATGCAAACGGACCAAACACTATAATCAAAAGATGTAGGGTGTATACTCTGGTTTCTCTTCAAAAGACGTAGGGTGAGGGAATGGATGAAGAAACAAGACCATCTATATGCTGCCTACAAGTGACTAATTTCAGACCTAAAGACACCTGCAGCTTGAAAGTGAAGGGATGGAAAATCATCTATCATGCACATGGAATGCACCCAACATGAGAGCACCCAAATACAGAAAGCAACTAATAATAAAATAAAGGAAGTCACTGATAGTAATACAATAATAGTAGGGGACTTTAACACCCTACCTACATCATTGGCAGATCATCCAAACAGAAAATCCACGAGGAAACTACAGGCCAAGATCTCTGATGAACATGGATGCAAAATCCCTCAACAAAATATTTGCCAGCCAAATTCAACAATACATTGAAAAAAAAAAAATCATTCACCACAATCAAGTGCAATTTATTCAGGATGCAAGGGTTGATCAGTATTCATAAATCAATGAACGTGATACATCACATCAACCAGGGAAATAATAGAAACAGTTGCATGAGTCATACTTTAGTTTTTTCAGTCACAAAAAAGTTGTTTTTAAAAAGCAGATCCTGGAGCGCCTGGGTGGCTCAGTCCATCGAGCGTCTAACTTTGGCTCAGGTCACGATGTGGTGGTTCATGAGTTCCAGCCCCACACTGGGCTCACCGCTGTTAGCCTATCAGTGCAGAACCCACTTCGGATCCTCTGCCCCCCTCTCTGTCTGCCCCTCCCCCACTTGCACACTCCCGAAAATAAATATTAAAAAAAAAGTGGATCCTAAGGCTAAGTGACCAACATCCTTTGGCGAACTCTTTTTTAATACCATTTCCTTTATATCAACTCAGAAAACTCAAGCTTCACAGATGATTGAAGATGTTTGAGAACCTGTGTTTACTACATGGCGGTGATTCTGACGGGCCGCCATGCCTGCGATCGTCTCATTGAACAGAGCCCGGTCTTGATGGGGGAGGATTATGCTGCTGCTGCATCATGAGTAATTCAAAGAAAAGTTTCGTTTAAAAAAAGCAAAACTATAATGGTCATCCATAGCTATAATAGTTTTAATCTCAACAGCGTTTGTTCTTTTCAAAAGACGTTCCTAACAATCATTTTATGTTCTTCCCAATGTTCCTGGGGAGCAGAAGACAGGACTTGTAGTATTTGGAACCATCTTACATCTGGGGTGCTGCTACGGAGTGGGACCAGAACGAGAACCCACCCTTCCGGTCTCCTGTGTGCTGTGGGTTACTATACAATCTCTGGCACTTGCCTGTGTTTGTGTGTTTGTGTGTGTGTGTGTGTGTGTGTGTGTGTGTGTGTGTGTGTGTGATACCTTGAGTCTGTCACCTTGCTTTTTAAGAATGGATTACTGCCGCCATTTGCAACCTGGATGGATCTAGAGAGTATAATGCTAAGTGAAAAGAGAGAAAGACAGAGATCATATGATTTCACTTACATGTGGAATTTAAGAAACCAAAAAAACAGACTCTTAACTATAGAGAACTGATGGTTCCCAGAAGGGAGGTGGGTGGGCGGTTGGGTGAAATAGGTGAAGGGGATTAAGAGCGCACTTATCAGGATGGGGACTGAGCAATGTATAGAATTGTTGATTCACTATATTGCACACCTGAAACCAATTTAGTAGAACACTGTATGTTACCTATACTGGAATTAAAATTAAAGCAATTATAGGGGCGCCTGGCTGACTCAGTCGGTTGGGCATCCAACTCTTGATTTTGGCTCAAGTCGCGATCTCACAGTTCATGAGTTCGAGCCCCACATTGGGCTCCACGCTGACAGCGCGGAGCCTGCTTAGGATTCTCTGTCTCCCTGTCTCTGCCCTTCTCCCGCTCGCACGCACACTCCCACGTGCACTCTCTGTCTCAAAGTAAATCAAATAAGCTTAAAAAAAAACTTCTTGGTTAGAGAAAAAATATCACCCTAAAGTCATCTTCCTATAGTGTCTTCCTTTCCTTTTAAGATCCAAGATGATGCCTTTTCCACATACCTTCTGTGCATTTGGTCCCCCTCCCTTTACCCACAGAAAGCCTCGGCCAGGTTGTGACACCTTACCGGCCTTGGGTTTGAAAAATATGGATCTTCACAAAATAATGCATAGCCTTCAAAAGAAATATGCTTTTTCTCCCCCCGCCTCTTTGAATGATTGGCTTGTCACCAAAAGAGGCCTAATTGATACAAGCAGGGGGACTAGGAGATGTTGCCGTCCAAAGTGGTCGATGCTTGGTGCCGACCCCTGAACCGTGAGAGACCGCGGCCCTGGAGTCTTAAGTCCTCGGCAGTGAGCTCCTGAGGCTGTGTGGCCGCCCCCGGACCCCAGCTCCCACCTGCCCGCGTCTCCCTGTGCTGTGCCTGCCGCGGCTCCTGTCATTCTGCTCCACACTTGCCCTACTTTGCCGTGCCTTGAGGACAAACAGAAGTTCGCCGAGGCTCCCAATCAATGTGTGCTTCTCTCTTTAAACGGATCAAAGCTGAAAAAACATGGACGATCAGCTGTTCTCGGAGGAAGAAGAAAATATGTAGGATTTGTCACTGCCGGGGAAAGTGACACTCAACGCTCACCCAGAACCGGATACTAACAATCCTCGTCTAAGGCTGTTCCTCAACACCCCGGCTGGTTCTCACGTAGCCACCAGACCGTCCACCCAAGCGGGTCTGCAGAGAGCTTCTGAATCTCCCCCCCCCCCCCGGGGGGCCTGCAGGGCCCAGGCTAGCCCCCGCCCAAGCCCTGTGCTCACAGACTCAGCTTCCAGTCCAACATTTGTATAAAGAAATGTCTCTTTAAAAAAAGAAAACGTTTCTTGTAGAAAGCGTGTTTTAAAGTCGCTGCTCTGAGAATCTGTTTTGCCAGAAAATGTGTTTTTCTTATCAAATGTCTTTTAGCCTTGTGGCCTGAAACAAAGTATCACAACGGTTTGAATGCCATAAACTTAAAAAGCAACAACAACCAAAAAACAAAAAACAAAACCCTGCCTACTCCGGCATTTTAATAAGTGAAAATGTCAATTTGTCATTAGGGCTCAGATTTGCAATGGCCTAATTGGCTGACACTGGTTCTACTTGGAATCACAGCTGATTTATTTATCCTGGAATAAATGCAATGCCATCATGTCTTGGTGACAACCGAAGTAAGCTTTGGCCAGGTCCGTGCATAGTTTGGGGATGAAGAAAATAAGTTTTGAAAGGCAATGGGTATTGCTGATTATAGATTTTGATTAGGAACAGATGTGGGGCTATGGCTTTTAGTGGTAGACAAACTATTATTGAAACAAGCAGCTACGAGCCATATTATCTTCTTTTTCCAGAAAAGAGAAATATTAACAAGTTGAATCTGTTATCTTTTTCTTCAAGGGATGGCCCAATCACCAAAAACAAACTCTTAAGATATTTGTTTATGCTTATGCTGAATAGTGCACAAACAGGGGGCACTGTTTTTGTTAACGTGTCTCCAGGCAGAAGCAGAGGCTTGGAGAGTAAGTCTGGAAACTTCTTTTACCACTGTGCTAAAGCTTCAGACCTCTCCACTTTAAATTTATTTATGGCTACCCCTTCCAGCAGTTTCACCCTCTTAGGGTACATTATATACTATAGACACTTTGCGTATTCCAGGGCTCTTTCCCTCTTCCTTCGAGGACAGCATAAACGTTCGGGATCACTTACTGCCCAGTCTGGGCCTGGGTCAGGCAAGGGGTGGGCTTTAGACATCGCAAATCGTTCCCATCTTTCTCCGCCATCTTCTTTCATCACCCATCATTTATGGAGACCCCTTCATTTAAGGACACTCCCCAGAAATTTCACATGGCATTTCCAATCATACACCATTGACCAGAACGTACTCACGTGGCCACACCTAACTTTAAAGGAGTCAGGGAAGTGAAGGGTTCATCTGAGCAGCCATGTGCCAAGGATTCAGCTTTGCGGAAGACTGGGAGATAGGTGTCAAGACTGACTAGTAGGCTGTACCAGAGACTTGTACCAACTTACACACCCATTAAGAGCATCTGAGAGCTCCATTTTCTCCATGTTTTCAATAAAATGTGGTTATTGTCGGTCACTTTGATTTTTGTCCATCTGATGGACACTCATATGTTTTTGTTTGTTTGTTTTTGTTTTTTGTTTTTTCAGAAAACCCCTTTATAGGGGCGCCTGGGTGGCTCAGTCGGTTAAGCATCCGACTTTGGCTCAGGTCATGATCTCATGGTTGTGAGTTCAAGCCCCACATTGGGCTCTGTGCTGATGGCTCAGAGCCTGGAGCCTGTTTCGGATTCTGTGTCTCCCCCTCTCTCTGCCCCTCCCCTGCTCATGCTCTGTCTCTCTCTCTCAAAAATAAATAAATGTTAAAAAACCTCTTTATATCCATAAACTACTCCCATTCTCTCCCCTTCACAGACAACCAGACTAATGTATGTAACATATATCTGTGTTTTCTATTATGCATAATGGCTATTATTTGGTATGTGCCTATTTTTAAGTCTTTAATTCGTAAGATAGTTGCACTGTATGTCTTTTTTTCGCTAAGCAATGTGTTTTTAAGGCCCATTCACGTGGCTCTGTGTGCACCTAGCGTGTTCCTTCTGACTGTTACATTCTGTGATTTCCACCCACACATCTCACTTGTCCATCCTTCCCGATCATGGACACCAGGTTGCTTCTAATTCTCCAGCATCACTTAATGCCTGACAAGGAGCCTGGGTGGTAGGTATTACCCCACACACACCTTGAGAGAGGAAAACTGAGGATTAGAGAAGTTTAAAAGTTCAACCCTGGTCCTATCGCTAATATGCTCTACTGCCTTAGGTTAATGGCCTCTAGAAATAAGAATGCCTGAGCACATCCATATGTGAGCAATAAAGGTGTCTCTGTGGTATGATTTCAGACGTCCCAGGAGAGCTCTACTGCTCCCAGGTTTTCTCCCCCTTTCAGCTCCATTGCTGCCTCAAAGTTGAAAGCAGAGATTCTTTTCTTTGAATGAATGATTCTTCTTTCATCGGAACCCAGATAGAGTGTAAGCCTTGTTGGTTTTATGCCTTGTGGTTAAATGAGTTTTCAACCCCTCTCTGGAGGGGAAGGATCGGGTGAGCTGTCGTAGCTACTGAAGGGTTAGAGGCCAGCGTATCATTTGGGACTGTATTCTGCTATGAATATATGAAAACAGAGGCTTCACCAGAGGGCAACTCTGTTGTCCAAGTGGCTCTCAAGCCCGGCCTCCAACCAGTGCAGTCAGCATGACCTACGAACCTGTTTCGAGCCCTTACCTCAGACCTTCTGAATCAGTCTGGAGGAAGGTTCCAGAACCCTGTGCGTTAATGAGCCCTCCAGGTAATTCAGATGCCCGCTGGAGTTTGGGAACCACAGGGTCAGCCTTTGTAACAGAGAGTCCGGGGTAAGCAGCCAGGGCCGGTACTATGGTGCAATGATGCCACGGAGGACCCGGCTCCTTCTCTCCCCCTGCCCTGGCATTGTTAGTACACGGCTTTCATCTTTGATGCCACATCTGCGTTCCAGGTAGGCAAAAGGGCAAAGTCAGAGTGGGTTGAGCCTGTATGGAGAACACAAACCTCTCTCCCAGACATCTTCTGCTTACATCTCCAGACGCTGCCGAGTCTGACTGTGAGTATGTGGTAACTGCAGATGGCCATTGGCCCTTTGCTCCCCAGCTGATGTTCCGTCAGTACAAGTGCGTTTTGCACTTCAAGATGAGCTTACCCTGCTTCACAACTGGTCAGGAGGCAAGCCTTCCCAGGGAGGGAAGGGTGATCACCACCCTTTATGAGCCCATGCACTTGAGAGAGGGCGGTAGTTCAGCTGGTGTGAACGGCAGTTCGGATCCTGCGGCCAGCATCTCCCTTTTGTCCTTGGAGATCAAGAGAAATTCCGCCGTTCCCAGTAACTCCATCTGAAGCCCTAAGCTCGGCAGCGAGAACGTATTCCGTCCTGCAGAAACCACAGAAGCGATTAGCAGCGGGACAGAGAGAGATTCAGAAAGGCTTGTTATGATGAGTTTGTTTACATGAGCTCCCTGCAGCCCAAGAGAAGGGATCATCATTTATTTTTGCCTCTCGGCCTTGAGACTGTTTTTTCCCCCCTGCTGTGTATCTCTGCCTGTTGACTTACTCTCCAGCTCAGGGAGTATTTCACCTACCTTGTAGGTGAACTTGGGACTAAGCCCCGGATTGCAAAGAAAATAAATATCTTTATCTTAGTCCTCCGAGGGCTGCCTTTTGAGAAAGAAAAGCCAGAGCTGCCCGTCGTAAACGTTGGGAGATTACAAAGCGCGAGAGAGCTGTTTCCCCAGCAGGCGGTAGGGAAACTTGCTTCCTGCCCCCTCTGCCTGGGAGGGGCGGGGCGCCCTAGCTCCCCGGAGACCTTTCATGTCTCCCCGCTCCTGGGAGTGGGTCGCGCCCACCCGTCAACACTACAGGTGGGTCCGAAGCAAGTGCCAAACAAGCAGCTGCACAGCCCAGGGACTTTGAGCTGTTTGCAGCTCTCCTGTCTTTGTACCCGTGCCAGTTCACACACACCTGGGATCTCACCAGCTGCCTGCCCGCTGCAGCCCCCTTTCCACCATGTGACCCTGTGCTCATGACATCTGCTCCTCTCCGGGGCGGGGCGGCCGGCCCCATCCCCACCTTGCCTAAATAAGGCCTGGGGAGGTTGGAACACGACCTACACTATTCATGCCTAAAACAGCCAACTCCCACTAATTTCATGGCACATTACGAGGGATTAAGGTTTACTTCGAAGAAAGGCTGGCGCTCACAATTAATCAGTGTGGTCATTTGGGGATCAAATTAAATTGGACCCGAGACCTCGGCTCTAAAATGGAATCCCAGTCTATCTTGGGCATGTGTCGGACTGAGGGTACCAAAACACAGACTGTCCCCATCTTCCTCCTTTGCATATAGATGTTGTCATTTGTAATTTGAAAACACAGCAAGGGGTAAAGCAGGAACTACAGCCTGGGTTTTTAAAGTGAATGCAGGGCTTCTGTTGAATTCAGGAAAGACTTATTTTGTCCTTCTTTTGTTGAGAAGTCTCTCAGGTAGGTGCTGGGGCAGTGAGGCAGTAAGGTCGGAATAATACCAGATTTTCAGCGAGACACAAATCCAGTTATTTTGGAAATGGTATTAATACAAATTTGACTACCTAGCACCCAAAGGATAAAGAGCTGTAGACGTAACTAATTCTGGTTGGGGATTAGCCATGATTTTACAGGGGGGGGGGGGGTGACATCTGAGCTGAGTTTTGAAAGATGAGTTGTAGGGGTGCCTGGGTGGCTCAGTCGGTTAGGCGTCTGACTTCGGCTCAGGTCATGATCTCGCGGTCCATAAGTTCGAGCCCCGCGTCGGGCTCTGTGCTGACTGCTCAGAGCCTGGAGCCTGTTTCAGATTCTGTGTCTCCCTCTCTCTCTGACCCTCCCCCGTTCATGCTCTGTCTCTCTCTGTCTCAAAAATAAATAAACGTTTAAAAAAATAATGAAAGATGAGTTGTAGACGTGTGCTTTCACTCTTCGGGCAGATACTGGGAGGTCACCTGCAGTCAGGATCTCTGGTTGTGTCTGACATTGCTTTGCACCATTATTGCTCCTAGCCTTCCGTGCATGACTATAGTCCAAGGCTAAAAGCGGTAATCACCTTTGGAAACTGCCAACAAACAGGAATAACTATTCCGGGGCCAACTTTTCTCAAGGAAGTAATAAATGTACCCTTGTGGCTAATGACAGTAAGCGTGGAAGTCTCTTCCAGCTCCCTCCCTGCCTTGTGACTTTGGACACGAAACATAATCTGTCAACTCATTGCCTTTGCAAGTATGGTTTCTTGAGGATGGCGTTAATCTGCAAATGAATTGTAAGCACTCACTGTATGCTTGGTCCTATTTCTTGCCACTTCTCTGACTCACAACAGTGTAGAAAAGATGGAAAAACAGGGAACAGAAAGCATGTCAAGAGCCATATAAGTAAGGGAAACAGCCTTGTTATTTTAAAACAGTATCATTTCCAGAAACGACTGGAAGGGCCACAAAAGAAATTGCAGGAGTTTACGAAGTTTAGAATTCAACTAACTTTTCTAGTAACTTTGAGAATACAACAGGCACACCCCCGCCCTGCCCTGATCGCCCAGGGTGGTCGACTGGTGCTCTCATTGCTGCCCACCAGTATTTACGGTTCTCTTTTTGGGACCACAGAGGATTGTGTCAGCCCCTTGAGTCTGGGTTTTGTTTTTACCAATGAAAAGTGAGTGTCAGTGGCTTCATATCTGATCCAAAGCATTCTAATCACAAGTGCTCACTTATACAGTCCTCCTGCCTCAGCAGGTGGTGAAACCTCTCTAAGGAGGTGTCTTGCTGAGCCATCCGAAGGAGGATAGTTTCCCTCAAGAGTCACGCAGACCTGCAGTGGCCTCTGCTTAAGTGAAAGAAAACCAAAGAAAAGAAAACAAAAACCTTTTGAGAGTCTTTGAGAGCCACTGAGACTTAGGGGTTGCTTGTTACCACAGGATGACCCAGACTGTTCTAACGAATGCAGCACCTGATCAGCTGTTACTGAGTGCGTTCACATGTAAGAGATTGGAACTGATGAGAACACATACACCCGAAGTGGGTCAGCTCAGGGTACTTTGTGCATGCGAAGGCCCTTGCCATACAGGCCTGCAGCACATCACGTGAAGGAGCTCATTCGAACTCTCACAACAGCACCGGCTGATAGCTACTACCACCTGCCTTCCTCGCATGGGAGGACCAAGGATGGAGAATCACAGAGCTCAAGTGACTTGCCTAGGATCACATAAAAGTGGCCAGTGCGATGCCAAAGACCACGTTCTTTCCTTGCTGCCTCCCAGGATGCTCATCTAGACTGTTCCCTCCTGATCATATTGAGCAGGTAATGAGCTTCCTCGTTTCCCACTGGTCACTAACCTCAAGCTCCCCAGATTTCTGGATCAAGCACCTGATGGATGTCATCGTTAAACCTGATGGGAGAATGTGGACCGAAGGGGGCAGACGTATCCCAACTTCCGGAAAAAGCAAACCAGATCATTGATTGGCTCACAGAGTCATCATTATGTATGAAAACCAAGCAAGATTTTCCTGTAGTGCGTAGATTAAACAAAAACAACAAAAAGGTTGTCTACTCTATTTTTCTAGAAAACGTGGTTGTAACCCAACCAAGGTTAAGTGTTTATCAGTCTTACAACATCAGTGATATCCAGTAAAGGTTTTCACAATGTCATGTGGTAATTTGTTTCCTGAGTACCCCTGCCGGCAGATAAACATACCAAATTTCCCCATATTTGCATATGGCCCTACGGTCAGTCCGGCATTAGGTTATCCACAGGACAAGGTGAGGTTCTGGAAGGGCAGGAACTGTGACCATCTTGTTAATTCATGGATCTCAGTGCCTAGTTTGATGTGCGGAAGGCAAGAAGCTATTAGAGACATTTGTTAAACAAATAGATAAAGAGTCTGTGACCGCTGATAAAGATCACACAATAAACACAGAAATAAGAGTGTGGTTTTACCAAAATGGATGAAACCCTTGCTTTAGCCAGTCACATGAAGGATTATCCCCCGAGATCTGGTTGTACAGCCTTAACCATGTGGCCTAGGTTTATCTGAGGTCTAAATTCAAAAATGGAAAATAACTCTTCCCTGTATATTTAAGCTGCAATCCTTAGGTTTTTTTTTGTTTTCCTGTTTTATTACTGCTCCTAATCCATTCTTTTGGTGAAGGACGAAATTTAAATTGGCAGCTTTTGGAGAATTTTGACTGGGGGTATGCTAGCATCTGGACTTGGCTTTTCCAAGTGGAAACCAAAGCAGTGAAGGAGCAGTGGACATGTGCTTCAGAGCAAGTCGCCTATGTAGCAAGAGGCTACTTGAGGAAGTGCAGGTTCGTCCTTGAAGTGTAATCACCCATCCAGCAACTGGACTGTTAAGAAGCATCCATTGCTTCAAAAAACAACCAGTTCTTATTTGGCAAGTCTAATCTCAGGGTATGTGTCATCATTCCACAGCGAAGATAAAAGAAAAAAGTCACCAGAGAGATTTTATCAAGTAGACACCCATACCTGTGCGATACATACTCCAATGATGTGAGCTGTGCCCACACGTCCACGACTGCCTCGAGAGCCCAGCTCTAGGAATCGACAATGCCTATGAAGGTGACTGCTTGCTTTTGTGTTATTAAGTCAGCTCTGGACGCTTAGCTCAATTTCCGTTCCTTTCTGCAGTTAGTTGTTAACACATGTGTAGGGAAAGGTTTAAATAAATGCTTTATTCACCAGAATCACACGGGATGGAATTGTGGTTAGGGGCATGCATTTGTAACCAGCTTGTAAGTTCCTTGCAGGCAGAGTGCACGTTGGGCTAGTTTTTCAAAAATCCTTATGACATTTAAGCTTTGAATTAAATAGGTGCCTAGTAAGAGCCTGTCAAGTGGGCTTAGTATATACTTGTATCTGGTAATAAGGCTAAGTTTGTGTTGGTGCAGGCTCTCCAAAAAGATTGTGGTCTGATTTTTTTTTTTAAATAAAGACTATTTTTTAGAGTACTTTTAGCTTCACAGAAAAACTGAGAAGAAAGTACAGAGATTTCCCGTATCCTTCTTGCCCCCACACATGCATAGGCTCCCCAATTAATCAATGTCGCCCACAGTAGTTCCTGTGTCACAGCTGATGAACCTGTGCTGACCTGTCATAATCACCCAAAACCCATAGTTGACATTCGGGTCCACTCTTCCTCTTGTGCATTCATGGGTTTGGGCTGGCAGCTTTTTTATAATGGCCACTTAGTGATTTTGCCTTAAGATTTATTGGGTTTGGGGGTGTCTAGGTGGCTCAGTTGGTCGAGCGTCCAGCTCTTGGTTTCTGCTCCGGTCATGATCTCATGGTTTGTGGGATTGAGCCCCATGTCAGGCTCTGTGCTGACAGTGTGGAGACAGCTTGGGATTCTCTCTCTTCTTCTCTCTCTGCCTCTCCCTCACTCTCTCTCACTCAAAATAAATAAATAAACTTAAAAAAAAAAAGATTTATTGGGTTTGGTTTTAGACTCCTAAAACCCTTTTTAAAATTTCTCTCTAATTCCAAAACAATCACAAATTTACAGAAAAATTGCAGCTACACTATAAAACTTCCTTTCTGGGGGCTCCTGGGTGGCTCGGGCAATTAAGGATCTGACTCTTAATTTTGGCTCAGGTTACAATCTCTCAGTTCATGGGATCAAGCCCCGTGCCAGGCTCTGTGCTGACAACACAGCGCCTGTATGGATGGGATTCTCTTTCTCCTTCTCTGTCTACCCTTCCCCTGCCCACTCTCCCTCTCTCTCAAAGTAAATAAACATAAATTTTTATAAAACCTTCCTTTCTGGGGGCGCCTGGGTGGCTCGGTCGGTTGAGCGTCCGACTTCGGCTCAGGTCATGATCTCGCGGTCCATGAGTTCGAGCCCCGCGTCGGGCTCTGTGCTGACAGCTCAGAGCCTGGAGCCTGTTTCGGATTCTGTGTCTCCCTCTCTCTGACCCTCCCCTGTTCATGCTCTGTCTCTCTCTGTCTCAAAAATAAATAAACGTTAAAAAAAAAAAAAAAAACCTTCCTTTCTGAGCCACTTGAAGGTAAGTGCTGCCCTGATGTCCATCACCCAAATACTTTAGTGTAGATTTTTTTCCCTAGATCATGGACGTCCTCCTATAGGATGGATCAACCATCCATCATGGACACATCCATCAACGTCAGGAAATTAACATTGATGCACTACCACCCTCCAATCCTTGGGGTCTATACAAGATTCTCCAGTTGTTGTTTGTTTGTTTAATTTATTTTTTAATGTTTATTTATCTTTGAGAGACAGAGAGAGACAGAGCGCAAGCAAGGCAGGGGCAGAGAGAGAGGGAGACAGAATCCAAAGCAGGCTCTGGGCTCTGCACTGTCAGCGCAGAGCCCAACGTGGGGCTCAAACTCACGAACCATGAGATCGTGACCTGGGCCGAAGTTGGACGCTTAACCAACTGAGCCACCCAGGCGCCCCTTGTTTTTGTTTTTAATAATCCCTACCCCCAACGTGGGGCTCGAACTCACGACCCCGAGATCAAGAGCGGTATGCTCTACCGACTGAGCCAGCCAGGCGCCCCTCCAATTGTTTTAACAATGTCTCAATTTTACAGCACAAAGATCTAGTCCAGAATCGCATTTCTTCTGTCAGAAACAGTTGCTCAGTCTTGCTTGGGTTTTCATGAACCTGACGTATTTTGAAGTGTCCCGGACCGTTAGTTTATGGAGCCCACCTCGATTTGGATTATTGGTTACTCTCCCACGATTAGATTCTGGTTATGCATCTTTGGCAGGAATAACAGAAGTGGCCCTCTGTTCTCTCTGCCTCCTGTTAGGTGATGTGCGATTTCATCCTGCCGCCTTCCAGGCACCGTTCGGTCCAACTGCTTAAGATAACATTCGCCAGCCTTCTTCACCTGCCTCCCCGCCCCGCCCCCCCCCCCCCAACACTTTCTGATGAATAAGATTTCCTGGGTGATATTTTGAAACCATGTAAATGTTCCATCCCTCATCAAATTGTAACTGAATCGTATGTAAGGATTCATAGTTGGCTATTTTATTTAACGGGTTAAATCTACCTTTAAAATTATTTCTCTTAAGGTTCAAATTATTCTAAGTTGGCCAGTAGCTTCTGTGCTATTTTACGTGACTCCAACATGCTTGGAGCATCTCTTTAATGTCTCGTGCAAAAATACTGGGTTTCGCTTGCCCCAACCCTGGAGTTAGCCACTTGTTCAAGGAGCTCTGGTCCTGTGTAGTGGAGAGGCCAAGGTCTGGACCCTGTATGTACTCATTTCAACTGGCATCGCTGCTTCTCGTCACCCACAGGGGACAGAGGTAGGGACTATATGTGCACATACTCATGTCCACACATACGCTTACATCTGTATTTCTGTATCTGTCTATACGGAGAAAACCATGGGCTCGTACCAATGTTTGTACTTCCAACCCCACAGGTTTATTCTAGTTTTCTCTAGAATTTGTCATTTGTACCTCCCTTCTCTGGCAGTGAGAAGCATGGTATTAGGGACTGAATTGTGTCTCTCCCCCATTCATATGTTGAAGCTCTAACCCCCAAGGTGATGGTATTTAGAGATGGCGTTGGGAGGTCATTAGATTTAGAAGAGGTCATGACAGTGGTACCTTCGTGATGGATTTGGTGCCCTTAGAAGAAGAGGAAGAGACAGCAGAGTTGTCTGCCGTGTGAGGGCAAAGCGAAAAGGCGGCTGTACGTGAGCTGCAAAGAGACCCCAACTGTGCTGGCACCTTGATCTCAGAATTCCAGTCTCCAGAAGTGTGAGAAAATATAGCTGTGTGGTTTAAGCCACTCAGTCTATAGGACTCTGTTGTGGCAGCCCAAGCAGATTAATATACATGGTTTCCATTGTTCCTAATATATTTATTTATTTTATCGGTGTCCCTCACTGGGGCCCCTGGCCCTCCACATTGGACTACCTCTCCATGGGGATGCCCCCTGCTCACCCTCCTTGGGCTCTGATTTCCCATTCTGTGCCATCGTGTCCCGCTCCTTCCCCACACCGTGAACTTCTGTTCACCTCTGCTTCATCTAATGGCTTAGGAGCTGACCTCCTCAGGAAGAGAAGGAAACAGATTTTGCTTAGTTCCCTAAACTATCACCTGATTATTTGGGGGGAAGGGTTTTATCAAGCAAAAGTCTACAAAGTTCACTATAGTAATACATTTGAAGCTAGAAGGAACCTTAGAGATAATCTATAACCATCTTATTTTATTTGGTAACTATTTGATTTCTAGGGATAATTTTTCTTATTTTTAAAATTTTTCATATTTTAAACAGAAACCGCGTCTTGTAAGAAGTATTTTGCATTTAATGGAGCTGAGATTATAAAGAAGTTTCTGGAGTTAGAGCCACTGCTTTGTAGAAACTCCTTCTTATTTATAGAAGCTCCTTGGTTACTGGCATGATGGGAAACTCTGCTACATGGTGTTTTCTAAGGAACATGGGCTACTTAACATAGTTTCTTCAGGGGCGCCTGGGTGGCTCAGTCGGTTAAGGATCCAACTCTTGATATCAGTTCAGGTCATGATCTCACAGTCGTGAGTTCGAGCCCCACATTGGGCTCTGGGCTGACAGTGTGGAGCCTGCTTGGGATTCTGTCCCTCCCTCTCTCTCTCTCTCTCTCTGCTCCTCCCCCACCTCTAAATTAATTAATTAATTAATTAACTAACAAAAAACATGCTTCATTCATCCCATTCATTGTGTTTCTCCTGCCCCTCCTTTGTGTTTCCAGTAGAGAGACTTGGAGAAGCAGAACTATAGCTGGAGAATTTGTTTGGTGAAGAAGCTAAAACAAAAGCAGCAGTGACTTCGTTCTTTAGACTGATGTTGAACTAAGAGAAACTAATTTTATTACTGTCTCACCACCACCACCACCACACACACACACACACACACCCACACCAGGACATGTGGTTTAGCAAGTGTAAACGCATTTACCGAGACAATGTTTCTACAGTGGAGACTGCGTGGGAAAGTGTAGGCAGCGACAGTGGCCACCGCTAAGTGTCTTGCTGGGAAGTTACATGGGGCTCAGGCTGTAGGAAAGACTACTGACAAGGCTGTGCCTTTAAAGATACAGATTTAGGGATGAGGCGCAGAGAGGAAAGTAGACCCAGGATCAGTAGAGGAAAGCCACTGAGGAGCCAGTGCCTTCAGGAGCCTGATTTCACTGGGGAAGAGAGGAACTCTCAAGGGTGCGGTGAGAGAACAGAGCCTGTCTCGAGCAGTGGAATGGACTTCTGTCTCTTTGGCCACATGGAGTCTTTTAGATGACGCATTTCAGATAGGACTGAGGTCAACTGCAGATGATAGAAAACTCCAACCATGGCGGCTTAAGGGCATAGGGATGGATTTACCTTTTGTTTTTGGAAGGAGTTTTTATTTAGTCATTCATTCTAGAGATTCACCTCTTGCATTTGCTTTTCTCCTCCAGAGCATGAAAGTATGTGTCACATTCCCCTCTGGGTAAGAGTTGGCCCTGTCTGAAAATTCCAACCTGCGTCAGAGCCATGAACAAAGAGATGAACTCTTATAAAGCTTGAGACAACTTGCATTCATTAAACATATACGGTGTATACTACTCATTTATCTTAAAAGATTTTTTTTAGTTTTTATACAAATTCTAATTAGTTAACATACGGTATAATAATGGTTTCAGGAGTAGAATTTAGTGATTCATCACTTTCCATATAACACCCAGTGCTGTGACAAGTCCCTCCTTAATCCCTGCCCTCCGCCCACCTCCCTCCGTCAACCCTCAGTTTGTTCTCTATAGTTAAGAGTCTCTTATGGTTTGCCTCCCCCTCTCTTTTTCCCCTTCCCCTATGTTCATCTGTTTTATTTCTTGCATTCCACTTATGATTGAAATCATATGGTATATTTCTTTCTCTGACTGACTTATTTTGCTTAGCATAATACATTCTAGCTCCATCCATGTTGTTGCCAATGGCAAGATTTCATTCTTTTTGATGGCTGAGTAATATTCCGGGGTGTGTGTGTGTGTGTGTGTGTGTGTGTGTGTGTGTGTGTGTACATACCCCACATCGTCTTTATCCGTTCATCAGTCAAAGGATATTTGGGCTCTTTCCATAACTTGGCTACTGTTGATAATGCTGCTATAAACTTTATGGTGCATGTGCCCCTTCAAATCAGTATTTTTGTATCCTTTGAGTAAATGCCTAGTAATGCAATTGCTGGGTCATAAGGTAGTTCTATTCTTAACTTTTTGAGGAACCTTCATATTGTCTTCTAGGGTGACTGCACCAGTGTTCATTCCTACCAACAGTGTAAGAGGGGAACCCTCTCCACATCCTCACCAACATCCTCACCAACGTCTGTTGTTTCTAGTGTTTTTAAATTTTTTTTAATGTTTTTATTTATTTTTGAGACAGAGAGAGACAGACCATGAGCAGGGGAGGGGCAGAGAGAGGGGGAGACACAGAATTGGAAGCAAGCTCCAGGCTCTGAGCTGTCAGCACAGAGCCCGACGCGGGGCTCGAACTCACGGACTGTGAGATCATGACCTGAGCCGAAGCCAGACGCCCAACTGACTGAGCCACCCAGGCGCCCCTAGTGTTTTTAATTTTAGCCATTCTGACAAGTGTGAGGTGGTATCTCATTGTGGTTTTAAGGATGGATTTATTTTCTTAGAAGTTTGGAGGTTGGTGTTTCCTGGCAGTGATTCAATAGCTCAAAAATGAAGGACCAGCGTCTGTGTGATTCTCGTGGCCTTTCCCTCAGGATTCCAAGATGGCAGCTGTAACTCCCGGCATCATGTATGCATATAAAACAGGAAAAAAGGAAAACAAAAGCTTATCCAGTGCCTCACTCCATCACCACCCTCAGGAGATATTAATCTGAGCATTAGCCTGCATTTTTTATAATGTTAATTTATTTTTGTGTGAGAGAGAGAATGTGTGTGAGTGGGGGAGGGGTGGGGGTGCAGAGAATCTGAAGCAGGCAGAGAGCCCATGACATCATGACCTGAGCCGAAGTTGGATGTTTAATACACTGAGCCCAGGCACCCCTAGCCTGCATTTTGACATCATCCCTTCTGTCTACAAAGAAAGCTGGAAAAGTGAGTAGTAACGTTCCCAGCTTTTATAATAGAGACAAGAAGGGAAAAAGTGATTAGAAATGGGTTTCAGGTCTATCAGTCTATTTGTCTGACACAAAAGGACTGATCGATTATTTTCCACTTATTATTTAGGAAACAAAAGTTTCAATTGGACATAGGAAAAGCATTTTTAACCCTCTGGTTAAAAGGTTACTGAGGCAGACAGCAATGTTCAGATCTTCATGTTGAGAAATATTCATGATTCTCTGTCTTCAAAGATTTAGACATTCGGTTGCCAAAAGCCTGGAGACTGGACCAGATTGTTTCATTAGGTCTATGATTGTTTGATTCACTTCTTCCAATTTACACATTCCCTACCTCTCATTGTGAGATGCCCAAAAATACAAGATGGTCATCTCTCTTCATCAACCGCGTCCCCCCCCCCCCCCCCGCCGCCCCTCCTGAATCTACCTCACTGGAAAATTTCCACCGGCACTTTGCTATTAGAGGCTCTAAGGCTAATGCTGTTCCTCTTAAAACTAATTTCAGGTATGCCAAGAAAAAATAAAAGAATTTGATAAATGAGGTATAAGATCAGAACATCAAGATTTATTTAGTTTACTGAAATGCATTCGGGTAAAACTAAAAATTGGTCTAAGATCCTATTAGACGTGAAGCAATGACTTGAGTTTTATAGTAGAGTCACAAAACTTCCCCAGACATAATATTATACAAGATTATGTGCTATGCTTACTTTGTAAGTAAACACATTTGTAAATCACTTGGCAAAAGTGTCGAGAGCCCACGGTTTATTTCTGCTTCACGTTGCGCTGAAGGCTTGGCTCCACGGTTCCCTGATGGCAACGACTAACCTTTTCCAGACATCCCTTCGTGCCCCGGAGCGGAGAAGACAATGCCCCATTGTGAACTTACACAAGATTTGCAACTATGGTGCAATTTTGGTGTTGCAGCGGTCTGAACTTCACAAACCCACCAAAGATTCCAGCTAGCCTCTGCTTGTCAGCCAGAAAGCATGAGGAAGACTGGGGAAAAGTCCCCTTTCTTAACTGCGTTTAAAGACAGTCAAAAAGACACTTTCTTCCCCTCTAGCCTTTCAAATGGCCAGAATGAGAATTGGGCTTGGTTTCACAGTCATCAAACAAATCATCTCTTTCATACGCATTTATGTTTATTACATGGCCGCCTTAGTTTAGGGAAACTTACTAGCTTCCGGGACTTCCACGGATTTTGCCAGCCGAAAGCTCTGGTTTCCATCATGCACCCGGCTCCACGTGAAGTGTACCATACGGTACGTCAAATTCATCCCATCCGCTTAGCAGATTTGTACTGAGCACCTACTCACGAGCTGGTGTTCTAAGTGTCAGAGACACATGCTGTCATGGCCCCTCACAATATTACAAGGTAGTTATTATCTACCTTGTAAAAATTAAGAAACGAAGGCCCAGGGAGAATGAACAACTTCTCAAGGTCATACAGCCAAGTGCACAGCAAGCTGGGTTTAGAGCCAGGTCTGAGCCACTCCATACTCCGTGAGTTTGAAGCAGTATCTTCCTGCCTTCTTGCTGTTGACTGGCCTTATTATAATGGGCCATCATTGTAAATGCATGGCGTCTTTTTCTAGACTACAATTCATGAACATTTACAATTCCTGTGGCAAAAGAGCTCACGCTCACGATATGGAAATGCAAAGGGGTCCCTGCCTCTATTGAACCTGGTATAAAAGTAGTTCACTCGCCCCTTTTCTTTCCAAACTGCTCAGTCTTCAAAATTCGATTTCAGGAGCCTTTAGTTCTGAGGCCGGCCAGTTCATACTTCCACTCCTGGCAGGCCAGCCTTGGCTTGGGAGTCCTGTGGGTCCTGGTTGGAATATCCTCAGAGGGGCGAGGAAAGAACCCTGACTCTGCTGTCAGGAGCCCCTGAGCTTCTCATCCGCTTCCTCACCATCCCGACAACATTCTGTGTTTTTCAATTCGGTGTGGTCCAACTTCAGGGTGGAGACAAACAAATGAGGTAATATCTGGAAAATTGGAAAGTGATGTATCAAGAATGATCACCCTCCTAGGGCACCTGGGTGGCTCAGTAGGTTGGGCGTCCGACTTCGGCTCAGGTCATGATCTTGCGGTTCGGGAGTTCGAGCCCCGTGTCGGGCTCTGGGCTGATACCTCGGAGCCTGGAGCCTGCTTCGGATTCTGTGTCTCCCTCTCTCTCTGCCCCTCCCCTGCTCATGCTGTGTCTCTCTCTGCCTCAAAAATAAATAAAACATTTAAAAAAAATTAAAAAAAAAAAAAGAATGATCACCCTCCTAGCTCACACCCAGAAGCGACCAAACACTAGGGCACGTGGCACTTCAGCTCAACGTCACACAACTTCTAATAAAATGTCATTTAATTAGGAGGCTCCGAGGAGGGTAATGAGACCACGCCACTTGCTTCCTGGTATCTGGGGAATGAGATTCTCAAGAGCATTCCTCCTTCTTAGACACAAATGCAGCTGAGGTCAAGAGTGGGTTGTCTTGCCCCACCGATCTTCTCAAGGCCCGTAGGATGGGTTAGCAGAGACAGAGAACTGGTGGGGTCTTGCTCACAGCCTCGGAGTGGAAAGTTCCTCAGAGTTGGAGAACAGAGGGCATGCAGCCATTTCCATTTGGTTTGCAAACCCTGAATCACATCCACGTGGCCATGGGCAAGAGTCACGGAGGCGGGTTGAAAGTTCCGGAGGCCTAAAGAGGCGGGCGACGGGGGAAAGAGGACCTGCGTGGTTTTGTTGGCCCAGAGCCTTCTGTGGAAGTGATAGAGGTTCTCCGTCCACGTCTCCAACCCAGAGGCAGGGCCCGTCAGCCAGCCCCTTCCTTCACCTTCCCAAAGCACCTCCCCAAACTGTTCAGTCTTTGCCCTTTCTAGCCTTCTTGGAGACGTCATCCCTTAGGCAGAAGCACACACAATGCCTTCTAGAGACCGCTTCAGGGAGACAGAGTGTGTAATGCCCAGAATGGCCTGCCAGGAGGGGGCGGGAGGAACCAGGCGGCACGCTGGGCCTCAGTTTCTACATGAGTAAAAGCGGGAATTATCTCTGCTTGTGTGTGCCATGTAAATCAAATGAGACGTTTGCGGAAATGTTTGACCACGCTTTACAAACATGAGCAGTCCCGTTTCCCCCGCAGTGACCCTATGACAAATGTAGTCATCTGGCCAACAATGATTGAGTGTTTATGATGGGCCACACTGGGCTGGGCCCTGGGGATATGACAATCAATATGGCGTGTCCCCCTGGGCTCAAGGGAGCTCACCCCCGGGGTGGATACGACAGAGCAACAGGCAGTTAAAATACACTCTGCTAAATCTCATAACTGAACGTAAGAAGGGTGCCCAGCTCACACTGAAGGGGTTTTGCAGGGGGAGGGGTTGCCCAGGAGCTAAATCTGGGGGGACGATAGGAGGATTTGCTAGGAACAGAAGGGGTGGAGGTCCTTCCAGGCGGAAAAGCAGCGTGCACCGAGGCAAGAGAAATGACATGGTGGAAAGGTCGGAGGATGACACACACTGGGGCCCAGTGTGAGGGAGAGATGACCGGGGAGCAAGGGGAGGGGGACATGCTGTGGGCTCATGAGGGTCATATTCATATAGAGCTCACGACGAGCAGGGCGCTTTTCTCGCTCATTACGGGTATCAACTCTTCACTGCTCCTGCCTCCTCCGTGAGGTCAGTCCTTGTTACCCATTCATTGTGGAAGGAGAAGGTGAGGCTCAGACAAGTTAAGCAACTTGGCCAACATTCTACTACTAGAATGGCTACCAGGGAATTGGGTTTTGTCCTAGGACCACTGAGAAGATACTGAGATTTTAAGCATTTCCCGGGGGCTGGGGTGGGGGTGGGGGTGGGGGGTTGGTTCAGATTTACTTCTGGTTATTCCAGTGTCTGTTTCCAGTCTTTTAGATCGTTTCATGACAGCCCGCATAACTGATAAAGTATACAGCCCTTTCTCTCCAGGGCAATGTGTGTTGTTTTGCTTAAATACTTAATGATGATCTCTTGGGCTTCTCAATAAAGTAACCCAGTAATTGAAGTCTTCTGGGACCGGGGAGATTATAGATGGAAATTTATACTTAATGGTCGATTATACTTAATGATCTATTAACCTGGCTAATTTTGCTTTTCCTCCTTTCCTTAATAATCTTTTGTGTGAGATAAACAGAATCAGTGGACCTCAGCAATACAGAAACATATAAATAAGACACCGTATATACAAAAAAAACTTCGAACTGTCTGGGTTTTTTTTTTATGGTAATTTCATTTGTAGGAATTTATCCTAAGCAGATAATGTGGCATACTAAGTTGCACATATAAGAATAGTGTTATTTCAGTAACAGACATGAAATCCACCTTAGCACTCTGTTTTAATTAGCTCTACACCCAACGCGGGGCTCGAACTCACAGCCTCTGAGCCAGCCAGGTGCCCCGGTCGTGACGTACACCTGATGCCTGGGTACCACATAGTCTCTCTAAACAAATTAAGTCTAGTTTGGCTGGTGGGAAGCTCAGTCAATCATTTTTCTGGTCCTTTGGGATTGTGGAGAATCCTTGGGTTTAGGCAGTGCTGGAATTTAAGAAAGGTATATTTCCTGTGAGTTTTATTATCTAGGCTTGCACGGACCTCACAGCCCTCTGGATCAAACCCAGCCACAGGGGTAAATGTAGAAGAGTCCCCAGTCTCCCCAAGACCCCTACCCAAAGCTCTGCTACCTCTACCACCACCAGCGTCCTGAGGATTCCTTCCCTCCTGAGGAATCTGCCCCTCGTTCCCAGTGGCAGGGTATTCTACCCTTCTGCTTCTGGTCCGGCCCTATCCCTCTGGGCTCTAGGAATTCAAAACCTTCAACCCCTTGCTGGAGGGGGTAGCAGGGGACGGGCTAGATGGGTGATGGGCACTAAGGAGGACACTTTTCTGGGTGAGCACTGGGTATCATAGGTAAGAGATGAATCACTGGGTTCTACTCCTGAAGTCAAGAATATTCTGTATGGTAACTAACTTGAATTTAATTTAAAAAATTAATTAATTAATTAAAACAACAACAACAACAACAACAAACCTTTGGGACGCCTGGGTGGCTCAGTCGGCTAAGTGTCCAACTTTGGCCCAGGTCATGATCTCATGGTTCATGAGCTCAAACCCTGCATCAGGCTCTGTGCTGACAGCTCAGAGCCTGGAGCCTGCTTCAGATTCTGTGTCTCCCTCTCTCTCTGCCCCTTCCCTGCTCATGCTCTGTCTCTCCCTGTCTCAAAAATAAACTTAAAAAGAAAACAACCAAAAAAACACCTTTAATCATTTTCTATCTAGGACTCTTAGTTTATTGGACTTCAGTTGACTTTCCTTCTTGAGCAAATACTTTTGAAAGCAGAGGCCTGTTAACTTGCCCCTGGGACCAAGGAAAGTCCAGATGGCCCCAACTCAAAGCACTCCGTGAGTCCTTGGGAAGAGAAGGGAGGACCTCTGTTGCTTTGTAATGAACCTACAGCCGAGAAAACAGGCCTACTTTATGTCCCCATGAGTTCTACCATATTAAACCTTTAATGTCATCCAATTACATCCATACTAGTAAAAATCTGGAAAAACTTAAATTCCCACTGAAAGGACTGTATATTAGAGTAATACACAGCGATTAAAGGGCTCTGTTTTTAAAAACTGTTTCAGTGATTTGGAAAAATACTCTTTATAGACTTGTTTAAAAAAGGTTACAGAGAAGAGTATGCCATTTAAATCCAATCTTTAGACTGTTTCCACACACACACAACAGTGCTGATCTCAAGAGGAGTGGGATTATAGTTGAGGTTTATTTTCCTCTTTATGCTTCTGTACATTTTTTCAATTCCTTTTATCTACTTGTATTACTTTCCTTTAGGTTTACTTATTTATTTTGGGAGAGACAGAGGCAGCACCAATGGGAGAGGGGCAGACAGAGAGAGAGAGAGAGAGATTGAGAGAGAGGATCCCAAGCAGGTTCCATGCTGCCAGCACAGAGCCCAACATGGGGCTTGAACTCATGAAACCACGAGATCGTGACCCGAGTTGGATGCTTAACCAACTGAGCCACCCAGTCGCCTCCATTTGTATTACTTTGGTAACGACACTGCACGGTACAATGGTGTGTGTGTGTGTGTATGTGCGCGTGTGTGTGCACACACGCATGGCACTGGCCCTTTTTCTGGAGTAGTTAACTCAAGTGAGGCAGTGAGCGATCTTGACAGACTTCTTGGTTGGGCATAAGAGGTTAACTTGGAAAGGGAATGACACTGTGAAAAGCAAAATACAGAAGAGGTAGGACAAAACTTCAAATTTTATCAGGATAGCTGTACTGTAGTATTTTTTTAGGTTGTTTTTAGTTTCTCCTTTGGAAATGTAAGTGACACAAATATTGTTTTGAGTCTGGCCAACATCAGCTCCTGGGGCGACGTGCAGCTTTCAGAAATAGGCCTGATGCTTGAGTATCTGTTGGATGGTGGGTCTTTTATTCACTGTGTGATTAAAAATAAGTCGGTCATGGGGCACCTGGGTGGCTCAGTCGGTTAAGCGTCCGACTTCAGCTCAGGTCACGATCTTGCGGTCTGTGGGTTCGAGCCCCGCGTCGGGCTCTGGGCTGATGGCTCGGAGCCTGGAGCCTGCTTCCGATTCTGTGTCTCCCTCTCTCTCTGCCCCTCCCCCATTCATGCTCTGTCTCTCTCTGTCTCAAAAATAAGTAAAGGTTAAAAAAAAAAATTAAAAAAAAAATAAGTCGGTCATCTCTTTGGACTTTCATTTCTTCATCTTGCGTTTTTAATGTTACTCAACAAATGCCTCTATAGCCCTTGCTACATGCCAGCCACTCCCCTAAGTGTTTCTGCAAATATTAACTGAGCTGATCCTCACTCCTGCCCTACAAGGAGAGCACTGTTATCCCTGCTTTGTGTATGAGGAAACTGAGAAACAAAGAAAGGTTTGAAACTCATCAAAGGTCCCAGGGACAGGAAGCTACAAAACCAGGATTCAAGGGGCGCCTGGGTGACTCTGTCCGTTAAGCCTCTGACTCTTGGTTTCGGCTCAGGTCATGATCCCATGGTTCATGAGTTCAAGCCCTGCATCGGGCTCTGTGCTGACAGTGAGAAGCCTGCTTGGGATTCTCTCTCTCTTCCTCTCTCTGTCCCCCTCTACCCGCCCCCCCCCACTCTCTCTCCCTCTCTCTGTCTCTTAAAACAAATAAAAAACATTTAAAAAAATCTTTAAAGTCACCTATTCAGTACTGAATATTGACTTCAGGGCAATGAAACAGCGATCACGTCTTTAGCTGGCTCAGTAAAATAGCCCCTTTCAGTCCATGTCCTTCCATATGGCAATCCTTGTGGTCGCATGTCAAATTCAGCCGACTGCTGGCTTTTGGACTAGGTCAGGTAAAAAACAAAACAAAACAAAATGAAAACACCACCAGCACTGTTTACCTCTTCGATTTGCCAGGAGAGAGAAAGACCTATTTCACTTGGTAGAACATATGCAAATACAAAATGAAACTTCCATACTTCTGGAATTGACAAACTTAAAATTTTTTGGATTAAAAATCTTCAGCCGAAGAATGGGCTGGCCAGACTTCAGTGGGTAACAGCCCTCCTCCCTTGGCATTGCGAGTAAAAATTTATTTGCCCACCAGTGCGACAACTACCAACCAGTCAGGCTTTTGGAGAACAGAGACCTCCAAAAACTAGCTCAGGTTCTGGCCTGCCCCAGCATTTGCAGGGCTTGGGCAGGAGTTCAGGTGGCCTCTATACCGTGCCTCCAAATATTTAAAAGGTACAAATCAAGCCAACGTGTTGTTAAATAAAATAGAGTCTGCTCTCTCACCTTGACAAACGCAAGGCCAGAACGGACCTTGGGATCCTCCCCCGCTCTGGCGTCCATCCCAGAATGTGGTTGGCCAGCTCTGGCCTGACTCCCTCCTCTGCCCACTCCCAGCTCTTTGTGGCATTAGAAGAGGCTTCTCCCACACCTGTGGGTATCCGACCCCCATGAAGCTGCTCCCCCCGGCCTCCTCTGCTCACCTCCGAGGCCTACCAGTGCCTGAGCCGGCAGCACGGCTCACTCAGCCACGCAGGCCCTGGGGCACAGCAATGTCTGTGTGGGGATTCAGGACGTGTCTGGGTGGGGATTCAGACTCCAGGATGCGAGCTGTAGGCGCGAGGTAAAACACAGGCTCTGGGTGGACACGTCCCCTTGACGCACTGACTTCTTGTCCTGTGGGGAAGCCTTAACAGGGAATGACAACAAAGGGGCAAATCTGGGCACCCCGAGTGCAGCTCTCAAAAGTGTGGGCCCGGGGCAGCGGCCCCTCCTGCTGCGTCTAAAGGCTGTATTTCTCTGGAATATCCTCAGTCATCTGCTGTGTTTTGTGGGATGGAAAGGATTAGGAGATGATGTGGCAGAAAGTTAATCTTCCATGATGCTACCTCTGATCTTCCTCCAGCTAAGCCTTCAGTGAGTTCTATTGGTTGATTCTGTATCACACTGAGCTAAAAGCTGGGGGCATTTTTAGACCTTAAAAAAAAAAAGAGAACCTTAATAGGAGGTCCCTCAAGAGGAGCAAATTTGGACACAAGAAGAGAAGGCAGTCCGCCAGTATCTATTTTCTTTTTTTAATTAGGGCGTTTAAAAAAATCTTTATTATTATTTAGTTAGTTATTTAATTAATTTATTTAATTAGGCTCCACACCCAGTGTGGGGCTTGAACTCACAACCGTGAGATCCAGAGTCACATGCCCTACCTACAGAGCCAGCCGGACGTCCCTGCTGGGATCTATTAAATAGCCCTGGTGGAAGGAGGGCCAGTTGAGTTCTAGGATGATGGCACCTTCTGTTGAGGTGATGATGGCGCTGATGACGATGACACTGACATGTGGTGAATACGAAGTAGCTGCCAAGCACCGCCAAACACTTAGCAAACTTTTGAGGACGTGAAGCTCAGAATGCTTCCTTAACTTGGCCCAGAGTCACGTTGCTGGTGGAGTCACAACACAGATTACGATCCAGGTTTGTCATACTATAGAGCCTCTTAACCAGTCCATTAGAACCAATTAGTACTTTAACAAAACAGGCACATCGGTGGAATCCCAGCCAAAGACAGACCCAGCCTTGAGGTGCCTGGGCGGCTCAGTCGGTGAAGCCTCTGACTTCGGCTCTAGTCACGATCTCACGGTTCGTGAGTTCGAGCCCCGCGTCTGGCTCTGTGCTGACAGCTCGGAGCCTGGAGCCTGCTTCGGATTCTGTGTCTCCCTCTCTCTCTCTCCCCCTCCTCTCTCTCTCAAAAATAAATAAACATTAAAAAGTAAAAAAAAAAAAAAGACAGTCCCAGCCTGAACTATTGAATATCTTTAATATCTAATAGAAGCTTTAAGCATGCTGAACCCAACGAAGAAAGATGGCCTGAGGGAGAAGCCACCTAGAAAGTGACTGACATGGAGAGGTGGACCAAAGCCTGCGGAAAAAAGCTTTGACAATCCCTGCACCCCCACCAAGGGGCGGGGCCGAGGGCAGAAGACCTTGTGTGACCGAAAGGAGATGCTATGGACCAGAACTAGAGACCGGACGCTGTGGTTTACAGAACGTGGCAGACTTTGGAAGCACAGCAGGAGGCTTCAGCCCTACGAGTGCAAATCTTAGAGAGGCTTGGTCTAGGGCTCAGTTAGGAGAAGAACGGCTGAATCTCATCCACAAGGCTGGATCCAGGAGGCGAAGTCGTGAAGAGGCCTTGAGAGGGCCATCCTTGACTCATTTTTATTATTAAGACCAAGAGAAACTAATCCTTTGAAGAGCTCTTGTGGTTCCTCAACTCTCTATTTTTGCTTTCCGTAAGAATTTCCCCGATGCCGTAGAATCGCTCGCACAATGATGAGATTTGTTCCCTTGTTCTGAGAAACAAAAAAATAGTTAAGAGTTGGGGGAACATGGAAGAGAGGAAACGGAGTGGGACACACAGGGGAGCAGAGGGACAGGCAGAGAAGAGCCCATGTGGAAGGGCAGCTGGTGATTGGTCAAGGGGCATGGGTCACCGCTCACCTGCAGGAGAGAGAAGGGAAAACGGCTCCAAGAACAGGAATCGACTCTGGAAATTAATTACGAGTGCCCCGACACCCCCTCCGTCCTGATAGTGATGCCGCGTTACCCGTGTTCCCCAGGCACAGTGGGTGAAAGTTCGCCTGGCGACGGAGACGGAGACTGGGAAGAGCCCGCTTCCTTCCACCATAGATGTGGGCTTTGTACATTCCAAGTTAAATCACAGGGTCACTGGGGTTTGCATCAAACCGTGCATCATGTTAAAGAAACTGTTACTGCCTTTTAAGAAATAACAGTACACTGTCCTTCAAAATTCTTGCTTCATCATATATAATTTTTTAAAGATTTTATTTATTTTTTAGAGAGAGAGCATGCAAGCAGGGGAGAGCAGCAGAGGGAGAGAGAGAGAGAGAGGGAGAGAGAGAGAGGGAGAGAGAGAGAGAGAGAGAGAGAGAGAGAGAATCCTAAGCAGGCTCCACGCTGAGCACTGGGCTCAATCCCACAACCCTGGGATCATGACCTGAGGCGAAATCAGTGCTTAACCAACGGAGCCACCCAGGCGCCCCTTAAAGATCTTATTTTTAAGTCATGTCCACACCCAGTATGGGGCTCGAAACTACAACCCCGAGATCAAGAGTCACACACTCCACCAACTGAGACAGCCAGGTGCCCGTCTTTCTTCATCATATGTAAATTTTACTTAAAGGAAAGCTCTATAAACAAATGTTGAATTCTAGTTCAACACTTCAGCAGGCATATCCTTAGCGGCCAAGTGTGTTGATGTCTGCAACTTACTCTGAAATGCGTCAAAACACTAAGATGGATTGATGGATGGACAAAGAGATGGATTGTTGGATATGTGTGTGGCCAAGCAAGTACAGAAAAGTATTATTTACAGAGTCTTGGTATAAGGGTATTTACACATTTTCAGCTTTTCTGTGTGTTTGCAAATTTGCATACTAAAATGTTGGAAAGATTCTTTCTGGAGAGAAGAGACTCTTTAAAAAGATAGCACACAGGGGCATCTGGGTGGCTCAGTCAGTTGAGCGTCTGACTTCAGCCCAGGTCACGATTTCACGGTTTGTGGGTTCAGGCCCCACGTCAGGCTCTGTGCTGACGGCTCGGAGCCTGGAGCCTGCTCGGGATTCTGTGTCTCCCTCTCTCTCCGCCCCTCTCCCCGCTCATGCTCTGTCTGTCTCCCTCTCAAAAACAAATGTTAAAGTAAATAAGTAAATAAAATTAAATACACGAATGTCCAGAAAAGACTTCAATGATTAAGTGGTAAAATTTATACATTCTTTTTTTACTTAGTTTATATAGTTAGGTTTTTTATTAAGATAAAAAAAAATGGTACATAACATTATGTAAGTTTCAGGTACACGACATTACAATTTGACGTCTGTATGAACTACAAAGTGATCGCCACCAAAAGTCTAGTTGCCATCCATCACCACCCATTTTGCCCACCCCTCTAGTAACCGCCGATGTGTTCTCTGTATCTATGATACCCATTCCATCTTAAAGCACAAGGCAGTTTGCTGGATTCTATGAGTGTGCTTCTGGGTGTTTAAATCTCAAGTCACTCCTTGTAACTACAGTTGATGCTCCGTAGTGACAGGCAGTTAGAAGTAGGGGGGGAGGGGTTAACTTTTCGCTTGTCTTTCTCATGCCCACCTAAAAAAAAAAACAAAAAAAAAAAAAACCAGAGAAAGCACTACAAAATAGTGTTGAGCCAAGATTGTCTGAGATTCACCCAAGTTAAGCCCTAATGGTATACTTCCAGAGTTGATTATTTTTCAAGTCACCTGCAACTGTACTTACCCTTGTAGTCTTTTTCACCTATGTGATGCTTGTCCAGAGCATTCTGGGTAAGATGCATCCATAGACAATGAGTGAATTGTCAATAATAGATGAAAAGTTATCTAGTGAACTCATTTGTTTTAATGATGTATATACAATTTCAATTACTTAAACAGAGTTTGAAAAGAAAATCCAATTTCAGGGAAAGACTGGAGTTTGAGATTTTTAGCTGTGTACAGCTCTTTACCTGTTTCTTGTGGCAAAACCAGTAAATTGCAGGATCATCAAGCACTAACACACGATAGCGTTAACGCACGATAGGCACCTGCGTCCTGAAAAAATGAAAGAAACACCTCGTTTCCCAAGAATATAAAGGATACATACTTAAATCAGAAAACTACGAGCTTCAAATTTGCTGTTTTTATCAAGTGAAACTCATTATGTTTCTGAGCCCCAAAAAGGTAACAAAGTCTGATTTCCAATTATACTTAGATCATTTTAGTATACCTGCATTACTTAAACATCAGACACATAAACCAGTTTGTTGAATGATTACCCTGTTCAAACTTTGACTATTAAAGAGCTTTAAAGTGCAGAAATGAAAAACCCTTTACAGAGCATCAAGACTCTGTTTTAATAAAAAAGAAAACACTGGCCCAGAGACAGTGCGGGTTTGTGAAAAGCCCTTTGTCACTAACAGCCTCTTTCTTGAAAGATAAGAATAATGGGTTCCGTATTAGAAGTGTGAGTTATCTAAAGAAAACAATATGGTAACATAATTGATATCTAGTGAGTTGCTTACGATTTAAAAAAATTATTTCCTAAGTAAAAGTGTTTCCCCCGTTCCTTTGAAAAGCATTTAGAACCTTGAACGTATTTACATAAAGGGAAGAGACACCATATTTAAATCACCTTTTAAAATGCTACATTTTCATTTATATTTAGAGAAAAAACACAAGGAAAAAAGTTGTTAGTTATCCTCAGGGTGGTGAGAATGACAGTACGTGGAAAGTACAGCATAAAAAAAAAACATATTCCCCCCGAAACCAGACGAGAAGAACATAATCAGTTAGACTAATGATTAGAAATACGACTTACCTCCTTCTGACAAAGGTATTTGGGGGTGTATGGGAAGGGCCAAAGCCACCATGATGGATTAAGAAGCATATCAGAGCTCAGGGTCTCAAGCAGAGCACTCAACAATACTAGACAGGTTATGTTTCAAACCTACCTTCCTCCCCGAGGACCGTCATCCCTCAGAAACCCTGCCTTAGCTCATCAAACTTAAATCACTTGACTCCGCAAGAACCCACACACTGTCTTCATGCCCCTGAGAGTAAAACTCTGGGGGTCGCCGGGCCTCTTAAATGACGGCACGACGACCGTTCTCCGGCCAGGCTTTCTGAGCCCTGCCTCCTTCTCGCGGGGGCACAGCTGCCCTGACATGGACAGAAAGAGCCCTCTTTAGGTTAGACTCCACTGGAGGGCCAGCAGACACAGCCACAGCCAAAGAAAGCTTCATTTAATCACTCAGTTGGAAATACATGCTTTTAATACAAGCTGCACAGACTGATTAGTGGATGTGTCTCGGGAGCCCCTTTTCGAGCTGAGAGGTTTTTAACACATCACACCAGGACTATAGTTTCCTGAAGGGATCTCTCACCTGAGAGCAGACAGGGGTTTCGAGGAAGAAACAAAGACCTAGCCTTCATCTGGGCTGCATTTTTAAGCCACTCCCCCCAAACAGAATCTTTCCTCCCTTCTAGTAAACGCATGCGGGTGTACGTTCAAGCGAAGGGGGTATGTAAATGAACAAGTCTGTGCCCTCCCGCATCAAGGCATCACCCCCCAATCCACCACAGGCTCACCACTTCTCCCAAACAGGCACTTGGAGTGTAAGCACCGGGGGGTGGGGAAGAACGCAAAAACACAAACCACAGACGCATCGCAACCCAAGAGAGAGCCCTCTGCTAGGCTCTCAGAGTTCGGGTATTTATTCCACGCACCGCCTCGCTTCTGTTCCGGCGCGAGGCAGATCCACGGGTGTGAGGCAAGGTGACTCACAACGGGCATTCACAGCACACAGTCAGTCTTAGCGAATTAGGTAAATGAGAGATCGTTTGGTGGCCTTCTATTGTTGCTATTGTAATCACAGTCATTTTCCCTGGTAATGGCGCTTCGTGATGAAGTGCGGTCCTCACAGGATAATTGTGAAAGATACCGAAAGATTCGGGGTGCCGCATCTGGTTTGAAAAGCTCTTCAGATTCAAATTGGCGTTTTACTTTATCTCGAACATTTATTAGAGATTCAGATCATGCCGGTTTAAATGGAAAGGTGAAAAGCAGGGTAATTTCAATCTATGAATTATTCAGTCTCAGCCTGGTGAAATTGCCATCCATGAACTCACGCTCTGACAGCCTTCTCGCAGAGCCTGCATTATTACGCTTGTCATTTTTATTTCTTTATCTACGATCTCTTTCTCAGTTACCGAGCTGGTCCCTCAGGGCCGGGCTTCACAAACCAAAGTATTTCGAATTGGCAATCACCTAAACGTGCGGCCGGCTCCACGGGCTGCCTTTTCTTTTTTTTTTTTTCTCCTCCAGATCATTAAAAGCCACATCCACGATGGTATCTGGGAGGCTCCTCGATTAGATGGATTCAAACACGCGCGCACACACGCACACACAGGCACACGGGAGGGCATCACTGCGAAGAAGTTCTGTCCCGCCAGCATCACGAGTGAAGATAAAGTGATGCTTTCTGCTTCCTTCTTTGTTGTCTGCGTGCCCCTTCCTAGCGGCAGAGAGGAGCCAGCACGAAGGCGGGCTCGCCTGGCACCCTGATTTCCAACCAGAGCAGATGCAGACCGCACGCAAGGCAGGCTCATGCACACACAACTGTGCGCTCTGGCGAGCACGCTTAGTTAGGAAAATAAGAAGAAGCCATCAGATGACCGGAATCAGGCTGTCCTTGTCTCGGGCTGCACTCACAGTAATTCTCCACTGATGGCTGGTTGTGTCACTGCTATTCGGCAGCCGTCCCCGCATCCAGAGAGGACTGGGATTGAATTAGGTCAGTGAGTCTGGTTTCCTCCTTGACACCGTGTTCTAACTGAGGAGGGGGGACCCGCGGCAGCCCCTGTGACCAGCCTCAACTGTCCCCTGGCTTCGGTTGGGTGGACGAGCCTTGCACGGGCCCCGGCCGGCCGGACCACGGCCAGCATCGTCTCCTTTGTCCTAGCCTTTACTCCTGCGGGTCTAGCAGCGCGGCCTGAGCCTGAGCCGCGCCCCCAGGCCGCGCCCGCAGGGGACGGGGACCCAGCCGCGCTCCACGAGGGGCAGTCTGGCCACCAGGCTCCCGGCAGTACCCGCTCTGCTGCAGATTCACGCTGCCAACTTAGAAGCCCCCGTGCACATTCAGACTGCTTCTCTGCTCCTGGCTAAGCCAAAGGTAAATACTCCTCGCGTAAGGAATGCTGAGTGGTGGCAGCAGGACGGCACCCTGTGCCTAGCTGGCGGCCTCGGCTTTGCTGCACTGCGGCTAGGAGGCTGCAGGAGCCGGGCTCCGGCAGGCGTGAGCGTGCAAAGAGGCAGGGGCTCTGACGCGGCCGTCAGCTGACTCGCAGGGTGTTATCACGCAGGGGCCTCCGCGGAGTCAGGCCAGTCTCCAGGGTGGGGCACCGGTCAGATGACCTCGAATGCACCGCCTGGCTGAAGGAGGGCCGCCTCTGTGCGTCCACACCTGCCAGGGGACACCTCCCGTCGCTTTGCTCTCGGGCACAGTGTTTTACTCGCAGCCTTGGGGACTTAACCATTTCTGTCCTGCTTGCTGTGAGATGCCAGGTGATTCTTGGCGCGACCGTCCCGAGGCGCAAAGAGGCTGAAAATCGTCACTGCCCCTATCGTGTTGGTTGGCTCCGGCATCAGATGAGTCAATGGGGGAGAATTCCTGCCCCGCGTTTTGATTTTTAAAAGCACAACTTCTTCTTCTTCTCCTTCTCCTTTTTTTTTTTTTTAAACAGGTAGAAGTTGCCTTAAGCCACTTGTATGCTGTAGTGAACCCATAAATTGTACCTAACCAAATGGCAAGAGCGATAGGAAAATCTCGGAGGTGAAGGAGATCAGCCAGTAACCCTAAATCACGGTCCGGTTGCTAGAAAGCAGTGCGCATGCGCTTTTACGAACCGCGGGTTGTGCATCGCAATTAATCTGACAATGGAGCCAAAGCCTTATATGGTATTACCCCAGTGGTTTGAGGAATGCCGAAAGAAGAAAGCAGTCATTACCAGGCATTTGTTTAATGACTGTAATCATCCTGAATTAATTTAACTTGCTGCAATGTTTAACAGAAAGTCAATTATAAATTTGTGCTAGAAGAATAACAATGCTAGTATTTGCATAGCACCTTCCTCTGAGGAGACATCCTCTGAAGATCATCTCGTACCCTCCGCGTTTACAGAGCACTCAGAATGTGCTAAGTGCTTCAATCCATGGGCCAGCCTCTCCGAGGACAGGTGCTTGTCATTCTGAGCCACAGTGACGCGTCCCTATGGTACGAATAGCCTACAGGGGATTGCTCCATGGGCCTATGCTAGGCACTTGGTCAGGATTCAGCAGGGTTTGGTTTTGGTTTTTTCCCTCTTTGTGTCTTAGGAATTTTATTTTTCTGCCTCCTTCTTATCTGGTTGTGTTGACATGAACCCCCCCTCCCCCCAGAAACAAACAGAAGGCCAAACCTAGATGAAAACAACATCATCCGTGTAATTACAGAATTATTGTATTAGGAATACTACGAGTGTCAAAACCAGAATTACTATAAGTACTTAAATGAAGGGCTGATTCTACTTGGAGGCGGTGGGCTGGTGGAAGGAGCTGTGGCCCCAGCTGAGGGCTGCTGCCTGCACTGAGCCCAACATAGCTCTTTCCTTCCCAGACTCTCATTAGAGGATCCAAACCTCTTAAGTCGGCCTTTGCTCCCTTGTTTCAGAATTTGTTACCAGGTAATGAGCCCCAAAGGATACAAATAACCAATCAGGTGTAGCGTCCTTCTTCGGAGACATTTATCATTTTGAGGAAAATAAAACTTCCAGCAAAGTTATGGCTATCAATTGTGGCATCTCAAGCACTAATTCATTTCCGAGGGGCAAGGAGGCCTTCTCCTTCACCATAGGGCAGATCTGTGCCCGTGGGGCTGACCTCCCCTTGGCGTAGGTAAGGCTCAGCCTCAAATCTCCTCAAGCCAGCACGCATTGTGAATGTGGGTGGTCCGTGTGGGGCCCTGGGGCAGGCGGGAGAGACACCAGCAGCATCTCTCACTGGCATCTAGGGCATCCCACCTTTGCTCGTGATTTCTCTCAGGTCCTTGCCCACTGAGGAAAAGAGACTCAAGCATTGGTGTTTTTAGAAAGCGTCCCAGGCGATTAATTCCACCATGTGCCCAAGATTGGGAACTACCGATTAAAGATGAAATGCACTCCTGTTTTGCGATGTGTGAATCTGTTGTTTGTAAATTCATACGGTGCATATTATAGTTGACTGCAAGAATGAAAAGATAAAAACGAGGGCTTCAGTTTGCCTCTCTGTACTGTTAACATTCTGTACAAATCAATGAAAAGGAAATGATTTTTTTAAGTTTATGTATTTATTTTGGGGGGGGGAGGAGACAGAGAGAGTAAAGGAGGGGCAGAGAGAGAGAGAGAATCTGCCAGTGCAGAGCCAGAGGTGGGGCTCGAACCCACGGACCATGAGATCATGACCTGAGCTGAAGTCCAATGTTCAACTGACTGAGCCACCCAGGAAGCCCAAAAAGGAAATGATTTTTTTTTAATTTTTTTTAACGTTTATTCATTTTTGAGACAGAGAGAGAGAGAGAGACAGAGCGTGAATGGGGGAAGGTCAGAGAGAGAGAGGGAGACACAGAATCGGAAGCAGGCTCCAGGCTCTGAGCTGTTAGCACAGAGCCCGATGCGGGGCTCAAACTCATGGACCGCGAGATCATGACCTGAGCCGAAGTCGGACGCTTAACCGACTGAGCCACCCGGGCGCCCCAAAAAGGAAATGATTTTAACGGAGAAAATCTACATGGTTATGACACATGCACACATCTGTAACGGGGACAGTCTAGTTACACGCGGTAGTCACACCCTCCCAAGGCGCCTTGTTCCTTCCTCTCTTGCAGTGCCGGCCGCCTTGTGTTGAGACTTTTTGTTGACCTAGTATCCTTCTCGGTGGACTTGAGAGTTCTTCGAGGGCAGGGGCATGACGCACTCACCCTGATGGCCCCAGTGCTTTCTCTCTGCCTGGCAAGGGGTGCCTCTTCAGTATTTGCAGAAGGAAAGACAGAATGCGGAGAGACGTCTCCCAGTTAGAGAAGAAAGCTCAGAGACATCCGGGGTTCCAGCATGAGAACCGCAAGCTTTCCTTGCAGATTATCGCGCTCCCAAGGACTAAAAGAACACTAATTCTCAACCACAAATACTGACTTAAAACCTACATAGCAATTTTAGAAAGGGTGTGTGGTCAGTCAAAGCCCTGTATGTGTTTAATGACTAAATCTCCCTTCGTTTCAGGTATTCAGAAATCGAAAGCACACATTTCATTTTCCTTTGCATTTGGCACGGTGAGGCCAGTGAGGTGGTGACCCTGCTTGCCTTGGCTAGCCCTCTGCCGTCCCCAGCCTAGACGAGGAAAAAAGTCTGTTCCTAAGCTGTCCGGAAATCTCCACTCTGATACGTGCCCTTTTTTTCCTTCTGCCATCCACTCTCTAGGAGTCTTGGGATCACTTCTCCGTGCTTCTACGCGCATATACAATACAATAAATAGGATTGTAAAGGAAACTAATTGTATTAAAGATTGTAGCTTAAGAACTCTTGCCTTGGAAAATCAAAATCCCTCCAAAGTGAAATTACAAAGTGACTCCGATCGTCTCTGGTCCGACTTTTGTCCAATAAGAAAACAAGTTCAGGAAGAGCCGAGACAAGATAAAGGGGTGGGAAGGAGAATAGATGACTGTATTTATTGAATTTCATTAAACTTGAAATGGTGTTTCCTCTCAAAAGTGACCTTTCTAACGACTAGCACATTCCCCCATTTTCACATTTAAAAGAACACACCATACTTTCCAAACTGCCAACTCACATTAGATAGACCCTTCCTAAGGCGTAAAAAAAATATATATATATATATGGAGGCAATTTATTCTTTCATCTTTTTGTTTTACAAGTGAGGGCGAAAATTGAAGCTCAGAAAGATGGAGTCTCGCTTACAGCGGCATGTAAGTAAAGGGGCAGTAGATCCCGGGACCCAAATCTCCTACACCTGCATCAGCACCCCCTCCTTGTACACATTTAGTCAGCCATGTGCAGGGATTGTAAAAGCTGGGTACCAAACCATCGGCAGCTTGAATCAACCGCAGTGAGAATATTTACACCACAAAAGTGGGCAGACACTAAAATCTGGGGTGTTGTTTTTCCTCTGGAGGGCTGCCTAACATGTTGTAATATATTTAATCATGCCAATTTACATAAGTTTGATGTGTACTTTCATTTCAACTCCAGAATCCAAAGTGCTTAAGAATATGAAGCATAATGGTTAAGCCTAAAGCTCTCAGGTCAGAGGGCCTTTAATCCTATACCCCTGATTCTCTGTGTGACCTTGGGGGAAGTTCAGTCCCCAAGTTCAGTCTGGGATTCAATTTCTTCTGTAAAACAAAGATAAAAAGCCTGTGCACACAGGTTATGTGTATTCGTGAAGCCGTGCACATAAGCTACTTAGCATGGACTCGTGCACACTGAGCTCCCAGTGGCTGTTAGCTGTGATTATTTTCCTCTTCTCTCACCTCTCCCTCCTTTTTCTGATTCAGTTGGTCATCATGGCAGATTGACATTATTTGCACTGAGGTGGGTAAAGCTATGTTTAAGAGATTACAGGCAAAAAACAAAAACCCTGTACAACCAACTCAGGATTTGGGAGAATGGAGGGTTACCCTGTGGTTCCTGACTCATGTGGGTAACCAGAGATTCAAAGGACCGGTGTCATTTTTGCATAAATTCTGTAATCCAAGACAGCATCATGATTCAGCAGAGAAATTATTGAGGGACATGGTTTCAGCATGATTTTAGAGGTTTTAGAGAAGACAAATTAAGACTATACACTGTATTAGGGGTCTTTGGGCAAAGACCAAGTTGCAGATTGTACACAGACAGGCAGTCGGGCCTCTCGGCCTGCAGTCACGTAGCCCCCTTCACGGGTGTGTTTTCATTTGCGGAGTCTCATGGCCAATTTGCACACCTGCCGAGACATGTGTATTTTTCAGAGCTAAGAATTCTTCCACTAATAAGATCAAGCTTTAAGGGAAGAGGCTCTGCCTGCAGGCTCTGAAGGACTTGGTCCACAGAGCCAAGGTGTTGGAATGTCAGGTCGGCCCTATCTAGAGGGCAACAAGCCAAGGAGATGCCCCCTCCCCCTTTTTGTTGGCATGGGCAATGCTCATGGAAGGCGCCCCGCAGGAACCACACAGGAATGCTCATGTTAGCTGTCCCATCTTTTGGGCTTCTCTGAATTCAGTGTTCTTGGACACGGGACCACCATTACAAGGAGAAGGTAGAGAGGAATCTTGGAAGCAGTGGGGCAGAACCACCCTGCTTCCACTCATCCCACCCCAACCACAAAAGAGCAGAAATAGGTGGGGGGCGCCTGGGTGGCTCCGTCGCTTAAGGGTCCGACTTCAGCTCAGGTCATGATCTCGCGGTCCATGAATTCAAGCCCCACATTGGGCTCTGTGCTGACAGCTCAGAGCCTGGAGCCTGCTTCGGATTCTGTCTGTGTCTCCCTCATTCTCTGCCCCTCCCCGACTCAACTCTGTCTCTGTCTCTCAAAATTGAATAAATGTTAAGAAAAAAATGTTTTTAAAAAGAGCAAAAGGGGGACAGGATTATCACCATGGTACCCTAGGTTCAAACAAAATCCCAAGGGAATACAAAATGAAGTCATGCCATTCTTCTAGACTGAGTTTTCTAGGCAGTAAGTTCTATTAGAAACGACAGGTCACCTGACTCTCCTTGCCCTGCCTCCCTTCAAGGGTTGTGGGTCTCCTGGCCCACCTACTTTGGGTTTGCTCATTTTCAGAGCTAAAGTTCCACTCCCAGAAAATGGCATCAGCGGGGACAACAGGAACCCTCTAAACAGCCAGGCTATGGCCCAGGAGACATCAGCCTCCCAGTCCCTGAAGAAAAAGATGCTTTAACCCAAATACTAATGTATAATAACAGAACTGCAAAAAAAAAAAAGAATAGACATAATTACCATTTATTGAGAGTTTACAAAGTGCCAAGTACGCATGATATCTTCCCAATCATAAAGTAAATAATAAGTAAAGTAAATAAAAAGTAAAGTAATAAAAGTAAATAAATAAAATAATAAGTATAAAAATAAATGCATGCATAGGGCTTACTATGGCCAGAGTGCCAACGGCTTTACATGTAATAACCTACTTAATCCCTACGACAACCGTGTGAGGAAGGTATTCTCATACCGACTCCATTAGGTAGGAACTATTAGGTCCCTGTCACAACTGGGAAAGCGGAAGCACAAAGAGAGGAGTATTGTTCAAACCACACATCTGGTAAATACAGGCTTGTGGATTCAAACCCGCATTGTCTAATCTGGGTTCAAATTTAAATCTTGTGCTCTTACGCATTGATATTCAAACATGGGCTTCCTACAACGGTCTTTAAATGGTTTGAAAGAGCCCAAGAGAAAGGAGAGAAAAATAGAAACTAGTCTTGGAGTCACTGAGGGAAGGGTTACAATCTAAGAGTTTGTGACCAGGGAGACCCTGTCCCATAAGAATATTAGCAAAATGAGCTTTTCGTTAAAGCATTCCTTTGAAGATACTTGAACTCATCGGTATGCTAGTAAATTGACTCTCTGAGGCTTCCTCTGTTCACTCCAGAAACCATATCATTTTATAATGCCTATGCATTCGGGACAGCCTTCATACTGAACACACAGCTCTGTGATTTTCCGGGATTTTCTGTGATTTTAGGTAGTTTCCCATATCTCTCTTGCTCTCCCTCCCAAGCTATGTGTTGTCACTTCTTATATTTAACGAAAGATGTTTTTACTTTTGTTGTTCTTAATTTGAAAAGGAAGTGAGACATTTATATTTCTCTTCCCTTGACCTTCTAAGAAATCTAACAAATGTGTGTGGGTTTTTAAGTGGGAATGACTCTTGGTTGGGTAAAAGCTTTTCTCTGTGAATTGGTCAGCCTTTGGGAGACCTAAGAAATGTGCAGGTGTACGTGTACATGTGCACGAGTGTGCGCATGCACACACACACACACACACACACACACGTGCATTCAACACTATTTACTGTGAACCCTAGGCAGCCTGGAGCTTGTCTGAACACACAACGCTCACCATTTTGGATTTACACCTGTTCCCAACCACTTTTCCTGCTCTAGCTGTGCACCATATTTTGAGGCCCCAACAGCCAGGCAAGTTACTCTGTAAGTACATGATCACCATGAGGTCATGATGTGAACTCAGACCTAGAACACTAAATGGCAGTTACCCTTTGAGAAACAATGTAACTCTAAGGATAATCACCATGTTCTGTGTAATTTTTTTTAGATCTTTGGGGGTGCTAATTTGTAAAGCACATATAACCAAATGAATAATTACATAGCAAGGGGCTAAAAGGCAATTACAAAATAATTGCATGCTATTTGATCCCTCCATGAAAACATGCTTAATAGAATGTTCCCCTAAACTGTTTCTGTACCTGTGGAACACTTTAAGGTTATTCTTTTTCCTTAACTCTTTTGAAGAATGTTGTTTGGTAAAATATACTAAAGTATAGGCTCTAAGTGTAGGTTAGAAACTCAGTATAAAGCTTTATTTTTCCCCTATACTATATAAAGTGAATTTATGAGCTATTCAGTACTTTATTATAAAATAGCCTTTGTGTTAGATGATTTGCCCAGCTGTAGGCTAACGTAAGTGTTCTAAGCACATTCAAGGTAGGCAAGGCTGAACTATGATGTCAGTAGGTCAGGTGTACTAACTGCATTTTTGACTCGGGATATTTTCAAGTCATTATGGGTTTAGCAGGATGTAAGTCGAGGAAGATTGGTACTAGAATTACTCAAAAAAATTGTTTTTGATGTTTTTATTTATTTTTTAAGACAGAGAGAAAGCATGAGCTGGGGAGGGATAGAGAGAGAGGGAGACAGGAACCAAAGCAGGCTCTGTGCTGACAGCAGAGTGCCCAACGTGGGGCTAGAACTCACAAGCCATGAGATCATGACCTGAACTGAAGTCAGACGCTCAGCAGACTGAGCCACCCAGGTGCCCCTAGATTTACTCAAAAAGTTTAAGAATACTACTAATTTTTTTAAGTTTATTTATTGATTTTTCAGAGAGAGAAAGAGAGCATGAACTGGAGAGGGGCAGAGAGAGAGAAAGACACAGAATCAGAAGCAGGCTCCAGGTTCCAAGCTGTCTGCACAGAGCCCAACGTGGGGCTTGAACCAACCAACCACAAGATCATGACCTGAGCCAAAGTGGGACCCTCAACCAACTGAGCCACCCAGGCGCCCCAAAGAATACTATTAGATTAGTCTTTGGATTTTTTTTTAAGTTTATTTCTTTATTTTGAGAGAGACAGAGAGCATGAGCAGGGGAGGGGCAGTGAGAGAGGGGGAGAGAGAATCCCAAGCAGGCTGCATGCTGTTAGCCAAGAGCCTAGCGTGGGACTGGATCTCATGAACCATGAGATCATGACCTGAGCTGATATCAAGACTCAGATGCTTAACCAACCGAGCCACTCAGGCACTCCTAGGTTAGTCTTTGGATTTTAAAGAGCACTTCAAACTTTTAAAAAAGCACGTTCACACGCATCATGCATCTGTGAGCATTACTCAGCTTAAAAGTGATAGTCTTGAGAGAGAGAAGGTAATAATTTGCCCAATGTCTTCTATCTCCTGGCTCACAGATTTCCCCCCTGACCACATACATGCACGCACTGACTTTCATCCTGATCTTTACCAGTTTCCATTCCTGAGGTAAGATGAGAAAGAGAGAGGAAAAAGGGAGAAGGAAGGAAGTGCTGGCCGACTTGTTAGAGTGAAGCAGAACCAGAAGTTGGGGATACTTGGAAAACATCACACAAGCACCTACAGAAGCTAGCGAGAGCCCCCACAGTAATAAACACACAGGAAACTTGCACCGATATGCATTCTTCCAAAACAGACTGCATTTACGATCAACTTGAAAAGCCGGTAAATAACAGCGTTGAATATATCATGGAATTTGTTGAACACCCTACCGACAGTGAAACACAGAGCAGTTGGATGTGTACAGAATGACTGTGGCGTGTGCCAGGCGTTGCCCCTCGTGAGCGTGTGGCTGAGCGGGAGTAAAACTTCCTGCGGCTGCACAGCATCACGAGGCAGTATCGGACCACGTATCGCTAGCCTGGGAGAAGTACAGTCTCTACTGATTTGGTACTGCGTTTGTACCACTGTGAAGCCAAAAACTCGTGAGTCAAACCATCATGATTTGGGGACCCCCCCCCCCCCCGTGATCTAGAATGACCTAGTTGTATGCCACTGCTCACCTCCGCCCCTACTGCTCCTAGACCCTGCCTCTCCCTCCCTCCTGCCTTTGGCAACTTCTTGTTTTAACCATGCTTTGCAAATGGTCAGGACTGAAAAACTACAAAGAGGCAAATAAGTATCTGGTAGGAAAATTATTTCTTTGTATTTTAATAAGAGATTAAATCAATTACAGTTGACCTTTGAACAACATGGGTTTGAACTGCATGGGTTCACTTAAATGTGGAGTTTTTTTATTGTCTTGCATTATAAATGTATTTTCTCTTCCATATTTTTTAAATTAAATTTGTTTAATGTTTATTTATTTTTGAGAGAGAGAGACAGAGCATGAGTGGGGGAGAAAGAGAGAGAGAGGGAGACACAGACTCCGAAACAGGCTCCAGGCTCTGAGCTGCTAGCACAGAGCCCGACACGGGGCCTGAACCCACAAACCATGAGATCATGACCTGAGCCAAACTCGGAAACCTGAACCACTGGGCCACCCAGGCAGCCCCCTTGTGATTTTTTTTAAATAACATTTTTTTTCTCTAGCTTACTTTATTGTAAGAATATAGTATGTAACGCACATAATGTACAAAACATGTATTAACCAACCGTTATCAGTAAGGCTTCTGATCAACAGCAGGTTATTAGTAGTTAAGTTTTTGGGGGCGAGTCAAAAGTTTTATACAGATTTTTGTCTGCATGGGTTGGGGGGCTGGGCATTGGCCCCTGTGTTGTTCCCAGGGTCAGTTGTACGGTTTTACTTCTACTTCCAGGAAATTTTCGAGTTTTTCCATGAGGGATATTGTTTGCTACAATCCACTGGATACAGACGTGGCCTAAAATTGGCAAGAATTGGAACTTCCCAACACCACCAGTGTGCTTCATCAACTCTAGGTGCTGGAGTTAGAAATATATTACACTTGTGGTTAATTGTTGTGGTTTTCCATGGCTTTGTGAAATTACCTACTTCCAAAGTGACTCAGGCCTCTTCTGTCCCGAGAGGCTATGGTGCTGGGGAATGACAGCACTGGTGTGGATGCAAGAGGATGATCGATTTTCTTTTCCTAGACCCTTCCCGTCACTGATGCTTATTCCACTGATAACTAAAAATGGAAGAGCCATTTTTCATTTATTTTATCACTCAATATGCCTTCACTTCCACAATGAATTAAATACGGTCACAGGCACCAAAATTATTTCAGTATAAAAGAATAGAAGTAGTCAGCCTTCTTATGGTAAGCACAACATAAAGAGAAAATGAACAGCAAACCAACAAAATCATTGCAGAGTTGACCGTTTCGTAGTGAATTAAAAGTCCTATTGATTTAGTTGGAGAACACGTTTGTGAAAACTGGACTTAAAAGATTTATGAATGCCTTAAAGAGGCACATCCGGGGGTGCCTGGGTGGCTCAGTCGGGTGAGCGGCCGACTTCGGCTCAGGTCATGATCTCACGGTCCGTGGGTTCGAGCCCCGCGTCGGGCTGTGTGCTGACAGCTCAGAGCCTGGAGCCTGCTTCGGATTCTGTGTCTCCCTCTCTCTCTCTGCCCCTCCCCTGCTCATGCTCTGTTCTCTCTGTCTCTCAAAAATGAACAAACGTTTAAAAAAAATGTAAAGAGGAATGTCAGATAAATGAGCAGCCCTTGAGTATGAGGCTCCAACAAGCATCCAGTTTGTCCCCTTCTTTGACTTCTAAAGATGGCTGCCGCTGAGGACGGACTTGGATTTTTAAATCGCTGAGGATGTTCAACATAGTTGGAAATTGAAAAGGGCATATAAATGGGAAGGAAGGAGGTAGAGAGCCTATGTTAAATATTCTTTTAAGAAGTGTGGTGAACGAGGGCTCATTCGAAGCCATAGTTAAAAAGGTACATATTTCTACAAATGAGGTTTTGGAGGGGTCTTTATTTAGGATGGAAACGTTTAAAATAAATTTATTGGCTGAAGAAAAAGGAACTGGTAGAAAGTGACAATTGGAGGTATGGGACACAGAAGAGTCAGGTGTTGGAGCTCCAGAAAGACATGGGACAAGGCCAAGAGCAAGGTGGGGTGTTGGCCTTGAACATCTTTTTTACCCTCTGAAACTGATGTAAAGGTGGCAGGGGTACAGGAAGGATTTAGCTGTTCTCGTCTGTCTGAAGAACGTGGCTTCCAGAATTAAGAGTAATGCCACAAATATGTTCTGATCAGAGACAGAGGCTGTTATAGATATTATAATACTAGCAATGCAGTCCAAGATCCAGTTCGCCTTTGGGGTGCCTGGCTGGCCCAGTTGGTGGAGCATGTGACTCTTGATCTCAGGGTTGTGAGTTTGAGCCCCATGTTGGGTATAGAGATCACTTAAAAAATCCTTTTAAAAAATATTGAATTAGCCCCCAAAACCAAGAGCACACTGTACACGTTGTATGTTAGCCAACTTGACAATAAGTTATATTTAAAAACATAAAAATAAAAAAAATAAAATAAAATATATACTATAATAAAAAAGAAAAAAATATTGAATTAGCTCTTTTAGAACTAAATCAATTTTCCTTGGGAAATAATATAATATAGAAGTAAATAATAAGGGTTCTGGCATTAGGTTCAAATCCTGGCCCACCTACTTACTAGCTATAGGATTTTGGTCAAGTTACTTATATTTCTCAATTTTTCGAAAAATAATATAAGGATATTAATAACAATAATAATAACAAGTCTGCCTCAGAGAATTACTCTGAGCACTAAATGGAAGATAACCAATAGTAAACATCCAGGAAATACAAGATGTTATTTTGATTGCTGTTACTGCTCTTGTGGTAAATGAAAATTCATAGATATTTTTATAGGATTATGAAGAAACATTTCCCCCATTCTATCTATAATACAGTTGATTTTTTTAGACTCGGGGTAACCCTATTGAAGTGTGCATGTTAGATCCATTTTATCAAGCCATTCTCCTAAGATCCTTCTGGGGTGTGGCTCCATCATTCCATGGATTCACTGCCCTCTCCAGCCTGGGTGACCTGTGAATGTCTTGAGTCCTGTGCCAGCCACTGCTGTTGCATACCCAGTATCCACATCTGCCTTCTTCCCTACTGACGGATGCTTGATCTGGTTCAACCAGAGCAGTGTATCTCCCAGCATCCCTTGCAGCTAGGGGTGGTCACGTGACACAGTTCTGGCCAGTAAGGTAAAAGCAGAAGTCACTGGGTGGGCATCCAGGTATGTTTATTAAGGAGGCTAGCCCCAGGAGAAAGAAAGCCAGATGCCAAGAATGATGGAGAAGGAAGAGTAGCCTGCCCTTCACCGTGCGTCACCAGAGCCCCTGTCGTGCGACAGAAACAACCCCTATTGGGTTGAGCCTCTGGCATCAGGATTCTGTTACATTCGGCAGACACAACTTCTACCTGCTACAGGTGCCATCTGCAGTCCCATCTAAATATCTGGGGACAGGAAAAGAAACCTACACAGAACAGAGCTAAAGATAGAACACTGTAGCATCTCATTACAGACCGTCCTCCACTTTGTTTTTTTTCCAGATTTGTTGAGATACTTTTGACGTATAACATTGTGCAAGTTTAAGTAAACAAACGTGCTGATTTTCTGTGCACATATAGATTGTTCTTCCATGAATATCTTACTTTGCAAAAATTGTCTCCAGGTGATAACTGCACCTGTGTCAGTCTTGTCTCCATGATTAGGTGGTCTAGATTGTGTCTTCTGGGTAGGTGGTGGGCCCTGGGTATAGATTTGTAAAAACCAAAAGCAGTCGTGTCCTGATCAACTCCCGGGGACTCAGATGCCTTGTTCCAACTCAGGCTTCCAGCAAGTTCTAGAGCTGGCTCTCACCCCATATTTTCACAGCCAGTGTTTATTGCCCTGCATCACCTTGCTTGAGTAGCTCATGAAAACCTTCCTTTTGTCTTATACTCTCTCTCCAGGATCTCATTTTACTTTACTCAAACATATATTCTTAACTCTTTAAACTGCGGGATTACAGAAAGGTTTTGTTTTCCGGGTGAGTTCTCTTGGTTCTGAGTACCATAGTGTCCTATCCACAGTCACAAAGAACCAGTGATAGTAAAGCACAAGGCTTAAGACCGCTTTTGCAGCTATCGGGGTTTCAGTGCCAAAAAGGAAGGAGACCGATAAAGGGCCTCAGGTTCCCCCTTGAACTTGGGGCGGGTCACTTTGCCCTCGCCCTCCCTGAGGGGATCTCGGTAAGAATGGCTCTTACTCCAGTAATAACCTGTCATGCTTCTGAGCGGAAGACAATCTGTGACTTTCTCGAACCACCCTGAAAGCGGACAACATTGGCACAAACATTTCCTTGATATTTAATAGCTCCCTAACCCCCTCCAGCTGCTGCAGCTGCTGTAAGACAGACACAGGAGAGATTAGATACGGCATTTGCACCTGGCCAGCCATAAACTGCTTCTTGGTTGCATACGAAGGTTAACAGGCCCAATTCCCTTCTCTCCTTAGACCCAGAGTGTGAAAACATGAAAGAGAGCTGTAATTAGTTATAAACAATAAAAACTTGTGCGGCGTGTGTAAAACGAATGGATTTATTTGCCTACTCGGAGTGGAAGCAGAACTTTTCCTGGCTGTTGACAAGGAAATGCCTTGTCTTCACTGGGTTCTTTCTTTCTCTCTTCTTTTTTTTAAGATCTTTTTTTGTGTGTGTGTGAGTAATCTCTACACCCACCGTGGGGCCCGAACTCACAACCCCGAGATCAAGAGCACCTGCTCCACCCAGAGAGCCAACCAGGTGCCCCCTTCGCCGGGTCCTTTACATTCAAATGTTAGATGGTAGGTTTGGGTTGTGTCAGAGGGATGGGAGTGAACTCACTGTGTGGTCTGTCTGGTAGCTGGTGACTCTGCCCTTTACAAAGCTTTACGAAGTTCTATCCAGAACTTTGCCTGGTTCTTTCTGCTGCATCTGCCCCCAGCCGGTCTCTGCCCTGACTGCTCATTTTTTGTGACACAGCACTGATCCTTAGTGGGGCACAGCTTGAGAAGTGGAGGCAGAGCTGGGTGCTTTTCATGGGGTCCTCTCTGTAATCATGATTCAGTGGATTCTGGCCGGCTGAAAACTCTTTAGAGTTTATAGACGACTGCAGCCAGCTTCATCTACTTAGCCACAATGTGGTAGGTAATTTGAGAGCATTAAAAAAAAAAAAAAAAAAAGACTCCATATTAGCAGATCATTTGAATGCGCCCCCCCTTTTCCTCCACAAAACCTAATGCTTTATACTCTTGTTACCAGTATATTATATAAGCATGAATCATTCTTGGAATTGAATAGCTCCTTTGACCATGTGGAGTTCAGACGCACACAAGGAACTTTAGTTGAAATGGAGACTTGCCATATTGGTGGCACTCTCCACTCCTATTTTCTAGTAGTTTCCAAACTTTTCAAGTATGAGAGCCCATTTTTTACCTAATTCTAGTAGTTTTGTTTTAGTCTTTGTTGATTGAGATTACCAAAAGCTACCATGAAAGCAGTATATTTTGTATTTATTAATCATCACAACAGTAACTTATGTATGAAAAGTGGGACATATATTCCAGTACATTCTTTATTCTGTCCTCGATAACACTTGGTATAAATATAGATTTCAGCACTCCTTAAAGAAACTCCAAGGGTTCCCAGGGGTTCGAGGCCCAAATTATAAATATAGTCATTTTTCGAAAGCAAATGACTCTTACAGAAGGAATGTAGAGAGAGGGCTGTTAAAATAATCTTGCAAAACCTTGCGGAATAGGATCTTCGATATGCCATGTTCCACAGGACAGATGAAAAGAAAGCTAGGAAGATAGTTTTTGAATTTCCAGCAATAACGTTAGGTGTTATGTTCCTACAATTTAGCCCACCTATGGGTACTGTATTTTTTTTTATTTTTATATTTTTAATTTACATCCAAATTAGTTAGCATATAGTGCAACAATGATTTCAGGAGTAGATTCCTTAGTGCCCCTTCCCCACTTAGCCCATCCCCCCTCCCACACCCGCTCCAGTAACCCTCTGTTCTCCATATTTAAGGGTCTCTTCTGTTTTGTCCCCCTCCCTGTTTTTATATTATTTTTGTTTCCCTTCCCTTCTGGTCATCTGTTATGTCTCTGAAAGTCCTCACATGAGTGAAGTCATATGATTATTTGTCTTTCTCTGACTGACTAATTTCACTTAGAATACCCTCCAGTTCCATCCACGTAGTTGCAAATGGCAAAATTTCATTCTTTTTGATTGCCAAGTAATACTCCATTGTGTGTGTGTGTGTGTGTGTGTGTGTGTGTATACCACATCTTTTTTATCCATTCATCCATCGATGGACATTTGGGCTCCTTCCATACTTTGGCTATTGTTGCTAGTGCTGCTATAAACATGGGGGTGCATGTGTCCCTTCGAAACAGCACACCTGTTTCCCGTGGATAAATGCCTAGTAGTGCAATTGCTGGGTCGTAGGGTAGTTCTATTTTTAGTTTTTTGAGGAACCTCCACACTGTTTTCCAGAGTGGCTGCACCAGCTTGCATTCCCACCAACAATGCAAAAGAGATCCTCTTTCTCCGCATCCTCGCCAACATCTGTTGTTGCCTGAGTTGTTAATGTTGGCCATTCTGACAGGTGTGAGGTGATATCTCATTGTGGTTTGGATTTGTATTTCCCTGATGATGAGTGATGTGGAGCATTTTTTCATGTGTTGGTTGGCCATCTGGATGTCTTCTTTGGAGAAGTGTCTATTCATGTTTTTGCCCATTTCTTCACTGGATTATTTGTTTTTTGGGTGTAGAGTTTGATAAGTTCTTTATAGATTTTTGGATACTAACCCTTTCTTTATAGATTTTGGATACTAACCCTTTATCTGATATGTCATTTGCAAATATCTCCTCCCATTCTGTCGGTTGCCTTTTAGTTTTGCTGATTGTTTCCTTCGCTGTGCAGAAGCTTTTTATTTTGATGAGGTCCCAGTAGTTCATTTTTGCTTTTGTTTCCCTTGCCTCTGGAGACGTGTTGAGTAAGTGGTTGCTGCGGCCAAGATCAAAGAAGTTTTTGCCTGCTTTCTCCTCGAGGATTTTGATGGCTTCCTGTCTTACATTGAGGTCTTTCATCCATTTTGAGGTTATTTTTGTGAATGGTGTAAGAAAGTGGTCCAGGTTCATTCTTCTGCATGTCGCTGTCCACTTTTCCCAGCACCACTTGCTGAAGAGACTGTCTTTATTCCATCGGATATTCTTTCCTGCTTTGTCAAAGATTAGGTGACCATATGTTTGTGGGTCCATTTCTGGGTTCTCTATTCTGTCTCATTGATCTGAGTGTCTGTTCTTGTACCAGTACCATACTGTCTTGATGATTACAGCTTTGTAGTATAGCTTGAAGTCCGGGATTGTGATGCCTCCTGCTTTGGTTTTCTTTTTCAAGATTGCTTTGGCTATTCGGGGTCTTTTCTGGTTCCATACAAATTTTAGGATTATTTGTTCTAGCTCTGTGAAGAATGCTGGTGTTATTTTGATTGGGGTGAGTACTGTATTTTTTTAACGGACCAATGCAATTAGATAAAATTCATAGTCACCTCAAATATTTTTTATCTTCTTGGGGCCCCTGGCTGGCTTAATCAGTAAAGCGTGTGACTTTTGTTCTCAGAGTCAGAGATTCAAGCCCCATGTTGGGCATAGAGCTTACTTTAAAAAACCTTTTTTAAAGATTTTTGTATCTTCTTGGGGTGCCTGGGTGGCTCAGTCGGTTGAGTATCCAACTTCGGCTCTGGTCATGATCTCCCAGTTCCTGGGTTCAAGCCCTGCATCGGGCTCTGTGCTGACAGCTCTGAGCCTGGAGCCAGCTTCAGATTCTGTGTCTTCCTTTCTCTCTGGCCCTCTTCACTCACCCTCTGCCTCTCCCTGTCTCTAGATAAAACATGAAATAGATAAAACATGAAAAAAATGTTAAGATTTTTTAATCTTCTTATAGTGCATAACCCTTAACCAATATAATCACTGTAACAGTGGTAAGAGTGACTACAGTTGAAACTCCCTATTTTGTAAAACTAAATTAAGTAAAATACAGACTACATAATGCACAATATGATTTAATTTTATATAAGATTAACAAATACTGAGTTATCATATATAATCTAAGTCACATTCTCTCTTTATTCAGACCTGTAAAATAATATTCAGGCAATCGGATATGTTTTTAGAGTTATTTCTAGCTTCATTTTCCCTTTTGAGTTGAAGCAAGCAATGATTTTTGCAAGATTCTCTAATTTGTATCTTAAAAAACACAAAGCAGAATTATAGTGTAAATTATAGTCCTGTCTTCTCTAAAAAAAAAAAAAATGCAAAGAAAAAAAACACTGTATCTTATTTTTCAATAATCCTCAACTATTGATTGATATTTCCTCCTGGGAGTCTACTCTTCCTGATGGAATTATATTCGGTTTGTAATCTAAAGAAGGACGTTCCACTGGCTGAGAAGAAATGAAAAGGGATTCAGCCTCCCTCCGAAGCCAAACTATTCCCTGGATAATGCTCTCCAGATAGCAAACATTAGAAAAAGCAAAGGTAAAGCTCTCCCGAAAAGCTCCAAGGCTGTGCATCCCCAGGAGGAATACTTTGGGACTTCCTTGGGTGCCTGGTTACAAGAATGATACGGTCCACGGTGACGAAAGATACATTCCCGTATAGCATTTATACAAGTTAAATAGTGACCTTTACCAAGCAGGTAGGGGACCTGATAACGTCTCCTAATCAGGCTACCCTGAGAGATCTTTAAAAGCCAAAGGGCAGACTTACATAAAGTCAACTGCCCCGGTAATATGCAGATGACCTGCCAGCATCTTATGGTGACGCACCTATGCAGACTTTCTAAAAGGGCAAAAAGCAAAGGCTTCGTTCTCAGTCCTGTTCCGTAGCACAGGGATGCATTCTTCATAGAGTGTAATACCTTCTTCACCCCAAAGACACCACCTGCCTCTCCCCAAGCCCGCCACAGAGCCCACTCTCGCTGGATTTGCATCCAGGGGCAAATTCATACATGTCGTGGGAATCCTTCATCCAAAGGCAGATTATTTTGCAAGATCAAAATTCTTTTGCTATCAGCTGTAGGGGCCAGCTTCTAAGAAAATTTGCATTTTAACGGGAAACAGGTACAGCCATGGGTTAGAAACTAAAGGGATGGAGAGATCATCGTAAAAGCAAATTAACAAACAAATGGGATATGAATATATCTATTAACTGTCTACATTTTTGAAAAAGGAAGACACTAGAATTTAGAAAGCTGAAAATGTATCCAACTGAAAAGGGGCAAAAGGAATTTTAATGAATTACAACACAACTGGAGAGGCAGACTGGATAATTAGAGTCTCCATTATTGTAACTCAGTGGAAAACTGGCTTGACTTAGCCCCCTTCAGATGATGGCTTGTAGACAGCTAAGTTATAAAGAAAGGCAAGCTAATATTAGAAAAAGTTAGAAAACATTTCCAGCCATAGGGCGCCTGGGTGGCTCAGTCGGCTAAGCGTCCGACTCTCGGTTTTGGCTCAGGTCATGATCTCGCGATTTCGTGCATTCGAGCCCCACTTTGGGCTGTGTGATGACAGCGCGGAACCTGGTTGGGATTCTCTCTCTCCCTCTGTCTGCCCCTCCCCTACTCATGCTGTCTCTGTATCTGTCAAAATAAATAAATAAATAAACTTTAAAAAACTAAAAAAGAAAACATTGCCAGCCAAATATTTTTAAATGACTTGCTAATATAACATTTCAGGACACTTTGTTTCTTATATTTAAAAAAACAAAACCAGAAAATTTCCCCAAATTTAGTTCCAAAAAGTCCTGTGTTAGTTTGTTATATCATCCTCCATAACCCAAATATTGGCACTGAGAAACCAAGATGTCTAGGGCCAGTGATCTGGATAAGCACGGGCAATAAAAACAGCTGATAGAGAAAGTATCACCCACGATTTGTGAGAGAGAGTTGTAAGCACCTTGAGCACTGAGGAGACCCACCATGAGGGCACAAACTTGGACAATGACCAACATCACATACGCTTGTCCTCCCCACCAGACATGTAGATTCACATCCCCAGGAGCTTCAGGGTTCGACACTGGCCCTATGAAGCCCTGAGCCCCCTCTACGCACAGGCCAGAAGTGGGTTCGAGTCTTACCTGGAACTGGCTCTCCTGAGTCCAATATGCAGAACACAGTAAGATCAGCCCCAGCAACAATGGGGGAATGAAGGACACCGAGAGCATTTTCTTACTTCTAGGCTTTCCCAGGGGTGGTTACAATTGTTCATGGACAGGGGCGCCTGGGTGGCTCAGTTGGTTAGGTGACTGACTTCAGCTCAGGTCGTGATCTCGCAGTTTGTGAGTTCAAGCCCCGCGTCGGGCTCTGTGCTGACAGCTCAGAGCCTGGAGCCTGCTTGGGGTTCTGTGTCTTCCCCTCTCTCTACCCCTCCCCTGCTCACGGTCTGTGTCTGTCTCTCAATAATAAATAAACGTTAAAAAAATTTTTTAATTGTTCATGGACAACAATTAGAATCGGTAAGGTAGTATTCTTAGAAGATTCTGAAGAAGACTACAGTTTGAGCAAGTAAAGTCTCCCTGCTACTGTTTTTATTTTGTTCTCCTGGGCTCCTCCCCCAAGCAGTGCCTGACGTTTGACTTCTGAACCGTTGACTATAGTGGGCACCACAGGCTAGGTTAGCTGAGAGACTCTATTTGGAATCAGTTAATGTGATTGCTGGCACATGATAATCACTTATGGGTCTCTCTTCTCCTTCATTCCCACCTTCCCTTCCTTCCTTTCTGAATCCCGATGTGCGTGTGTATGCACACTTGAGTGAAGGTCCTATTCACATCAAACTGGAATTGTAGAACTCTTCCTTATCACAAAAGACATGAAAGGCCTATTTTTATTAAAAGAAAGAAAAAGTTTAGCCCACCCATACCTCCTTAACCGCTCTCCATTCTAGCACTGAAACTTCCATTCGGTGATGTCACAGGGAGCCAACAGTTCGGCTTTTATAAACTGTGCTTTATTAACGCTTGCTTTTAAAGACACAACGCTTGGGGCACGCGGGTGGCTCAGTCAGTTGAGCATCTGACTTCAGCTCAGGTCATGATCTCACAGGTTGTGAATTCAAGTCCTGCATTGGGCTCTCCGCTGTCAGCACAGAACCTGCTTTGGATTCTCTGCCCCTCCCCTGCTCGCTCGCTCTCTCTGTCTCTCTGTCTCTCTCTCAAAAATAAATAAATATTTAGAAATAAAAACATGAACATTAAAAAATATAAAAATATATAAAACACAGCACTGTGTATTTTCCCATCCTGTCCTTCCCTGAGGTCAATACCTGACTCAAAATTCCATTTTAGTCCAAGCTCTGTTACCGCTATTGTGTGATCGGGTTTGTTTAGGAAACACCAAACTCAAGGTCATTCGTGTATCAAACATTCAGTAAAAGTTCTTTACCTTCCCACTCCTTATACTTAAAGCTAAAAGGAGGCTGGGTGTAGCCTATATTCTACGCTATCCAGTCCATTGAGAGAGCTCAAACCATTTGAGTGCTAAGCCTTTTTTTATTTTCCACATGATTTTAACCTTATTCATAGTTTCTGGTGCGTATGACAGCATTGTTCATTCTGCGGCTCATTCAACATTTTGCAGTGCCCTTTAGGCAGAGTACTATGAACAGCGCCATAGCGGGGCCAAGAGGAAGGCGGCGTTGTGGTTGACAGAGCAGGCTAATTAAGAACGCTAGCTCAGAATAGCCGTGAGCAAGTTACTCCCAAGCTGTTCCTCAGCTTCCTCATCTTTAAACTGGGGATAATTACAGTATCTGCCTCATAGGATTGTTGTAAGGACGAAATGGGGCAGATCCTGTGACGTGCAGAACAGTGTCTGACCCACATTAATCATTTGTTACGTGATAATTCTTTTGATGTACCCAGGAGCTAGTGCAGGAGTTCTTAACCAGGGCTCCATGGATGTCGAAGGTCCACAGATGGCTTTAGAGTATCCCAGAACCCCCTGAAATTATGTGCAAAATTTAGAGTGCTTTCATCTAGAGAGCAAGTTTCAAGTTTTCATAAGATTCTTTCTAAAAATTGTGTTTTTTTTAATGTTTCTTTATTTTTGAGACAGAGAAAGAACGTGAACAGGGGAGGGTCAGAGAGAGGGAGACACAGAACCTGAAGCAGGCTCCAGGCTCCGAGCTGTCAGCACAGAGCCCAACGCGGGGCTCGAACTCGTGGAGTGTGAGATCATGACCCGAGCCGAGTCAGATGCTTAACCGGCTGAGCCACCCAGGCGCCCCAAAGTTTCATAAGATTCTTAAAGGGATATGTGAAGCAAAAAAAAAAAAAAAAAAAAAAAGTTAGGATGTCCTGAACTAGGGGCTCTAGAGATACAAGACAGAAATTTTGCCCTCAGAGACCTCACAGACTAAAAGAGGAGACGGACATTCAGTAACAATAAAATATGACAGTTATGTAGAAATGTCCCAGGATGCAACGAGACACATAGAAGAGCCACCTGAGGGGGGTGATGCAACAAACAAAGCTTCCCCCAGAATAGGTGACATTTAAGAGACGTGCTCGATATGAGGTAGCCAGATGAAAAAGGGGACTAAGAATCTTCCAGGGATAGCGAGAGTCAGGGGCAAAGGTAGGCGCTGGTGTGCTCTGTTTAGGAAAGAGCAAATAGGATCACCTGGGTGGCTCCGTTGGTTAAGCACCCACTCTTCATCTCAGCTCAGTGCTTGATCTCAGGGTCCTCAGGTCAAGCCCCATGTTGGGCTCCATACTGGATGTGGGGACTACTTAAAAAAAATAAGGGAAAGAGCAAATCGTTGAGTATGAGTGGGCCAAGAGGAAACTACACCAGAGGTAAGGACACTAGAGGCAGTCAGGAGCCTAGTGCGTCAAGCCACAAAGTGAAACAGTCAGTGCCTCAACAAAGGCATTGGTCTCGGATGGGGAATAATGGGTAAGCCCACGTCCTTTTCTATGTGTACATCAGCAGCTCATGATTCTGTCAGTTAATTATTGCAAATATGTACTGAGATGTATTCCCCCAGCATATGCCTTATTCTTACCCTCCATGACTATCGCTTGTGGTTACTGATTTTCATGTCAGAATTAGGAAAATCTGTTAAGGAAAAAAAAAGGGGGCAAATTTGAAAGCTAACGTATTTATGAAAAAGCATTTCTAATTCCATTTCAATTTGTTTCTGAAATCCAGTTGGAATGACCAAAGTATTCTTTGTTCATGCAGCCGAAAGGGTATCTCTGACCATTTCAGTGGTGGTGACTAGTTTTCCATATCCTGTAGCTAAACATCATCGGTTATGTAGCTTCCTAATGATCTGCCCTGAGGAGTTATTATTCCTGATGGCAATTAATCAAAATTAAAACAGACTGCATGGAATGAAGCAAATTCAAACATCCAGCCTCAGTTAGGAACACCTGCACATTAAGATTAATCATGGGCCCTGCTTGAATGTGACAGGTATATCAATATTATAGAGAAAAGAGAACGCTAACATTTTCCAGCAGAGTTCCAAGTGTTATTTCCAAGGAGCAGAGGCTTTGAGCCTGAGCCTATGTTGAACAAAACTACACAAAATCCATAGTTGTTACCTCGAAATTAACATTATTTTCTTCCAAAAAGCTTAGATAGTTGTGGCAATCTGCATTGCTAAACGTAAAATGCAGAGGGAGGTGACAGTGAAATGGAGGAACAAAAGTTTTCCACTGTCTTTCCCCACCAAAAAACCCCACCAAATTTGACCATCACTCATGAACAACAGTGCTTTGTGGAAGTCCGGGAGTCCAACAGAGAAGCTCCAACACACTGTTGGAGGCTAAGAGAAATCCAAGATTGGACACATTGAAGAGGTGACTCTACCCCGTCACCCCTCCCCCACAGTGGCACAGGTCAGCGCTGAGGGAGACCTTGTGCCACTTCTTCACAAGGAAAGTGGGAGCATATGACTGAGTGCCTAGCTTCCCCAGCTATGCAGGATGCTTGCCAAAGAGGCCCCGCCCCTTCTTGCCCCATCCAGAATAGGGAAATGTGCTACTTGACTGAAGGGTCAGCAGGGGTTGGGAGGATAGCAGCAGGGCTCTTGGAGGGCAGAAGTGATGCAGATCCTGTTATGTGAACTCCATCCAGAAGCCCGGCCATGAACCTCTGGGGATGCCTCATCTGTGCATCCCCCCCACTGGCCCACAGACACCCCCAGCACTCTGCGTGGCTCACCCTCAGCCCTCCCCCTCCCCCCCCCCCCCCCCCCATGCAGCCCGCTCCTTGCTCCTGCTGGCAAGGTCAACAAGCACAAGCCTTTGCAGATGGCTAGTGAGCACGTGCAGAAAGCCAGCCCAAATCTGCGGGGTTGGGAAAGAGCACAAAACTTGAGCATTCAGCACTGCCCTCGGGAAGGCAAATGGGAGGCTGTCAGCATTCAGCTGGGGGTTTTGCAGGGTCAGGGGAAAGAACACCATTTTAAGAATCATCCCCCCACCCCACCCCACCCCATCCACCAAGAGAGAACAGAAGTGTGGAGTATGTGTATCCATAGAAAATGTCTGAGAGTTGGGGCGCCTGGGTGGCTCAGTCGGTTGAGCGTCCGACTTCGGCTCAGGTCACGATCTCGCGGTTCGTGAGTTCGAGCCCCCCGTCGGGCTCTGGGCTGATGGCTCAGAGCCTGGAGCCTGCTTCCGATTCTGTGTCTCCCTCTCTCTCTGCCCCTCCCCCGTTCATGCTCTGTCTCTCTCTGTCCCAAAAATAAATAAACGTTAAAAAAAAAATTAAAAAAAAAACTTTAAATAAAAAAAAAGAAAGAAAATGTCTGAGAGAAAGAAAGAAAATGTCTGAGAGAGTCTTCGAATGCTTCGCAGGGCTGACAGAAGGTATTTCTCTCCCAAAGACAATCAGTAGAGGCTGCAGGAGGCAACTCCTCCTTCAGATGTGAAGATAGCAAGGCAAGACTTCAAGAAACATGAAAAATCAAGGAAACGTGACACCACCCAGTGAACACAGTCATTTTCCTATAACCGACCCTAACGAAATGGAGATCTGTGATGTGCCCGATAATGAATTCAAAATAGTTGTTTTAAGGATGTTCAGTGAGCTACAAGAAAACACAAAAAAAGACAATTCAGTGAGCTCAAGAAAACAATACACAAACAAAATGAGACATTTAACAGAGAAATAGAAATCATTAAAAAGTAAAAAGGAGCCAAACAGAAAGTCTGGGGCAATGAATAAAATGAAAAATGCAATAGAGAGCAGACTTGATCAAGGAGAAGAGAGAAGCTGTGAGGTCAAAGATAGGTTATCTGAAATTACGGTCAGGGGAGAACAAGGAAAAGTGAATGAAAAAGAGTGAAGAGAATCTATGCGAATCATAGAACACCATTGAGAAAAGCAATCTAGGCATCACTGGAGCCCTAGAAATTCAGTGATTGTGTCTGTCCACTGTTCTGTCCCTCTGTTAGGGGTTGAATTGTGTCCTCCAAAAAGATACACTGAAGCCCTAACCCCTGGTTCCTGGCAATGTGAGACCTAGTTTGGAAATAGGGTCTTTGCAGATGTAATCAAATCAAGAAGAGGTCATTTGGGTGGGCCCTATGCCACCAGAACTGATGTCTTTATAAAAAGAGAAGAGGCACAGATAAAGACACACAGGGAGAACAGCACGTGACAATAGAGGCAGAGATTGGAGTGGTGTCTATAAGCCAAGGGATGCCAGGGTTTGCTGGAAATACCAGAAGCTAAGAGAAAGGCATAGAAGAGATTCTCTCCTAGAGCCTTCAAAGACAGCATGGCCTTGTTGACTACCTTGATTACAGATCTCAAGCATCCAGATCCCTGAGAGAGAACAGATTTCTGTTGTTTAACCTGTTTGTGGTATTTTGTTACAGCAGCTCTAAGCAATGAATACACCCTTTATGCTTATATATGACTTAGCCTGGGTCCTGGGCATATTTCCTAATGTCACAGGACACCAAGAGTTGTCAGCCTGTGGTTGACAGGCACTGGGGCAGTCCTCCATTTCTAAATAGAAATAGGACATTTCCATTCTCATTAAGTGTCGTTTTCAGCTCTCATCCAGCGATAGGGTAATTCATTGTACTGTTATTCCCAAGCAAAGATGTCCAAAAGTTCAGTTCATTCAAAAGGAAGAGAACTTTAAAAAAAAAAAAAAAAAAAAAAAAACGGTTCAAAATGCCTTGTCTGTAAATTTAGAAGTGTGAGGGTATTTTAGACTAGAGTCAATCGTAGAGCCGGAATACCTGGTGTTTACTGTATTTTTACTTTCAAAAGAAGCCAACGCACTTTTTTCTGGTGACAGTACGTGCCCATTTTGTGTACTAGAACTTTTTTGGTTCACAGCAATGTTGACACACAATGATTTAATGTTCCCATCTCTACTGATTGATTTGGCACAAACAATGCATTGACGTACCAATGAATAAGAGAGATCTAGGTGACATCTTTCTCTCTACCTCTCTCTCTCTCCCTCTGTGTTTCACACACACACACACACACACACACACACACACACACACCAGAAAATGTAACTTTTTTCATATTAACAAATATTGAGAACAGTCATTTAATCAGCGAATTAATGAAGGCCCCATGGACGTTCTTGAAAGTCTCGAAGCTTATAAGATTTTTATTAGCCAAAGACTTGATGAAAATTAGAGATTTTCTACGACCTCCAGATTGTGTTAGGTTTTCGGCTTTCCACAAATTATTTAAAACTTAGAGCAATAAACAGCTTATATAAATCAGGGAGGCAAACACAACTACCCTCAGGAGCTGGGCAGGTAATAAAAATAACTGAAGTTGGCCAGATTGTATTCTTGGGACGTAACTTTGTTTACATGTTAAACACACAGCTTCATTTCCACCAAGAATGTCTTGAAACACAAGGACCTGCTCAGTCTACCTTTCATTTGCTCATCTTCGTGGAGGCTCAGCTACAAAATTATTTCACCGTTCTGTGAACTGTGAAACGAGAAAACCAGGGCAGGCACCAGGCTGAACAACAGGAGAGCTTAAGACCCCAGTGCTGACAAGAGCTTAGTGTGGATGGGGGAGGTTCAGGCTTCATGTAAGGGGACCAGACCTGCCTGGTCTCCAACTGGTTGTACCCAAGTAAGGGTGTGTGCCCACAGTTACTAGGCAGCCCAGTTTTGGAAGGGATTTTACACAAAATCTCCAGATTCTGAATGTCAGAAACTAATTTCATTGTTTTTGTACATACATGGTGGCCAGAACAGTTTGGGACCAAGCAAAACATTCTAAGAGCAGATTTAGCCAACAGCCTGCTCATTTACAACCTTTACTAAATGTTGCATGGGTTGTGTGTGTGTGTATGTGTGTGCGTGTGTGAAAATATACATAATATAATTGTGTATTTACCATTCTCACTATTTTTTCAGTGGATAATTCAGTGGCACGAAGTATATTCGCAATGTTGTGCCACTATCACCACCATCCATTTCTAGAACATTTTCATAATCCCAAGCAGAAATTATGTACTCATTAATTTGTTGTGTGCTTTTATTATCAACTTTAAACTGTGAAGAGGGGCGCCTGGGTGGCTCAGTCGGTTGAGCGTCCGACTTCGGCTCAGGTCACAATCTCGTGGTCCGTGAGTTCGAGCCCCGCGTCGGGCTCTGGGCTGACGGCTCAGAGCCTGGAGCCTGCTTCCGATTCTGTGTCTCCCTCTCTCTCTCTGACCCTCCCCCGTTCATGCTCTGTCTCTCTCTGTCTCAAAAATAAATAAACATTAAAAATAAAAATAAAAATAAATAAAAATAAATAAAATAAAATAAACTGTGAAGAGAGCCTTAAAATGAAAATGACCCAAATGGTTACCAAATTTGTTGTTACAAAAAAAAAAAAAAAAAAAAAAAAAAAACAGTTCAGATTTCAGTGTTAGGCCAAGTGCCCACCTTCTTCCAAGAACCATTCAGGAGTAAATCCTCTGCCAATACTAAAAGCGTCTCCAGAAATTCTGTATCTTGTCGGCGCTCAGCCCCAACCTCAGCCCCAACCCCTTACTTCATCCATACTTCATGTGACCCAACTTTGGACTTCATTATGCCCTTGGAAATGCTGCCGTGTGCTCAAACAACTTTCACGTGCACTTCACCTCTGCTCTCCACACTCTCTTCGCCTCTCTCCCTCTGTGAAACCCAAAAGATGCCCGAGAACATCAATTCTCCCCATCAGCCTCTTAAGTGGAAACTGCTTATTCTCAGCTCGGGTTTTGTAGTTGAGTCAACATTCGTCTACTTTCAGACATTGAACCTGCTTCCTCTTATAAATATCCTCCCTCCTTTGGGACTCATACCATTCAGCGGAATCTTCCTCATTGTTGTCATCTGCTGTCACTTCTCTCCACTCACTTGAGATTTCAACACCTGACTTCCAACCTTCTAGTCTCCTTTAACTCCTGCCATCATATTAGACAATGTCAACATATATTAGATGACCAGTCCAAAAGGCTGAGCTGCTAGTTCATTGAAATATCTACGTCAACACAAATCAGACATCCCACTGTCCAGCAAATCTGTCTTACTTTCAAGGTATTCGGTCCATCATCCCACTCTTCCACTATCTTGTATTCCATGAAAACTCCCAAACCACAACCCATCAGCCCCATTTGCCTTATTTCTCTATGTACATAGAGACTTACAGCCCTTCTCACTGTTAATAACTCCTTTGCAAACACTGTAGGAATTGCCACGCTTCTTTGTCCCTTGTCAAACATACCAAACCCCACCCAAGATGAACACTGGGGAAAACGTACAACTGAAGTGATTGGTATGGATGAAAAGTCAATGTCTCTAACCTGAACACCGCTTGGCAACCTAATTCTGTATCTCTGGTAAACTCAGCTGATCACTTCCTAAATGATTATTTTGTACTTCCCTAATCCTGAATCTTTTTCTCCCTAAAAGAGTCCATCACCAAATTCTATCAGTTTTACCCCCAAAATGTATCACAAACCGTTCACTGCTCTCCTTCATGGGCACCCAAACCACCACCATCATCTGTAGGCTGGGTCACCACAGTAGTCTTCTAAAGATTCTCCCTGCCACCTTAATTGTCCTCTCCGTGAATTCTCCACAGAGCAGCAAGAGTGATGTTTTTAAAATGTTAATCTTGGGACAGCTGGGTGGCTCAGTTGGTTGAGCATCTGACTCTTGATTTCATTTCAGATCATGATCTCATAGTTTGTGGGTTTGAGCCCCATGTCAGGCTCTGCATTGAGCCCCATGTCAGGCTCTGCACTGACAGTGCAGGGCCTGCTTGGGGTTCTCTGTGTCTCTCTTTCTCTGCCCCTCCGCTGCTCATGCACACACACACACACTCTCACTCTCTCTCAAAAATAAATAAATAAACATTTAAAGAAATAGATAGATAGATAGAATCTTAATCAGGTTGGGGCACCTGGCTGGCTCGGCTGGTGGAGTGTGCAACTCTTGATCTCGGGGTTGCAAGTTCGAGCTCCATGTTGGGTACAGAGATGACTTAAAAATTTTAAAAATCTTTAAAAAAAAAAGTTAATCAGGTCCTGCCATTCACTTATGTAAAACCATCCCGTGGCTTCCCATTGCATTTTGAATAAAATCGAAACCGCTTCATATAACCCCCTACCTGGTGCGGTCTGGGTTCTACCCACCACTCCATTGTCATCTCCACCACTTGTTTTCTTGCTCATTACGTGCTGGGCACACTAGCTTTATGGACTAAGCTCTCCTTTCTCCGGCCTTGGCACAATCAGTTGCCCCTGCATGGTGTGCTCTCCCTCCCTCTCCCATATTCTTCACCATTTATCTGGACAAGTTCTGTTCATTCTTTGAGTCCCACATTTGATGACCCAGTCTCAGAGAAGTCTGCTTGATCAACTCCATCTTTAAATTATGCCCCTTCTGTTCCTCCTAACTTGTTGATTTATTTTTCTTGACATCGCCTATATAGTTACCTATTTCTCTGTATATTTCCTTAGTTTCTGACTCTTATCGGACGTTACTTGGGGGCAAGGGACCATCTGTAATTTGATTTTCACTACATACTGTCTCCTGACATAGTACATACTATATAATGAGGGTCCCAGAAATAATTGTTAAACTAATGCTGAGTGAAAATTCATTCCCGATTCAGTAGGAAAGAAGGGAGAATATATAGGAAAGAGAGACAGGTGGGAGAGATATTTTACCATTATTTTGATATGGTTACTTGGGACTCATTTTTGTCTCTACCAAAACCAAACAAAACCCTTGTGTTCGGTACTTTAAAAACAGTCATACGAGGGCGCCTGACCGACTTAGTCAGTGGAGCATGTGACTCTTGATCTTGGGTTTGTGAGTTCCAGCCCCATGTTGAATGTAAAGATTACTTAAAAAACAAAATCTTTAGGGGCGCCTGGGTGGCTCGGTCGGTTGGGCGTACGACTTCGGCTCAGGTCATGATCTCACGGTCCGTGGGTTCGAGCCCCGCGTCAGGCTCTGTGCTGACCGCTCAGAGCCTGGAGCCTGTTTCAGATTCTGTGTCTCCCTCTCTCTCTGCCCCTCCCCTGTTCATGCTCTGTCTCTCTCTGTCTCAAAAATAAATAAACGTTAAAAAAAAAATTAAAAAAAAAATCTTTAAAAAAAAACAATCATGCTGTATTTGGGCTAGAAGAGAGTTTACTACAATAACCTCATATTACAGAAAAAGGACTCGTATTTTGTGACTTATTTTAACTGTAGGGTGATATATTTGCTAATTTAAAAAAAATTTTAAGTTTGTGTGTTTATTTTGAGAGAGAGCAAGAGGGGGAGGGGCACAGAGAATCCCAAGCAGACTCTGTGCTGTCACTGTGGAGCCCAACGTGGGGCTTAAACCCACAAACCTGAAATCATGACCTGAGCCGAAACCAAGAGTCAGACGCTCAATCGACTGAGCTACCCAGGTGCCCCTTTGCTAAAGTTTTAAAGCAGCAGTTGGTAAACTGTTTTTTGTAAATTAAGTTTCTTAGAACACAGCCATGGTCATTTATTTACATATTGTCTACACCTGCTTTTGTGCTACAGCAGCAGAGTTAAATAGTTGTAACAGAGAAAATGGCCTACAAGCCTAAAATCTGTGCTGTCTGGCCCTTTACAGATAATATTAGCTGACTCCTGCTTTAAAGTATTGAAAAGCAGGTTCCTTTAAATATCTTTGTCTTTTTCGGATTTTTTTAAACGTTTATTTATTTTTGAGAGACAGAGGGAGAGACAGAGCATGAGTGGGGGAGGGGCAGAGAGAGGAAAACACAGAATCTGAAGGAGGCTGTCAGCACAGAGCCCAACGTGGGGCTCAGACTCGTGCACCTCGAGATCATGGCCTGAGCTGAAGTCAGACAGTTAACTGACTGAGCCACCTAGGTATCCTCAGATTTGTTTTTTGTCTTCCTATTGAGTTATACACACACACACACACACACACACACACACTAAAGGCATAAACAGCACTGACTTTAGTGTACTGCTCGATAAAATTTTGTATATGTATACACCCATGCACGCATTACTTTGATAAATGTATTGAATATTTCAAGTATTCTAGAAGGTTCTCTCATGGCCATTTCCAGTCAACCCTTCCCTAGCAGATAACCACTCTTTAAATCTGTCACTTACAATTATATTCTCCTGTTTCTGAGTTTCATATACACGGAATTATACAGCACATACTCTTTTTTGTGAACTTCTTTTGCTCAACATAATGTCTATTCTTTTGTTTCTGTGTAGAATTCCATCAGATGAAAATTCCATAATATATTTTTGCGTATATATCTGGGGGTGAGTTTACTGGACATGTTATAAGTAGTGACAGTTTTCCATACGGGTTCTACCAATTTACACACCCCCTAAACATGTGAGAATTTCAGATGTTCCACATTTCTGACAACACTTGGTACTGTCACTATTTTAATTTTCGCCCATCCTTGTAGGTCCATAGAAGTATCTAACTACCGTTGTATTTTGTATTTCCCTGGTACATATCTTTTCATATACTTAATGGCCATTTGCATACCCTCTTGAAACGGCTGTTCAACTGTGTTACCCACTTTTTTAATGCGAAAAAACATATATCCTTCATTGTATGATGCATATCTTCTACCAGTATTTGGTTTCTTTTATGCTTAGGGTTTTAGTGTCCCGTGTTAAAAATCTTTGCCTACTCCAAGATCATAAAGATGTCCTATATTTTCTCTGCGCATTTACAACTGTGATATATAAGTTATTTTTTGTATATGGTGTGAAGTAGAGGTCAAACTTCATTTCTTTCCCATGTGAATATACGATTATCTTGGCATCATTTTCGGTGGCACATAAACACACTCTCCTTTTCCCCACAGAATTGCAAGTGGTGTCTTTGTTAGAATTGGGTAATTGCATAGATGTGAGGTATAGGTATATTTCTGTATATAGGTTGTATATATACAATTATGTATAATTGTAGAGGTATGGTTCTGACTTTCTTTTCTGTTCATTTGGTCTGTAATTGGTCTACTCTTACACCAATACTACACTGTGTTAATTAAAATCTGGTAGTGTAATTGATTCCCCACCTTTGTTTTTATTCTTCCGGATTTTTTTTTTTTTGACCAATAGGTTCCTTTGCGTTTCTATTTTATTTTATAATTCACTTGGCTATATAGGTTTCATCTGCCATCTTAAAGGAGAGCATTCCTATGAAACCTTTTGTAAGCCAAGCTGCTGTAAAATTTAACAATATCCCCCACTTTCCAAAAGTTGACATTTGCTTTTACAAAAGAAGACCTGCATTAATACCTGCTAACTGAAAGAAATCCAAAGAGGATTTTTACTTAAAAAAAAAAAAAAGCCATTACCATACTAATGTAGGTCTTTCTATAAAAGCCAAGTGACCTAACACAAACTTTCAGAAAATGGGGATGCTAGAATCAGTTTGGTTATCTCTACAAAGCAAACAAAAAACTAGAATTTTGCTTGAGATTGCATTTCATCTAGAGATCAATTTTTGAAGAATCAGCATCGTTACAATATTCAGTTTTCCAACCAGAAACAAGATATACTTCTTAGTTTAGGTCTTTTTAACTGCTCGGAAAAGCTCCATAATTTTTAGGATAAAGGCTTTTCATGTCTTTCATTAGATGTACTCCTAAGTGTTGTATGGTTTTTAATACTATTGTAAGTGGTGTATCATTTGCATTTTGTTTTGTTTGTTGTTAGTACATGGAAATACAACTGATTTTTGCATCCTTGAGTATATTGAACTCACCTGTTAATTTAATTGAATTTTAAAGTTTATTCATTTTGAGAGAGAGAGACATTATGGGGGGGGGGGAGGGTGGTTGGGCAGAGAAGGAGGGAGAAAGAGAATCCCAAGCAGGCTCCACAAGTTGTCAGCACAGAGCACAACACAGGCCTTGATCTCACGACCCATGATATCACGACCTGAGCTGAGATCAAGAGTCAGATGCTTAACCGACTAACCCACCCAGGCACCCCTCACCTGTTAATTTTAACAGTTTATAGATTATTTGGATTTTCTGTATACAAAATCATGTCATCTCTGAATAAAGCGGCTTTGTTTCTTTCTTTTTTTTTTTTCGGATCTCTATATATTGTATTACTTTCCGATCTCTATATATTGTATTACATATATATATGTATCTCTATATATTGTCTTATTATATTGGCTAGGACCTCCAATACAGTGACTGAATGAAAGTGATGAGAATAGACATACTTGTACTATTTCCCACTGGAGGCAGAAAATGTTCAAAATTCTATAATCTTAGGGTCATCAGATTGAGAAAGTTCTCTTTTAACCCTAGTTTGCTGAGAGTTTTTATCCTAACTGGATGCTGTATTTTGTCAAATGCTTTTTATTTTAATATTTGTATCTATTAGGATTATCACACAGCTTTTATCCCTTATTCTGTTAATGTAGTATATTATATTGATTTTTATTTTTAAATGCTAAACCAACCTCACATTCCTAGACGAAACCCTACCTGGTCATGATGTATTAGCCTTTTTATATATTGCTAGATTTGATTTATTAATATTTCCAAAATAATTTTTGGATCTACTGATCAGTAGAAATATTAGAGTGTCATTTTCTCTTCTTGTAATATCCTCACCAGGTTTTGGTATTGAAATTGTGTAGACTCATAAAATCAGTTGTGAATCGCCTCCTCTTTCTTTAGTCTTCGAAATTTTTCTTGTAAAATAAGTCTTATTTCTTCTTTAGATTTTTGGGAAATTCACCGGTGGACTGATGTGAGCTTTGCATTTTCATGGCGGGAGGGTTTTTACTTTATAGACACAATTCCTTTAATAGGTGTAGAACTATTCAGATTTCTTTTTGGATCAACATTTGTAAGTTGTGTTTTTTTAAGTTGTGTTTTAAGTACTTTTCCCATTTCCTTTATGCTGTTAATTGATTGGTATAACACTGTTAATTATATTTTATCATTATTTCTTTACTATCTGTATAATTTCTATGAAGGTACCCCTTTAATGTATGATATTGATAGATTGTGTTTTCGTTTTTTTCTCTTGATCATTCTTGCTAGGAGTATTACTCTCTTCCAAGAACCAACTTGTTATTTTTCTCTGTGGTGCATTTGCTTTCCATTTCATTGATTTCTGAGCTTATATTTATAATTTTTCTTCCTTCTACTTCCTTTGGGTTTAGTTTGCTATTTCTAGTTTCTTCAGTTGGAATCAAAGAGGTCTTTAATTTTCCTTTGTAACATATGCATTTAAAGTTATAAACTTTCCTGTGAATACATATGTTTTGATACATCCCATTGTCATTTTTAATTTGTTCAAATAATTTCTAATTTCTAACATGAATACTCCTTTGAAGTGTGGGTTATTTAGAAGCATATTGCCTAAGGGCACCTGGCTGGCTCAGTTGGTAGAGCGTGTGACTCTTGATCTCAGAGTGGTGAGTTCAAGCCCCATGTTGGGCATAGATCTTACTTCAAAAAAGTTAAAAGTATATTGTCTAATTTTGAGACATGTTGGGATATTCTGATCACATTTCTCTTGCTGACTTTTAGTTTAATACTGCTGCGATCGAGGAATATTCTGTGAAATACCGGTCTTGAAATTTACTAAAAATTGATTTATTAAACACAATTTAATCTCTTGATAAGGATTATGTATCTGCAGTTGTTGGGTGTACTGTCTTATCCATGTTAATTAGGTCCAGTTAGTTGACAGTGTTGTTTAAAAATTTTCATATCCTTACTGGTGTTTGTTTTGATTTGTAAAGTCTCCAACTTTGATTTTGAATTTGGTTTTAGTTCTGTCATTTTGTGTTTACTTTATACATTTTATTTTATTTTTTAAAAATATATATTTTCATATTTTTTTGTTTATTTATTTTAAGAGAGAGAGAGAGAACCAGCAGGGGAGGAACAGAGAGAGAGGGGGGCAGAGGATCTGACGCAGGCTCTGTGCTGACCACAGAGAGCCCAACAGGGGGGCTGGAACTCACAAACCGCGAGATCATGACCTGAGCCCAAGTCGGCTGCTTAACTGACTGAGCCACCCAGGCGCCCCTGTTTTATACATTTTAAAGCTTTTGGGATGCCTGATTTGCTCAGTCAAAAGAGCATACATTTCTTGATCTTGGGGTTGTGAGTTCAAGCCCCATGTTGGGTGTTGAGATTACAAAAAAAATAAATAAATAAACTTTAAAAAACAATAAAGCTATGTTACTGGGTGTTCACAAATCAACTTTTTTATTATATTCCTATTGATCTGATCCATTTATTATTATGCAATGTCTCTGTCTCTAGGAATATTTCTACTTTAGAGTCTCTTTCACATTAATATAGACACGCAAGCTTCCCTGTGGTTAGCATTTATAGCTAATAGTTCATCTACTGACTTTTAATTTGACTATATTCTTATATTTAAAATGTATCTTTTGTAAACAGCATATAACCATGTCCTCTTAAAAGCCAATTTGGCTACAAAAGGCCATATTTCATTCTTTCTCATTGCCAAGTAGTATTCCGTTGTGTATATAAACGACAATTTCTTTATCCATTCATCAGTTGATGGACATTTAGGCTCTTTCCATAATTTGGCTGTTGTTGAGAGTGCTGCTATAAACATTGGGGTACAAGTGCCCCTATGCATCAGTACTCCTGTATCCCTTGGGTAAATTCCTAGCAGTGCTATTGCTAGGTCATAGGGTAGATCTATTTTTAATTTTTGGGGGGGGGACCTCCACACTGTTTCCAGAGTGGCTGCACCCGTTTGCATTCCCACCAACAGTGTAAGAGGGTTCCCGTCTCTCCACATCCTCTCCAGCATCTATAGTCTCCTGATTTGTTCATTTTGGCCACTCTGACTGGTGTGAGGTGGTATCTCAGTGTGGTTTTGATTTGTATTTCCCTGATGAGGAGTAACATTGAGCATCTTTTCATGTGCCTGTTGGCCATCTGGATGTCTTCTTTAGAGCAGTGTCTATTCATGTTTTCTGCCCATTTCTTCACTGGATTGTTTTTTGGGTGTGGAGTTTGGTGAGTTCTTTATAGATTTTGGATACTAGCCTTTTGTCTGATAGGAACTGAAGAGTGTTATGCTAAGTAAAATAAGTCATACAGAGAAAGACAGATACCATATGTTTTCACTCTTATGTGGATCCTGAGAAACTTAACAGAAGACCATGGGGGAGGGGAAGGAAAAAGAAAAAGTTAGAGAGGGAGGGAGCCAAACCATAAGAGACTCTTAAAAACTGAGAATAAACTGAGGGTTGATGGGGGGTGGGAGGGAGGAGAGGGTGGGTGATGGGTATTGAGGAGGGCACCTGTTGGGATGAGCACTGGGTGTTGTATGGAAACCAATTTGACAATAAATTTCATATTTTTAAAAAAAGCCAATTTGGCAATTCGTCTTTTAATAGGAGTGATTGGTCCATTCATATTTAATGTCATTACTAATTTGGTTTGCTTGGAAGTCTGTGATCTTGGTGTTTGTTTTTTATTTGTTCTGTCTGTGCTTTCTTCCTTGATTCTCCTTCTCTGCCTTACTTCTGAATCAAATATTTTGTAATATTCTATTTTATCTCCTGTTAGCTTTTAATTATATCTATTTGTATTGTTCTTCTAGTGGCTTAGTCGCTACACTAAAAATTTGCATATGTATCCTTGACTTATCAGTCTCCTTCTCTACCAGTGCAAGAAATTTACAGCAGTTCAACACTATGCACTGCCCTCCCACTCTGTGCTATTGTTGCCATACATTTTACTTCTGTATATAAACTCTGTAAGATGTAAGTACCATGATTGCTTTAAATAGTCACTATTCTTATGTATTTACCCTTTCTTATGTTTCCATTCCAACTATGCTTGTGTGCTTGTAACTTGGGATCATTTTCCTTTTGCCCGAAGAACTTTTCATCTTCCTTACAATATGTGTCTGCTAGAAACAAAATCTCTTAGCTTCTGCTTACCTATTTTTCTTTAAATTTTTTTAATGTTTATTTTTGAGAGATTTCGAGACAGAGAGACAGAGACAGAGGCAGAGACAGAAACAGAGCATGAGCGGGGGGGGGGGGGGTGCAGAGAGAGAGGGAGACACCGAATCCAAAGCAGGCTCCAGGCTCTGAGCTGTCAGCACAGAACCCGATGCGGGACTTGAACTCACAAACTGCGAGATCACGACCTGAGCCGAAGTCAGACACTTAACTGACTGAATCACCCAGGCGCCCCAACCTATTTTTCTTTTTAACCATTTTTTGTTAAGGTATGAATCAGACATATAACATCATATTGATTTCAGGGGTACCAAATAATGATTCAGTATTTGTATACATTGCAGAATAAATACCACAATAAATCTAGTTAACATCCATCACCACACAGTTACAAATGTTTTTTCTTTTTTCTTAAAACAATTTTTTTTCATGTTTATTTATTTATTTTGAGAGAGAATGCACACATGAGCGGGGGAAGGGCAAGGAGAGTGGGAGACAGTGAGAATCCCAAGCAGGCTCTGCACTGTCAATGCAGAGCCTGATATGGGGCTTGATCCCATGAACCATGAGATCATGACCTGAGCCGAAATCACGACTCAGACATTTAAGCAACTGAGCCACCCAGATGCCCCATTTTCTTTTTCTTTTCTTCCTTTCTTTTCTTTCTTTCTTTCTTTCTTTCTTCCTTCCTTCCTTCCTTCCTTCCTTCCTTCCTTCCTTTTTTTTTTGAGGACTTTTAAGATCCACTCTCTTAGCAACTTTCCAGTATGCAATACAGTGTTATTAATAACAGTCACCATGCTGTATATTATATCTCCATCATTTAATTTGCTTTATAACTGGCAGTTTGTAGCTTCTGAGCCCCTTCACCCATTTTCCCACTCCCCACCCCAACCTCCTCTGCCTGTCACCAATCGGTTCTGTGTGTCTATGAGCTTGCTTTCGTTTGTTGTTTTTGTTTTTAGAATCCACGTGTAAGTAGGACCATATGGGATTTGTCTTTCTCTGACTTATTTCGCTTAGCATAATGCCCTCAAGGTCCATCTCTGTTGGCACAAATGGCAAGATTTCATTCATTTTTATGGCTGAATAATATTCCATTGTATACATGTACACACCACATCTTCTTTATCCATTCATCTATTGATGGACACTTGGCTTGTTTCCATATCTTGGCTGTTGTCAACGATGCTACAATGAACATGGTGGAGCATATATTTTTTTCCTAATTAGTGTTTTTGTTTTCTTCAGATAAATACCTAAAATTAGAATTGCTAGAACATATGGTAGCTCAGTTTTTTCACTTTCTGAGACGCCTCTATACTGTTTTCCATAGCAGCTGTGCCAATTTATATTCCCACTAGCAGTGCCCAAGGGTTTCCTTTTCTCCACATCCTCACCAACACTTGTTATTTCCTCTTCCTCCTCCTCCTCCTCCTCCTCCTCTTCTTCTTCTTCTTCTTCTTCTTCTTCTTCTTCTTCTTCTTCTTCTTCTTCTTCTTCTCCTCCTCCTCCTCCTCCTCCTCCTCCTCCTCCTCCTCCTCCTTCTTCTTCTTCTGATAATAGTCACTCTAACAGGTGTGAGGTGATATCCCATTGTGGCTTTGATTTGTATTTCCCTGATGATTACTGATGTTCAGACTTTTTCACGTGCCCGTTGGCCATCTGTTTGTCTTCTTCGAAACATTGTCTATTTAGATTTTTTATCTGATTGTTTTAATCAGATTGTTTTGCTTTGTTTGCTATTGAGTTGCATGAGGTTTTTATATATTTGGAGTATTACCCCCTTCTCAGGTATGTGATTTGCAAGTATTTTCTGTCATTCAGTAGGTTGCCTTTTCATTTTGTTGATGAATTCTTTTGCTGTGCAGAAGCTTTTGAGTGTGATGTCGTTCTACTCATTTATCTTTGCTTTTGTTGCCTTTCCTTTCAGTGTCAGATTCAAGAATCATCTCCGAGACGGATGTCAAGGAGCTTATAACCTGTGTTTTCTTTCAGGAGTTTGGTGGGTTCAGGTTTCATATTCAAACCTTACATCAACTTTGAGTTAGTTGTTGTGTGTGGTGCAAAATAGTCTAGTTTCCATATTTTGCACGTGGCCATCCAGTTTTTTCCGACACCATTTATTGAAGAAATCGTCCTTTCCCCTTTGTGTGTTCTTGCTTCCTTTGTCACAAATTAGTTGACCATATAATGGTTTATTTCTGGGATCCCTATTCTGTTCCATTTAACCTTAAGTTTTGAGGGGTATTTTCATTTGTCAGAATTCTAGATAGTTTCTTTTCGGTTTTCAGAACTTTAAAGATATATTCTTATGACTTCAGTAGTTTCTGTTGAAAAGTTAGTCATAAATCTTAGTTTTCCTTCTTTTAGAATAATGTGTCTTTTTCACCCATTGGCATTTTTAAGATTTTTTCTGGGTTTTTCTGGGGTTTCTGGGTTTTGAATACTTTTGTTTCTAAGTTGCTTGAGGTTCACTAGGATTCTTGGACCTTCAGTTTTTTAGGCATCCAAGAGGCGCCCCTCTTCTTATATGGCTTTAATAACACAGTGCTACACCATTTGTCTCTCTCCCTCATATCTCCTGGGCTATTTTATTCTTTCCATTTCTTTTTTCTGTACTTACATTTGTGTATTTCCTATTGACCTGTCTTTGGATTAACTAATCCTGTCTTTTTCTTCTTCCAGTCCTATGTAAAACATATTCAATGAGTTCTTAATTTGAGAGAGTTTACTTAATATTTCTAGAATTCTTAATCATTTCAAAGATTCCAATTCTATGTTTAAATACTTTTTGCGGGGGGTGCCTGGGTGGTTCAGTTGGTTAAGCATCCAACTCTTGATTTCAGCATAGGTGATGATCTCACAGTCGTGGGATTCAACCCCGTGTTGGGGCTCCACACTGGGCATGGAACCTGCTTAAGCCTCTCTCTCTCCCTCTGCCCTTCCCTCACTCATGTTCACTCCCTCCTTAGATAGATAGATTAGATTGATAGATAGATAGATGATAGATTATCTTTTCATCTACTTTTTCTATATTTTCTTCTATTCAAAGTATTTGTGATAAAGTCATGTCTTCTAGCTCTAACATCTGCACAAAACTGTTGGTCTGCTTCTATTGCCTACTTTTCCTCTTGATCCATTACATTTTTTTTGCCTGTCTCATAGTTTGGTATTGTATAATTAACACTGTATACAAAAAAGCTATAGGGGGCCCCTGGGTGGCTCAGCTGATTCAGCAACTGACTCCTGGTCTTGGCTCAGGTCATGATCTCATGGTTCATGAGTTCGAGCCCTGCGTTGGGTTCTGTGCTACAGTGTGGAGCCCGCTCAGGATTCCCTCTCTATCGCCTTCTCTCTCTACTCCTCCCCCGCCTGCACATGCTGTCTCTCTTTCTCAAAAAAATTAAATAAACTTAAAAAAAAACTATAGAGATTTATTTTTTTAATGTTTATTTATTTTTGGGAGAGAGAGAGAGAGTGGAGGAAGTGCAGAGAGAGAAGGGAACAGAGGATTCGAAGTGGGCTCTGCCCTGACAGCAGGGAGCCCAATGCAGGGCTCAAACTTACACACTGTGAGATCATGACCTGAGCCAAAGTCGGATGCTCAACCAACTGAGCCACCTAGGCGCCCCAAAAAACTATAGAGATTTAAATTGTTGTTCTTTTTCCCTCAGAAACGGTTTGTGTTTTTGTCTGTTAAGCAGACAAGTGAGGGGCTGATCATCTCAACCCAACTAAGAATGTGAGTTTCAGATTGGCTCGCACATCTAGTTAGACTCCATCCATCTATGGTTTCAAATGTCTTGAGGGCCAGACCTTCTTGTGTTTGTTGCAGACTCTCCCCTCCAGTGGAACTTTGCCTCCTAAGTGCCAGGAGACTTTGGGAAATTTCATATTGTATTTCTTGCCCAGCCCATTCCTTGAGGATGGACTTGCTACAGTTTTGATTGAGAGACTAGTGGGTCTCTTTCTCTGTCTGCTCCACCCTTAAAATTCTTGCCTTCAGAGATTTGGTGCTTTGCTCTTTAGCCTCCCACATCCTCGAGTTCAGTATCCGACAAGTATTCGAAAAGGGAGATGAGAGATAGATTCAGAGATTCCAATATAGACAGATACACAAACATCTTTTTGCATGCCCCTTCCTCTGGCACGACTTGGTCTGCAGCTGATTTCTCTCTGTCTTTGTAACTCAGCCTGTTACACTCCCCTGGCACCCAGCGAATATCCCGTGAGAGAAAATGGCTGTTTGATGATCCCATAGGTTATAATTTGTCCGTGCCAACCATCATGGATATGAAAAATTCTGTTTTCCTATGACAGCCTTTGTCAGCAAATGTCCCCAGGCAAGAAAGTAGCCAGCAGTCTCAGCCACTTCTCTAAAACTTATTTCTGTGGTGCCTGGGTGGCTCAGTCGGTTGAGCATCTGACTCTTGATTTTGGCTCAGGTCGTGATCCCAGGGTCATGGGATTGAGCCCCACGTTGGGTTCTGTGCTGGGTGTGGAGCCTGCTTAAGATTCTCTCTTTCCTTCTCCCTCTGCCCTTCTCCCCCACTTGTGCTCTCTCTTTCTCTCTCTCTCTAAAAAAAAATTATTTCTTTCTAGTCTTACATGCTTGTATAGCTCCCTAGTATCTTTAAAAATATGATTTCTCTTGGGCTTAAATTATGGAAAGAGCCTAAATGTCCATCAACTGATGAATGGATAAAGAAATTGTGGTTTATATACACAATGGAATACTACGTGGCAATGAGAAAAAATGAAATATGGCCTTTTGTAGCAACATGGATGGAACTGGAGAGTGTGATGCTAAGTGAAATAAGCCATACAGAGAAAGACAGATACCATATGGTTTCACTCTTATGTGGATCCTGAGAAACATAACAGAAACCCATGGGGGAGGGGAAGGAAAAAAAAAAAAGAGGTTAGAGTGGGAGAGAGCCAAAGCATTAGAGACTGTTAAAAACTGAGAACAAACTGAGGGTTGATGGGGGGTGGGAGGGAGGGCAGGGTGGGAGGGAGGGCAGGGTGGGTGATGGGTATTGAGGAGGGCACCTTTTGGGATGAGCACTGGGTGTTGTATGGAAACCAATTTGACAGTAAATTTCATATATTAAAAAATAAAAAAAAAAAAGAGAAAAAAAAAAATGATTTCTCTTGGGCTTTGTGCTGACAGCTCGGAGCCTGGAGCCTGCTTGGGATTCTGTGTCTCCCTCTCTCTCTCGGCCCCTCCCCTGCTTGCACTCTCTCTCTCTCTCTCTCTCTCTCTCTCTCTCTCTCTCACACACACACACACACACACACACACACACACACACAATAAATAAACATTAAAGAAATTTTTTTTTAATGATTTCTCTATGAGGCGGCTAGGTGGCTCATTCGGTTAAGCATCTAACCTCGGCAATTTGTGAGTTCGAACACTGCATCAGCCTTGCTGCTGTCAGCACAGAGCCTGCTTTGGATCCTCTTTCCCCCTCTCTCCCTGTCGCTCCCCTGCTCATGTTCCCTCTCTCAAAAATAAATAAAAAACATTATGAAAAATATGATTTCTGTAATCTCTCCTTTTCCAGTTGTGATAGCTTTCTGCTACTACCATATCATATTCAGAAGCATAAATGCTCTTGTCTCTAATGACTTTCTTTTAAATCTTAATGTGTTTTCTTATTTTTTTTTATTTTTGTAAAGTTTATTTATTTTGAGAGACAGAGAGAGAGAGCGGAGGAGAGGCAGAGAGAGAGGGAGACAGAGAAGGCTCCATGCTGTCAGTGCAGAGCCCAACACGGGTCTCAATCCAATGAACAGTGAGACCATGACCTGAGCCAAAATCAAGAGTCAGACACTTAACGAACTGAGCCACCCAGGTGCCCCTTAATATGGTTTTCAAAAAAAAAAAAAAAAAAAAAAGGAAAATATACTAAATATTAGTCCAGGTAAAAATTTTTCCTGGCATAGCATAATGTTGATTTTTACATGTGACTGAAAGGAAAACAGGACTTACTTAAAATAAACTTATTTTATAGAAAATGTAGATGAGGTGTATCAGTTCGAGAAGTAATGTGGAACAGATTTCTAATGTTCACCCATACCCATTTCTCCTCTATTCTGGGGCACAGAGGAGAGTCGTATTTCCAAGCCTTCAGGCTGGGGCAGGTGCCTACGTAAGTCCAATGGATTATAGGCACAAATGGTATGTGTCTCTTCCAGGAAGAGGCATTTAAGAGTGAGTGAGAGTTCTCTCCATGCTTCTTTTCATGGAAACCAAGGAGACGGCATGTTTACATATGGAGACACTCAGCCTGGTTCTCTAAGCCACTGCTGGGAAAAGGCAACCACTTTGGAGAGTTTCTCTCCCCGCAGTGGACTTTTCATCAGTAAGAAGGAATTTTAATGTGTTGAGTCATTGAGTTTTCTGGACATACCTACATCTCAGCATAGTCCACCTAATTAAGCTAAATATAGTAAGGAATACCTAAACTAACACAAAATCATAGCTTTTTCTCTGATTACTTGTTTTTTTTTAAATCCTGAAATTCTAATAATCTAGAAACTTTTTTTTTGGACTACTAGATATGATAGGCAATGGTTATCATAATAAATTAGTTGTAAAGGATGGTTAGTGGGGGCATCTGGGTGGCTCTGTAGGTTGAGCATCCAACTCCTGATTTTGGCTAGGGTCATAATCTCATGGCTCGTGAGATCAAGTCCCACATCAGACTCTGTGCTGCTGACAGAAAGGAGCCTGCTTGGGATTCTCTCTCCATCTCTCTCTGCCCCTCCCCAGCTTGTACGTGCTCTCTCTCTCTCTCTCTCTCTCTCTTTCTCTCCCAGTAAATAAACATTTTTTAAAAAGGATGGTTAATGAAGAATATCCTTTAATTACATGATAGGAGCGTCCTTAGGAATATTTTTTTTTCATTTTACCCTTAAGGCATATACATGAAAAGGAAAATATATCTATTTTGAGCTATGCTATATCATACCTTAAAGTAATTTTAGTGATGCAGTCTAGTATATTAACATAAGGGACTTTCCAGTCTTAAGAAATTAAAGCTATGTATTTAAAGAGGGCAGCAAATTTTAACCTTAAATCTTCCTTTTCTCATCTATCATACCATACCCTTTAGCTAAGAACACTACTTTCAAACCTCCCCTTCTCAAAGTGATCTTCCCTTCTCCCCAACCTCTCCCACCCATGTTAAACCCTACCTGAACCTACTAGAAAAGCTATTGTAAAGAACTGCTCTATAAGCTAGTGTTGCTTAATAGTGCCTCAATACAATTCTTCTTCAGTAATCTACATTCTTTTTTTTTAATTTTTTTTTACATTTATTTATTTGTGAGAGACAGAGAGAGACAGAGCATAAGTGGGGAAGGGGCAGAGAGAGAGAAGGAGACACAGAATCCGAAGCAGGCTCCAGGCTCCGAGCTGTCAGCACAGAGCCTGACGCAGGGCTCGAACCCACAAACCACGAGATCATGACCTGAGCCGAGGTCAGACGCTCAACTGACTGAGCCACGCAGGCACCCCGAGTAATCTACATTGTAATTAGAAAAATATATATTATAATCTAAAGGGATAAATCCTACTTATGAAAGTGTTACTATCATGTGTTGGTTGGAAGGGTAAGATATCAGAAGGCAAGATTGAAAATCTCCATTTTCCATCAAAATACTTTTTTGGGTGGCTGCGTATTCAATCTATACATAAAGGTCATCCTTGGGTAAAGTCATCTCTCTTGGGCAGAACTTGGTAAGTGTCTGTGATGGTTAATTCTATATGTCAACCTGACTGGGCCCCAAGGTGCCCAGATAATTGTTCAAACAATTCTGGGTATTTCTGTGGGGGTGTTTGGGATGAGGTTAATATTGAAATTGATAAAATGGATAAAGTAGATCACCTTCTGTCATGTGGATGGGCCTCATCCAATCAGTTGAAAGCCTGAATAGAACAAAAAGGCTGAGTCTCCCCCATGTAAGCGAGAATTTCTCCTGTCCGACTGCCCACGAGCTAGGACACTGGTTTTTCCCCTGCCTTAGGATTCCGACTAAAACATCAGCTTTTCCTTGGTCTTGAGCCTCTTGGCTTTTGAAACTGGAGCCACACTATCAGCTGTCCCGGGTGTCCAGCTAACTGACTGCAAATCTTGGAACTCGTCAGCCTCCATAATGGATCTAGATATACCGATGTATAGATGCAGATGTAGATATAGGTCTTCCGTTGGTTCTGTTTCTCTGGAGAAACACTATCCCATGGCATTAGAATTACACCCTGCGTGTGAACACCCTACTCTTCCAGGGTCTGCAGATTGGATGCTTATCTCACCCCCGACAACTGACTGAAAGAAATGTATAAGCGGAAGAAATAGCAAAAAAGCCAAGTGAAGCTAAAGAAGCAAATTAGTGAAGGCTTCATGTGGTTGCTTGGTTTACTGACCAAAAGGAAATAAATGTTGAGGCGATAGCAAACAATGAAGACAAATGAGACCAGGAAGAAGAAAAAAGAAAGGAGTGTAAAGGGAAGAGATAGGCAGGAAAGGCCACAGACAGCAGGAATGACAGAGATGAAAAATGACAGTGCTGGTGAGCAGCAAGCCTCCTGAGGGGAGAAAGGATTTCAGGAATATCTGGAAAAAGGCAAGGAAACACCATTTGTGACTAGAGTAGATAAGATGTTTAGAGTTAGTGAAGTCTCACTAAGCCCTATATCCACAGGAGGCATTGATGAGTATATGGATTAAATTCATAATGGAGACCTGAAGTCATTAAAAAAAGATAACCATAGGGGCGCCTGGCGGGCTCAGTCGCAAGAGCATGCACCTCTTGATCTCAGGATTTGGGAGTTCAAGCCCCATGCTGGGTGTCGAGATTACTAAAAAAAATAAACTTTAAAATGGGTGTAAGAGGGGCACCTGGGTGGCTCGGTTAAGTGTCTGATTCCTGGCTTCAGCTCACATCATGATCTATCTCATGGTTCGTGAGTTCAAGGCATGAGTAGGTCTCTGTACTGACAGCCCAGGGCCTGCTTGGGATTCTCTCTCTCTCCCTCTCTCTCTCGCTCTCTCTCTCTCTCTCCCCCCGTCTCTCTCTGCCCCTCTCCTGCTTGCTCTCTGTCTCTAAATAAATAAGTAAACTTAAAAAAACAACAACAAGTTCGTAGATACAAAGATACACAGAACAGATTTGGGGGGCGGGGAGGGTTGAGTGAAGAGGGTCAAAAGGTAGGAACTTCGATTTATAAATAAGTCATGGAGACCTAACGTACAGCATAGTGACTATAGTTAATAATACTGTATTGCATATTGGACATTGAAAAGAGTAAATCCTAAAAGTTTTCATCACAAGGTAAAAATAGGTGTGGCGACAGATGTCAACAAGACACTGTAGTGATCATTTTGCAACATATACAAATATCAAATCATTATGCTGTACACCTGAAACTAATATGTTATATGTCAATTATACCTCCATTAAAAAATAGTAAACATCATGTCTTTCAAAAAAAAAAGCAAACAGATAGCCTTCTTGGGTGGATTTGTATTTTGGCATCTATCACGTGGTGTTGTTAGTTCTGCTTTGTCCTCTATTACTGCATAACAAACCACCCAAAACATAGTGGTTTAAAACAACGATTTATTCTCCTCCTAAGTCTGTGGGTTTGTCAATCTGAGTGATTCTTCTGTGGGATTCATCTGGGATCACTCATGTGTCTGCAGTCATCTGACCACCCCACTGAAGTCCAAGATAGCCTCGGTCACATGTCTGGAACACCAGCACTGGCAAGGCGTTTCTGTTCTCCCCATAGGGCCTTTCAACCTCCAGTTAAGTTGGACTAGATTCTTCCCAACACAAAGCTCCCTTAGTCTCAAGTGCACAAATCCCAATATGGAGGCCCTTATCAAGGCCTAGCGTGGGTCATGCTTGCCAGTGTCCCATTGGCCCAAGCAGGTCACATGACCAAATCCAGAGTCAGTCGGGGAAGGCCCACATAAAGGCAACAGTATCAGGTTGACTTATTATACGAATGTACCAACATCCAGGATAAACTTAAGAATTTAGGAAATCGATAGCATTCCCATTACTTAATACTTGCCTGATGTCCACAGTCCATAATTCACATGTGAGTAGTAGTACTCCCTAGGGAGAATTTTATACATTTTAGATATTTTGAATGTGCTAGTGAAATATAGCCAGAAAATGAACATTTGAAATGTATATTGTTTTATTACGAACTAGGTACCTTGTTATATTGTAGTCCGACCATTATGTTGATTTTTATAAAAATATCAGGAGCAAGTAGGTTTTATTATCCATGAGTTTTCTTTCAGAATAGTAAAGTTACATTACAAAATACTTAGACGAGGCAGTGTTGGGGGCCCATATTTGTGAAACGTACTAGTTCAGCTTGACTGCTTAACGACGAGCCTTCAGTTATTTTCAAACCCTGCTAGCCAGATTAAGTGTCACTAAATTATTTTTTTTCAATAGGTATTGGTAATTTTTATTTCTGTTTTGAGACTAGGACAGAAAACATACTGGGGGGCGGGGGGATCTCTTGTTTCAGGAAGCAGTGCAAAAATGTCAAACCTTGCTTTGCCAGACTCTCCCCTTCTCCAAGACCCCCACACCGTCTCAACCGCCCTCCTTGGCACGGTGAATTTACTTCTAGATCGTTGTTCGAATTGTGAACTTATACAACAATACCAGCTCGCGGGTATAACAGAACAGATGGTGCAGCTCCCGAGCCCGGCAGCTGGAAGGGACCCGGGCTGCGCTCGGCACACAGTAGGGGCACCATAAACGTTGATTGACTGAGTTCATCGCGGCGGTTGACGCGGAGCCCTCCCGTCACCAGGCAGTGTCCTTATCTCTCTCCAAGCCCACACCCCTGGCCCGAGAGGCGGTGAGCTCTGAGCAGATGGCGACTCCCGGGTGCCAGGTGTGCGGCGCGTACGGCTCGGGACCCGGCACTGAGTTCTTTGGTCCCGGCCCCACCCGACCCCTCCCGTCCCACGAGCTCCCCCACCGCCGCGGCCTGCGGCACACGGGCTGTCGGGCGGGAGCGGGACGCCGGGAGGGGAGGGCCGGGAACAAGGAGATCGGTGCCTGGCGGAGCCCGTGCGTCCCGCTCCCACCGCCCGCCACGCGCCCCCACCCCCTCCTCCGACCCGCGTCACTTGGCCGCCCGTGCTGTCTCCGAGCCTTCCCACCTCCCCGCTTTGCGATCAAGCGCCTTTCTTCCTCCCCCTCCCCTCTTCTTATCTGACATTTGCTCGCCCGTCTCTGCCCACTCCCCAGCGGCTCTCCCTCTCTGGCAGACGCGCCCTAGCCCGCCCTCGCACAACCTCCAATCGCAGGTCAGCTGGTTTGCCAACGTCGGCCGAGGGTTGCTCTCTGCTTTAAGCGTTTTTCCATGAGTGAAATCGGCCGCTTTCCCCACCGGGCTCCTGCTGTAATTGCTTCTACTGGGCTGTTGGGGGTGGGGATCCCGTGGGTGCGCTCCCGTCCACACCGCACGCTAGGGTTCCTGGGATAGTTTCGGGGTACCCGGGAGCGAGGAGGTAGCCCCGCCGCCGCCCACGACGCTTCCTCTCAGGCCGGGCTACCGCGGGTGCCCTGCCAATCCGAGGGGGACAAAGCGAGCCGAGCCCCTGCTGCTTCCCAGTCACCGCGCCTGGGGCGCAGCCTCCACCAGCTACCCGCCCGCTAGAAGCTCCCTCCTCCCTGACCTGAAACCGGGAACTGAATCCCTGGGGGTTTCGGGTGCGCCCCCCCCCCCCCCCCGCCGGGCGAGGGCGCCTCTGCCGCGCCGGGGACTCCCCACCCCGCTCCCGCCCTTCCCGCACCCGCGAGGGGCGAGGGAGGGCACTGAGGCACTCCCGCCCCTGCGAAGGCCCGGGGGCTCGGGGAAACGCTTGAGGATTGGGGTGCAACCAACTGTTCCCCCTCCCGCCCCCCCCCGCACACGCCCCTCGCCGTCCGGCGCTTTCCTCGCCTAGCCCGCCGCGCGCGCACGCGCCCCGCTCGGGCGCCCCGCACGACCCGGCGGCTGCGAGCTCCACGGGGCCTCAGCCCGCAGGGACCCGGGCGCGGGGTCCGCGCGTCGCCCGCCGGCCCGAGCGCGGGCTCCCGACGCAGCGCGCGCACAGAGCACGTCGGCGTGCAGAGCGGAGGTCGTGGGCCGCGGGGTGGGGGGGTGGGGGGGGGGGGTGGCGGCTGTCGGTTCCGGTCAGCGACGGAACTGGGCGGCACCGCCGAGGGCCTGGCCGGCTCGGGGGCGGGGGGCGGCGCGCGGGGGAACCCCCCTCCCCGCAGCCCCGGCCAGTCACAACTTCAAAGGAGGGCCGGGAGCGCGCGCGCGGGGAGGCGGGGCGCGTCTTCCCTCGGGCCGCGTGTGCGCGCGCGCGTCTTCGGCTCCTTCCCCGGTCGTGGAGCCTCCACGGAAGACGGGCGTGAAAACGCTGCAGACAGGACCGCCTGAAACATGTTTACAGTAGGAGAGACTGTCCTCCAAAAGCACCGCCTGGGTCCATTCCAGTCTATTTGTTCCCTGTAACTAACCGAAAGGCGAGGCGCGGCCGCGGCGGCGGAAGGAGGCTGGGCACCACGACCGGTCGCCCCGGCCTCGCCGAGCTGCGCGCCGCCGAGCGCGGCGTCCCGGCCCGCGGGAAACCATGTTTTAAGGAGGCGGGGTGGCCTCTGCGCGCCCTTAAGTACTGCGCGCCGTTCCTCCGAAGCCGCTGTGCAAAACGGAGAGCGGCCGGCGGGGACGCTGCGTTCGGACCCGTGCCCGCTGCAGCAGGATGATGCGGGGGCACGGATCATGTCCCGGGTTCAGTTACCGTGTCCAAACGCGAGGCCAGCCCTGGCTTCCCCGGTCTCCGCGAGCATCTGACAAGTGGACGCGAGGAGGCGGTGGGCGGCCTTAAGTCTTGACTTATGGGGGGGAAATCATCTGAATTCGCCGACACACCCTAGTAACGGCTGATCGTTTAAACTGCTACCTAAGGCAGGCAGAGTAGTGGATGGAGGATGATAGGGGTGCGGGAGGGGGAGGGGGAGGGGGAGGAGGAGGAGGGGACGAAGAAAGAAGTCTGACCATCCCCACGTTTTCCCACGTCTGCTCGCGGGCGCAGGGAGGCTCAGCGCTGCCACCTGGCGGCCGCTCCTCCCCGGGTTGGGAGCCCGCTGGCCGCCGAGCACTCCCAGACTCCGGTGGGTGTGCCCCGCCTGGGCCTCGCCGAAAGCAGCAGCAGCTCGAATTCATGCTTCAGAATTCATACTCCAGCGGCCCAGGCAAACGCTCGTTTTCCGCTTGTCCTCGTGAGACGACGGAAAGGGAAGGAAAGGAAAAGTGACTTGGTATGGCCATCGAGTGCTTACTTAATCCTACCAGGCGCTACTCGCTGGTGAGGAGGGGTGAGAAAGTGGTAAAAAAAATTATTAGAGACTCTTACCTCTTAGCTTATTCTGGAAGTAAAATAAATCATGGATTTCATTTTGCCCCAGACTCCCTATTTTGCTCTTTTGTAAATATGAGTTACTTCCATGTTATGTTTTCAATACAAACCCTGAAAGGGAAGTCCGGTTCTCATACAACTTCATGAAGTGGGAGTTGTAATTTGTCTACTTGATTGAGAAGTAAATCAGCCTCCGTTGGAGGGTTCTTTTCCCTCGAGTGTGCAACAGAAAACGCTGGGCCTTTCAGTTGGCAAAGTCCAATGACATCAGATTTCCCAGGGCTGCTCCCGGCCCGCTAAAGTAACAAACACGGGGGTTCCCCACCCCCTTTATTTCATTTGAACTGAACACTTGTCAGACCAGCTCCCACAGTCACGGTTTCTATAACCAACGCAAGGCAAAAATCTTGCAAATCAGTGCAAATCCAGGAGATTTGTTAAAGTAATTTCCCTTCAGTTCCCACCCACCCCCCCGCCCTGTCCCCCACCGCCCCCGCACCATGCCATAGGCATATAATAAACATTGAGATGGAATCTTATTTCCATCTATACCCCATCCCATTTTATGGATGTGAGATTCTATGTTGTACAGGTATGTGAGAGCAGAAGAAATGAATTAGCAGATATTACATCTCAAATAGAATTCCATTATTTAATGGAAAAGATAATTTACCTTCATTCAAAATTTGAATCGTCTAACATCAGTGCTAACAAAGACAATTCGTTTATTCTAAAATAGGGTGGGGTTTTTGTCTGGTTTTGCTTTTTGCAAAATTGTCTTGGTTTACTGTTAATATGGCTTAAAGAGTAGCATTAAGAATTCCTTCATGTGCTGCAAAGCCAGCAGAGGGATCACTGAGTACTGATTTACAAGGGGCCACCAAATATTTGGTATTTGGGGAAAAAACATCAGTAATGTCGAACTGGTTACAAAGCATATGAAGTTAGGTAATGAGAACACAGAGGTCTCTTCTCGTTACTTGGTATTGAGAGGCCCGATACATTCCAGCATGCACGTGGTGAGAAAGAGGACTTTAATAAAAGCCATTTGTCAAATGTTTTCTTCCATTTGAAAAGAAATAGTGACATCGAAGAACAAACCTACTTTAGAGGTCTCAGCATTCATATATACTATAATCATGTTATAAAGTCAATGGAAATTACGAATACCTTAGTTCTTCAGTTCTAAGAACCTTTTTTTTTGTTTGTTTTCAACATCTCTAAGATATCTTACAACTGAGGGGATGTCACAGCTTCATTGGCAATTTTTCTTCCTTAGTTGCATGTAACAGTGGCGTGTCTTAAAAGCTACTGGATTTGTTAAAATAAAGAAAATACATCTCACAATACAAATAGGCCGGTGGCTATCTTTTTAGTATATACTTTTAAAAACCTGTGTGTAAGTAATGCACCTGGCTGGCTGAGTCCATGGAGCCCACCACTCTTGACCTCGGGTTGTAAGTTTGAGCCCCACGTTGGGCGTAAAGATTGCTTAAACATAAAAATCTTAAATTGTTTTAATTTTAAAATGTTTAAAAATTAAAAACCCATGTGATTTCAGCATAAACAAAATGACTAGGCCCACTTTGATTAAGTCCCACTTGCCCCCATACTTTTCAGTGGTGGGAGCAGAAATGGTTTCAGAAATGTAATCACTTACATTGCCAGTCGTCTTGACTGAATGATCACAAACTAGCTATGCTCTCAAATCATTAGTTGGTATAAATCCCAAAATAAATATATTTATTCCCTTTTTTTATTCTAGTGAAGATACTTTTATACATAAATTACATGTATAAAATACATATACCTGTATATATTTGTGTACATACATGTATACAACTGTATGTATACTCTTAAGAGGTAATTTTTATGTCAGAGTATAACATTTAGGATTGCTGGGGTTTTTGAGTGTGCATACCCAAGAAAAGAAAACGCATGATGAAACACCCAACTTTGTTATATGCAAAAAAAAAAAAAAAGGTTTTTTGTTTAAGATTTGTTCCCCCTTCTAAAAGAAAAAGAATATAACTTGGGTAGGTAGTGGCCAAGAATGAGTTGCTTTTACTCAGAAAACATTCTTGCTTGGGTTGATCCTTGAAGATCCAGTCAGATGTCTCCAAAGGGTGTTATTTACAGTAAAATTCTAAATCTGACAACCTGGGCCTCTCGCCAGCTACATACTTTAAAAGTTTGACAAGATAAATAGAAATCTGCTGCCTCCCACTAGTCTGATCTGAATCAAAAGCTCACTTTATTACGTTGGGTTGGCCCTACCTAACCACCTATCCCTGGCCTGTAGAAAAACAGTTTAAGGAAAGACCAATTTTTACTTGAACCCTAATTTTCACACCTTGTGGTAGAGATCATTTTTGTGGCCAAATAAACATATATTCTGATCACCCTTGTACCTTTCCTCTGCCACACTCTCCACAATAGTCCTCACTTTCTTTTAAAATGATTAAGACAACAGGATTGCCACTATTGTCCTTGTATGGGTCACATCCATACTCTGATTACTTTTCAAGTCAGCGACCATCCTCAGCGTGCCTGGCTGGCTCAGTCCGTGATCTGAGTTCAAGCCTCACCGTGGGTGTGGAGACTACTTTAAAAAAATCAGTGAGCATCCACAATTTTAGTTTCTTGAACAACAAAATGCTGCCTCTATTAGAAGGAGTATCTCTGGCATTGAATTACCAAGAGAAGGATAATAACATTCACTGGGGGCTTACAATGCATCAAACTCATTGAACCCTCACAACAACCCTATATGAAGTAGCTCCTAGTGTTCCCATATCACAGATGCGGAAGACTGAGACTTAATCATATGCCCAGAGTACAAAACCAAGTAAGAAGGACTAGCATCTAGGTCTAACATAAATCCAGAGGCCCCACTGTCTTCTGCCACAAGTTACCACCTCCTTCTTTCCCTCTGCCTTGGCCTTTTAGCTCCATTTGATTCAAGTAACATAGAAGCAACGTAGGAAGAATATTTAAGAGGAAAAATATATATAAGAAAGAACCCTTCTTAAAGGGTTGGGGCGGGGTGGGGGGGGGAGAAGGGAGGAGAGTGAAGCAACCTTGAATTTTGAAAATGTGGGAAACAAATATTGAGAAAGTAAATCGATTCCAATCCTTTACTCAACATTATCATCCTATACAAAACTCTATGGAAATTCTGCCATTAAGTATGGAACACTGCCTAATGTGTACCAGTGGAGAGCTCCTCTGTTTGGGCTATCTAGGATTTACAGGGGGGTTTAAATCGTTAAATAACCATAGTTAACCCCTGTTTGGTTAAGAGAGCAAGCAGTTGTTGCAAAAATTCCTCTCCTCTGCCTTCCACAAACAGAACAAAAATTGCTCTGAAGGGATTTACACAATACATCAACATCTGTGCTGTACCTAGAGTTGTTAAAATAATTGTGATGACAGGTGTCTAGGTACCACTTTCTTAATGGTTTTCAATATCCATTGATTTATTGTTGTGGCTTTCCTTCCCCCTTTTACATCCTTGGCTTTATGAAGGATCCGAGGAACAGATTTTGCACTAGAGGCTGATTCTTTATTCCAGTACTGAAAAGAACTAATAAAAATAATCACTTGGCTTTTAAGCAGAAAGCTTCCATTTACAGTATTTCACCCTTACTCCCCCCCCACACACACACACTTCCAAGCCCCTTGTTATCTAACATAATGGTTAGAATACATTTCCGTCTCTCCCCTTAATAATTTCATGCATTAACATCCTCTTTACACCACACACACACACACACACACACACACACGCACGCACGCACGCACACACACACACACACAGAGCAAAAGGAAAAAAAGGCAGCAGAAATCTCAGCTGTACTTCTAGCCCTTTTAAAAAGTTTGCTCTGTAAATTGGAATGAGGTCAGATTTGGAGCTTCTCATTGCACGCGGAGATTATTATTGCATCGGGTTCCAAGCCAATGGGAAGCCCGGGGGAGGGGCTTGGCACGAGGAAGCGTTGGTTACAGCGGCTGATTGGCCGTGGCCAAGACTGTGAAAGGATAAAGAGGCGCGAGGCGGAATTGGGGTCTGCTCTAAGCTGCAGCAAGAGAAACTGTGTGAGGGGAAGAGGCCTGTTTCGCTCCCGGGTCTCTAGTTCTTGCACGCTCTTTAAGAGTCTGCATTAGAGGAACTCTGCCATTACCAGCTCCCTTCTTGCAGAAGGGAGGGGGAAACATACATTTATTCATGCCAGTCTGTTGCACGAAGGCTTTTTGGCTTCCTACCTTGCAACAAAATAATTGCACAAACTCCTTAGTGCCGATTCCGCCCACAGAGAGTCCTGGAGCCAGAGTCTTTTTTGCTTTGCATTGTAGGAAAGGGACTAAGTGATAGAGACTATGTCGCTTTCCTGAGCTCCTGAGAGAGCGCTCGTGAACTGGAACCAACTGCTTCAGGGGAAGAAAAAAAAAAAAAAAAAAAAAAGACTTGCCTGGGAGGCGGCGAGAAACTTGCACTGGAAGCTTCAGCAACCAGCATTCAAGAAACTCCTCTCCACTTTAGCACGGTCTCCAGACTCAGAGCCGAGAGACAGAGCAAACTGCGGCGCGGTGAGAGAGAGAGAAAGCGAGAGCCAGAGGAGAGGGAGGGAGAGACTCTCCAGCCTGGGAACTATAACTCCTCTGCAAGAGGCAGACTACTCCTTCCCCGCATCTTTGGGAGACTTTTCTCTCTTCGCCCAACGCCGCCCCGGCGAGGAGTGGAGGGGCCCGCACGGCCGCCGCGCGCTTTCTCCCGCTCGGCGTGTGCTTGGCCCGGGGAGCCGGGAGGGCCCGGCGATCGCGCCGCGGCCGCCGCGAGGGTGTGAGCGCGCGTGGGCGCCCGCCGAGCCGGGGCCATGGTGCAGCAAACCAACAACGCCGAGAACACGGAAGCGCTGCTGGCGGGCGAGAGCTCGGACTCGGGCGCCGGCCTCGAGCTGGGCATCGCCTCCTCCCCCACGCCCGGCTCCACCGCCTCCACGGGCGGCAAGGCCGACGACCCGAGCTGGTGCAAGACGCCGAGCGGGCACATCAAGCGACCCATGAACGCCTTCATGGTGTGGTCGCAGATCGAGCGGCGCAAGATCATGGAGCAGTCGCCCGACATGCACAACGCCGAGATCTCCAAGCGGCTGGGCAAACGCTGGAAGCTGCTCAAAGACAGCGACAAGATCCCTTTCATTCGGGAGGCGGAGCGGCTGCGCCTCAAGCACATGGCTGACTACCCCGACTACAAGTACCGGCCCAGGAAGAAGGTGAAGTCCGGCAACGCCAACTCCAGCGCCTCGGCCGCCGCCTCCTCCAAGCCGGGGGAGAAGGGAGACAAGGTCGGTGGCGGGGGCGGCCACGGGGGCGGCGGCGGCGGCGGCGGGAGCGGCAACGCGGGGGGAGGAGGCGGCGGCGCGAGCGGCGGCGGCGCCAACTCCAAACCCGCGCAGAAAAAGAGCTGCGGCTCCAAAGTGGCGGGCGGCGCGGGCGGCGGGGTCAGCAAGCCGCACGCCAAGCTCATCCTGGCGGGCGGCGGCGGCGGCGGCGGCGGGAAGGCGGCGGCCGCGGGCGCCTCCTCCTCCTTCGCGGCCGAGCAGGCGGGGGCCGCTGCCCTGCTGCCCCTGGGCGCCGCCGCGGCCGCCGCCGACCACCACTCGCTGTACAAGGCGCGGACTCCCAGCGCGGCCGCCTCGGCCTCCGCGGCCGCCTCCGCCGCGCCGGGCCTGGCGGCCCCGGGCAAGCACCTGGCCGACAAGAAGGTGAAGCGCGTCTACCTGTTCGGAGGCCTGGGCGCGTCCTCGTCGCCCGCGGGCGGCGTGGGCGCGGGCGCCGACCCCAGCGACCCCCTGGGCCTGTACGAGGAGGGGGGCGCGGGCTGCTCGCCCGACGGGCCGAGCCTGAGCGGCCGCAGCAGCGCCGCGTCGTCGCCGGCCGCCGGCCGCTCGCCCGCCGACCACCGCAGCTACGCCAGCCTGCGCGCCGCCTCGCCCGCCCCGTCCAGCGCGCCGTCGCACGCGTCCTCGTCGGCCTCGTCCCACTCGTCGTCGTCCTCGTCGTCGGGCTCCTCGTCCTCCGACGACGAGTTCGAAGACGACCTGCTCGACCTGAACCCCAGCTCAAACTTTGAGAGCATGTCCCTGGGCAGCTTCAGCTCGTCGTCGGCGCTGGACCGGGACCTGGATTTTAACTTCGAGCCCGGCTCCGGCTCGCACTTCGAGTTCCCGGACTACTGCACGCCCGAGGTGAGCGAGATGATCTCGGGAGACTGGCTGGAGTCCAGCATCTCCAACCTGGTCTTCACCTACTGAGAGGGGGGCGCGCGCGCGCGCGGGCCGGGAGCAGAGGGCCGGGTTGGGGGGGGTGGGGGAGAGGAAAACAAAGAGAGCGAGAGAGAGCGAGAGAAGTGGACAGAGGAAGAGTTGGAAGAGAAAAGGGAAAATTGAAAAAAAAAAAAAAAAAAAGGAAAAGATTAAAAAAAAAAAAAAAGCGAGCAGGGCCGGCTTGGGCCGCGTCGCGGTCGCGGGAGAAAGCGCGGCGGCGTTTTGGGGACCCGCGCTCCCATCCCCCAGCTGCCCGGCCGCGGGGACGCGGAGGAGGCGGCGGGGAGACGGGGTGGGGGGGGCGACCTTTTATTGTTCTTGATGTTGTTGTTGATGGCAAAAAAGCTACTTGGAGTTTCCTCCCCTTTGCCCGAAGAGACACCCCCACACACCCCCCCCACTTCCAACGAGCTTCCGGACTTGTCTGCTGCTCCCCCAGCAAGAAGCCGACTTGATAGTTTTTTCTAGAGACTGAAGGAATCTCGTCCCTTTCTCATCGCCCCCTTGCTGTTTTTGCTTTATTTTATCTCATTTCTTGATCGAGAGAGGAGGGGGAAAAAACAACAACAAAAAAAAGAAAAAGAAAAAAGAAAGCAAAGAAAAGAAAGAAACCCAACGCGCCCCCGGGGATTTAGTTCTCAGCACCCCCGCCACCCCCCTCCCCCTGAAGAAGACAGAAGGCTCCGGGCGTGGAATTGGACCGAAGGCTGATCTTTTGGGGGGTCGCGCAGGCTCGAGAAGCGCCGGGACTGAGAGACTCCACGCTGGCGGATTCCCGTTTTGCTGGGTTTTGCCTCCTTTTTTACTTTTTTTCCCTTTCTTTCTTCTTTCCTTCCTTCCTTCCTTCCTTTTTTTTTTTTTTTTTCCTTGCCCCCTCCCGCAGCCGGAGGAGGAGGTGATGCGGAGAGCCCGGTGGGGAGCCCGGCGAGGGGCGCGGGTCGGGACGCGGGGTAGGGGGCTGCGGAGGAACTGGGACGGGTGTGCACGCTCGGGGAGCAGGTGGCGCGTCCCGGCGGCCCCCGCCCCGCGCATCCCCGCAATCAGAGAGGTGAGACTGGGCGGCCCGCGGGCGTGCAGGAGCGCGGACTGTTTGATGTGGTACCGGGGGGCCGTGGAGGGGCGAGTGGTTTCGGGCGGGGGGAAAAAAAAGAGGTTTTTTTCTTCTCTTAATCGGAATCGTGATGGTGTTGGATTATTTCACTGGTGGGGTTAATATAGCATGTTATCCTGTCTATCTTTTAAAGATTTCTGTATAAGACTGTTGAGCAGTTTTTAAAATAGTGTAGGATAATATAAAAAGCAGATAGATGGCGCTATGTTTGATTCCTACAACAAAATTATCACCAGCTTTTTTTCATTCTTAACTCTTTAAAGGATTCAAACGCAACTCAAATCTGTGCTGGACTTTAAGAAAGAAAGAAAAAAAACCACAATTCAGGACCAAATTTTTTCTCAGTGTGTATGTGTTTATTCCTTATAGGTGTAAATGAGAAGACGTGTTTTTTTCCCTCACCGATGCTTCATCCTCGTATTTTTTTTTTCCTTGTAAATGTAATCAGATGCCATTTTATATGTGGACGTATTTATACTGGCCAAACATTTTTCTTTTCTTATTTTGTCCCTTTTTTACTTTAACCTTTTCGTTTGCTTTCTTTTTTTTACTTCCTTTCTTCCTTCCTTTTTTTTTTTCTTTTGTTTTTGTTGGATTTTTTGGTTTTTGGTTTGTTTTTTTGTTTTGTTTTTTTGGGTTTTTTTTGGTAGTTTGTTGTTACCCACGCCATTTTACGTCTCCTTCACTGAAGGGCTAGAGTTTTAACTTTTAATTTTTTATATTTAAATGTAGACTTTTGACACTTTTAAAAAACAAAAAAAGACAAGAGAGATGAAAACGTTTGATTATTTTCTCAGTGTATTTTTGTAAAAAATATATAAAGGGGGTGTTAATCGGTGTAAATCGCTGTTTGGATTTCCTGATTTTATAATAGGGCGGCTGGTTAATATCTCACACAGTTTAAAGAATCAGCCCCTGATTTCTCCATGTTTACACTTCAATCTGCAGGCTTCTTAAAGTGACAGTATCCCTTATCCTGCCACCAGTGTCCACCCTTTGACCCCAGTCTTATAAAAAAGGGGGGGGGGGAGAATTAGCCAAACACTGTACGCTTTTCAGAAAAAACAAAATTTTTTAAATAAAAACTGTTCTGTCCAGAGGCTTTAAAACTGGTGCATTTACAGCAAAAAGGGATCCTGTAGCTTTAACTTGTAAACCACATCTTTTTTGCACTTTTTTTATAAGCAAAAACGTGCCGTTTAAACCACTGGATCTATCTAAATGCCGATTTGAGTTCGCGACACTATGTACTGCGTTTTTCATTCTTGTATTTGACTATTTAATCCTTTCTACTTGTCGCTAAATATAATTGTTTTAGTCTTATGGCATGATGATAGCATATGTGTTCAGGTTTATAGCTGTTGTGTTTAAAGATTGAAAAAAGTGGAAAACATCTTTGTACATTTAAGTCTGTATTATAATAAGCAAAAAGATTGTGTGTATGTATGTTTAATATAACATGACAGGCACTAGGACGTCTGCCTTTTTGAGGCAGTTCCGTTAAGGGTTTTTGTTTTTAAACTTTTTTTTGCCATCCATCCTGTGCAATATGCCGTGTAGAATATTTGTCTTAAAATTCAAGGCCACAAAAACAATGTTTTGGGGGAAAAAGAAAGAAAAAAATCATGCCAGCTAATCATGTCAAGTTCACTGCCTGTCAGATTGTTGATATATACCTTCTGTAAATAACTTTTTTTGAGAAGGAAATAAAATCAGCTGGAACTGAACCCTAAATCTCGACTTTTGTCATTATTATTAGACCCAAAGCCTCTAAGATTGGGAGGGCCCCCATCTGCCTTAGCTGTGAAACAAGTAAGTTCTCCCAGGACTGCCTGTTCAATGCGACCTTACTGGGGAACAAGAAGTTCCTCTTGGCCAGATTTGGCAGGCCCTGACCGTGAAATGACGGCGTCCGCTGAATACGTGTCAACTCTGCACGCTTTCTAGGAATTTTCTGATTTTTACATTTAAATAAATGCCGTTTGTCTTGAAATTTTAAAAGGAGGGGGAAGGGCAATGTGGACAGAATCCTTTACAGACAAAAACTGGCCGGCTGCTCTTTTTTTTTTTTTTTTTTTTTTTTTTTTTTTTCTCTAAGCCTTCTGTTCCTAAAGCTGCTTTATCCGCGACTTACCCCAGCTCGCTAACCATCCAGCAGTGGCTAGAATTGTTTTCCACAGATTAAGAACACACGAGCCTGTTAAATGATCGCCCTGTTTTGGAGGAGGAAGCCATCAGTGATTTTGAAATGGAAAGGGATCCATTTTTTGCCTAGAAGCAGAAAGGTTCGTGTGGTGCTAAAAAGTCTCCATTTTGTGCCATGCCCATTTTGTGGGTTATTAATGTAAGTGAAATGCAACAATAGAGATGAACTGGAGAAGTTGGCTTCCTGAAGGCCGAAGGGAAACCCAACCCCCACTCTGGATCTGTGAATAGCACGCTTTCACCTAGTGGAGATTTATACTTTTTATATGTGTCTGGCACAGCAGTATTACTGAGACCTGTATGCAGGGGGGGTGGGGGGGGTGGGGGAGAAAACAGGCCCATTAGTGCTGGCTTGGAAGCTGCATCTTGCTAAGTAGCACTATTTCCTGTTTACTTTGAGAGTTAACTATTGCCATTAACTAACAAAACCTGTCCTTACTTCCAAACCGTTGGTTGATTAAAAATGTGTGCTGTGTGTGTTTTCTAGTTTTCTAGCCCTGGAGAGGTGGAGTTAATACGCAGACATGTTTGGAAGTAACCCTTTCAGCCATCAGGATGGCTTGTACGTAAAGCAATATCCTTCATCCTAGAAGAAGAGGTTTTTGGAGGCGAGTCCAAAACGTGCACATTTTGTTGTTCAGTGAAGAGCAGGCAATCTCTGCCTCCAAAATAGTGTAACTGTTGTGTTTCAATATAATTTCACCTTTTCAAGATGATTATAGATACTAGTTTCCAATTTTTTTTTTTTTTTTTTTGCATTTTTCCAATAGAGTTGTTTTCGTTGCATTTGTATACTGAAACTGTGAGATCTCATTTTTTTTAAAGAAGACCTTAAAACCATATGGCATCTTAAGTCTCTTCAAAAACCTTTGCAGGGGGAGGGGGAGCTCCTTTTATAAAGTGCTTAAATTTAATTTTTGTTCATTGTAGTTATGATGATTGTTTAGTTTTTTCAGATCCAAAGTATCAAAACCTTGACATAAATGAAGCCTATATGAGGCACTTTTTTTATATTTTATTTTGTAGGGTTCTCCTAGAACTATATATTTTTCCTGTATTTTCCATGTGAGGGCATATGCTTTAAATGTTTTCTTTAAGAATTTTGGTAATGTTCCTTTAAAAATGAAAGCTTAAGTGTGTGTCCTTCTTAGCAGGTGATAGAATAAGGTGTAAGAAACATTTTTGTACTTTAAGCAGTTTTCATTCGTAAGGATACTAACGTGTTGGATGGTACAAGGCATAAAAAACCTGAGAAACCAAACAGTTTAGTATGGCTTTTTCTTTCAGAGAATTTGGATCAACAGAAAGGAATAAATTTCAGATTTTCTTTTAAGACTATCAAACTATTTTTCTTTAAAGACAGTGCTGCGGGGGAGGCAGGGGGCCTAGGCAGCTCAGTCAGTTGAGCTTCTGACTTCTGCGCTCAGGTCGCGATCTCGCGTTTTGTGGGTTCGAGCCCCACATCGGGCTGTGTGCTGACGGCTCTGAGCCTGGAGCCTGCTTCGGATTCTGTGTCTCCCTCCCTCTCCGCCCCTCCCCCACTCACACTCTGTCTCCCTCAAAAATAAGTATTAAAGAAATATTTTTTGATTAAAAAAGACACTGCTTCGGGCCCTTGTGCTCCATCAGAAATGTGCATCACTTAGTACACTTGCTGATGTAACTTCTGTCACTTCCTAGTTGAGTACCTACAAGTGCCAAGAAAAAAATACAGAGCCTGTAAGCTGATACAGTAGTAGGCGGGGTGCCTAAAATGGCTTCTTCCAGCTGCTCTAGGGACTGGCCTGGGGGTGCTGGAGACATTAAAGGGTCCTAAAGAAAGTGAAAGCAAAGGGTTGGGAAGTGAATGTCAACATTTACTGAGTATTTCCTGTATTTATAGTGTACTCATGAATTAGAAAACATGGTTTGGGGAATGCCAGGGGTCAGAAAGCTTCATCAAAATTTAAAACAATTTAAGGATCCCAAGGAAGCATTGGAAAGATCCCTGTATCCAAGAAAACCAAGAATTCTGCTAGAAATGTAAGTGTATCTTACCCATGTGAATTTCTCAGGGTGAAAGATTGATCTGCTTTATTTTTCTTCTGGTTTTGTTTTACACCCACTTTTTCTCCTCCTTTGAGGCCTATAAACTACTTTTTAAACCCGTAGTTGCTAACCTCCACCCCTACCCCTCCTATCCATCCTGAAAAATGAATCTCCATATACATTTCTAGATCTTTACTCTGGCTGTCTTTCGAAAACTAGAGTGGAGAGGGTACGGTCAGAAGAAGCATCTCTAGGTATCTGCTTGGTGTTTCCGACTCTGCCCCAAATCCACCAGGCTCCCCTCTATCCAGAATAAGAATGCAAAATTCACGTGCTGCCATTTAAGGCCCTGCACAAAATGGTCTTAGCCCCCCTTTCCAGTTCTCCAAAACTCCCAACGTAGCCAAACTGGCCTCTCCCATTAGACTGGAATTCTTGGAGGACTGGAACCAGGGCCTTAAATACTTCCTGTATCCCCAAATTTGCCTTCCCTGGTTCAGTTGCATATAATAAACGTTTAAGTCTCAACTTGTTGACTTTACATTTACATTGTTTCAGTGGGTCCTTAAGAGCTTCCAAAATGCTTTTGCATATTATGCTGCCTGATTATAGCAGCTGTGGTAAGCAGGGTCCGTGGACTTTGGGAAAACCAGGCTTAGAATTCTAGCTCAGGGCCTCTGATCACATTTCTTAGCCTCTTTATGCTTCAGTATTGTAATACCCGGTGAGATGCCTAGCCTACTGTAAGGGCTCATAAAATGCTAGTTCCTTACCTTACGGGTTGTTCTAGAAAAGGTAACCCATGTACAGGCCTAGTACAATGCTAGCAACATATTTTTGAAAATAAATCCCCCCAGAATCAGTGTCTTCACTACAGCAGAATTGTCTGGAAATTCTTGTTAAATGGCAGAGATTACCAAGATTATCAGACTCTGAGCTGGGGCCCTAAGAAGCCCCCCCCCCCCCCCCCGCCGCCCCATGTTTTTCCAGTGTTTCAGAATCCCTGAAACCAAAGTTTCAGATTCCTGCCCCAATGGTATGTTAGCATATTCTCCCAATAAATCCACAACAAGGGATTATGACTCCCTTTTGTTACAAGGAGAAATTGAGTTCAGAGTAGTTCAATGATTGGTCTGAGGTCATGAGGTCAGAAGTGAGCGAAAGGGCACCGGAAGCCCTTCTCGTGAGCCATAGTTCTTGTTTCCGAACTAGATGTCTTCTCCACTATAATAACAAAGAAACAGGCTTTAGCCAAGGCCTCAGGCCTGTGGGTAAGGATTCCTTCAGCCCTCCCACTTGCTAGCCGTTTCCCAAGGATGCCCTCCTGCCTTCCTGACTGAAAGAGCAAGGTTGGGTGATGAGCTAGGTTGAATATTTTGTCTATAGTCCAGTTCAAAAAAAGGTGCTCAGATAAAATGAACTCTGAGAGCGAGGCTTGGAACAAGGGACTGAGCCAGAGAATAGAAAGGCGTAAATACAGTGAGTGGGACTTCTGCTTTGCAGCCTGAAAGGCAGATTCCTGCGAGTGAGGAAACTGGGAATGATTCAGAGGAACACATTCAGCCTTTCCAGAGAAGGCTACCAGCTACCCATTCTAACCTAATGAGATTGACCGTTGGCTACAGTTAACTTGAAGGGTTTTATGGTTTCCTGCATGTGTTGTTTTCCTTCTCAATGTTAAAAAGAAGAAGAAGAAGAAAAAAAAAAAAAGCCTCACATCACCAAACGGTATTTCCCAGGGGGCTGTTTGAGGAGGCTGCCGCATTTTGGTCTGCGCCTTAGTTAACAACGCACCTCCATCCGAGTATGTCCCTGGATACAGGTGATAATAAATTTAGTCCCTTTTATTTTCTTCCGCCACTTTGAATTCAGGGCACTTGGTTTATGGAGGACGGCCAGACACGCCAGGCCTAAGTCAAGTCATGGCAGGAAGCTTCACCTAGAGACTTCCTGTACCCTGCAGACTTTTTGCTGAAGGACAGGGCTCTAACTCGTCTGCACCAATGCACGACATCGCTTTGCATCACGCGTAAGACATTCAAATGCTATTCCATTTGAGTTTTTTTGTTGTGGTTTTTAAGGATAGGACAGAAGAATCCGATGAAATATCGTCATGTAGCTTGCTTGGTTCCTTATATGTTTTCCCTAAAACATAATTCTTTGGATGAGTTTGTAAACACATACTGAATGTGCTGTTTCCGGACACAATCTGCAGTTGAAAGCCGGGAGGCAAATGAAAACCCTATTAGCAGGCTCTCTGCTTATAGTGAATGCAGTGAACGTCCGGCAGTTGTAGCCAGGTGATCGGCTAACGTGTAGGGTGCTTGTCTCCGCTTTTAGGAGAGCGAAGCAGCCAAATCTCGTTTAACAATCAATTAGCAATCATTGCATATGTGGTTAATTGCCGCCTTCTTCCCAGTGCCTGTCCTAACCTCCCCGGCTGCCAACACCTACAACCTGTGAAAATACCTCTTCTGGAACTCCTGACCTTCATCTTGGCCTCTGCTCTCTCCCTCCCCTTTCCCACACTCTCCATGTGGCCCTTTTATCTCTCTTGTTTATCCCCTGAGACACTGAATAATTTATTTGAAGTTCCTGGGAAGTGGTGGGACTTTAGTCTAAAAACACATTGCACTTTGTTCCTCCCCCTGGCAGAAGCAGGTCCAGAAGCCTGTCTTTTTTTTGTTTGTTTGTTTGTTTCCAAGATACTCAAATTAGGATATTTTGAGTAAGACTTGATTTTATTTATTTATTTTTTAAGTTTATTTATTTTGAGAGAGAGCGAGCACATGCGGGCACCAGTGGGGGAGGGGCAGAGAGGGAGAGAGAGAGAATCCCGAACGGGTTCATGCTGTCAGCACAGACCCTGATGAGGGGCTCCAACTCACAAACCATGAGATCATGACCTGAGCCACTACAGTTGGACCCCTAACTGAGCCACGCAGGCATCCCCAGAAGCCTGTCTTTGAAAGAGGTAATGCTAAATTCATTTGCAGATTGGCTAACGGTTTTAAGTTTTGGGTGAGCCCCCAATGAATCCAGATGTTGGAGGGAAAAAAAAAACGGGTGGGGGGAAGGTATTGCTGAAAGTGAAAAGTACCTTGGATCCCCCAAATAGGGCCGCCCAAAGACTCTTCCCAGATACTGTTTCAAGATGTTAAAAGGTGTGCTGTAGTCAAGGAGATTTAAAAACCGTTGAGCACTGGGTGTTGTATGAAAACCAATTTGACAATAAATTTCATAATAAAAAAAAACACGTTGCTTAGGAAAATGTCCAATTTTTAATTGTTGCAACAGTGTACGTGTGCAAATGGGAAAGTCTTTGCCGAGTAGCTCCTAGAAGTGGCATTGCTAGGTCTTAGTGCCCCAAACATAGGCTCACAGCAGTTTTCCCACCCTGGACCTGCTTAGGTGCGAAGTGTGTGCTGGGCAGAAAACCAGTGATAGGTCTAAGTGACCTAAGGTTAAAAATTAAACCAAACTGGGGAGCCTGGATGGCTCAGTCAGTTGAGCGTCCGACTTCCGTTCAGGTCATGGTCTCGAAGTCTGTGAGTTCGAGCCCCGCATCGGGCTCTATGCTGACAGCTGGAAGCCTGGAACCTGCTTCCGATTCTGTGTCTACCTCTCTCTCTGCCCCTCCCTTGCTCATGCGCTCTCTCTCTCTCTCTCTCTCTCTCTCTCAGAAATAAATAAACATTAAAAAAAAATTAAAAAATTAAACCAAACTTTGAAACTGTCATTTCCCCCAACCCCCACCCCCCCAGAGAAGGTGGATAGACTGTTAAAACAGGTAAACAGGGCTGTTGGTAAATCATTCTGTCTTCTATTCCAAGTCTCTGATAACATACGTGATTTAAAAAACACAGGGGCAGCTGGGTGGCTCAGTCGGTTGAGCGTCTGACTTCGGCTCAGGTCATGATCTCACGGTCTGTGAGTTCAAGCCCCACATCGGGCTCTGTGCTGACAGCTCAGAGCTTGCCTGCTTCGGATTCTGTGTCTCCCTCTCTCTGTGACCCTCCCCCCATTCATGCTCTGTCTCTCTCTGTCTCAAAAATAAAATAAAACATTAAAAAAAGTTACAAAACACAACAGTCACAGAAATAGCCCCCCAGAGCCCCCCATAGTGCCAAAGTGTAGGGACTGTACCACAATCAAAATGAACATGAGGACAGAGATCAACTCTCTGTCTTTTTTTTTTTTTTTTTTTTTTAGAGAGAGAGAGAGAGAAAAAGAGCACATGGGGGAGGGGCAGAGAGAGAATCCCAAGCAGGCTCCATGCTGTCAGCACAGAGCCTGATGAGGGGCTTCAACTCACAAACTGTAAGATCATGACCTGAGCCGAAATCACGAGTCAGACTCTCAAGCAGCTGAGCCACCCAGGTGCCCCTGGTCTTTTTCCTTCATTAGAACTCACCAGACTCCTCCTCATTAATGTGTTACTGGCTCTACTCTCGTTAGGCTCTGTATTTGCCAGAAGCAGGGGCTCACTGAAGTAACCTCACATCATGGGGCTTTATTTCAAAGAAACACGTGACTACCAGGGAACTAGAAATTTCATGAGAGTTCTGGAAGAAATATAATTTAAAATCCACGGCTCTAGTGAGCACTGTTAATTGGTTGCCTAATTTAGCATCAAGAAGGTGCAGATATTAATATGGATTGAGTATTCTCCCGGTTTTCCTATGTGTCTTGACTTTCTCCCAATACCAAATCCTTGATTCTTTTTTCCATATATTATCCTCGAATTCCCTTTAAAACAGAAGTTTGGGTGCCTGGTTCTTGTTTTTTGCCTTTGCTTCTGGGGTCTGAAAGTCTTAATCCTTCCTCTTACATCCTTTCTTTGTCCTCTCTTTATCCTGGGAGAGTGAGCCCAGGGTCCGCAGAGCATGTACACTTATTCCTCTACTGTCCACACCATTCTCACTGAAAACAGTTTGGTTTTTTATCTCTTTAATACACTAGGTCTTTTTTCTGTAGCCCTAATGTTGGCATGGAGGCCTGGAGTTATAAACAGTGAGGATTCAGTATACCACATTCTTCTGTTTTTTAACATTTATTTAATTTTGAGACACAGGGAGAGCGCTAGTGGGGGAGGGAGAGAGAGAGAAGAAAACAGAGGATCCGAAGCAGGTTCCCCACTGCAATGGGGGGGGGGGGGCGTTGAACACAGGAATAGTGAGATCACCACCTGAGCAAAAGTCAGCTGCTTAACCAACTGAGCCACCCAGGCGACCCAAGTATACCACATTCTGAAAGAGAGTGCCCAGTATTGTGAGCCAAAGCCCCTACTGTAATCATCCAGAGCAGAATTGATCTAATATAATTAATACTCTCCTCGCCCCACCCCACCCCCAAGTCCAAATAAGCAGAACACTAGAGACAAGGAAGGAAAAGAATCGAAAGGTCTTGAGACATCCCTGTGGGGAGCATAGGAGATCCTCATCCCATTCAAAGCCAAGTGATGGGAAGGTTCGGAGGGATTCTGCAAGGGATTCTGTACCTGTAAGAAGTGGGATTGGTATTCTCTTTGGTCATGTGCCTCATCAGGTAGCTGAGTTGGAATCGACACAAAGAGACAGAGGACGGGGGCGTCCGGGCGGCTCAGTTGGCTAAGCGTCCAACTCTGGCTCATATCATGATCTTGCAGTTCATGAGTTCGAGCGCCACGTCAGGCACTGCACTGACCACTCAGAGCCTGGAGCCTGCTTCGGATTCTCCCTCTCTCTCGGTCCCTTCCCCCGCTCACTCTCTGTCTCTGTCTCTCTGTCTCTCGCAAAAATAAATAAACATTAAAAAATTTAAGAAAAGGAGAGACAGAGGACTCTGGCAGTGGCCAGTTATGTAAAGGGATATTAGTATTGTTCCCTGTCTTTACTCCATCCCCCCAACACACTGGAGGACCTAAGTTTCAAAGTGGCTTGAGGAGAAACTGTTTTTCCCCTTCAAGCTGCTCAGCTTGGCTGCCAAGAAGAGAGGAGGTTTAAGTCAAGTTTGAGGGTGAATTTTAAAACTATGGACTTTTTATTTTGTTTTAACATTTTATTTTTAAGTAATCTCTACCCCCAACAATGGGGCTCAAACTCACGACCCCAAGACGAAGAGTCGCATGCTCTGCCGACTGAGCCAGCCAGGCGCCCTTAAAACCGTTTGGACTTCTTCATAATTGGAAATGACCAGAAAGTTATGGGCTCATACCACAATGTCGTTAGACACTCTGTTTTGGTTTTTCCCTGCACCATGATGCCAATCTTATCACACTCTACTGTCCTGGTAGAACATCCGTGTGGCAAACTGGTAAACGATATTTGGGGATGGGCGTAAGACTCCTTCATAGCTAAGTAAGAAAGGGAGTTTGTCCCATGTAGTCATCGTGAAGCCCAAAACTCACTTCTCCCTTTCTTTCCCCTTTAAACAGATGTGCTCAAAGAAAATCACACATAGACATGAAACCTGAACAGTTCCTCTTTCAACTATTTTGCATAAAAAGTTTGCTTTAAAAAATGAAAAAAAAAACACGCTTTGGGATATGATATGGAGCACTGGTCACAGAATTTTAAACTTTTTCGTTTTTATTTTTTTGAGTTTATTTATTTACTTTGGGGGAGAAAGAGAGAGAGCGGGAGGGAGGGGCAAAAAGATGGAGATTGGATCCCAAGCAGGCTCCGTGCTGTCAGCACAGAGCCTGATGCGGGGCTTGATCTCGTGACCAGAGCCGAGATCGAGGGTTGGGGGCTCAACTGACTGAGCAACACAGGCACCTCTAAACTTTGTAGATTATAAAGAAACTTGAGAGGCAGTTTGACCCACTTCCCTAGATTAATCCTGCCAAATCCCCTAATTTTCACATAATCCTGAAAAGCGGTGGTCTATACTCCCAAATTAACTGTTATTATCCAAATTGTTATTAAAACCACTGAACCCTCAGGGCGCTTGGGTGGCTCAGTCAGTTAAGCGTCCAACTTCAGCTCAGGTCATGATCTCGTGGTCAATGAGTTCGGGCCCCATGTCGGACTCTGTGCTAACAGCTCAGAGCCTGGAGCCTGGTTCAGATTCTGTGTCTCCCTCTCTCTCTGCTCCCCTCCTGCTCACACTGTCTCTCTCTCAAATAAATAGACATTTAAAAAAATTTTTTTTAAAGTGCTGAACCCTCAAAATCAAAGCCCAGTGCCTTTCCATTAGGACTACTGTTAGGTTGGTATTAGGAGAACATCAATATGATTGAAACTTTTAAATTAAATGATTCTTAGTCTCTTAACTACTAGACATACTTACATTTTAAAAACAAGATGCTAAAAACCAGTGAAGCTGTCCACTTGTGGAGGGGTGGGTAATTTGACCAAGTCAAGTGAGAACATTCAGGAAACGTGAGAGACCATCTTTAGCTAGAGGTTGGTAATTGGCTGCCATTTTGAAAGGCTCACTGACACCAGGCCTTGGGAATCTCCCAATTATTTCCCCTTTGCCTTTCAAACTCACATGTTCTCTAAAAAAGTAGGAGGGTGTTATGGTCAGCGTTCAAATGTTGCAGATACCTATTATGCTCAAATACCTTTACCTAATATATTTGAATACATATTACTAAGCAAATTGGCTGAAAGAACTTCTCAATAACTCACAAGCATTTTATTGATGAAGGCTACCCCCAAATATTTAGGGAGTGGAGAAGCCCAAGATATTCCCTTTTCCTCCATGTAAGAAGACGGACGTTTGCAGACGATGATCGCCAATTGTTTCCCCCTTTGGGCTACCATTAACGGAGGCCATAACAACTGTGGAACATTTACAGATCCCTGAAATCACTCACCTCTCGTCCTCCCTTCCCAGGTGACTGGAGCCCACTGTGGTTCTCCAACCTGTCCGCACTCATCATTCAGTCAGTCAAGGCCCTCCTCGGAGAGCATGTCCCACCCCACCCTTGATTCCTGCATGGCTCGGTCCCTTGGGAAGGAGCTCTTTTCTCTCTATCTCTGTGCCATCTCTGATTCAAGTTGGTCCATCTGGAAGTAATATTACCCAAGCGTTTACACCCGGAGCCTGGTTCTCCACAAGTGACTGCATGTTTCCTGAAACCAACTATTGGCAGCTGTTACATAGGCATTTGCTGCTTTTTAGATACCTATAATTACACCAATTATGCCAATCATTGATGTTTATAAAGGATTTAAAATTTTACACACCCAGGAAAAGTCTGTCAGAAAGCGGCATCGGAGGCAGAGGGACACCCACAGAGGGGCCTATCTGGCCATTTCAATTGCTGCTGAAACCCCCTTAAACTGAGCATCAGCAGAGTGAGTGAGGCTCTTATGAGCCTATATGTCTTAGGCAAGTGAATCCTGTCACTGGAAGAAAATTCTGTTTGGTTAAGGACCACCACAGAACTCAATCTAACTTTTATCTTTAAAGGAGGGAACAACGTGTCCAAGTTCATGAAATTAGGTTTTTGACCTCAAACTTTCTTTTTTTTAATTTTTTTTTTTTTACATTTATTTATTTTTGAGAAACAGAGTGAGACAAGGCGTGAGCGGGGGAGGGGCAGAGAGAAAAGGAGACACAGAATCGGAAGCAGGTTCCAGGCTCTGAGCTGTCAGCACAGAGCCCGACGCGGGGCTCGAACCCACAAACTGTGAGATCGTGACCTGAGCCGAAGTAGGATGCTCAACCGACTCAGCCACCCAGGTGCCCCGACCTCAAACTTTCTGAACGGCAACAGGAGGGTGAGATGGCATTCATGTCCCCGCCTCCACCTTTAGGTTCAATAAAAGGCTGGAGTGGTCAGCATGCTGAACCAGAAACCAGAGAGTGGTCCCAATGGCACCAGGTAGAGCCACATCAGGGCCTGGAGCAAAAGGAAACACTGGGCAATACCCATCCTGTGTTTATTTTTTTTTTATTTGATACTTTGGGGCGCCTGGGTGGCTCAGGTCATGATCTAATGGTCTGCGTGTTCAAGCTCCACATAGGGCTCTGCGCTGACAGCTCAGAGCCTGGAGCCTGCTTGGGATTCTCTGTCTCCCTCTCTCTCTGCCCCTCCCCTGCTCATGCTCTGTCTTTCTCTCTCAAAAATGAATAAATGTTTTTTTAAAAAGTTAAAAAAAAAACATTTGATACTTTGCTCATTATAGATTTTTGGCATTCTGATTTTTTTAATATTACATTAAGGTACTATTCTTTTTTTTTTTTTTTTTAATTTTTTTAACGTTTTATTTATTTTTGAGACAGAGAGAGACAGAGCATGAACGGGGGAGGGGCAGAGAGAGAGGGAGACACAGAATCAGAAGCAGGCTCCAGGCTCTGAGCCATCAGCCCAGAGCCTGACGCGGGGCTCGAACTCACGGACTGCGAGATCGTGACCTGAGCTGAAGTCGGCCGCTTAACCGACTGAGCCACCCAGGCACCCCAAGGTACTATTCTTCTTGATTATGGACTCTGCCCCTTATGTTCTGTGCCTGGGTGAGCTCCTTACTTGTTTCGTCCTAACCCACAGCCTGGGTTCCCGAGCATAGGTTTGGTGTGTGCTTTGCCGGCTGGGTAAATGTCCTTATATCTGAGTCTCTTTTATATGCCTGTGTTTTATGTATTTGCCATTTGCCCGGCGGCCAGCTGGGCAGAATGTAACGTATTTTTTGAGTGGAGCTCTTGAAACATTGGAACGATTGTCCTTTCATCGTTTGGTGTGTGTAAGGATCGTCTAGGGTGCTTGTTAAAAACGCAGATTTCCAGCCTTGGTGCCCAGAAATTGGGATTTACTATGCTGACGTGGAATTTGGAACTCTGCAGATCTGTGTGTTTCGATAAAACCATTTCTGATGCAGGCGGTTGCCAAACCACACCTGTTGAAACACCTCTGTTTCAGGGGATAGCTGTATTTTGCGGGTGATACTCTGTCCCACCAGCGGCAAAGGGGACTCCCGATCCCAGTGGAATAGCCGCCAAAAAAAGTAACAATAACAAAGTCACTCTCTAAGCCAGCCCTACAAGGGAAGGAGATCTAGAGCCAGAAATTTGTTACAGGACGCTGTGAGCCATCCCCAGCAGGTAGGATTTTCTGATAATTTGGCAGACATGGGATAAAACAACACATATGTACGCACTTGATGTCTAGAAACGGCTCACGTTATTGTTATTACATTTATTCCGGGTTTTTAGAGACACTTAAGACGTTCCACAGAACATCACATTCCTCTGCAAATCGCCACTCAGCCAAATTTTCTTAATTTAATAGGATTATCCCCTAATGGACTGCTTTCTCGGTGTTTCTCAAACGGAGGTATGAGGACCACCTATTTATTTTGCAAGCCGCAGATGATAAGGTCACTTTTCCTGAAAATGTTATCTGGAGCTCCCCCCACAATGCTTCTTTACAGCCTCAGGCACCTGTGGAAAGTTGCCGCATTATCTAAATCAGGATGGGAGGAATTTAATAGCAGGAGCTGATACTGACATTAATGGGGGCAGGTTCTCTGCGTCTGCGTGGATTATCTGCGGGATTTAGTTCTCACGGAGCTGGTAGGGCCTTTACCCCTAGTCGCGAGGGGCAGAATTTGAATTCAGGAAGCAGGACCCCAGCAACAGAGCCCTTCACCCCCGCACTGCAGCCAGCTTGGGAGCCCTGCTCTCTGCTCCTGGAAGCCCCAGGCTGTTCCGCTCCAGGGGAACATTCCCAAAGAGCTTATCGATGCTTCTCCCCTGGGCAGTATTTCAGGCGAGCCCCCCTCTCGGTTCTCTGTTGGACGTTTCGTATTTGTGAAAGGCCTTTGCAGACTGAGGACCCTGTCACTCGGCATAAAGCCTGCGTGTGTCTGGTGAGTCCCGAACCTTCCTAAAGTCCCCACCCCATCTTCTAGGGGGTTGGTCATGCTGATGCTGCCTGTGACCTTCCTGCCCTTCGAAATGAGGACTTCTCTCATGTGGCTGCTAAGCCTCAACACCCTTGTCTGATGCTCGCGGCACCCACCATCTATCCCACTAAAATTTTATTTCATAGTGATTTCGGCCAGAGTAGAATGACGGTGATCTTATTTCTTCAGTGGTACATACGTGGTGACCTGTCCGACCCAACTCCATGATTACTGCCCACACTGGGCAGTGCGTGAAGCATGCTCCGTGCTTGGGATTCCCTGTTATCTTCCTGGAACAAAACTGGCCCAGGACAGCTGGGTAGGTGAGTCCCCGCAATGACGGAAGAGGAAAGGAGAGGGAGAGAAGTTGCAGCCCCAGCTGGCTGTGCCTTCTGCCACAGAGAGGGGGCTTCAGGGTCTCCTGATTTCTGCTTTAGTTCTTCAGCAGACCGAGATCTTTTTACTCTCCCACCTTTTTCCTTTTTGGGGAAGTGGGGAGCAGGGATAGCGTGGGGCCAGGGTGAGTGGTAAGGGGGAGGGTGGAGAGAGAGCCTAGCCTGGGAATTATCAGAAAGGTGTGGATGGATATTTTAATTTTATGTTTGAAAGCTACCAGGGCAAAGTTAAAAGGCAAACCTAGTTTCTCTGTCCACATTCTCTAGGCACACACACACACACACACACACACACACACACACACACACACTTACACACACAGTCACTTATGCAATCCCTTATGGCATCGTGTTTCTACTGCTGTTCCCCTGTTGCATTGCCAGAAAAGGAAGGTGATATTTTGAAAGACATTTGATCCATCTAATGGAAGAGGAAGAAAACAGGGAGATGAGATCAGGGGGATTTCTGGGAAAGAAAGTGTGAAACACACGGGACAAAAGAGTGAGTCATGGGGCCAGAGGCAATCATGAGAGACCATCTGGCTCAGTGCTTCCCAATTTTTTTTTTTTAATAAAAAAGAGGTATTTGTAAGTCTTGGGGCACCTGGCTGGCTCAGCTGGTAGGCCATGCAACTCTTGATTTCAGGGTTGTAAGTTCGAGCCCCACATTGGGTGTGGAGATGATTTAAAATTAAAATCTTTAATAAAAAAAAAGATATTTGTAAAATTTTAAATTGGTGGACAATTGCTGGTTTTGCTGCATTAGGGCGGCCAGGGAGTGGTGCCGGGAGGGTGTATTTATTTATTTACCTTTGACCATGAACATTTGTGCAGAGACTGAGGTAGGACATTATATTTTGGCCAAGGCATCTGAAATAAACCTTTGAAACTCCTACATCTGATGGATGATGAAAAGGAAAATCACGGGGAAAAGAGGACAGATCTTCTCCCACTGTTGTGGCTGAAAATGCAGACAGTCAGTTCCCGGCCTCGTCTGTGGCCAAGAAGGGCCGTGTGTCTCACCAGACGATCTGAGGGAGAGGCCACGGGGGAAGGGAGGGGGTGTGAGAGCGAGTCCCCTGCCGGAGAATGGGTGAGAGGCCTTTGATGAGTGCCCCATCCTGTTTCCTTCCGGTGGAGCAGCTGTGGTGGCTTATCCTGTGGCCAGGAGTAAGCCCAGGAGCACGCTGGAGGGGCTGACCTGGAGCCTTGACATGATACCTATGGAACCAATTCCTGAAGGCCCTATTGACCTTCTGTCTTCGAGGGGAAAACAAATCCACATTGACCAAGTCACTTTTAGGCTGGTAGTCTGTGGCTTGCAAACAAAATCTTCCCTGATACAGATAGGGAGGCCTATTTTCTTTCTTTCTTTCTTTCTTTCTTTCTTTCTTTCTTTCTTTCTTTCTTTCTTTCTTTTAAAATATGAAATTTAGTGTCAAATTGGTTTCCATACAACACCCAGTGCTCATCCCAACAGGTGCCCTCCTCAATACCCAGCACCCACCCTCCCAGGGAGGCCCATTTTCATGCAGAAACGTATTGCTTGGCTTGCTCTGAGGCAAATGAAATTACTACAAATCATTACAAACACCCTCGTCACCACTAATCGCACCCATAACAACATTTATTAGACACATTATATACTTGTGCTTTATATATCTAGGGTTTCATTTAATACTGGCCCTTTAAGATAGTTATTATTTAAAACAATATTTTGGGGGGTGCCTGGGAGGCCTTAAGTGTCTGACGTGGGCTCAGGTGGTGAACTCACTGTTTGCAGGTTCAAGCCCGGCATCGGGCTCTGTGCTGACAGCTCAGAGCCTGGAGCCCGCTTCGGATTCTGTGTCTCCCTCTCTCTCTCTGCCCCTCCCCCGCTCACACTCTGTCTCTCTCTCTCAAGAATAAATATTCAAATTTTTTTTAAATAAAATGAAATATATTTTTTAAAGTAGGCTCCGTGCCCAACATGAGGCTCAAACCCACGACCCTGAGATGAAAAATGGCACACTCGACTGAGTGTGCAGTAACGAAGATAGTTATTATTATGCCCATCTTATAGATAAGAAAATCAAGTCCAGAGAGATTAAGGAACTTGCCACGAGTGTAATAAGAAGTAGAACCGACCTATGCCGTGTGACTCCACAACTTACTCTCTTTCCCATTGGGCATAGACAAACATTTAAAGTCAGCACTGGGCGGGGAGGGGCGGGGTGCCTGGGTGGCTCAGTTGGTTAAGCGTCCGACTTCGGCTCAGGTCATGATCTCACGGTTTGTGAGTTCAAGCCCCGAGTCGGGCTCTGTGCTGACAGCTCGGAGCCTGGAGCCTGCTTCGGATTCTGTGCCTCGCTCTCTCTCTGCCCCTCCCCTGTTCACGCTCTGTCTCTCTCTGTCTCAAAAATAAACAAAACACTAAAAAAATAACAAAATGAAGTCAGCACTGGGGGCACTGGCTGGCAGAGTTGGTGGTGTATGTGACACCTGATATCAGGGTTGTGAGTTTGAGCCACATGATGGGTGTAGACATTACTAAAAAATAAAATGAAGTTAGATTAAAAAAATAAAGTACAGCTTATGTTTTAAGGCAGTTTTTGAAAAATGGTTAGTTACATGTTTTGTTCATACGTAACAGCATTCACTGAACCATTACATGTGCATTGATACGCATCCATTTTCACACTTATTTTGCATAGCAATTCATTAGATCTAATTTGCAAGATTTCCCAATATCGGAAATAATAAAAGATTGCCAAGCGTGAAGTCACAAAAGAAACTTTTGAAGAATTGTCAAATCTGAGGTTTGAAACAGACTTGGGGAATGTCACGTGACTTTGTGAAATGTGCTGAAATCGCAATTTCTCTTTCCCTATGTAATTTTTTAAATGTGTATTTATTTTTGAGATAGAGAGCATGAGTGGGGGAGGGGCGGAGAGAGAGGGGTCACAGAGGATCCCAAGCAGGCTCTGCACTGACAGCCACGAGCCCCATGCAGGGCTCTGCCTCACAAACTTCAAGATCATGACCTGAGCCAAAGTCAGACGCTCAACCGACTGAGCCAGCCGGGCGCCCCCAGAATCTCCCTTAAGTATGATGTTATATCTACCAGATTGGCAGCCATTTTTTCTTTGTTTGTTTGTAGGGAAACCGGCATGTAGTGATTTTATAACTTTAATTTGGCCCCAAGTGTTTGCTGAATTATTTTCTCAATGGTCATGGTGCAATTCTCGAACTTTTCTGGAATTTAATGTAAAGCACTTGAGTCTGTGCTTAATCTTCCTCCTGGAAAAAGAAGAACGTTTGTCCTTTTCTGCCTCCTGCCGTGATTGTTGGAGATGTCCCCGAAGGTGGTCCTTCTGTCCTCTGTATGCCTTCTGTGGGCGCTGGGAGGTGGGGCCTCAGAGCCAGCCCTGGATGGGCTTGGGGCCCCCCTGGGCTGCTGTCAGCCAGTGTGCACTTGGCTTTCAGAGTAAGCTCCCGATAGTAAAAATGGGGACAGAATGGAAGTGAAATTGTTCCGTGTGTTCTCTAGGCCGAGCGGTGGGCCTGAGCCTTCCTGCCTGTGCTGCATCTCTGAGCCACAGACCTTTCTGCTGTGAGGGATGTGCTTCAGAGGCCTCTGGGCGAGAAACTTCCTGAATGTCTTTCAGGTGGGTGCTGTTTTCTCATCGTCCTGACTTTCATCTTCAGCTCCTGCCCTTTTAAAGTCTGAGCACACCAGCGGCCTACTTCACCTTTTCTTCCCCACGAAGGTTCTAATAATACGATCACAAATGATTCCAATTTTGAGAGTCGTCTGTTCCCTCGCACTATTTCCCACTTTTGAATCTCTGGCCATCTAATTTTACCTGCCTTTGGATATTTTTGAAATCTACTTTCCCAGTCTCGAAAAGAGTATGTTGGACTCTATTTAGCTTTTCCTTCTCTGTGAGATGATTATGATTCTGAGGGTCTCCTTCCCACAGTTTCTTGGTGTTTCCACTGTACTGAAGAATTCTTTTCCTGACAAGAGTAAGTCCAGAAAAAGCATCCAAATTCCACTTTAGAAATTCTAATTTATTCAAATTCCGGTGTAGAAGGGAAATTCAGTGATTTCAAAATTAATTAAAATCTCTATAAACGAAGGAAAAAATATATCCTTTGTTCATTTTTTTAGAATTCTTTATTCTTAACTCGTTTCTATAGTCTCCTCCTTACTGGACTTCATATAACATTTTCCCCTTAAAGTGTTACAGTTTAGAACAGTGGGTCAAAAACCACGCAGACTTGTGTTCATTTAATTGAAAGATTTTGAAGCCATTTTTTTTTCAATTTTTTTCTCTCTTTTAAAATTCAATGCTACATTTGTGTTGGAGCAGAGTAGCCTTTTCTAGATGTTTAAGACAGATCGATTTTGACTAAATGGTGTAAGAGCTCCTTTATCTATTGAGTGAGCCGTGACATCCTGACTTTTTAGGAGCCACATGCGTAGTCTTGGGCACATAATACGTTCTCTGTGTGTGTATGTGTGTGCTGTGTGTAGAATCAGTTCTCTCGATTGAAAAGAACCAAACCCCTATTTAGAAAGGGGTTTAATTATTAGAGACGTTCCACCCAACAAGAAGTCAAGTGAGCTCCTGGTTGACAGAACAACCCCACAGTGTCCTCAGGGACCCCAGGCTCTTTGCTCACTGCTCTGCCTCAACTGGACCAAACCAACGGGCTTGGTACCAGCTCCCCATCCCCCCTAGACAGGCAAGGAGGGAGGAAAAGTGTCTTCTGTCATCTGCCTTTTTTCTCTCTGTCTCTCTCTAATCAGGCAGGAAAAACTTCCCCAATGACAGTCCTGTAAACATGTGCACACACCTATATTTTGTGTCTCACATACACGGATTTGCAATATTAAGGAAATTTGCAAACATAAGCTATACTTTGACCAGGGTCATGGAACATTATTAAGGCAAGAAAAATTAATTCTACTTGACCTCGTTTTTTTAAAGGGTTATATAAGTAAACTGAGACACTATAAGAAATCTTTGAAACGACACAAGAGGTGAGGCTCATTATCACCCCGATGTAGGCGTGTTGGTTGATAAATCACCTTCTCTGAAAGACTCTACCAGTAAAAACCTAATGCAAGGTGCACCTGGCTGGCTCAGTCAGTAGAGGATGCAACTCTTTATTTATTTATTTTTAAACTTTTTTTTTTTTAAGTTTATTTGGAGTTGGGGGGGAAGGGGCAGAGAGAGAGAGACGGAGGAGAGACAGAGAGACAGAGAATCCCAAGCAGGCTCTGCACGTGCAGAGCCTGACGTGGGGCTCAAACTCAGCAACCATGAGATCGTGACCTGAGCCAAAATCAAGAGTCAGACGTTTAACCAACTGAGCCACCCAGGTGCCCCTCTTTTTTTTTTTTTTAATGTTTATTTATTTTTGAGCGAGAGAGAGAGACAGAGTGCAAGCAGCAAGCAGGGGAGGGGCAGAGAGGGAGGGAGACACAGAATCCAAAGCAGGTTCCAGGCTCTGAACGCTCTGCACAGAGCCGGACGATAGGCTCGAACCCATGAACCATGAGACCATGACCTGAGCCAAAGTCAGACGCTTCACCAACTGAGCCACCCAGGCACCCCAGGATGCAACTCTTGATCTTGGGGTCAGGAATTCAAGCCCCACATGGGGTGTAAATATAATGTAAAATTATAATCTTTAAAAAAATTTTATTTTTTAAAACACCCAACCCAATACAATACGATAACTATACATGAGAGGTTAATTCTAACCTCCAGTACCAGTACTTAAAAAACAGTTAATTCTGGGGCACCTGGGTGGCTCAGTCTGTTAAGCATCTGACTCTTGATTTTGGCTCAGGTCTTGATCTCGCATTTCCCGAGTTCAAGCCCTGCTGTTAGCACAGAGCCTAATTGAGATTCTGTCTTCCTCTATCTCTATCCCTCCCCCTGCCCTCCCCCTCCCCCCCCCCCCCCCGGCCGCCTCTCTCTCTCTCTGTCAAAATAAATTAAGAAATAAAAACTTTAAAAATAAATAAATAAAAATAAGAAAGCAGTTACTTCTATTAAAATAATCTTCTAAGGGGCGCCTGGGTGGCTCAGTCGGTTGAGCGTCCGACTTCAGCTCAGGTCATGATCTCACAGCTTGTGAGTTCAAGCCCTGCGTCAGGCTCTGTGCTGACAGCTCGGAGCCTGGAACCTGCTTTGGATTCTGGGTCTCCCTCTCTGTCTGCCCCTAACCCACTCGCATCCTATCTCTTACTCTCTCTGAAAAATAAGTAAACATTAAAAAAAACTTTAATCTCCTAAGATGTATGTATATATGGAAAACAGAACATTTTAGGATTTAGCTTTAAATTAATCCCTGTGCTATGTTTGGACTCATGTTCTAGGTCTTTTTCGAATCATATTCCATGTACAGAAACTGTTCCTGGTTTGAGCGAATGATACCTTTTGCACATAAGCCCTGCTTTACGCTGATGCTGAGGCAAACCCATTTTACAGATGAGTCTGTTTGTACACGAAAGTGAGTAGATTATGAAAGCTGTCCTTAAGGAAAGCGCATGTACAAGTACTTTTCTTGTTTAACTGCCAACTAAATGAAAGTGCTTGGAAAAAGTTTAAACCTTAGCATTGGCACAAAGCCTCTAGCAAGTAAGAACTGCGGATGGTTCTCTGTTTCATTCAGGCAATTCCACCAGAGGACAGCTTTCTTCGGGCCTCTGTTCCCACATGTCTCCACTGACCTGGCTTGTCAGTCAATGTCAGCTTTGTTGCTAACTCCATTGTGTGCTGTTTGACCTTGATTGGACTGGCCCAATCCAGGAAGTATTACAGGTCCTCCTTGAAGCTTTTCCTCCTTTGGCTTCTGTGACATCAGAGTCTCCTAAGCTTCCCCTGGGTCATGCTTCCTTCTTCTGCCGTGGACCACACCTGAAATACTGGTGGTCTGAGCCTCTGTCCTCTCACTGCCCCTGCCAGCTTCTCTGGTAAGAGCATCCAACCAGCATGGTCTGATTAGCTTCCATGGCTTTAAAAATGATGTATGAACTCTTGGCTTCCAGAATCTGTGTTTAAATGCCCTGGCCTCTCTCCTGTGCTCCAAACCCACTGAACAGGTCTGTGTGGATGTCTCACATTGATTTCAGACTCATGTGTCTAAATACGAACTCCTGGGCTCCCCCTCGAGACTGCTCTTTTCTCGGGTAGCAGGGTCTGGGGAAGGGGTGGCAGGTGCCACGTCCGGCCACGTCCGGCCACCACGATGGCAAGTAGAAGGCCCTATAGCAGCCCCAGAAGCAGGCCCAGGAGTTGCACCAGGAAGATAAGGCATTCAAGCAGAAAGAGAAGGAGGAGTGGAACGTGAGGACCTAAAAGCCAAGGCTCTGGGAACGGCCCCTGGCCACAGGCGGAATGAAGAAATCTGGCAAAAAAGGAGCAGTTCCTTGTGCCTCAGGCAATGGTGATCCTTAATCCCATTCCTCCCTGAACATCTGGGTTCCGGGTCATAGGTCGTAGCCACCTGTAGCTGGAATGAAGTGTTGTCTTAGATCCTGTTACTTGTTTTTTTTTTTTAATTTTTTTTTTTTAACGTTTATTTATTTTTGAGACAGAGAGAGACAGAGCATGAACGGGGGAGGGGCAGAGAAAGAGGGAGACACAGAATCAGCAGCAGGCTCCAGGCTCTGAGCCATCAGCCCAGAGCCCGACACGGGGCTCGAACTCGCAGACCGCGAGATCGTGACCTGAGCCGAAGTCGGACGCTTAACCGACTGAGCCACCCAGGCGCCCCAATCCTGTTACATGTTTAAGAAAAAACTTTTGGGGCGCCTGGGTGGCTCAGTCGGTTAAGCGTCCGACTTCGGCTCAGGTCATGATCTCGTGGTCCGTGAGTTCGAGCCCCGCGTCGGGCTCTGCGCTGACGGCTCAGAGCCTGCAGCCTGTTTCGGATTCTGTGTCTCCCTCTCTGTCTGACCCTCCCCCATTCATGCTCTGTCTCTCTCTGTCTCAAAAATAAATAAATGTTAAAAAAAAAAATTTTAAAAAAAAGAATAAACTTTTTAGGGGTGTGTGGGTGGCTCCGCTGGCCAAGCGTTGGACTTGGACTTGGGTCATGATCTCCTGGTTCGTGAGTTCAAGGCCTGCCCCTGCTTCATGTGCTTTCTCTTTCTCTCTCAGAATAAACTTTTGTAAAAAAAAAAAAAAAAAAAAAAAAAAAAAAAGACTGTTCTTTCTCTACTTTTTTTCCTTTCTTTTCTTTCCTTTCTTTTTTTTTTTTTTTTTAGTGATCTCTACACCCAATGCGGGGCTCAAACTCACAACCCCGAGATCAAGAGTGAGCCAGAAAGGTGCCTCACTGGTGTAGCTCCTCAAAGACAACTACTCTAGATTCCTTCTCCAGCTTCCCTTCACCCCCACCTCCAGTGATTTCGTCTTTCCAGCCTGCCTTCCCGATGTCTCTAGAATTTACCTTTCACTCCATTCCTGTGGCCACTGCTATAGGCAGGAACCTTATTATTGTCCACCTTTTGGACTGTGGTCCTGTTCAGTCCTGTCTCACTGCAGTCCATTCGACCCACTTGTGTCCACACAGTCTATTTAACATATAAATCCAATCATTTCATTCCTCTACTGGAACCCCTTTAATGGTCTCTGCCTCACCTTCAGGGGATTCGAAGGTTCCAGCGGGGCTTACAGTACTCTCGGGGACTGGTCCCGATTTAGCTTCCTGGTGCCATTTATTACCAGCCCTCCTTCCTCCTTTGCTCCCAACCTCTATATCCTATATCCCAGCAGTACTGAAATGTGTCAGTTACCAGAATAGACCATGCTTTCTCACCTTTGTGCTTCTGTTATATGGCTTCCCGCCTTCCTCATATTCCCTTTCTCTAATTCTTCACGGGATTCATGCTCTTTCCTTAGGAAGCAGCACAGGCTCTCCCCACCCCAGTCTGGGTAGGTCACCTGTGATGTGATCCCTCCCACCCTATGACTATCCAAGTGCTTCTTTCCTAACCATCTGTTTGTCCGTCTTTCCTATTCAACACAAAATCTTGGAGGGAGCCCCTGTGTCTTACTGGTCCTCATAAGCGCCCCACCTTGAATAGGGCCATCAGCTAATGTACGCTCACTGAATGCAGCGTAAATGAGGCAACCGATTAAGACAGAAAATAAGTTTCATAACTTAAATGTAATAACATAACAAAAATTTAAAGATACTTACAAATGAAGTCATATTGTGGTAGGGAATGTGGATATCTTGATTATAGTAGAAACATGTCTTTGCTTTTTGGGGTTTGTTTCAGTGAAGCCCCTTCCTTGAGGTGATAGAACCTGGGTGTTGCTGGAAAGCAAGCACCAAGACAAGGCCCCTCGGGTTGTTTGCTCTTGGATGAACCACTTACACTTGGGAAATTTAGTTTTCTCATCTGCAAAAGGACGGTTGGATCTACCGTGGATGTGGGTTGGAAAGTTTAAGTGAAAGACTTATACAAAAGTACCTGGGGGCTCCTGGCTGGCTCAGTCTGTAGAGTGTGCCACTCTTGATCTCGGGCCCCAAGGGTGGGGCTACTTAAAAACAAATAAGGGGCCCCTGGGTGGCTCAGTCGGTTAAGCGTCCGACTTCGGCTCAAGTCATGATCTCATGGTTCGTGAGTTCGAGCCCCGCGTCAGACTCTGTGCTGACAGCTCAGAGCCTGGAGCCTGCTTCGCGTTCTGTGTCTCCCTCTCTCTCTGCCCCTCCCCTGCTCACATTCTGTTTCTCTGTCTGTCTGTCTGTCTGTCTCTCTCTCTCAAAAATAAACACAGATTGGGGCATCTGGGTGGCTCAGTCGGTTGAGGGTCCGACTTCGGCTCAGGTCATGATCTCGCGGTTTGTGAGTTCAAGCCCCGCGTCGGGCTCTGTGCTGACAGCTCGGAGCCTGGAACCTGCTTCTGGTTCTGGGTCTCCCTCTCTCTCTGCCCCTCCCCTGCTCACGCTGTCTCTGTCTGTCTCTCAAAAATAAATAGGTGTAAAAATAAATTTTTTAAAAACAAATAAATAAAAGTATCTGGATATAGTAAGTGTTGAGTACCTATTGATTACTTTTCCCTTTTTTAAAAATATTTATTTATTTTTGAGAAAGAGAGAGACAGAGCATGTGTGGGGGAGGAGCAGTGAGAAGGGGAGACATAGGATCCAAAGCAGGATCCAGGCTCTGAGCTGTCAGCACAGAGCCCGATGCAGGGCTCAAACTCACAAACTGTGAGATCATGACCTGAGCCGAAGTCAGACGCTTAACCAACTGAGCCACCCAGGCACCCCAGCTTTCCCTTCTTTGAATAGCTTTTAGCTAAACAGATAATGCCATTTTCAGATGAGGGAAACACATCATTTGGCCTTCAGATAATATGGATTCTAGAAACTAAATACCTAAACATTTGGCCTGTTTGTTCAATTCTTCAATTATGATAACTTGGTAAGTTGTGGAATAAATTCATTTGATAGTCATTAATTTATATAAATTATTTTTTATATAATCTAGAAGCATCTAGGGGCACCTGGGTGGCTCAGTTGGTTAAGCATCCAACTTCAACTCAGGTCATGATCTCCCCATTTATGGGTTTGAGCCCCACATCGGGCTCTATGCTGACAGCTCAGAGCCTGGAGCCTGCTTTGTATTCTATGTCTTCCTCTCTCTCTCTGTCTCTCCCCCACTCACACTCTGCCTCTCTCTCTCTCAAAAATAAACATTAAAAAATAAATAAAAAAATAATATAGAGGCATCTATAATTTTCCTGATTATTATAGTAACTAGCCTATGATATTGACTAGCACATTAACAAAAGTAGCCTAATTTCACTCCTTTCTTGAAAGCATTTTTAAGTCTACTAAATAATGTATAAGTATGCAGAGTTAAAATAAGTCCAAATGATTATCCATATATCAAAAATTACCAAGTGGAAAGGCATACATTTTATTTTTCTGTTATTACAAACGTCATAAAGTCACTGCTCATTTTTTTGGGAAGTAAATCACATTAATGTGGGAGACTAGATTAAAAGGGAGAATAATTCAGATAGTTACTAAGATAAGTTTTCAGATAAATAAGCTAAATCTAGGCAGTAAATTGGGTGATTTAACATTTTTTAAATCTCCTATAAACATTTGAAATAGCTTTTTTTTTTTTTAAAGATTTCAATTTTAAACAAATCTATACCCAAGGTGGGGCTTGAATTCACAACCCCAAGATCAAGAGTCACATGCTAAGCCAGCCACATGCCCCTGAGGTAGCTTTTTAAAGTGTGCCTAGGGACACCCGGGTGGTTCAGTGGGTTAAGTGTCTGACTCTTAGTTTTGGCTCAGGTCATGATACCATGGTTCGTGAGTTCAAGCCCTGCATCAGGCTCTATGCTGACAGCATGGAGCCTGCTTGGGATTCTATCTCCCTCTCTCTCTAAAATAAATAAATAAACTTAAAAAGATAATAATAAAGTTTTCCTAAAGTCAACTATGTCCTTTTTTTAAGGTAAATGATTTGCTTGGTTCCCTTAATTCCCTTGGCAAAGGGAATATGGCTTCCCAATCGCCTTACTTTCTGAGCTCTTTCACCCACGGATCTCCAGCAGGTTAAACTGGCTACACATTGGCTTCTTTTCACAAGATACGAGTAATTACTTTAAATTGCTCTGGTTTATTAAGTGAAATCCAAAGTGGCTTCTGCACCTACCTGACATTTAGTTAATGAGCACAGTGGTCCCTTCAGGAGATTAATGGAACTTTGACAAAGGGGTATTTTAATTGGGTGAAGGAGCCCATCTGGATTTCGTGCGGGAAGGGGTGAAACAATCCATATATTTGAATGCAATTTAATGTAATTACATTGTAATTTTGGTTGTTGCCAAAAGACGGTTTGCCATCTAAAGTGAGGAAGCTCAGATAAGTAATTGGGATCTATCAACAAATATTAATTGAGTACCTATTATGTTCAAGGCTCTGGGGTAAGTATTGTGGGAAGTATAAAGAAGCATAGGACTTAGTAGCTATTCTCAAGTGACTATTCTCAAGTAATATACATAAGTACAGTAAGCAAATTGAGAAATGTGCATGCATGCATGACAACATCTTGGACACTGCCATGTATTTTGACTTTCTAAGTTCCCCCTGATATTTTTGTGTAGGGTATTGTGTCGGCGACACTGAGAAGTATTACACACGATCTGTTGTGTCACTTGAATCTGCCTGGGGCGGGGGGTGCCTGGCTGGCTCGGTGGAGGAACTTTTGATTGGTGGTGCAACTTTTGATGTCAAGGCTGGGCGTTCGAGCCCCACGCTGGGTGTAGAGATTCCCTAAAAAACAAAATCTTAAAAAAAAAAAAAAGAATTTGCTGAGGGAAGCAGGGCATGGAGATAAAAAGAAGTAAGTGAGAGGCAGCATCTGATAAGGTCAAATATTAATAACCCTTATGTTTGCAAACCGCTTAAAAGTGCTTTCATACGTGCCCTATGTTAAAGTGATTCTTCTCAGTCCTGTTTTCCCCTTGAGCAGCTTCCCCTACCTTCCTCTTCTCAGTCACCGCCTCTCAGATTTATACTCGGGTCTGGCTGCTTCACCTTTCTGAAACCTCTTCATCCCCGCAGTATCTTACCCGGCTACCCGCCCCTTCCGAAGCATCTCTCCCATCAGCCAAATCCAGTGACCTGTTTCAGTTCCTTTCCCCTTGCATCTCTGTCATGGTCGAGGCCAGAAACCCTTCTCTCGTTCTTGAAACTTTCTCTTCTTCTCGAATACTGCTTTCTGTTGCTTCCCCTTCGTCCCTTTCACACGAGGTGGAAGGAATGGCCTAGAACCACGTGCTGCAGAGTGGTAGATATGCTCCCGGTGGCCCCTGAGATGATCTGATTTACCTAGTACTGGGCTCTCACAGAGGGAGAGCCTGCCTGGGGAGACCTCACAGGATGGGGAGGAGGGTGAGGGCTGCGCGGTGAGAGTAAGAATGGGGACGGGCAAGGGTGGAGGTCTCCCTCCGACACCAGCCCCAGACCTCCTCCTCTCTGGTTGCTCTGAAACTGTACCCCGAGCAGCTCGAGGTGGGCCCAGCCTTTACCGCCACCCCACGGAGTTTGGGATTTAGTGGTTGGGGACGATGGGGAGTTGTAGCCTGGGTTTCAATTCACCAGCCGCCAGAAAAAAAGAACGGGGCGAACACTGGCTTCGGAACCAGACCTTGGGTTTAATTTAGCTCTCCTACTTACTAGCTATGAAACCAGAGGAACCAGAGAACCCACTCACACGAAAAGCCAGGAGTCCTTCCTGAGACTCCTCCTCCCTCCCCCTGAATCTCCCCACAGAGGTCAGCACGTCTAGCCTTCTCTACCCCCAAATCCACTCTGGCTTGGGCCCACCATCGCTTGCCACTGGGCCAACACACGAGCTCTAAACCTCGTGTCTTTCTCTTCTTTTGCCCTTTCTACGTTACTCTTCACACAGCACCCGAAGGATATTTTTGAAATGAAATCAGACTATGTTGCTCCCCTAATTAAAACCTTCCAAATGTTTTTCATTGCCGAGAATAACTTCCAAACTCTTCAACACAGCTACGAGGCCTTATGTAACACTGGATATAATGTTCCCCATCACTCGGTAGATTCTGGCCATACATTCTTTGTTTTCCCTGAACATGCCAAGCTTGTTCTTGTCTTCAGGGCTTTGCAATAGCTGTTTTTGACGCCTGGAATGCTCCTTCCCAGTCTTCATAGGGCTGATTGCTTCTCATCATTCAGTCTCAGCTCAATTGTTCCTTCTCAGGCAAGACTTCCTCAACCGACACCTGCTCCCTTTTCCCCTGCCCTCCACCAACCCACCTCTGGTACATATCTCACCTTCTTCATAGCTTGCCACGATCAGAAATTATCTTGTTTATTCTCCTTTCTCCCCACAACCATCACTAAACACAAATGACCTGACTATGTCTGTTCTGTTTGGTTCTGTTACCTCGATGCCTATAATGATGGCTGGTTTGCAGTAGGCAGTCAATAAATATATTTGTGGACTATTGAAGGAATGAGGTCAGTCATATCTATGAGCCTAGAATTAACACTGAGAAAGCTTTAATGAGATTTTTTTTTAATATATTGCATATATTGTAACATCTAATATATAACATATAATCTCACTGTATATATCTATAAGTAATATGTAAAATTCCATTATGTATGATATATACATAAAATGACATTATATAATATAGAGAAGCCAGCGCTCCATATGTATCTAGATAGATGTCTATGGGCCACCAAGACAAGTGCCTGGCCCATGTTAAGAGTGCAGTAGGGGCACCTGGCCAGCTCAGTTGGAAGAACATGTGACTTTTGATCTCAAGGTTGTGGGATTGAGCCCCATGTTGGGTGTAGAGATTACTTAAAAAATAAAACCCTTAAGGGCTCCTGGGTGGCTCAGTCAGTTAAGCGGCCAGTTTTGACTCAGGTCATGATCTAATGGTTCATGAGTTCGAGCCCCACATCAGGCCCTCTGCTGTCAGCACAGAGCCCGCTTCGGATCCTCTGTCTCCCTCTCTCTCTCTCTGACCCTCCCCCACTCAAGTGTGCTCTCGCTCTCTTTCGAAAATATTTAAAACTAAAATAAGACCTTTAAAAATAACATAAAATGAAAGAGTGCAGTAAATACGGTAGGTGTTGTATTTTCTGCGCATAAGACGTGATAAACTCAGGATCCTGGGAACAAATTCCGAAACTTACATTCATTCTACTGACAATGCTTCTTGAAAAAACTTGTAGTTTGTTCAGAAATTTCATCTGAAGAACTTGCTGAACATACTTTCAAAATTATGAGAAGGCCACTTGACAAAAGGTTTTTATAAGTATTTTCTCAGACCAGATGGCAATGACTCAGGAAAAGGAAATCCTTTGTAAACTGTTCTAGTCTCACCAAATAACCTGACACATTCAGAGGATTTGGGAATTCACTTCGGAAGTCCACTGGGACAATAAAAGTTGTTGAACATCATTTTGGCCAGAAATTAGTTATTAGTATCCTACCTTTCCTGAGAAGTCCATTAAATATCTTTTGGATATTCAGCTCATCTTTGTCTTAAACTAAGAAACATTGAGCCGGTGTTCATTTTCAATTGATTGATAAGAATGAAAAAAATAGGTTTTTTTTTCTTATTTTCAGGTGTGCCCTTTAGCAAACCAATTAGTTTTGTCATTCCTTTAAAGTTGTTATTTTACTGTTATTTTTTTTTATTTAGGAGCATTCCTTTGTTTACATGGTATTTGCTTTTATAGCTATTTTCCATACACAAAAGTGATACGGCAGGTGCTTATGCTGGTGATGTAGTATTATTTAAACATAAATTTATTAGGGGTGCCTGGGTGGCTCCGTCGATTAAGTGTCTGACTCTTGATTTTGGCTCAGGTCATAATTTCATGGGTCGTGAGTTCAAGACCCACATTGGGCTATATGTACTGATGGTTTGTGGTCTACGTGAGATTCCCTCTCTCTCTCTGCCTTCCTCCACCCATGCTCTCTTTCTCTCTCTTTCAAAATAAATAAATTAATTTAAAAAATACATTTATTGGGACAGCAGCCTGGCTCAGTTAGTGGAGCAGGTGGCACTTGGTCTCAGGGTTGGAGTTCAAGCCCCACTTTGGGTGTAGAGATTACGTAAAAATAAAATTATTTATTTTTTTAATTTTTTAATTTTTAATTTAAAACAATTTTTAATGTTTATTTATTTTTGAGAGAGAGATACAGAGTGTGAGCAGGGGGAGGGGGAGAGAGAGACAGAGAGAGAGAGAGAGAGGGAGGTACAGAATCAGAAGCAGGCTTCAGGCTCTGGGCTGCCAAGGCACAGAGCCCAGCGCGGGGCTCGAACCCACGAACCACGAGGTCGTGACCTGAGCCAAAGTCCAACACTTAACCAACTGAGCCACCCCGGCGCCCCTAAAACTAAAGTCTTTAAGTAAATAAAAATAAAAATAGGGGCGTCTGGGTGGCTCAGTCCGTTAAGCGTCCGACTTCAGCTCAGGTCACGATCTCGCGGTCTGTGGGTTCGAGCCCCGCATCAGGCTCTGGGCTGGCGGCTCGGAGCCTGGAGCCTGCTTCCGATTCTGTGTCTCCCTCTCTCTCTGCCCCTCCCCCATTCATGCTCTGTTTCTCTCCGTCTCAAAAATAAAGGTTAAAAAAAATTTTTTTAATAAAATAAAATAAAAATAAATTTACTTAAAAGTGATTTTCTTTTTAAAAAGTTATTGAATAAATTATAAAGTTAGTGTAGATATGGCAGAACCATGAGGATGGTATATGGCCACTAAAGTTTGAGAAACAGAGGTCTAGAATAGTCTTTCTATCTGTGGTAAAGGACTAGTTGTGTTTTGATTTTTTAATTTTTTTGATGTTTATTTATTTATTGAGAGAGAGAGAGAGAGAGAGAGAGAGAAAGTGTGCATGGGAGCAGGAGGAGGGGCAGAGAGAGGGAGGGAGACTGAGAATCCCAAGCAGGCTCCATACTGTCAGCGCAGAGCCTGACTTAGGGCTTGATCTCATGAACTATAAGATCACGACCCCAGCTGAATCAAGAGTTGAATGCTCATGGTGCAGCCACTCTGGAAAACAGTATGGAGGCTCCTCAAAAAGCTAAAAATAGAACGACCCTACGACCCAGCCATTGCACTGCTAGGCATTTATCCACGGGATACAGGTGTGCTGTTTCGAAGGGACACATGCACCCCCATGTTTATAGCAGCACTAGAAACAATAGCCAAAGTATGGAAAGAGCCCAAATGTCCATCGACGGATGAAAGGATTAAGAAGATGTGGTATATGTGTATATATATATATATATATATATACACACACACACACACACACACACACACACACACACACACACACAATGGAGTATTACTGGGAAATGAAAAAGAATGAAATCTTGCCATTTGCAACTACGTGGATGGAACTGGAGGGTATTATGCTAAGTGAAATTAGTCAGTCAGAGAAAGACAAATATCATACGACTTCATTCATATGAGGACTTTAAGACACAGAACAGATGAACATAAGGGAAGGGAAACAAAAATAATATAAAAACAGGGAGGCGGACAAAACATAAGAGACTCTTAAATATGGAGAACAAACAGAGGGTTACAGGAGGGTTTGTGGGAGGGGGATGGGCTAAATGGGGAAGGGGCACTAAGGAATCTACTCCTGAAATCATTGTTGCACTATATGCTAACTAATTTGGATGTAAATTAAAAAGAAAAAAAAGTTGGACACTCAATAGATTGAGCCATCCAGACCTCTCTGTTTTTTAAACTTTCCGCCAACTACAGGATTCTACTTTTTTTCTTTTGTTTCCTTGTTTGTTTGTTTTTAGTAACCTCTACACCCAGCATGGGGCTTGAACTCACAACTCGAGATCAAGAGTCCCTTACTTTTCCAACTGAGCCAGTCAGGCACCCCATGCAGGATGCTACTTTAATAAAATCTAACAACAATGAATTATTAGAAAAATAAAAGTGAAAAAAATCAAAGACATTAAAAGGATAAGGTTATATTTTAAATTGCTATATTCAACATTTATAAAATACTTCTGCCAAATTGCTATAAAAGTTTTAAACATTTGCTCTGAATTTCGGAACTGACCTCCTTGCCTATTGGTGAGAGCTTGCAAAGGGGCAGTTGGTTCATGGACCACACTTTGAGTAACATTGGCCTAGAGAAAGGGTACAGACCAGAGAAAGGTCAGTATTTAAGGGTGGAATACAGGAAAGGTAGTTGTGATGTCTTCTTTTCCAGGTCCTTACTTCTCAAGTGTCACTAATAATTCCTATTCATTCTTTCCCCTCTGTTCCAATTGCCTTGGTTCAAGCCCTCCCTTATGAACTGAGTATAAATGTATCATTTTGAAAAGTGTTGCTTCTCATCAAGTTGTTTAAAAAAATGCGGCCTATAAAATTTGCTAAGAAATTATCTTTTGAGAACACCTGGGTGGCTCAGTCAACTGGGCATCTGACTTCGGGTCAGATCATGATCTCTTGGTTCATGGGTTCAAGCCCTGCATTGGGTTCCTCACCGATGGTGTCAAGTCTGCATGGGATTCTCTCTCCCTCTCTCTCTCTGCCCCTCCCCCCACTTGTGCGCGCACGCTGTCTCTCTCTCAAATAAACTTAAAAAAAAAAAAGAAATTATCTATTGACTATTGAAGACAATGTCCTGTATATCATTCAAAATGTCTTTGAAGATGGCTCTGTAAAAATTTTCCTTTGGAGGGCACCTGGCTGGCCCAGTTTGTAGAACATGCTCTTCTTGATCTTGGGGTTGTAAGTTCAAGTACCACACTGGGGGTATAGTTCACTCAAATAAATAAATAAATAAATAAATAAATAAATAAATAAATATTTTTAAAAAGTTTTCCTTTGGAAGTTAGTACCAAGCAACTGTTTTCTTTTTTTTTTTTTTTAATTTTTTTTTTTAACATTTATTTATTTTTGAGACAGAGAGAGACAGAGCATGAACGGGGGAGGGTCAGAGAGAGAGGGAGACACAGAATCCAAAACAGGCTCCAGGCTCCGAGCTGTCAGCACAGAGCCCAACGCAGGGCTCGAACTCACGGACCGTGAGATCGTGACCTGAGCTGAAGTCGGACACTTAACCGACTGAGCCACCCAGGCGCCCCAGCAACTGTTTTCTTCTTAGACATCTTCTTTCCCTCCAGACAGTAAGGGTTGCATAATCCATCCTGTCATCTACCTCATGGCTTTTTGGTTTTTTTTTTTTGTTTTTGCCAGGAGTATCAGGGATCGATTTCATATATAGTACAGTAATTATATTGGTGTTCAATATGCTCTCTGCTTTTACATAGGTTTGTGTTTTCTATTGTATGAATCCCCAAACTGAGAAAAGGAATAGGCATTGGAAAATCAAAGGTATGATTGCTTTTTCAGTACTTCATGGGTTCAAGTCAAGGAAAAAGGGTTTGGATTTTAAATAAAAGAGGGTCCTGGTTGGCTCAGTCAGTTGAGCATCTGAGTCTTGATTTCGGCTCAGGTCATGATTCCAAGGTCCCGGGATTCAGCCTTGCTTTGGGCTCTGTGCTGAGTATGGAGTCTGCTTAAGATTCTCTCTCTCTTTTTCCCTCTGCCCCTCCCGTGTTCACACACTCTCTCTCTCTCTCTCTCTCTCTAAAATAAAAATAAATAAAATAAAATCTTTAAAAAAAGATCTGAAGGTAAAGAAAGAATGAATGGACAGCAAACATTAAACAACTCACTATTCTTCCTGATTTTGCACATTTCTAAAGTCTTCTAAAAGTTTTGAGGAGATAAAGGCTAAAGCTCTAGAGATTTAGGTGTTTTTCTGTTTTAACTGGGTCTGTTTCACTGGCATGGACTTTAACTTGTCGTTTGAGAATGAAACAGTTAACAAGAGGGCTCGTGATAGAGTTAGTGCTACATGTATTTTCTGGTTATTGTTGGTAGACTGTTGGAATTGGACCTAGATTTGTTTAGGATATGAGGTAGGCATGATTCATCCAGTTATTTTGAAAGCGTTGTCTGTCCCAGTTCCGGGAGACGGGCTGTTGTTTGCCTCCTGCGCTAAGGAGGAAGGCCGGAGCAAAGTGGATTGAATGACACCGTGATTACTGGTCTTAGATAAGGAGTCAGAACTGCAGTGTCAACCCAAGGGCATCCAAGCAAGAGTGGTGGGGAGTGGGATTTGGAAATGGGAGGGCGTGAAGTCCTCACCTAAAGTCAGGTCAAACTTGTATTACTTTAGGTGCATCTATTGTTTTGTTTTGTTTTCCCAAATGAGTTTGACTTGCCACATATTCTTTTTTTTTATGTTTTTTTTTAAGTTTTACTTATTTATTTTTGAGAGAGAAAGAGAGCGTGAGTGGGGGAGGGTCAGAGAGAGAGGGAGACACAGAATCTGAAGCCGACTCCAGGCTCTGAGCTGTCAGCACAGAGCCTGACAGGGGGCTCAGCCTCAAGAACTGGGAGATCATGACCTGAGCCAAAGTCGGAGGCTTAACCTACTGAGCCACCCAGATGCTCCTGTTTTTGTTTTTTAAGTCTATTTATTTTGAGAGAGAGAGAGAGAAAACGCACGCATGTGAGTGCACGAGTGGTGGAGGGGCAGAGAGAGTCGGAGACAGAGAATCCCAAGCAAGTTCTGTCCTGTCAGTGTGGAGCCTGGCTTGGGGCTCAATCCCATGAACGGTGAGATCAAGACCTGAGCCGAAATCACGCGTTGGATGCTCAACAGACTGAGCTACCCGGACGCCCTGACTTACCACCTATGCTTGTAGGAAAGGCAGTAACTCTCATGTTTAGTGTTTTTTTGTGTGTAACTGCCGGTCAGGAAGAGATACCATTGTAGGACTATCTTGTAAGGTGGTCAGGGAGGGACCAGGGAGCGGGAGGTGAACGAGAGTCTCGGAAGGACTGCAACCGTAAGATGTTAGACCCTCAGTGACGAAGTTGAGCAAAGCAGGAAAGTATGGTTTTGGCAGCAATGACAAATTTACTGCAACTTGAACGGATATTTGGATTTTTCGTCCATTGTGAATACAGATTTAAAGTCAGGAGCATATTACAACATCAAGATTGTCATCCTTTATCCGGATTGGGGTCTGGGGGGGTCTTTAAGCTGCTACTCAGTTGACTTAACGCAGAAGAGATGAAAAAGGAAACAAATTACTGAAATATTTATGCTAGAAGAAAGTGCTGGCTGCTTGCTCCTCTAAAAACCAACAGTAATGGGGGTGCCTGGGTGGCTCAGTCAGGGTCTGACTTCAGCTCAGGTCACCATCTCACAGTTGCTGAGTTCGAACCCTACGTCGGGCTCTGCACTGGCAGCCTGGAGTTGGCTTCAGATCTGTCTCCCTCTCTCTCTGCCCCACCCCTGCTCGCACTCTCTCTCAAAAATAAATAAACAAACATTAAAAAAAACCACACAGTAATGGTGGTGGGAGGAGAGTGGAAATAATAATAAATAAAATTTAAAAAACATCAGCAAGGTATTTCTATAAAAGTAACTGCACCGATCATGATAAGCTATTTATTACATGTGAGTCCCTGCTTCGTGGAATATCCACCTTTATTGAAAAGAACATTAGGGGGCGCCCGGCTGGCTCAGTGTATGACTCTTGATCTCAGCTCACGTCTTGATCTCAGGGTTGTGAGTTCAAGTCCGCGTTGGGCTCGCCATTGGGCCCTGTGCTGGGCTTGGAGCCTACTTAAAAAAAAAAAAAAAAAAAAGAGGGACGCCTGAGGGGCTCAGTTGGTTAGGTGTCCAACTTCGGCTCGGGTCGTGATCTCGTGGTTCGTGGGTTCAAGCCCCGCGTGGGGCTCTGTGCTGACAGCTTGGAGCCTGGAGCCTGCTTCAAATTCTGTGTTTTCCTCTCTCTCTGCCTCTGCTTCATTTGCGCACGCTCTCTCTCTTTCTCTCTCTCAAAATAAATAAATAAATATATATATTTTTTTAAAGTTTTCAAAAGAAAAGAGTTAGTACAAAAATTGTGATTAAATTAGTGGTTTACCTGTGATGGGAGGAATGAGGTAACTTCTATAAGCTGCCTTTTCCAACTGTACTAGGAATGTTCCGGAATACAGCTGCAATGACGTACCAGAAGGCTTGGCTAATCAACTAAACTTTCTGTTTTATATTGTGAAAAAATATGATAAAAAGCAATGAATTATTGATGTAGCAATGCTGTTTGTGGCAGAACAACAATAACCAAAAGAAACGCAATAGAACCTTGGCAGAGAAAGTAAACAAAGTATAAACAGGAAAAGTGCGCGCTAGTTATATTTATAAGTGACCGGATTTCAGAAATAACAGGAACACATCTCAGGGAAGTAGAATATCCCCCATATTTTGGCAATAATCTAGCAAGCAATTAAATACTCACTGTAACTCCAGAACACTTATATTGCTAACGCTGATTTGCTTAGAGATGTTGTTTCTACTGTTGTAATCTAATTTTATAGAATGATGAGATTTGAATGCTAAAAATAGCTGCAAAATAGTAACAGTCCCTTCTGACCATAAGGAGAAGTATTTCTAATTCATATTCACATCCTTAAGTTATTCTACGTTCAGTCTAAACGACTACTATGGGATTCACTTTTTAAGGTAACTAATTTATACCTTGACATTAGTTTGACTGCACAGGTATTCTAGTATAAAATTTTTAGCCACTGAGACATTAGAAGTCCCGGAAGAAATTGTCTCCTTTTTTTTATGTCTCACCTCCTGTAGACAGTGTCCCGCTCAGATGAAATATTTCAAAAGCATAAGAGAAAAGAATGACTTTCTCTATAAATGAATTTCTACGGAAATGTTTAAACACGTTTGAAAACTTCTTTTCATGGAGTCCATGTAGCCTAGCAACAGAGTCTATAAGTAATCCCCCACATAACTGTAGGAATCAGATCGTAAAAGTGTTTCATATTCAGTGTGCAATTCTATATTCTTTGCAATTCTAGAAAGAATCTTTTTTCTTTAATTTTTTTTTATGTTTATTTATTTTTGAGACAGAGAGAGACAGAGCATGAACGGGGGAGGGCCAGAGAGAGGGAGACACAGAATCTGAAACAGGCTCCAGGCTCTGAGCGGTCAGCACAGAGCCCGAGGGGGGGCTCGAACTCACGGACCGCGAGATCATGACCTGAGCAGAAGTCGGACACTTAACCGACTGAGCCACCCAGGCGCCCCTGGTGTTCTAACACATGCACCATGTTGTTCTAACATGCACATGGTGTTCTAACACCATGGTGTTCTAACATCTGCATAAAATTGCTAGAACTCCTATTCCATGTCCCTTACCGTGGGTGAAGGCACCAGTTTTTGGTGGCTTCACAGAAGACAGGTTGTCATGGTCTTCTGTGGTTCTGGACTCCTTTTTCTGCTGAATTATTTTAGATTTGAGACTGTCCATTCTTATATTTTCCCCGTTCTGCGTCGTGTTGAGCCAGATAGAAAATTTGTTCTTCTTTTTTTAAGTTTCCTCAAAAAAAAAAAAAAAAAAAAAAAATCACTTCCAGAAGGTGCTACCATGTGTACAAGTCTTAACTGAATTTTTTGTGATAGCAGAGAAATTTAATCAAGGAAGTACAAATATGTTAGACTAGAATGTGAAGACAACCTGGCTGCAGTTTCCCTGATCTTGGACCAGAACCGTGAGAAAGAAATGTTCGTTGTTTGAACCACCCGATCTATGGTAATGTTGTTATAGCAGCCCCCAAAATGAGTAGACAAGGAGTAACGGAAATGTGGACTCTCGGGGCACCGAGGTGAATCAGTCGGTTAAGCGTTGGGCTCTTGATCTCGCCTCCGGTTTTGATCTCAGGGCCTTGAGTTCCAGCCCTGTGTTGGGTTCCATGCTGGACCTGAAGCCTACTTTAAAAAAAAAAAAAAAAAGGAAAAGAAAATGTGGACTCTTATCTGTTTATGGTGTAGTCTTGACATTTTGGTTTTCACAAGATTTTTTTGTGCATCAGATCTGTAGGCTGGTGATAACCTTCTCTGCTGTGTCTCTCAGTGGGCGGGTGGAGTTCTTCTGGCTCCCGCTCCCCTTTCACGGTACACGCCGCTGCACGCACAGGGCTCAGCTATAGTTACAGTAATGTACGGTCAAGATCACGTCTCCTGTCGTAGCACAAAAAGAACCCACGGGCTGCGGCCTCATTTGGTGTCTCCTGTTCCTCTGAGTTTCTGTGGCCTTAAGTTATGTTTTTACTACTCTGTTTGAAGTTCTCTCTTTTCTCTGACACTTTAGTGCTTCCCTTTTATTCTTTCAAGTGTATGTGTGTGTGTCTGTGTGTGTGTCTGTGTGTGATCTATCTTTCTTTCTTTCTTTCTTTCTTTCTTTCTTTCTTTCTTTCTCCCTCTCTCTTTCTCTCTCCCTCCCTCTCTCTTTTTCTTTCTTTCTTCTTTCTTTCTTTCTTTCTTTCTTTCTTTCTTTCTTTCTTTCTCCCTCTCTCTTTCTCTCTCCCTCCCTCTTTTTCTTTCTTTCTTTCTTTCTTTCTTTCTTTCTTTCTTTCTTTCTTTCTTTCTTTCTTTCTTTCTTTCTTTCTTTCTTTCTTTCTTTCACCAGAATGTTGATCAAAAAAAGGCACCCACATCGGCTGGGTCTCCCAGTCTGCCATATTGTTGGAGTTTTGAGATCATCTATTTGACAAACAGATTGGCATTGTAGCCCTTTGGAGTGATTGTCCATGTTTTTTTTTTTTTTTTTTTTTTTTGTCTTTTTTTGTTTTTTTAAGTTTGTTTTTATTTGTTTTGAGAGAGAGATAGAGAGCAAGTTGGGGAGGGGCAGAGAGAGAGAGGGAGACAGAATCCCAAGCAGGCTCTAAGCTGTCAGCACAGAGCCTGATGCAGGGCTCAAACTCACAAACCGTGAGATCATGACCTGAGCCCAAATCAAGAGTCAGCCGCTTAGCCAACTGAGCCACCCAGGTGCCCCATGATGGTACTGTTCTAAGTAGTCCAATCTATGCCATGCAGACATAGAGGCATGAATTATAATGACTAGAAAAAAGGAATGTATTTTAAATCTGAGAATTTTAATAAAACAAAGGCATTTCTTTCACCTCTCAGGAGGAGGAATTTCAGGTTTATAATTTAAAAGAAAAGATTCAAGGCACCTGGGTGGCTCAGTGTGTTGAGCATCCGACTTCGGCTCAGGTCATGATCTCACGGTTCATGGGTTCAAGCCCCGCATGGGGCTCTGTGCTGACAGCTCAGAGCCTGGAGCCTGCTTCGGATTCTGTGTCTCCCTCACTCTCTGCCCCTCCCCCACTCGCACTCTATCTCTCTCCATCTCTCAAAAATAAGCAAACATAAATAAATAAATGAATAAAGAAAGCAAAGAAAAGAAAAGAAAAGATTCAGCAAAGCAAGCAAGGCACATGATAGGTCTTCTCTAAAGGGCTATAGCCAATTAGTCTTTCTTTTGGCTTTTTGGAGATACAACAAAAGATGGGTTATATCTGACACCACACTAATTGCACAACCACAAGGATTTTCTTGTAAATACAAATATCATTTTAAAAAATTACATGAAGGGGGGCACCTGGGTGGCTCAATCTGTTAAGCATCCAGCTCTTGGTTTTGGCTCAGGTTGTGACCTCGTGGGTGTGGGAAGGAGCCTCGTGTTGGGCTCTGTGCTGTGCATGGAACCTGCTTGAGATTCTCTCTCTCTCTCTCTCTCTCTCTCTCTCTCTCTCTCAAAATAAATAAACATTTAAAAAAATTACATGAAGATTGTTTTGTGTTATAGGGTACTACAAGCATACTGGTTAATTCTGATTTTTTGTGTAAGACTTTTTTTTTAAAGATTTTAGTTTTTTGTTGCGGCGGGGGGGGGGGGGTGTCTGGATGGCTCAGTTGGTTAAGCAGTCGACACTCAATTTTGGCTCAGGTCATGATCTCATGGTTCGTTTCGTACCCTGTGAGTTTCAGTACACTGTGAGGCTCCTTGCTGACAGTGTGGAGCCTGCTTGGGATTCTCTCTCATCCCTCTCTTTGCCTCTCCCAACTCAAGTGTACGCTCTCTCTCTCTCTCTCTCTCTCCCTCTCAAAATAAAGAAATAAACTTAAAAAAAAAGATTTTTAAAAAAGTAATCTTTACACCCATCGTGGGCTTGAACCTACAACCCTGAGATTAACAATCACACGTTCCAGGGGCTGAGCTAATCTGGCATCCTGGTATAAGACCTTTTGAGCAAAATGTGTTCACTGTCCTTAAACTCGTAAATTTCTAGGGTTATATGTTTAATGTCATATTTTCTATTTTTGGCTAAGTCCAGATGTTTTCAACTGATGTAATAATGACAACAAATACCTAATGTACTCTTCTGTTTTTTTTTTTTTTCATTAACATATATTTTAAATAATGGCAATCTAAAACATACATGTTTTAAAAACTCAAAACTGTTTCTTAACATACTTTATGCCCCATATTCTCTGCCTCATGTGCTAATATTATTTTTTATCACCAGCCTCTTTTAGAAGTTGTTGTACATAAATTATGCCACTGTTATAACTCCAGATGGGGTAGGTCTTAGGAAGTCCTGTTAATAATCTTCCGTTATAAATTCCAAAGACGGAGGGGTGGTTTTGCCCTAGAATCTGTGAGTTGCTTATTGGCCATGTTGAAGCAAATCGTGAAAGACACCAACACAGGGTGTTAGCGCCAATGTTAAATGTTAATAAATGTTAACTAATAATGCTGAGTGCTCATAAATCATTTCCTAGAATGAGGAAGTTGAAGCCTGTCAAGCCTGACTTATAGCCGTTCAGCGGGATATAGGAGGGGTACCGGATTAGAGCATCTCGGATCACTTCCTGATTTCAAATCCACCATCCATCTCACTTTCCTACGTCTTTTTTGTTTGTTTTGTTTTGAAGTAAGCTTTATGCCCAACGTGGGGCTTGAACTCACAACCCTGAGATCAGGAGTCACATGCTCTACTATCTGAGCCAGCCAGGTGCCCCCCACTTGCCTGCATCTCTTACTATACAGATTACAGTCTAGAGCTCAAAGTTCAACTGGCCATTTTGCAGAAAAGGAAGAGATTGAATAGCATTCTGTTGTCTCATACTTGAGCTTGGGGTTAGTGATCTCAGTATATGAGATCATATGAAACATAGGGCTGCCTGGGTGGCTCAGTTGGGTAAGGGAGCGACTCTTGATTTAGGCTCAGGTCATGATCCTGCCGTTCATGCTGGGCTCCATGCTGGCAACACGGAGCCTCCTTGGGACTCCCTCCCTTCCTCTCTCTCTGCCCCTCCCATGCTCCCATGTGCTCGCCCTCGCTCTCTGTCTCTCTCTCTCTCTCTCAAAATAAATAAACATTTGAAAATAAAAAGAAATGAAAAATACATGGAAAATCAAGTGAGCCATGTCTGGGTTGGAATTCTAGTTTTTTGTCTATTTACCACCCAGTGGGCTTGAACAGCATAATTATCTGGCACATAAGAAGCTCATAATAAACATTTCTCTGGAATCGGGGCTCCTGGGTGGCTCTGTTGGGTAAGGGGCTGACTCCTGATTTCAGCTTGGGTTATGATCTCACAGTTTCTGAGATTGAGCCCCTTAGTCGGGCTTTGTGCTGACAGTGAGGAGCCTGCTTGGGATTCTCTCTCTCTCTCTCTCTCTCTCTGCACTCCCCCTCTCAAAATTAAAATAAACATTAAAAATTTTTTTTGTCTTCATTTTTCCAACATAGTTCCTAGCTTTCTCATAAATTTAGATATTCCTATAAAACCTGTCCAGAAAAAGAATCTTTTCGTTTTTTTAATTTATTTTTGAAAGAGAGACAGAGCAGTGGAGGGGCAGAGAGAGAGGGACAGAGAGAGAATCCCAAGAAGGCAGCACACTGTCAGCACAGAGCCCGATGTGGGGCTTGAACTCACAAACTGAGAGATCAATACCTGAGCCGAAATCAAGGGCAGGACGCTCAATCGACTGAGCCACCCAGGCGCCCCTGAATTTCTTTCCATATACACTTACTAGGTACCTGTTATCTGTCACCAAGCATCACAAGAATAAATAACACAAATTCTCAAGGAATAAATTATGCCCGAAATTGATTTGTCTCTAATGTATTAGCCTTCATAAATGAATGTGTGTTTCAAGTGGGTTTGTATTGATTTACCCACAGTGTTTCACGTTGTCCTCCCTGTGACCCAGGTCACATATACTTCAGAGTGGATGGAACCTGGTCAAAAAGAGAGTTTCACCACGGAAACGGCAAGGCCAGGGCCTGCCTGGGGGTGCTGGGAGGCAAGACCATGAGATTAGAACCTATCAACAGGCCGAACTCAGCGCTGAATTATGATGCTACATTCTTATGTCCGAACATCAAAGCAAGAAAAAAAAACAAAACCATTTTTTAAAATTGAGACATTACAGGGGCCCCTGGGTGGCTCAGTCAGTTAAGTGTCCAACTCTTGATTTCGGCTCAGGTCATGATTTCACAGTTTGTGAGTTCAAGCCCCGCATCGGGCTCTGTGCTGACAGCTCAGAGCCTGGAGCCCGCTTCGGATTCTGTGTGTGTGTGTGTGTGTGTGTGTGTGTGTGTGTGTGTGTGTGTGTCTGCCCCTCCCCGATTTGTGCTCTGTCTCTCTCTCTCAAAAATAAAATAAACATTAAAAAAATTTTTTTTTTAATTTAAAAATGGGGGTTGAATGGGGAATTAGTGTTTAATGAGTACAGAGTTTCTGTCTGGGGTGATGCAAATGTTCTGGAAAGAGATAGCGGTGACAGTTGTATAACAATGTGACTGTTTTTAATGCCCCCTGACTTGTACGCTTGAAAATGGCTAAAATGACATGTTTTATGCAATCTTTGTTTTATCACAATAAAAATAAATTCATTAAGAAGCACGACGCAAAAACAAAAGTAGAAATTGGCTGGTTGAATGGGGGGGGCAGGGTTGTCTGGGAAACCACCTCTCTTCCTTATTTTATGGCTAAAATGCTAAGGCACTGCACTTCTTTCTTTCTTTCTTTTTTTTTTTTTTTTTTTTGACTGGTGATGTTTGTTGATGCTTCCTCTGACCTGCACCGCTTAAGAGAAGTCAGAAGCTTTGTATATAAAGTATTGTTGTGTATAATGAGATGCTTTCAGACTCGCAGAGAGCCATTCTCTAATAATGGTAGAGCACTTTGTAATAAGCAAGGGCTTTGACATCTATTATCTCAATTGATCTGCAGAACCCAGGAGGCATTACCTTTGTCTCAGGGGTTTGAGGAAATGGAAATGTGGAGAGGCTGAGGCCTCACTGTGGTCTTAGTATAAGCAAGACTGGAACCTGGGTCTCCTGGGTCCTGAGTTAACCTTCTTTGGATATGTGGCATTCTGACTTTCCTTTTGCAGATACTGACACTAAAACTTATGTGTGAATGTTTGTTTTTTATTTTTTGAATGTTTTTGAATGTTTATTCATTTATTGGGGGGGGGGGTGGGCAGGGAGGATCAGAGAGAGAGGGAGACACAATCCAGTCAGGCTCAGCGCAGAGCCTGACGCAGGGGCTTGATCCCACAAACCAAGAGATCATGACCTGAGCCAAAATCAAGAGTGGGATGCTTAACAGACTGAGCCAGCCAGGTGCCCCTTGTGAATTTTTGAATGTTTGCCTTCTCTGGAAACAAGCAGAGATAAAATTGACCCACACCAAGGTAGCTGAAACTTTTACTTTCTACCCAAATGTTTTGGAATTATATCATCAAAACCTGAATGCAAAAAGAATTTAATACAAATGTTGGATCAAAATAATTTTCGACCAGTCTGTGCTTGTGATTCTAGCCAGCAAATGCAAAAGGTTAGTTTGAAATGCTAGGTATCATAGGCTTAATCAGCCCTAAAGCACCTTTACCTAAACTTATCGCCTTATCAGGGCTTTCAAATTTCATATTTGTAAAAAGGGGCAAAATTATTTTATGCTCTGGGGTGCCTGGCTGGCTCACCTGGTGTAGCATGAGACTCTTGATCTTGGAGTTGTAAGTTCAAGCCCCATGTTTGGTGTAGAGATTACTTAAAAATAAAATCTTAAAAAATACATATTTATGCCCTGGTTCATGTGTTACGTTTTACATATATGCAAAGACATAAAAGTAATTTTTAAAAAATGTTTATTTCTTTTTGAGAGAGAGAGAGAGAGAGAGATTGCAGGCATGTGAGCTGGGGAGAGGCAGATCCCAAGCAGGCTCTGTGCTGACAGGCTCCAACTCACAAACCGCGAGATCATGACCTGAGCTGAGTCAGACACTTAACCGACGGAGCCACGCAGGCGCCCAAAAACTGATTTTTTTTTAAGTAACTTTGTTGGGTAGAAAATAAGGGTAGAAAGACTAACTTAATAAAGCAAGGGGTAAGATTACACAAACACATTTACCTTTTCACCTTGAGAAGGCACTACAGAAGAGCAGCATTTCCGAGGAACATTCTGGGGAACAAAGCAATGAGGGAATCTGCTTAATTACAGGATTTAGGCACAAGATTAAAGTAAAAGTATAAGTGAAACACCTTTTCTGACCTGAAAACCTGGGAGACATTTTTCCCGTAGATTTACGTAAAGAGTACACGGTATGAAATAGTGAAAAATGTCCTTGGCAACTTTGCTACAATAGACACAAAACTGACTTTCATGTCTCTGGTTCTTTGATGTCCTTTAGTAGAGGCCAGTGGTATAATACCAAGGCACACTCTACAAGGGGTCTTGTGAGACTCTGTTCTGGAGTCTCAATTTCATATGCAGTAAAAATAATGGCAATGGAATACAATTTGAGCTCAAATTCAATTTCAAAGCATATAAAATATGCTTAAAGCGGTTATAGTAAACTTTACCAAATCCCAAGGGTATGCAGGTTAAATACTGATGTGTATCAGAGTCCGTAAGGAAGGGAGGAGAAGAGGCAATAACCTTGCCTATTAAAGCACAGCATACGGGGTGGGATGTTCCGGGGACCAGGTTTTCCCTCAGGCAAATATGGTTTAGAAAAAAAAAGTTCGAGTGAATTGGATAGCAGTAGAATTACATGGACAAGTAAACAGGTGAAATGTAAGAGCAGTTAGATAATGAATTGATACCAAAGAAGAGGGAGATGTTTAATATCCTTCCTCTGGGCTCTCACCAGGACGTATGAATCCCTTTATGAAATCGATGACTCAGCTGGAAGCACAGAATTGGGACTGGCGAATCCATCATATTAGACATAAGTGCCAAAAACACCTTGATGGATTGATGAGATAATTTTGGCAAGATCAAAGTCAACAGAGATGAGATAAGGTCATATATGTTGGATGTAGTAGGAGGGAAAATACTGTCCTGATATCCCCCCCCCCCCCCCCCCCCGGCTCTTCTGCATCTTTCTTCTGATTTCAGAAGCACTGAGTGCCTGTTGTGTGCCAGGAATATGATGATACGTGAGGCACATGACCCGGTGGGGAAGACGTGTATAAAAACCTAGGCAGTGTGTACTGTTAGAATAGAGATGTCCATTGAGTACAACAGTTGTGGGGTGTGTGGCTGGCTCAGTCGGCAGAGCATGTGACTGTCCATCTCGGGGTCATGAGTTCAAGCTCCACACTGGCTGTAAGGCTTACTTAATTAAAAAAATAATAATAAATACAATGGTTGTATGAAGCATGGCAAGTCTTCAGTTCCTTGCAAGCTGAAGGGAGACTCCAATAAGGAGGAAACCCAAGTTAAAGAATAGATCTTTACTAGTCCTAGGCCTGGGGGATGGGTAGAGGGTAGGGGTAATGCAGAGGGAGAAGAGCACAGGAGAGGTCTATCCAGGGAGCTACAGAGGGAGATGTGTATGTGTGGGGACAGGGGGAGGAGAGACAGCAGGACCTGGCATGAGGGAGGTGGATAAGGCCAGATCACAGAGGAAACTGGCTTTAAACTCTGGCAATGGAGGGAACCATTGATAAATTTCTATTTTACTAAGGAAAGGAGTAATGGGGTCGAAATGGCATTTTCATAAAAGTTACGGGGGGAACAGTGCTTCAACATGGTGCTGGGGTGATAAAGCAGATACCAGTTTGGAGACTCTCTTAGTCAGCTCAGCTGCCATAACAAAATAACAAACTAAGGCGAGGCGTGGGGGAGCTTAGACAGCAGAACATGTGTCTTCTTCCAGTTCTGAAGGCTGCAAGCCCTAGATCAAGGTGCTGGCCAGTTGCAATCCCGGTGAGGATTCTCCCCATGCCTTGCAGATGGCCCCCTTCCCTCTGTGTCCTCACACGGCCTTTCCTCCGTGTGCATGTGGAGAAGGAGGGGGTGAGAGCTCTCTGGTGTATCTTCCTGTAATAAGGACACTAACCCTATCAGATCAGGGACCCCCCCCCCCCCCATGACCTCATCCAACCTTAATAACTTCCTTAACGGTTCCATCTCCAAATACAGCCACCCTGGGGCTTAGGTCCTCAACACATGAATTTGGGGGAGACACAAATATTCAGTCCCTCCCAGAGACTGTTAGAGTTGTTCAGTTAAAAGCTGATGAGGGCATAAGTTGAATAGTAGCCAAGGGGCAGGAGGGGAAGGATATCAGAGATGCTGAGGAAATAAAATTGGCAGTTCGTTGTGACTGTGGAGGGGTTTAGGCAGAGGGTGAGATGGAGAAGAAGAACACTGGTTAACTCCAACATGTTTTTGCTGTTGTTTCCTTTATCAGTGTATTAGTCAGGGATCTCTAGAGAAACAGATCGATCTAGATCTAGCTGTCCTATGGGTTCTGTTTCTCTGGAGAATCCTGCCATATACATATGTCTTCACAGCCTCCATCATAATCACACGAGCCAGCAAGAAGTCTCACGCTCTGCTGACTGCAGGCGAGAGAACCAAGAAAGCCAGTTGTGTTAATTCAACCTGAATCCAAAGTCCTGAGGTCCAGGAGCATCGATGTCTGAGGGCAGAAGAAGATGATGACCCAGCTCAGCAGAACGCACATTCGCGGTTCCTCTGCCTTTTGGTTTGATGCAGGCTCTCCATATATTGGATGATGCCCACCTACCTTGGAGAGAGCCATCTTCTTTACTGCCTTTACCTATTCGAACGCTAATCTCGGCCCAGAAACGTCCCCAGACTCCTCCGGAAATGATGTTGTTATCGGCTATCTGGACATCCCTTCGCCCAGTCAGGTTGACACAAAATTAAACCGTCACGACTGGTGAGATGGTAGTACCACGAGGGAGAATGAGGACTGTGGGGGAGATTTGCTGATTTTCAGACACAGTAGGTAAAGTCAGTTTACGATATGTTAAGTACAGGGGCGCCTGGGTGGCTCGGTCACATAAGCGTCCGACTCTTGATTTCAGCTCAGGTCATGAGAGTTTGTGAGTTTGAGCCCCACGTGGGACTCTGGGCCAGCAGCGCCGAGTCTGCTTGGGATCCTGTCTCTCCTTGTCTCTGCCCCTCCCTTGCTTTTGTGCGCGAGCTCCGTCTCAAAATAAATAAGTAAACTTACAAAAAAAAGAGGTACGTTAAATATGAGGTATCCGTGGGGCATTGTGGGGGAAAACGTCCGCTGAACGGTTGGATTTATAGGTGTTTGCTTCGGGGAGGCGTGATGTGGGCTGGAGATACAGGGATGGGGGAACCCATAGGGGATAGAGTCAGCATGGGTAGGCAGGTGGAGAGCAAAAAGAGAAGAGGCCCGAGGATTGATTCTTGGGAAGAAACTGGGCACGGAAGGAAACACCAAAAACCAGTGCTAAATGTCTTATTGTGTCATTTTAAATATAGGAGAAAAAATATACAGAAATACTTTTAGTTTAATAATTCATATTTTTCCCAGGGTGCCTGGGTGGCTCAGTTGGTTAAGCATCCATCTTTGGCTCAGGTCATGATCCCATGGTCTGTGAGTTCAAGGCCCCCGTCGGGCTCTTTGCGGTCTGAGCAGAGCCCGCTTCAGATCCTCTGACCCCCCTCTCCCTCTGCCCCTCCCCCGCTCACATGCGTGCCCGCGCGCGCCCTCTCTCAAAAATAAACGTAAACAACTTGTTTTTAATTTATATTTCTCTGCCTCAGACTCTCACCCTTATTCTTAGTAATTTTGTATGAGCACATGCCACCTTCACTGCTGACTCAAAGTGATATTTTTGCTAATAAATGAGAGAACCCTCTGGAAGGTGCTGTAACGAGTAAAGGATTGTACTTAGCTGTAAATTTAACCTCTGTAACTCCAGCTGTAGAATGAAGTCATTTATTATAGGGAAAAATTGCTGGCTCTGGAGGAGAAGAACAAATGGTTGCCTCTTTGCCCTCGTTTAAACAGGATGATGGCCCTAGCATTGTTCCCTACAGACAAGGTCTGTGCTGTGGAGGCTACAGGCAGCCATTAATGAGGCCAACTGTCACGGGTTGGTATGGGTGCCAAATGGTTCCTCTCACAGGGTGGGAAGGGCTGCTCTCAGAGTTCCTGCCTGGGCTCTGGATCCAGGGATCTGTCTCCAGCCCTTTTTGGGAAGGCGGAGCTTGCTTACAAATAAAAAGCAAACTAAATAATCAATGGGAGAAGAAAATACGGCAAAACTGAAGGAAATCTCTTATGAAGGAACCTAAACAGGAATGAAAAACGAGTATCAAGGCTGAGTGTATACGGGGCGCCTGGGTGGCTCAGTTGGTTGAGCGTCCAAGTCCAACTATTGGTTTCTGCTCAGGTCATGATCTCGAGGCACAGCCAGGAGCCTGCGGGATTCTGTCTCTGTCTCTGCCTCTTTCTGGCCCTCCCCCACTTGTGCTGTCCCTTCCTCTCTCTCTCTTTCTCTCTCTCCCTCAAAACAAATAAATAAACATTAAAAAAAAAAAAAGATTGAGTGGGAACCTGGGTGGCTTAGTCGGTTAAGTGTTCGACTTCTGCTCCTGACCTTCTGCTCGGGTCATGATCTCATATCTGGTGGGTTCGAGCCCCACATCAGGGTCTGTGTTGACAGTGCTGAGCCTGGAGCCTGCTTCGGATTCTGTGTCTCCCCCTCTCTCTGCCCCTTCCCTGTTCCTGCTCTGTCTCTGTCTCAAAAAACAAACAAACAAACAAACAAACAAACAAAACACACTGAGTGAGCCTACCAGTCTACAGCAGGTGACACCCCATTCAAATTTAAAAGAGAGAAGAGAAGAAGGGGCACTTGGCTGGCTCAGTCAGTAGAACATGAGACTCTCGATCTTGGCTTCTGTGAGTTCATGCCCCACATTGGGCATAGAACTTACTTAAAAAAAAATAAGTAAAAGACCACCTATTCCCAATCACGGTAGGGGGAATGTAATTAGTGTTACCAATGATATACCTTGGTATATCAGTGTTACCATCGAGAGTGTAGTGAGCGTTACCATTGATATACAGGACGATATAATGGAAAGCATGGCAGAGGAAGTCAGTGGCTGGGGAAGAAAGCCACCTTGTTTATCCCTAATACTTTTTAATTGTATCAGTTAGTGATAGGCTTCCTGGATTGAGTAAGTCAAAGCTATAGTAGAAATGTCTCTCGGAGAAGCTTCTATGACTTGGATATTTGATTTTTTTTTTAATGTTTAATGTTTTTAATGTTTCTATATTTTGAGAGAGAGAGACAGAGAGAGAGCAAATGAGCAGGGAAGGGGCAGAGAGAGAGAGGGAGAGAGAGATTCCCAAGCAGGCTCCACGCTGACAGCAGCAAGCCCAGCGCGGGGCTCAAACTCACGAACGGTGAGATCATGACCTGAGCCAAGATGGAGAGTCTGACGTTCAACCGACTGAACCACCCAGCCCCTTCCCCGCAACTTTTTAATTTTTTTTTTTTTTTTTTAGTCTAGAGGAGAAAGTCTAATAATGCCTCTCTCCACAAACCAAAATATGAATCAGTTCTCTTCTTGTGTAAGGTTGTTATCACTGCAAATAAGTATTTCCACGGGAAATAAAAAACAGTGGCAAAGTTGCATGAATTTGGGAGCAGAAAAATATTGCAAATTCCAAAGAAAACAGGGAAGACCATTTCTATTAAAGTCTGTTGCCTTTGGGTTGAAGATTTTATCTAAGTTAGATATAAAGGATTAAATGTTATGAAACAGAAAATCAGGAATTAAACCCGAAAGTTATGCCGTTTAACATGGAACAGTATCAAGTTTTTTCCCTTGCAGTTAAAGATACTGCGGTGGCATAATCACGTTAGCCTGAAGGAGCTGCTTTATGCATTGGGTAATCATCCAGGAACATGCGTTGTAATCAGCAGTTGTGATGTACTTGTATCCCAAAAGGTACCACCCACCTCATTAATGCAGAGGGCTTCAGAGAAACTCTACGATGGATGGAAACCTGATGCCACCGGGAAGCATACATTATAACAGCAAATACTGGTTGGGCAAAGGTGCGGAGAAGGCAAGGAAATATACCTCAACAAAGGGAAATGTTTAAGTGTGTTTTTAAGGGACACGTGGGTGGCTCCGTCGGTTAAGTGCCCGACTCTCGATTTCTGCTCAGATCATCATCTCAGGGTCCTGAGATCAAGCCCCGCATTGAGCCCGGCTTTGGGCTCCGAGCTGGGTAAGGAGCCTGTGTGAGAGTCCGTCTCTCCCCCCTGTGTCCCTTCCCTGCATGCATGCATACACTCTCTCTTTTTCTCAAAAAAAAGAAAAAAAGAAAAAAAGAAAAAAAAAACCTGGCTCAGTCAGTAGAGCATGTGACTCTTGGTCTCAGGTTGTAAGTTTGAGCCCCCATGCTGGGTGTAGAGATTATTTAAAAATAAAATCTTAAAATAAAATAAAAATGTGCAGATTTAGAATTTTCTATAATAATGGCATGGAAATGATCCTTGGTTCAGATGGAAAGAAAGTAAGGAGGCTTTTTTTTAATGTTTATTTATTTATTTTGGGGGGAGGAGGAGGGGCAGAGAGAGAGGGAGACAGAGAATCCCAAGCAGAGATTCCCTGCACTGTCAGCACAGAGCCCGACGTGAGGCTTGAACTCATGAACCGCGAGGTCATGACCTGAGCCGACATCCATGCTCCACGGACTGAGCCACCCAGGCGCTCCAGGAGTTGTAATGTATTAGCAAGTGCAAAGGATGCTCTGTCTCCCTTTCTCTTTGCCCCTCTCCCACTCTCTCTTTCAAAAATGAATAAACACTAAAAAAAAAAAAGAACTGTAAGCAGACATTGATGGATTGTCCGAGGGTGGAATTGTTGGGATCGCTCTTGCACTAATATGGAAAAATGCTGCATGGGACACGTGCGACAAGACAGATTTATATTATATTTCTAAATGTAGGGTAAGACATTTCCACCTAACCTACCCTTCAGAAAAGGAATTTCCCTTACACAAAGGTCCTTATGATACAGTCTCTCCGTTTCTTGCTTTACTTCGAACAACAAATTGCACGCGCGGGGAAGGGGAACCTCGTTACCCTCAATCTCTGGGCCTCGAGCTAGTTTCAAATGCATCTTGAGGTCACCTAACTAACTAGACGTAAAGGAGGCTCAAACTATTTTATGTAGACTTATTATTTTTTTTAATAATTTGTTCCTAGAGACATGATCTCATCGTGATCGAGTTTTGCTGTCTTTATAAACAGATCGCTCCAAGGCAAAGCGAGTGTTATGTTGTGGCTTGCTCAGCTGCACGTCTGTAGGAAGGCTGAATAAGTTTGCTAATGTTATGTGAATGACTATTTGTGAAATAGGATGAAGTTTCCAATGTTAGTATCATGTGCTCAGAAAGAGCTGTTTTATTTTTTTTTAATATATATATATACATATATATATATATATATTTTAAAATATATTTTTAAGTAAGCTCTACACCCAACTTGAACCCACAACCCTGAGATCAAGAATATCACGCTCCACAGACTGACCCAGTCAGGTGCCTCAAAAAGAGCTATGTTTTAGGGGTGCCCGGGCGGGGCGGGGGGTCAGTCAGCGGAGCATCTGACTTCAGCCCAGGTCATGATCTCTTGGTCTGTGAGTTCGAGCCCCGCGTCGGGCTCTGTGCTGACAGCTCGGAGCCTGGAGCCTGCTTCAGATTCTGTGTCTCCCTCTCTCTCTGCCCCTCCCTGGCTCATGGTCTGTCTGTCTCTCTGTCTCTTTCTCTCTCTGTCTCTCAAAAATAAGTAAACATTAAAAAAATTTTTTTTTAATTTACGCAAGAGCTATGCTTTAAACAATTTAAATAGAAATAAAGACGATGGGCTCAGAAAGGGAGATAAATGAATCATGATGGCTATGGGGATGACAGAGGTGTGTGTGAAAAGGAAACAAAATTGTTTCATGAACTGTGGGTGATGAAAAAAAACAGAAATATTTCTAAATTCTTATTTCTAAATTTATTAATGTATTAACTAAAACATGCTACCACATTAAACAAGCAGACATATGATCTAAAAGTGTGTATATTCAAGTTGGCCAAAAACCATTAAAACAATCTTATGGGGAAAATGGGAAATTAGTTTATATTATTTAGTCTCGTACAGTACCGAAAGCAGAGATTTTCTTAAAATTCACTGTAGCCTGGTTGAGATACATTAGACTTCTTGCTCTTTCTGAACCTTCCAGCAGTCTCCCAGAACTCATACATATTGACAGAAAGACGGGAGCACTGTTGATCAGGAAATCTGGTTTCTGCTATAAGTCCTTTTTTTTTTTTAATGTTTTATTTATTTTTGAGGGGGGGCACGCAAGTGGGGGGGGCAGAGAGGGAGACAGGGGATCTGAAGCAGGCTCTGTGCTATTGGTATCCAGCTGGATGTGGGGCTCGAACTGACGAAGGGTGAGATCATTACCTGAGCCAAAGTCCAACGCTCAACCGACTGAGCCACCAAGGCGCCCCTCTGGGATAAGTTCTATAGCACAGCAATCTGTCTCTTTTTTTTAATGTTTATTTATTTATTATTATTTTTTATTTTAGAGAGAGAAAGAGCACGGGCAGACGGGAGGGACAGAGAGAGAAGAGAGAGAGAGAGAGAGAGAGAGAGAGAGAGAGAGAGAGAATCTCAAGCAGGCTCCATGCTCAGAGGAGTGTGGGACTCAGGACTCGATCCCATGACCCTGGGATCATGACCTGAGCTGAAACCAAGGGTTGGATGTTCAACCCAGTGAGCCACCCAGGTGCCCCCCAAATTCACATTCTTAGTAAAAAATGCCACTACCTCCTTAGAGGATGGAGATAAGCTGAAGGGGGACACTTAGTCCAACCTGGGGGTTCTGGAAGGACTTCCTATGGGAGATGATGGCGTAGAAGAATCTGAAAGGTGAGTAAGAATTAGAAATAGGAAAAAGGTGCATGAGTACAATCATGTATGTCTCAGACAGCATTGCTTAAGCAGGTTAGTATTATCAGCGTGTACAGGGTGAGTCAGTTGATGGAAAATATAGATTGAGAAGGAAGGGAGGCCTGCAGAGGACCTTATATGGTAGGCTATGGAGATGAGATTTTGCCCTAGGAGATGGAAATGACTGCAAACAAGAACATTAGTAACAAGAAGAGTACAAGTAAACTCAATAATTGGGAGGCCTTGGAAATAAATTAGGATTGCAGGCGTGCCTGGCTGGCTCAGTCAGTAGAACAAGCGACTCTTGCTCTCGGGGTCGTGAGTTTGAGTCCCATGTGTTGCATGAAATTTACTTAAAATTAAAAAAAAAATTTTTTTGAAGAAATAAAATGGGATTTCAACTTTTCTGATGTCTCCTGGTGAAAGAAAAAGATGGGGTGTTAGTCTTAAAACATTTTGCAATACAGTGATTATTGTTTGGATATTGTTTGGATTATTGTTTGGATATTGAGAAGACGAAAGACGTTTCAGAACAAGCAAGTGCCCTTAGTGATGTTTCTGACCATAGTCAGGCAAACTATAAAGTGCTTGAAATTGAATGTGGCCAGTATTATGGGTAGCCCCCAGCTTAAGGACTTTAAATTACTATCTCATTTAATCCCTTGAACAACCCCATGGAGTAGGTGACGACTTCTCAGTTTTATTAGGTAAATAAAATCATTAAAACTGTACCAAAGGTGAAGTGACTTGTCCGAAGAAATTTAATTTAAAACATAGAATGATAAAGACTCAGTGAGTTTACAGTGCTGGTTAATGAGTCCCTGAAAGTTGGTAAGCCAATGACAATGACTGGGGAGAGTTCACTCTTTCTGTGGGCAGATGCAAAAATGAAGCGTATCAGGTTCCACAAAATCCTACCCCATTCTTAGGAATTTCTTGGTTGGCTTTTTTTTTTTTTTTTTAACAAGAAGGTAAGCTAATCTTTCATAAAATTATTTACCCAACACAGTACCAGTAAACTGATAGTCCAGATAGAAAACACTATGGGAAATTCATGTGAGCTACTGTATACATTTCCTAAGATTTAAAACCCATAAGGAAACCAGAGGTGTAAAGATAATTGAGTATCGAACAATTGATAATCAGCCTGGCTGTGCTGTGATTACAAGCAACCCTAAAATCTCAGTGGTTTATGAGAAGAGAGGGTTATATTTTGCTCGTACAAAATGACCACTGAGGTTTGGCTGAGGGGCACACTCTGGTACTCAGACTAAACCAGCAACCCTATCTCGAATTGTAGCAAATGGAAAAGGCACATGTGCAATCACAAACTGGCTGTTAAAGCTTAACACCCGGGGGCGCCTGGGTGGCTCAGTCGGTTGGGCTTCCGACTTCGGCTCCGGTCATGATCTTGCGGTTCGTGAGTTTGAGCCCTGTGTCGGGCTCTGTGCTGACAGCTCGGAGCCTGGAGCTTGCTTGGGATTCTGTGTCTCTCTCTCTCTCTCTCTGCCCCTCCCCCACTCACGCTCTGTCTCTCTCTCTCTCTCTCTCTCTCAAAATTAAATAAACGTTAAAAAAAATTATAAAAGGTCTTCCTTTCTTAAAAAAACAAACAACCCCCCAAAGAGAGGAGTATAATTTCTGCTCACATTTCATTGGCCAGAACAAATCACATGGCCACATCTGATTCACGCAGAGCGGGAAATTTCATTCCTACCGTGTGTCCAAAGGGAGGATAACAAAAATTTGGTGAACAGCATTTAAGGAGTCCCATGGTGAAATCTTAAGAGAAATAGCAGTGAGGGGCACCTGGCTGGCTCAGTTAGCAGGGCATGTGACTCTTGATTTCAGGGGTCTAAGTTCAAGCCCCACATAGGGCATAGAAGTTACTTCATTTTTTCTTTGAGCTTACTATAAAACAACAAAAAGTAAGAAAAAAGAAAGAAAAATAGAGGTGATAACCACATAAGAAGAAGAAAGTTCTGGATCGAGGAACGGCATTTGGGCTTATAACTATGTGAACACTTAATGACTTATTCATGATGGTGGCTAGGATGGGAATAAGGTTTAGTATATAATTTTTAAAAATGTGTTACAGTAGTTGACCAATTTATGCTGTGAGAAGTTTGCTGGAAAATTCCGCAGGGTCTCTCACTGGACGTGTGACTGACTAGGTCACACCGAGACATAACATGGTATGTGTTTATCAGCCTCCTTCATGGTCATCCAATGTTACGTGTACTTTTTTTTTAAAAAAAGTGATTCGTAGGGGCCCCTGGGTGGCTCAGTCAGTTAAGCATCTGACTCTTGGTTTTGGCTCAGGTCATGATCTCACGGTTCATGGGTTCAAGCCTCGCTTAGGGCTCTGAGCTGGAAGTGTGGAGCCTGTTTGGGATTCTCTCTTTCATCTTTCTCTGCCCCTCCCCCACTCAAACTCTCTCATTCTCTCTCTCTCTCTCTCTCAACATTAATGAATAAACTTAAAAAAAGGTGGTTCTAATAGTCTTTCCTATTGCACTGCTGTCTGCTGGCATTAGACTTAAAGAACTCCTTTTCTTATGAACCTATGTACAAACATTTCACACGTGAGATACGATTCTACATATCGCTGCTTCTACACTTTATTCAGTAGAATATCTAATTTGAAACTATTACATAAAAAATGAACTAGATAAACATTTTTCATTACTGAAATAACCTCCATTCAGGGAAAATCTGATCTTGTATCCGAACGAAGGTTCTCCAGAAAGAACAGATCCTACCCGTTGGAAAGCACATATGGGAGACGCTTGGTAGATCGGGTTCTTGCAGAGGCTGATTCTGAGACCAGGATTCAAGGACAAGTACTGGAGTTGATCTGGGAGGTGAACCCAGAAATTACTGGCAGGGAGAGACAAGGAAGGAAGGAAGCCAACGTCAGTTTCCAAGTGGTTACTGCTGTGGGCAGCCAAAGTTCAAAGTTGGGGACCTCAGGGAGACAGTGTAGAATACAACTGAGTATAGTCCTACCTCTCCACGTGAGGAAGCTGGAGAATTTTTCTACCGATGCCCTGGTTCCCCGAGGACCAGTCCGAGCGGCATTAACTGCCTGGCGCAATTCTTGGCCTGTCCACCCGCACTGGCAAAGTGGGGTCTGGCAGCCCGTGGAACCTCTTCAATGAAGAAGTGGAGAAGGGAGAGAATTGCAGAAAGATGCCATTGGCCTGCTAATGGGAAGCCGGTGACATAGGGGTGGCCCCAAATGGAGCTCCAACACTGCCAGAGCAGAGGATACTTGAGTTTCTTTTAAGTTTTTGTTTTTTTGGGAGGGAGAGGCGGGGGGGGGGGGGGGAGAGAGAGAGAGAGAGAGAGAGAGAGAGAGAATCCCCAGCAGGCTCTGCACTGTCAGCACAGAGCCTGTCGTGGGGCTGGAACTCATGAACCATGAGATCATGACCTGAGACCAAGAGTCAGAGGTTAACTGTGCCACCCAGGCTCCCTAAGGATACTTGAGTTTCTAAGCCCATTTGCTGAGACATCTATCCATCTTTAACTCTAGACACTAATTTTTTTAAACGTTTGTTTCTGAGAGAGAGTGCGTGCATGCCAGTGAGTGTGCACGCGGGGGAGGGGGAGAGAGAGAGGGCGACACAGAATCCGAAGCAGGCTCCAGGCTCTGAGCTGTCAGCACAGAGCCTGACGGGGGCTTGAGCCCACGGGCCTAAGATCATGACCTGAGCCGAAGTAGGATGCTTAACCGACCGAGCCACCCAGACTCGCCAATGCTAATTAACTTAAAAAATATATTAGGGGCACCTGGATGGCTCTTCAGTTTAGCTACAGGCTTTGACTCAGGTCATGACCTCATAGCTCCTGAGTTTGAACCGCACAGGGCTGTCTGCTGACAGCACAGGGCCCGCTTCAGAGCCTCGGTCCCCCTCTCTCTCCCTGTCCCTCCCCCCAGCTCACTCTTGTGCGTACTCTCTCTCTCTCAAAAATAAGTAAACATTAAAAACATTTAAATGTGGTGGCATATGAGAAAAGAACAGCATCTTTTTCAAAGGCAGCAGTGGCTAGGCCATATACAGTGTGGCCCAGGTGTGGGCTTTATTGTTGGGATGGGGGAGCTCTGACCTGTTAAGGACCAAAATTGTCTGGAGAAATCCCCCGGTTCCAAAGCAGGTTGGGAAAGAGAAGTAACTGCAAGAGCTGACAGGAGTGTTTCCTGAAGCAGGGAGAAGGCCTTCCCAAGGCCTTCCTGACTTTTCACCCAGCCTTTATCCCGCAGTCCTGGAGAAAAGGGAGAAACAGGTATTTTCAAAGGATTGGTCATGTTTTAATAGGTTCAACGAGTACAACTGTAACAGTAAGTGGGGGGTTGGGTGGTATTTGGAAGTTCCAGAATATCTTAGTTGATCTACCCTACGACAAGTATTTCGGAAAGGCCGCGGAAGAGAATGGTCTCCAAGTCCTGACTTCTCATTATTTTCCAAGCAGCTCCCTGATGATAGCGAAAAGTAAGGGTTTGTCTGGGGATGGGGGTGGGGGGTGGGGGGTGGGGTGGGGTAGACTTCTAAAAAGAGAATTCTGGAAGTCATCGTAATTAAACAAAGAGGAAAAACGTGCCGGACAGGAGCCAGGGAGGGGTGGGGGTGGGGGTGGGGGTGAAGCTGCGGTGCGTTGGGGATTCCCGACCGAAGACGAGGCTTCTGGGCTGGGAGCAGGCGAGCGGCGGGGCGCGGGGCTGCGTGAGCGGGGCGCACAGGTGCCCGCGCTGCCCGCAGGTGGGGAGGCCTCGCGGCTGCCCGCTGGGCTCCCCGGGCGGGACGGGGCGCGCGGGAAGTCACCCTGGCGCTTGCTCCCGTCCCCCCCCCCCCCCCCCCCCCCGGCCTGATGCCGCCGCCCGGCGCCTTCCCCGCGCCCGCTTCTCCGCGTGCCGCCTCCTGGCTGGGGACCCCGCGGCCCCGCGCTGCCCGCACCCCGGCCGCACACACTCGTTTCGTTCTCCCCAGGCAGCCGGGCACGACGCGTGCTCCTGCCGCCCGGGCCCCGTGGGCAGCCGAGCGCGCGGGGCTGCGACCTCGCGGCCGCGCTCGCCGTCCCGGAGGGGACGAGGGGGAGGGCATCTCCCGCCCCCCCCCCCCGGGTGCGACCGTCCCCGTTTCTGCCTCCGACCCCCGCGCCGCGCGCGCTAACTCTGGGGGAAGTTGTTGCAAAGTTTCCTAGAGCCGCGTGCAGGCGCAGCCCGGGGCGGGGTGCGGACGCGGGGAGGCGAGGACAGGCGCTCCTCGCGGCGGCTTTGTTCTGCTCCGGGGGAAAGACCTGGCGAGGAGTCGCCGGGCGGGCACCGGGACCGCCAGCCGCGGCATTCCGGCCCCAGCAGGGGCTCTTGGCTCCCGGCGCCCTCCTTCGGGCGGCCCCTAGCCCCCAGCCCCACGGCGACCCTGCGCCCAAGTCCCCAAACCTCCTTCCATCCCCCCAAACTTCACCTACCCGCCCGGACCCCACGTCTGGGGTGGGGGAGGAAAGGTGCGCGACGGGCCGGATGCCTCCAGACGAGCGGGTGTCGGCTTTGGAATGTTTGGGGCTTGTTCCTTCGCCCCAGAAACTGCTTCCCCACGCGGCCCCCCATCCTCTCCCATTTCCCCCACCTCTCGGCTTTCCTCTTCAATTCTAGTGAAACCTAGAAGAAAAATTAGCGCTGCTCAGAGTCCCCCAGAGAGCCAGCGCGGCGGCCCGTGGTGGGGATTGAGGGTCTAGGGATGGGGCGAGGTGAGGAGGGGGTCCCCGGTTCTGGAGGCCGGGGGACGACTGGTAAAGGGCCTGGGGACGGGTCTGCAATTGCGCCGGGCCCGAGACACCTGAATTGCCGGGGGCAAGGCAACGGGTGAGGGGACGCAGAGAGGGGATGCTCGGACGGTACGAGCCGCGCCAGGGGGTCTAGAGGATGGGGAGGCGGCGAGGGCCCCCGAGCCTGACCTTCGGGACGAGGAAGCTTGTGCAGGAGGGAAGGGAGCCGGTGGGGAGCGCGGGGCTCCAGGGTCGTGGGGAGCACGGCCGTCCCGAGAGTCCCGCCGTCGCGCTTTGAGGTTGGGGAAGTTCGGGGTCTGGGAAGTGGGCGCGATGCTCCAGGTGGGAACCCGCCCTCCGGGTCCCTGGACCGAGTTGTGCAGCGCCTGCAGCAACAGGTAACCCCGAAGGGTGGAGGCTCCGGGGGCACCCCGAGCTGGCTTTGTCCTGCAGATTAGAGGGCTCTCCTAAGGGACAGCGCTGGGGTGGGAGGGTGGGGTAGGCGAGGTTAAAAAAAAACAAACAACAAACGCTTGGGGCCCCCCTTTGAATTGTCGGGGAGTGTGGGGTGCAGGACCGTGAATCCGAGTAGAGGAACCGGGATGGAGAAGCCTGGGGTGCGCCCCACCTCCGATTGCGTAAATGCCTTTATCTCACGGGGTTGACCCCCTACCCTTTGCATCTCGTCTCCCGGGACGCCGGGAAACTGACAGAAACTCGATGCCAAGTGGATTGTTCACACTGATTGGCAGGGAAAGTGCGAACAAAGAGGTGCGTCCCCCGGAAACAATGATTTTGGAGATTTTCCCCCCCGTAGACTCGTGCGCGCTGGGAAGGCGGGGGATAAAAGGGTGGTGGGCGGGAGGGGCCCGGGCCCGGCGTCTCCCGGGGGGGAAAGTTTCCAGCGAGGTCGCGGGAGGAGAGGGTCGGGACAGAGTTGCGTGGAGCTGGGGACGCAGCCGCCCCGGCCGCCTTGGAGGTTCCCGAGCCGGGCGGGAGATGCGGGGAGAGGGAGGGGGCGGGGAGGGGAGGGGAGGGAGAGAGGAAGAAGGGGTGAGAGGGAGAAACCTGCCGCCGCTCGCCGCCTCTTTGTCTGCTCCGGGACTTGGAACAAAAGGGGGAACTCTGATGAACTCTCTCCTCCCCTCTCCCCCGGACGCCCGGGTATCTCTCCCTCTCGCAACTTTGCCGCCGCGACTTTCTCCGCTGTCGGGCCACACACAAAAGTGTCCGAGCGCCTCGCGGACTGCAGCAAGGGAAATGTCCCTTAGCAGTGCGACGAGGTGGGGACGAAGGTGAGTGGAAATTGTTGTCTTGTTTACCACCCCCCCACCCCCCCCCAAACTCGCCCGGCTCCCCGCCCTTCCGAGGACGGAGGCGTAGTCCGGTGGCGAAGTTTGGCTGGTAAGTTGTGCCTCCTTTCTCTGTTCCCTTCTCTTTTGTTCTTTAGCGAACTTGCACAGAATTGTTTTATTTGTTGATTTTTAATAGGCAGCAGCCAGACAGGCACTTCTCATTAACAGGAGAAGCTGAGGGGGTGGGTGGAGACGGGAGCAAGGGTGTCTAAGGGGGGCATTGCCTCGCTTTCTCCCAGTTGCGCACAAACGGAGTAAACTTGCTGAAATGCATGGGGACACGTCCAGTCTCCCTCCTCCCCACCGCCCAACGCCGCCCTGACTTGGGTCTTGGAAAAGAAAGAGACAAGGAGGTGGGGGGGGGGGTGTGCTTATAAGTTAATTGTCTGCGGAGCGCTGTGCAGTTCCAACGCACAATAGGAAAGCTGCAACAATAGAATGCAGAAGAGGTGTGGGTTGCAGGGGAGTGGACTCTTGAGTTGGTGGCCAAGGGGGTCTAGAGCAAACAGGTAAGAGTTCAGAAAGTTTTCTTCGGGGCTGGGGTAGGGTGGAGGAAGCCACAGGTTACCAGTGTCAGAGATACAGGGATGGAGGGATGGGGCCTGGACCACTAGTTAAGAGTCGGCCATCCTGACTGCCCTTTCCAGTTCCACGACCCACCCGGAATAACCTATGCGGTCCCTGAGATCCAGCCACTATCATCTCTCCAATTTACCCCCCCTCCCCGCCCCCTTTTCATTGTGTTTGAATAGAAAGGGGAACAGGAACCCCCCCCCCCCCCCCAAAGCTCCTCAGACCCAGCAGTCCGCCCAGCCTTTTGTGTTTTAACCTTTTGTTTCTGTCTGCCACGCCCGCCCAAAACAAGGATGGCTGTGGCTGCTTCTGCGGGGTGGACGCACAGCCCGATTCCCTCTGTATTATTTATAAGCAAAGGGAGGCTCCCTGACTTCTCTCCCAAGTAGCTGCACTTTGCAGCCTTTCTAGGTTGGTTCGTGCTCGAGGGAGGTGACCACTCTACAGCTAGTAAACACCTCTAATTACTCTGAGATTTCCTTCAGCACGATCCCACTTCCCCACAAAAGTTGTTTATCTGTCCCGTCCCTTGGTGAGTAGACATTTAGGGACAACGTTGGGAGTTTGTTCCAAGTGGGCAGATGTGTCTGCTAGCTGTTAGGATGCGCTCAGATATTAGGAACGGGTGGAGCAGGCTTCTGGAATTCAACAATGCAAATTTAGGTCATTATCTTCAGGTATGTGTTATGGGATCCTTCCAAATACCAAGGTAACTTATCACCTTCTCCACTTTCCTCTCCTGTCCCCACCCCTGAGTTGGAGGTTTTCCTCACACCCTGGGACTTAACTCACCCGCCTTTTCTTTTCGGGTTGACGTGACAAATGAAACATCAAACTGAGTAGGCTGCTAATAGCTGGAGGAAACACCCAAACACAGTCTATTGTAACTTCTCAAAGTTATGATTTTGCATAGTATTGTATAGAATATCCATTATTTAAAACTTGTAGCTAGAAATGATTTCAGTGCCAACACTTGGTATGTGAAATCTATTACGGGTGCGGTTACGGTGTTTTTTTTTTTTTTTGTTTGTTTTGTTTTAAAGAAACTGAGTACCTAGAATGACTCGGAAACTAACATTAGTTAATTTCAATTGTATAGGCGCAGTTATTGTCATCAGCACCTAGAAAGCATCATTCAGGGCATTGACATCCATACTGCATTGTTCTTACTGGATCTTTCTATCAGTGAACATTATGGAAGTACCAATACAGCATCAAGTTATTCCTGGATGGAAAGTTTTCAAACTTCTTCATTTGGAGTTACTTGAACTTTAGGATGATAGGCTTTTTGACGATGCCTTCCCTATGTGGATTACTACAATTTGATCACTGGGAATTCTCTGCCTCAAAGCAGGTACGTTGCTTTTTTAAAATACTCTACAAGCATTTGTTTTTGGGCTGGTGCCATTAGAGAATTGTCTAGCTGTTGCCTGATCAAAGGGATTTATGACTTTGGATTTCCTCGTTTTGAACTGGTTTTTGTAGGTTCATTTTCATTTGGAATGATGATTTGGGTACTTCTGACGGAACTTTACTAATTTTACAGTGTGTTCTCCAACGTTAGCATACATAATGGATGCGGGTTATAAAGTCACTAAGGAAAGTTATATAACAATGCTGGGTCCAATAAGCACGTGTCCTATTTTATTTGTGATTCATTTTGTTTTTAAATATGGCAGTGGGTATTTATATATTTGCAGAACTTTTGTGGTTTGCAATATTTCTCTTTTACTTCGATATTTCATTTTGGTAAACAAAATCCAAAAGTGACCAGAAATAGATGCATTATGACAGGGAGTCACTGTTAAGTACAAGTTCTATCAGAATGAAACTTGACTGTGTAATAACAACAGAGGCTGGTAAAGTTGTTTAATCTTTATAGTATACGTCAAGTTTTTATAGTGTTCATTAAGAGTCTTATAGTCCTTTTTAAGTCCTTACAATTCATTTTTGTTAATCTCTGTTAGGAAGCAGTTAAAAGTTCACATGAATACTGTTGGTAATAGAAAAAGTAGTTTGATACAGTATTTAATTTCCTTGTTTAGCAGTTGCTTGCCATGGAAAGCGAGAGTTTTCTTTGTTTGAAATAGGTTGATTTGAAATGATTTAAAAGTTGTCGGATTTGATACTCAAAAATGATTCGAGTTCAAGGTGGTTTAAAAGCCTACAGATAGAGAATATCATTGATATATTACTGTATTGGGAAATGTTAAGGTCTGGTCAGAGATGATAATTGGGAATTGGACATCTTTTCATCCTGCTGTAAGTCAAAAAAAATATTGTGATTTGCTTCTTTCTAGTTATGTAAACTTGGGCAAGCTCTAGTTTATTGTCCAATAAAAATGACGGTTAGGTTAAAGAAACTTTAAGAAATCTTTTGGCTTTATGATTTTGTGATTTGTTGGTTGCTCTTGTAATTAAGGTGCATCATCTCTCGTGAGGTTTGTTTTTAAATTGTTGAACAATAGACTTACTGACATGGAAAACTTCATATATATTAATAATTATTTCATATGAATGCTTAGTTCAGGGAGTATTAGTTCAGGAAATACGCTTTACATTTGTAGTAAAATATACTTTCAGCAAAGTTTGCTAGATGAAAATGTCCGATGTCCTCAAACATTTTTAAACAAAAGTTACCTGCCGGCATATTTTCGGGGGAATAAGGAGTGCAGTGTTGTTTCCCGGAAGGTAGTTTACAAAAGTATTACAAAGGTCTAAACTGAGTATGTTTGAATTTGTTCTAATGACCACCCTGAAAGGGGCTCAGACATGGGCTTGGAACGAAACAGATCTGAGTTTGAATCCCAGCCCAGGTAGCTACTCACTGTGATACATTGGCCAGGATATTGATTTCCTTGGGTGTCAGTTTCCTCACTGGTAAGTGGGGATCATAATACTTATCCCATAGAGTTATTGTGGGGAAGATGTTTTTTAAAAGCGTATATGTAAGAAAAAAACTGAAAGAGGGATAAAGACCTGTAAATATATAATAAGAGGTACTATTATTACCTTTCACAATGAATTAGTGGTACCTTGATACTTCCAATGTTCTCTGTTGATTGCCTTACAAGTTTCAAGCCACAGTAACCAAAACTACTTACTGAAATAAGCAGTCAAGTGGGATAGAAGATTTTACACACTCAAGTGTTTTTCTCTAAAAATATGTTCTACCGGGGCTCCTGGGTGGCTCCGTCGGTTGAGCGTCCGACTTCATCTCGGGTCATGGTCTCGCGGTTTGTGAGGTCGAGCCCCGCGTCAGGCTCTGTGCTGACAACTGGGAGCCTGGAACCTGCTGCGGATTCTGTGTCTCCCCCTCTCTCTGCCCCTCCCCTGCTCGTGCTCTCTCTTGCGCTCTCTCTCTCTCTCTCAAAAATAAATAAATATTAAAAAAATGAAAATATGTTCTATTCACCTCTTTTATCAGTTAAATGTGGCTGAATCCACTTCAACAAACACTTATTTGTAAGTCTTACGTGTGTAAGCAAATTGCTGAAGGTTATGGCTTCAACTTGGTATATGTGGCTCTTCCATTTCCTTACAAGTTTCTGTAAATGGACATAATCACACGTGTCTAGAATTAATTTACTCAAATTCTCTATTTTCTTTTTTTTTCAACGTTTATTTTATTTTTGGGACAGAGAGAGACAGAGCATGAACGGGGGAGGGACAGAGAGAGAGGGAGACACAGAATCGGAAACAGGCTCCAGGCTCCGAGCCATCAGCCCAGAGCCCGACGCGGGGCTCGAACTCACGGACCGTGAGATCGTGACCTGGCTGAAGTCGGACGCTTAACCGACTGCGCCACCCAGGCGCCCCTCAAATTCTCTATTTTCAATGCTACTGGTGATGAATAGGCCTAGATATAGTTTAAAAATTTTTGTTCATCCACTTTTCAGCTATAATAGAAAGTGATGGTTCAGTGGTTTCTTGATGGGGAAATCGAGAACTCTAGCACATTTTCTCACATTACTTCTTATGGAATGGTCCTTACTTAAATAAAAAAAACTCTTGTTAGTATAAACAACACTTAGAAGCATAGCGTATCATTGTGTAATAAAGTTTAAAGTCGTGGATTTTCATTTTCGAGATCTGTAATTTAGCAAGACACATTGCCTTCTCTGAGTGATTATTTTTTTTTTTTTAATTTTTTTTTTCAACGTTTTTTTATTTATTTTTGGGACAGAGAGAGACAGAGCATGAATGGGGGAGGGGCAGAGAGAGAGGGAGACACAGAATCGGAAGCAGGCTCCAGGCTCTGAGCCATCAGCCCAGAGCCTGACGCGGGGCTCGAACTCACGGACCGCGAGATCGTGACCTGAGTTGAAGTCGGACGCTTAACCGACTGCGCCACCCAGGCGCCCCATCTGAGTGATTATTTAGTTTGAGGAAGATTATATTCATTTACCCTTAGGATGTTTCTGATGGGACCGTTAAGGTATTGCTTCCTCTCATTTGTAACTCTGGTTGCCTAGAAATGATACTACTAAGGCAAACATGGAATAAATTGATATTAAAATGGAAAAATGTGTCTTTTGAGATACATCCAAAACTTGCTGTTTGTGGACAGCATTGATTTTAAGCATCAGATTAGATAGCATTAATATAGCAACTACTAATAAATTGTAATTACAGAGTTTACAAGATAAGTTCCTTTACATTTTCTTTTTTTTTAAGTTTATTTATTTTGAGAGAGTGGGGGAGGGGCAGGGAGAAAGACAAAGAGAATCCCAAGAAGGCCCAGCGCTGTGAGCATGAAGCCCAATGCAGGGCTTGAACCTGTGAGATCATGACTTTAGCTGAAACCAAGAGTCCGAACCCTCGACTGACTGAGCCCTCCAGGGGCCCCTCCTTTACATGTTCTATATAAAAGCATGTATTTAACTTTGAACTTTGTAAGTCTAGGAGGTAATGGCTTGAACCTTTTGTTGTATTTTGAGTTATCGTTTCTACTTATTTATTTGCTATGAGTTTCTGTAGGTATACTAGGTGTTCCCAAGTTTACTTTGGTTTCTTCTTTGTGGCCTCACATTTGCTGATTGTTAAATGCCAGCCATTTCTAAGAACTTTGATGGTATTTCTGTTCTTTATTGTTGAGGATACAGGTGTTTAAGAATATATTGACCATGAGCCAGTGAAACCTACTTTGGCCATTCATTCTTTCCTCATTCATTCTTTAAATAATACTTATTTAGTGCCTTGTGTATGTCAAGCATTGTTCTATACACTGAGGATACAAAAAACAAAAAAACTGTGTACTCTTAGAGCTTTTACTAGTAATGATAAAGTAGGTGTTAAAGGTGGCAACTTCTGTTGAGAAAAATAAACCAGAAAAGAGGAGAGAGGGAGTGGGAAAGAGAAGGTTCAGGGGGTTGGCCAAGGAGGACCCCCTGGAAAAGGTGACACTTGAGGGATGATAAGAAGGAAGGGAAGGAACGAGCCGTGTGAGGTCAGTAGGGGAGCATTCCGCCAGAGGCCTGGCTAGTGCCTGCTGAATCAACAGAAAGCAAAGAAGGCATAAACGGCTGGAGGGGAGTGAGCAAAGGGGGTGGTGGTGGGAGATGAGGTCAGAGAGGAAATAGGAATACGGTGGGCAGATCACATGGTTCTTAAAGGCCATCGTGAAGACTTTGGCTTTTTTCAGGGAGGGGCATGGGGTACCACTGAAGGGTTTTACAATGATTGACCTGATGTGACTGATGGTGACATAGAATGACTCAGGTGAGTGGAAACGCCGAAGTGGACAAAGGGTAGAAGAAGCAGGAAGACTGTTTAGGAACCTATTTCAGGTATAAACAGGTGATGTCAACTTGGTACAGGTAGCACGGAGGTGTGGCGAGAAGAGGTTGAATTCTAAAGATATGTTGACTGGAGGATTTTCTGGTCGGTTGGGTAGGAAGTAGGAGAGGAGGAGGGGAGTCAAATGGGATTCTGAGATTTTTGACCTGAGCGCCCGGATGGACCAAACGCCCATGAACCGAGATGAAGTGCGGGCTTGGTTTCCAGGAGACCGGGAGCCTAGTGGGACACATTAAGACACGTTTGAAGCATCGAGGCAGTTTGATACGTGAGTCTGGTTTTCTGGGAAGGAACCTAGAGATGCAAATTTGTGAGCTGGAAGACATGAGATGCCATTTGAAGCCGCAATCCTGGATGAGATCACCAAGGGAGTAACTATAGGAAGAAAAGAGGTCTGGATACGGAGCCTTCCGGATTGAGGAGCGGGGAAGAAGAGAAGGGTCAAGTGGAGGATAGTGATTCTAGGCTGCCGCTGAGGTGGAAAGCCAGTGAAGAAAGTGTCTCCAGCAGGAGGGCAAGATCATCTGCGTCAAGTGGTGCTGCCAGACTGAGCAAGATGACAGTTGAGAATAGGCCTTCGGGCTTGGCGTTTGGGATGTCGATGCTCATTGGCGGCCTTGCTGGATAGAGCAGTTTGGGTGAATGGTGAGAGGTCACATCTCTCTCCTTATTTGTGTGGTCCATTGCAGACCTTTAAAACCTCATCTACTCCAACTAGAATTTGTTAGGACTTTATAATTGGTAAAATGCTCTCACGTATGTGATCTCTGCCAAGCCTCAGAGCAACCGGAGAGAAATGGGATGGTGATATCTACGTTTATCTTATGGAAGGAAAAGTCGAGACTCAGAAGTGAAGTGATTCGTCCAGAGTCACCCAAATATATGAGATAGCTGTCTTTCAACCGCAAACCTCTTACCACTCACAATAGGGGGATAGTAATAATAATAAACAAATCCCACTACAATGGCTTAAGCTATTTATTTCCTTGCTGATGTGGAGAGTGGGTGGGAGGCAGGGGGGAGTGATAGCAAGTGCTAGTTCAAGCTTGGATTGAAATCGGGTTTTAATAACACAACTAGTAAGTGCCATTATTATTATTATTATTATTATTGTATTTATTTAAGCAGTCTCTGCACCCAACATGGAGCTGGAACTCACAACCCTGAGATCAAGAGCCACACTCTAGAGTTCTATGGACTGAGCCAACCAGGCACCCCTAAATGGCATCCTAAATGTGCCTCATGCCATGCAAGATAGTTATACACAACCTAGTTAGAAATGCCCGAACATATGTACATCCCCACAAATGTGCTGTCTTAGTCTGGTCTGGCGACTGTCGCCAAGCACCACAGACTGGGTGGCTTATAAACAACAGAAACTTATTTCTGACAGTCCCGGACTCTGGGAAGCCCAAGATAAAGACACCGGCAGACTCAGTGCCTGGTGACGGCTGGCTTCCTGGTTCAGAGATGGCTATTTTTTTTTTTTTTTTTGGCTGTGCCCTCACATGGAGGAAGGGGCAAGGGATCTCCCTTGGGATCTCTTTTATAGGAAACCCGTTCATGGGAGGGCCACTCCGATGATCTAAGCACCACCCACAGGCCCCCACCTCCAAACATCATTACATTGGGAATTAGGTTTCCATATAGGAATTTTTTTTGGTGAGGGGGAGGTGATACAAACGTTCAGTCTATAGCATGTATATTTTCAAAATTCTACTCATTCTTCAAAAGTAAATGAAAGTGTGAACCCTGTAGCACCGAAGAGGGTTTGGTGACTATATTTCTAGCCTGTATCAATCCGGATGCTGTTGGCTTCAAGTAAGAAAATAACCCCAAGTGGCTTAAAAAGTCAGGATTTTTATTTTAGTTTTTGGTTTCACAGAAAAGAAATTTGGAGCAGGGCTATTCCAGGACTGGCTGATTTAAGCAGCTGAGCAGCGCTAGGGTTCCTGATTAGCTGACTTTTTCCTTTCGGTTCTGAGATAACCGTTGTAGTGGGAAGCATCATGTCCCCCTGACTTGGGATCCTAAGATAGGAAGGGCTGAATCCTTGGGTCCACACACACACATACACACACCCCATTTTTAGAACTTTCTATCATGCCTGAAATATCCCCTGTGCCCATTTGCTGTCAACTTCTATTCCCACCCACTGGTCTTAGGCAACCACTAATGTACTTTGTGTCTCTCTAGACTGGTCTTTTCTGGACATTTCACACTTAAATGGAGTCCCGCAATCAGCCGTCCTTTTGTTTGGCGTCTTTCGCTCGCTGTAAGGTTTTTGAGGTTTATCCATATCGTTGCATGTGTTGGGAGCGTGTTCCTTTTTATTGCTGAGGAATGTTCCATTGCATGGATATACCACATTTATGTTTCTCTTCACCAGGTAATGCACATGTGGGTGGTTTCCATTTCTTAGCTATCACAAATAATGCTGCGATGAACGTTTATATACACGAGGTTTTGCATGGACATATGTTTTCATTCCTCTTGGGTAGATATGTAGGAGTTGAATTGCTGTTGCGTATGGCAAATTTATATTAAGCTTTTTCAGAAGCGCCAAACTGTCTTACAAAGTGGGGATGCCAGTTTGCAGCTTTGAGAGTTAACCAACAAAGGACCAGAGTTCCAGTTTCTCTGCCTCCTGGTCTTTTATATCTTTTTAAGAATGAGGAAAACTTCCTGGGGCGCCTGGGTGGCTCAGTCGGTTAAGCGTCTGACCAGCTCAGGTCATGATCTCACGGTCTGTGAGTTCGAGCCCCGAGTCAGGCTCTGTACTGACAGCTCAGAGCCTGGAGCCTGCTTCGGATTCTGTGTCTCCCTCTCTCTCTGCCCCTCCCCCACTCACACTCTGTCTCTGTCTCTTTCTCTCTCAAAAATAAAGATTAAGAAAGAAAAAAAAGAAATAAAAGAACGAGGAAAACTTCCAAAGAAGTCGAGAAGACTTCCTAGGGCATCTATAGAAGCCCATGACAAAACTAGTCGCTAAAAGGGGGCATGAGATTCCTCGGAGAGGCTTGGGCTGGTCGGGTAACCCCCCGGAACCCAGGAAGAGACTCATAACGCGCATCGGTGCCCAGTGTTAGTACAAGATTGGATGGGGTTGGCTTATGTGTCAGTAACCAAGAGACTCAGCCATATGTCCGTGTGCCAGGCTAAAGACGTACTGTTGGTATAAACATACAAAGCAGAGCCAAGTGCTGTGTTTATATGACAATTATGATTTAAAAGGTAGCCACAAACCCAAACACCAGTAATAAAGCCTATGGGAATTCGGGTTAGTCTCTGCTTATCTCGGTAAGAATTACTGGAAATTAACCTGTCCCACCGACTCGCAAAACAGGCACAGCCTTGGTGAGTGACTCTGTGGGCAGTTGCTAAGCCCCGACATTCCTTTCCTATGAAGTACCATGTAACTTTTTTGGCATTCCAGTAACAGTATTTTATAATCTTGGTTAAGTGCAAGTTAACAGCCACCAAATCCTTGGCTTAAGATATAGAAAGATATTTAGACTATGTTAAGTGTGGGACAACTTGGCAGCAGCTGAGCTAGGATGGGAAAAAAATAAAACCCAACCCAAGACTATATTTTCATAGTCTACGTTATTCTTTTATTAGTTCTCTTAAAATCTACTTTTTTTTTTAAAGCGATTTTTGAAACATTTTAGAGAGTGTGAGTGGGGGAGAGGGGCAGAGGGAGAGAGAGATGTCTTTATCTTTTATTTTTTAAGATTATTTATTTTGAGAGAGAGTGAGCATATGTGCAAGTGGGGGAGGGGCAGAGAGAGAGAGAGAGAGAGAGAGAGAGAGAGAGTCCCAAGCAGGCCCTGAACTGTCAGCACAGAGCCTGACACAGGGCTCAGACTGATGAACCATAAGATCATGACCTGAGCCCAAACCAAGGGTCAGATGCTTAACCAGCTGAGCCACCCAGGCGCCCCAGAGAGAGGATCTTAAGCAGGCTCCATGCTTGGCCCAGAGCTTGACGCAGGGCTCCGTGCTGTGACCCTGGGACCATGACCTGAGTCGAAATCGTGAGTTGGGTGCTCAACCAACTGAGCTGCCCAGGCGCCCCTAAAATCTATGTCTATTTTTCATTGTGAATTTTAACATGCAATTAGGGATAGGTGACCCCATATATGTGTAGGCTATTGATGCTACTACCCTCTGTTGCAAAATCCAGAACATGTGGGTCAGCATGTTTATTTCAGTGGAATGAAGGAATTTCAAGTGATTTCAGGCCTGAAAGTCCCTGAAAATCTGAAAAGCAAACATTTTGCTAAATTAGAAGGCGTCCACAAATAATTCAGAGAACGTAGGCATAGTCATAGGTAAATTATGTTGGAAATGGATTTCTGTGACACTCCTGCTTTTAAAATTATTTTTTGTTTTCTTTCTTCAAATCGTAAAGTAGATACCAGTATCGACTATGACATCTAGAATTTTGTAACTGTTAGAGGCACCTGGGTGGCTCAGTCAGTGGAATGTCCAACTTCAGCTCAGGTCATGGTCTCACAGTTTGTACTTCGAATTCTGTGTCTCCCTCTCTCTCTGCCCCTCCCCCACTCACACCCTGTCTCTCTTTCTCTCTCTCTCTCTCTCAAAAATAAATAAACAATTTTGTAACTATAGTCTTAATATTGATATGTTGAATTATACAGTGACTACTTAAAAGAGTCTCCAAACAATCCCAGTAGTTCTTGCAATAATGGGTAATTGATTCTAGAGGTGGAAAAAGCCAAGAAGAGAAATTTAAGTTTCTTAGTTATTGATCTTAGTGGGTATAAGGTATGCATCTTAAAATGTATAGTCTAGTGTTCTATTTCTCAGAAGAATAGTAACCATTACAGAAACCCTGCACATTTGTGTAGCAGTATCTTACGTATCCTCTTTTAAAATTTTTAGTTATTTATTTATTTGATTTTTCTTTCAAATTCCATGTGGTAGGTGTTACTAACATTCTCATTTGGCAGGTGAAGAAACTGGGGCTCAGAGAAGTATCTAGCCCAAATGACCAAACTAGTAAATGGAACAAGGCAAATCTAATTTAGAGTCCAGCAATGTAAACAAGGACAGGAGAATATCCCACTGGGTTCATGTGGACATGGTTTACTCTTATCCTGCAAATACTGTGAATATATTTTGAGACCCAGACGTTTAATCAGGCTTAAAGGGAGGATGGTCTGCCCTGATGGTGCTTTTAAATTCCTGAGGGATTGTTTTAAAAGCAGTGGTTGAGAAGCCAGTTTGGTGGCGAAACTGATCAGCATTCAGGAGTTTTATTTGTCAGATTTTAATGCGATGGCGTCCTTATTTAATGAATATCCCGACAATGGTGCATGACAGTGTTCGCAGAATCCCCATTCTGTAGCAAAAGAAAAGAAACGGATTTTGGACTTTCTGTTCATCTCATTTCTTCTTCAAGTCAGATGTCCAAAGAAGAGCTTTGGGTGGCTTACAACAATAACTGAACCAAAAACCCTAGCTTCATCTTGCTTCGTCCCTGAGCTTAGGTGTCTCCCTGTCTCTCTCTCTCTGGCCCTCTCACCTCCCAACCCCACCCCATCTCCTTGTCTATCTGGATACACATGCAAAGGGATTCTGTACAGTGGCTTGCTCTTTCTTTGTAGATCTGTCCCCTATCCTGGGCTGTCTGCTTTGCTGAGCAGCTACTGTGGAGTGCGATGAGCCTCTCAGGAGACTTCTTGTCCTTTCGTTGGGGCTGAGGCCAAAGGTAGGCCCAAGCGACCTGGTCTGTGCCTTCCTTCTCCGCCTCAGGCTTGGGTCTTACTAGCTTCCTGGATATTACCAATTCCATAGGGCAGATAGGATGTCTTTTCTAGAAGCCTGTAGCAGAGCGAAACCTAACTTCACAAGCTCTGCTTCCTTTCTCCTGGGTCTGGGTGTATCCTGTTTGAACGTGGCCTTCTGATGCTGTGGGTTTGGGAGACTTTTTGAGCCCCTGCTTTTCTAGACTGGCTTGGAAGGAAGAAGAGAACTTGAATCTCCCTCAGTAGTGCACACTAGTAGGTCCATTGCCTACCCTTTTTGTGGCTTTCATTTGGTGGCCCTGCGGGGCATTTTGGACCGGACCTAGATCCTTACAGCTCCTGTTAAGGTTGGAAGGTGAACCCTAGTGAGTGAACTAGGCTATTAGAATAAAAAAAACCCCACCTAGACCCTTGAATCTCCTTTCATTGGGATGCAAGTAAGATGCAGAAGAAAGAAGTTGTCTCAAAACAGAAACACCCAGAGGTGGGCCGTGCGTGGCCCTCTGCCCTTGTGTCAATACCCTGTGTTTCCGCTCCTCGTTCTGTCTACCTAGGGGCCACCACAGTGCCACCTACCTGCTCCGCGGTGTGACCTCTGAATCCCCAGGGTTTGTGTGCGCTCAGGCTTCCAAAGCCAGGGGTAGTTTTTGGGCTAGTTCTGGCTGAAGTCGATCGCTTTGGAATGTGGGAGTCCACCCAGGCGCTCAGAACTGAGTCAGGGAGCCTTGACCATCTTGTGGTCCCCGTGCTATTTTCTGACTCCTGGGCTCTGCGTCACTGTAAGTCATTAGCACCTACTGATTCAGCTTAGTTACACAAGTTCAGGGACTTGATGCACAGATTCAAATGGTTTCTCTTTGCACGTCCTGGTCTTTTGCGTTCCTTGGTTGTTTTGTCTCTGGCCTCGGTTGGGCCTGGTCCTCCTCTGCTACTGTTTTGTCCTTGGTTCTCCTCTTCGCTTCTCAGTCCTCAGAGCTGGCCGGTTCCACTGCGTCTTTGCCAACCCCAGTGGTCTCAGCTTCTACCCCCTGTTCTTAGGGAATAATCTTGGATCTGAATATGTTGCTACAAAAAAAAAAAAAAAAGTCATACAACATATTTCCAAAATCAGAACTCTCCATTTGCTGTTATCCTGTCTGCCCTTCTCTCCAGGAGATTGTATTCAGGAAAATTCAGGAAAATACCTGAAGTTTGGGGAACTACAGAGCCTCCCAACCATCTAAAGAGAATTAAGTTGGGCTGAGCACCCTTTTTATGTCAAATGTATCTTAGTGCTCTGATTCTGTGAAAACTGGTGATGGCTGAATAATATATGTGGTCGGTGATAGTTTATTAACCAGACTATTTGATGAATCCACGGAAGGGATTGTAACAAAGTAGCTGAGATAGACTAGCCTTGAGTGGAGTGATCAATAATAGTCGGGCATTTTGTTTTGAGTTTTTGTTTTTTTCTCTTCCTTTTTAAGTTCATTTATTTTGAGAGACAGACCAGAAGAAGGGCAGCGAGAGAGGGAGAGAGAGAATCCCAGGCAGGCTCTGCGATATCAGCATAGAGCCTGATGTGGGACCTGAACTCACAAACCATGAGATCATGACCTGAGCCGAAACTGAGTCGGGCACTTAACCTACTGAGTCACCCAGACGCCCTTGTTTTGAGTTTCTTTCTTTCTAAAAAAAAAAAAAAAAAAATCTATTTATTTTTGAGAGACAGAGAGACAGAGCATGAGTGGGGAAGGAGCAGAGAGAGAGGGAGACACAGAATCAGAAGCAGGCTCCAGGCTCCGAGCTGTCAGTACAGAACCCAACACGGGGCTCGATCTCACGAACTGTGAGATCATGACCTGAGCTGAAATCAAGAGTCAGGCGCCCAACTGACTGAGCCACCCAGGCACCCCATACTCTCTTTGGTATCTTTTGAATTTTATTTTATTATTACTTAAAATTTTTAAAAATGTTTATTTATTTTTGAGGGGGGGGGGGAGAGAGAGAGAGAGAGAGAGAGAGAGAGAGAGCAAGGGAGGGACAGAGGGAGAGAGAAGGAAACACAGAATCTGAAGCAGGCTCTGAGCTGTCAGCACAGATCCTAGGGCTTGAACTCACAAACCGCAAGATCATGACCTGAGCCAAAGTCGGATGCTTAACTGACTGAGCCATTCAGGCGCCCCTTGTATATTTTGTATTTAAACTATGTGACTACATTTATCCCAGTATAAATAGGAGGGGTGAACGGAAAGAGGGAGGGGAGGGACCGAGGAAGGAAACTATTAATTATAGAGATTCATTACATCAATTAAGTAATATTTTCAAGTCATATGCTTATCTAAAGTACCTTGCAAAGAAAGCTCTTGGGGTATAAAAGTACATAGTAAAAGGAACTCTTTAGAGATCCCTATGTGCCGGTCTTTAGGGAAATGGTCTTTAAACCTGTCAACAACCCCATAAAGCAGGCATTGTTATCCACTTTTTACAAGTGAAGAAATGGAAGCTGTTAATGGTAGGGCCGGGGCTGGACCCAAGTAGGTCTTCATGCACACGCTGCCATGATGCCACCTTAGTCCGCTTGGGCTGGTATAAAAAAACTGTGCAGACCGGGCGGCTTAAACAGCAGACGTTATTTCTCTCCCTCCTGGAGGCTAGGAAGTCCACTCTCAAGGTGTAGACAGGCTCAGTGTCGGGTAAGGGCTCTATTCCTGGTGTGCAGCTGATTGCCTTCTTGCTGAATCCTCCCTTGGAGGAGACAGACAGAGATCTGGTCTCTTCCTCCCCTTATAATGGCACCAGTGCCGTCATGGGGACCCCATTCTCATGACCGCGTGACCTCGTTCAGACCCAATTACCTCTCAAGGGCCTTACCTTCAAATACCATCACACTGGACATTAGGATGTCAATGTATGAATTTGGGGTGGGGGGGGACACGAACATTCAGTCCGTAGCACTGCCTCTTCAACACAGGCATCTGCAACTAGGCATCAGCTCACTGGCAACCCTGGCCTTGAGCAAAGCTGTCACGTGGGAGAGATGTGATGGCTACCGTCTACAGTTCCCGCCCTCTCGGTCGCCTGCTCTCCCTTTGCCATATGCATCCTCCGTCTTGGTCTCTTTCCTTTTCTTTCGTCCAGAGCAGTTGAGTCTCTGCAGATGCTATTCCATCCGTCCCTCTACAGAGCATTCACCTTGCAGTCCCTCATTTAAATATCACTGTGTACCCATCACTTGTCAGGACTGGGCTAGATGCTGGGGATACAAAGTTAAGCAAAACAGGACGTGATTCCTGCCATCGTGTAGCTTTTTCTTTTTCTTTCTTTAACACTTTATTTGTTTTTGAGAAAGGCAGAGACAGAGCACAAGCAGGGAAGAGGCAGAGAGAGATGGAGACACAGAAAATGAAGCAGGCACCAGGCTCCGAGATGTCAGCACAGAGCCTGACGCGGGGCTCAAACTCACGAACTGTGAGATCGTGACCTGAGCTGAAGTCAGACGCTTAACTGACTGAGCCACCCAGGTGCTTCCAAATTTTTTTTTTTTTAATAGCTTAATGAATTTAACTTTCTTCTTTTTTTAATGTTTATTTATTTATTAAAATTTTTTTTTTAACGTTTATTTATTTTTGAGACAGAGAAAGACACAGCATGAACGGGGGAGGGGCAGAGAGAGAGGGAGACACAGAATCGGAAGCAAGCTCCAGGCTCTGAGCTGTCAGCACAGAGCCCGACGCAGGGCTCGAACTCGCGGACCGCGAGATCGTGACCTCAGCTGAAGTCGGACGCTTAACCGACTGAGCCACCCAGGCGCCCCAACTTTCTTCTTTTTTTAATGTTTATTTATTTATTAAAATTTTTTTTTAACGTTTATTTATTTTTGAGACAGAGAGACAGAGCATGAATTGGGGAGGGTCAGAGAGAGAGGGAGACACAGAATCTGAAACAGGCTCCAGGCTCTGAGCTGTCAGCCCAGAGCCCGATGCAGGGCTCAAACTCACGGACCGCGAGATCACGACCTGAGCCGAAGTCAGATGCTTAACCGACGGAGCCACCCAGGCGCCCCTATTTATTTATTTTGAGAGAACCAGTGGGAGAGGGGCAAGAGAGAATCTGAAGCAGGCTGTATGCTCAGCACAGAGCCCAACACGACTGTGAGATGGTGACCTGAGCTGAAATCAAGAGTCGGACACTTAACTGACTGAACCTCCCAGGCGCTGCACTTAACCTTCTATGGAGTCATGATCCCCCCCCCACCCTTTTTTATAACCCACAGAACTTTCATTAACAAGATGCCACAGAATTAAGCTTTTGATAAACATACATTTTGGAAATAATGACCAAAGGGTGTTTTTGTTTGTTTGTTTGTTTTAATGAAAACTCAGTAACTTGACAGGTGAATGTGTAAACCTCTACAAAATAGTATTTGAATTTAAATGGTGGGCTTTCAGTCCAAGGGAGAGATGTGAGGAATTTTAGGCACTGTGACATGTCCTATAGTGTAACAATTTAGGGCAGCAGAAACCTTTCTGTGTCTCTCAGGTCCTATAAAAGGTAGCTGCTCCCTGTGGCTCTGAGAAGACCCCAAGGCATCGACCACTACCACCTTCACCACCACAACGGAAGTGAAAGGACTATGCGTGATCATAATGGACTAGAACAAAAATGTGGAGTGCAGTAAAATAAAGATGATGTAGGCATCCAGAATGAGTACCGTGGGGCTAAGAGTGACTGTCCCACAGTTTAGCCCCTACGTACACTTGTCCCTTGGTTTCCTGTCATTTCAATGTGATTCCATAGAGGCCGGGTGGCCTTGGCTGTATAATGCCTCCCCCCCGCCTCCCCCACAAGAGATCAGATCCTAATATCTGGAAACTCTAAGTGTTACCATGTAAGGAAAATGGTTTTTGCAGATGTAATTAAGTTAAGGACCTTGACATGGGGAGATTTTCCTGGGTTATTCGGGTGGCCCAATCCTAAGTGTCCTTGTAGGAGACAGGCAGAAGGAGATCGTCCCTGCAGAGCAGAGGTGATATGAAGGTGATGGCAGAGATTGAGGTGATGTGGCCACATGCTGAGGAATGCCAGCAGCCGCCACAAGCTGGGAGAGCCAGGATTGGATTGTCCTCCAGGGCCTCCCGAGGGAGCATGACCCTGTCAACACCTTGATTTTGGATATCTGACCTCCAGAATCACGAGAGAATAAATGCCTGTGATTTTCAGCCCTGGGGTTTGTGCCGATTTGTGAGAGCCGCGTTAGGACAGGACTAGGAGTTGCACACTCTGAGGGCGGGGCTGTGTGTTCTCTTTCCTTGGCCTCTATTCAGCGAGCAGAGTTCTGTCTTTACAGGTACTCAAACACTGGAGTACTTGAACGGACTTCTTCATTGGCTCAGCGATTCAGAGCCTGAAGATTTGTATTTAAAATTTCATTGCAAGAGAAGGGAGAGCAGCAAGATCTGATTTGCAAAAGGAGAAATTAATGCCCCTGAGGCTTAGTCTCCCGGATGAGTTTATTGCATCTGGAAGTTGGATTTACACCACCTTTCTATGTAGCAGTTCCTTCGCTGCCCTGCAATATTAATAATACCACCAAAGAGGCTTCATCTAGCAGAACAAGAAAAGTGAGTCATTGCAGGCAGTGGTTTGACGTCTTAATTAAATACCAACTTGGTGCTGGCTTTCTCTTCGCCTGCACTGACGATATCTAAGTGACAGTGGTCTGGGATCTCTAGATCCAACATGAAATGTCTTCTGCTCAAATCCTCCATAAAATGTAATTTGGAACTTCTGAGCTTGGCTCTCACTGAAGCAGAACCCTCGTGTATTTACTGGGACTTTAGAGGCATGGGAACTAGAAACAGTTTGTTTTCACATATGCGGAAGCTGCAGAAAAAAAAAAAAATCTGGAATCCTGGCTCCGTAGACTGGCCTGCTAATGAACATTAGGACATTATGACATTTCTTATAGACATTTTGCGTTTGTCCCATAGGGAGACAACGTCTTCTTGAAAAACCATGCCTCTAGAACCTCAGTTATGTCGTCAAGCCACGCAGGAGTTAAAATAAATTGCTAGAACATTTTACCAAATATTCTTAAACCAATGGCAATGGGTTTTGCCATGCAGCATTGTGGTTCTGTGCTGACGATTTTGTTTTTGTTGCTGTTGTTTTTTAAATGTTTATTTCTTTATTCATTTAGAGAGCTTGAGCAGAGGAGGGGCAGAAAGAGAGGGAGAGGGAATCTCAAGCAGACTCCACACTTAGTGCAGAGCCTGACTTGGGGTTCCGTATCCGAATCTGGAGATGATGACCTGAGCTGAAGTCAAGAGGCAGACGCTTAACAGATTGAGCCACCCAGGTGCCCTGAGATTTGTTTTTCTTAAGCACTACCTGATTCCACATAGGAATATGATTGTTTACACTATTAGATTTTGCAAGATTTCGTCACTTTTGTCGCTTGTAGTAATAAAGCCTAGCAGATATTTACAATGTTATGGCTAAAATGAAATTGCAGTTAATTTCTCCCTTGGCTATTCAGGTGGATGGAGAGAGGATTCGATTTTGAAGAGAGAGCTTTTCCCTTTTTTTAAAAAAAAATTTTAATGTTTATTTTTGAGAGAGAGAATGAGAGAGACAGAGAGGGAGACACAGAATCTGAGGCAGGCTTCATGCTCTGAGCTGTCAGCACAGATCCTAGGGCTTGAACTCACGAACCGCAAGATCATGACCTGAGCCAAAGTCAGACGCTTAACTGACTGAGCCACCCAGGCGCACGCCCCACCCCCATTTAAATTGAACTTGTCTTTCCACAATTATCTTATCTTATGGTTGAGGTTGAACTTGACATTAGACCATTTTAGGTTTAAGTTAACCCACCAGGGTTGCCTGGCTGGCTTCATCTGTGATTAGTCTGTGATTCTTGATCTTGGAGTCGTGAGTTTGAGCCCCGTGTTAGGTGTAGAGATTACTTAAAAGAAATAAAATAAGACATTAAAGGGGCACCTGAGTGGCTCAGTTGGTTAAGTGTCCGACTCTTGGTTTCGTCTCAGGACATGATCTCACGGTTCATGAGACTGAACCCTGAGTCGGGCTCTGCGCTGACAGCATGGAGCCTGCTTGGGATTCTCTCTCCCTGCTCCTTCCCTGCTGCCTCTCTTTCTCACTCTCTCTCAAAATAAATCAACTTAAAAAACAAGTTAACCCCTCACATGTCCAATGACTGAATTCATTGGCACTTCTGTCTCTTGCCACACTTTAAACGTGCTTCAAATACGCCATTTAGTTTAAAGTACTGATAGCAACAGCCTTGTTACCAAAGTATCAACCGTCGTGACTGGGACCTTGCTTGACCAGTTCCTTGTGAAATTCCCTAGAGACAGACCCATGTACGAGACATCCTGTTATTTTGCCTGGGGGGACATAGCAGTTGGTCAATAAATGATTATTCGGCTAAATGAAGTAATGATTGAATAATGATTGAAATCCCCAATTTGGGTGCCAGCAAAGCCTTAAACCAGCAATTTTGGTGCCCTGAGCTCACAGATCAGCTTTGTAGCTGGTATCGTGGGGAAGCGGAACATGCAAGAATATTCGTAACTCATCCAGCGCCGCCCAAGGAGACTATACCGTGAGCCACAAATATGAGCCCACGTAAGTGTGTACGTTTTTCTAGGAGGCCCATTACAAAAGGAGAAAGAAACAAGGAAAATGACTATTGGTAATATATTTTCTTTAACTCAATATATTAAAAAAATAACATCCAACATGCAACCAAAAATAAAAATTATTAGCTATTTTACATTCTTTGGTTTTTTATTTTTACTTATTTTAAAAAAATGTTTATTTTTGAGAGAGATGGAGACAGAACGTGAGTAGGGGAGGGGCAGAGAGAGAGGGAGACAGAATCCGAAGCAGGCTCCAGGCTCCGAGCTGTCCGCACAGAGCCCGATGCAGGGCTCAAACTCACAAACTGAGATCATGACCTGAGCTAAAGTCGGACACTTCACCGACTGAGTCAGCCAGGTGCCCCAACGTTCTTTGGATTTTAGTGTATGCATTTGGTACTTATAGTACATCTCAATTTGGCCTAGCCTCATTTTAAGTGCCCAAAAGCCACATATGGCTAGTGGCTACCATATTGGATAGCGCATGTTTATACCATCTGGAGGCTCCTATTTTCAGTCATTGTTCCTGCTAACTAGATGTAAAATCTGGATTTCATACGCTTTTGACTTGGATACACGTATAGTCCTGTCCAGGAACTGATACGAGTTGTATCAGTTGTGCAACCCAAACAAAATTGACAAAAACAAAAAAGTTCATCATCTAAAGATTTTGTAAAGTATGTCAGTCATTTCCTCTACATTTTAGGGTGCATGGCCAAGCTTCCGTTGCTCTGAGATTCACATTTTCTCTTATGTTCTTGTAGGGCAACTTACTTACCTTTCCTTCAACCTCTGTTTTCTCTTCTGTAGAATGGGGATAATATTTTGCCTCAAGGTATAGCAATAGCATTTGCAAAGATTTTAAGGCTGAAGCAATGAGTACTCACCGTTGGCTGGTATTGGTTCTTACTTTGTTTTTTCTTTTGCACACAAAACTCCAGAAAAACATGGGTGATGTCTGCCCTATATTTGCTAACCTTTTCATAATAATTTTTTTCCAACATCAACTCCCTATTGTGGCAAGAACTTGATGTGATTATTTGATGAAAATAAGGTAATCGGCACTTTGCTTCAGTGGGTTCCACGTGGGCTGCCCCAAGTAGCTCTCTCGTACAGGGGGCCGTGTAGGATACCAAGAAAACACAAGACTGGCTTTTCAGGTGAGAAAACTTGAGAGAACCTTAGTTATCTTTCTTGAAGTATCGAACTAAAGTTGGAGACTTCTTTAAAGCATTTCCATTAAACATATCAAAATCAAGCCGGAACCTCTTATCTGGTGGGGAAAAGAGATCATGATGGAGAATTGATTATAGATACATCTAGGCTGTTCATTCTGTGTAAAACCTTTTTCTCCCCCTGCTCTCTTCTGACTTTATGAGTTTTGGGGATATGAAGTGTATGCTAGGAAAATATGTTTGGCTGTTTACCTTGCTTTCGGTGAGGATGAAACAATCAGAAATTACGCCTGGGTGGCTGAGTCCGTTGAGTGTCAGACTTGGTTTCGGATCAGGTCACGATCTCGCTGTTCGAGGGTTCGAGCCCCGCATCAGGCTCTGCGCTGCCGGTGTGAAGTCTGCTTGTGATTCTCTGTCTCTGTCTCTCCGTGCCCCTCCCCACCCCTCAAAAATAAACTTGAAAAATAAATAAAACGTTTCAGTTCATTAAAAAAAAAATTACCTGGAGATAATTAGCTAAAATTTCTTCTCGTATCCTACCAAAGCTCATATAAGCTTTGTCAAATACTTTTTCTCCTGTTTTTAAGTGATGTAAATATGTTTGCACTTCCTCTGGCATTTCCTAAGAATTTTTGCATAACTTGGGTGCCTTTATTTAGATGTTGTCATTGATTGTAATTCCAAGTAAGATGGTCTTCATGATAAAGAGTGGGTGGCCACCAGGCCTGTGTTCTTGGGAATCAGTTGTCCCTTTGCCCTTGCTTTTTGTCAATAATTAAACTGCATTCTGATCCTCCTTCAATTGTTTGTGGAAAAACACCCATCCAGGGAAGTATTCATGATTTGAACAGCACTTGACAAACCCCTGAAAGACTTAGGGAGAATGGGAGAATGGGAGGATTATTGAGGCTAGTGTTTAGAGTCTTCCATTTTCTTTTTCTTTTCTGTTTTCTTTTATAAGTTGTTTTTTAATGTTTATTTATTTGAGAGAGAGAGAGAGAGAGGGAGACAGAGCGTGAGGGGAGGGAGGGGCAGAGAGAGAGGGAGACTCAATCTAAAGCAGGCTCCAGGCTCTGAGCCATCAGCACAGAGCCTGACATGGGTTTTGAACCCGGAGGCTGTGTGATCGCGACCTGAGCTGAAGTCGGACGCTCAACTGACTGAGCCAGGCGCCCCTAGATTCTTCTGTTTTCAACTAAAAACTTTTTTTTTCTTAAGTATGAAACGTTGGCCCCCACACAGCTGACTTTGGAAAGAATGGTTAACTCATGGTTGAAAACAGAGCTCTAAAATGTGTTGGTAAAAGCAACATACCTTTGCTAAATATTATATTTTATTTGAATGAATGAGTGAATAAATATAATGAGTGAATATAATGCATTTTTTGCTTTTTATGTTTATGTAAATTGAAAAAAAATTTGCAAAACTGACCTTGTATCTTTTTTGAAAGATTTTTTTTTTTAATGTTTATTTATTTAAGCAATCACTACTCCCAGTGTGGGGCTTGAACTCACTACCCTGAGATCAAGAGTTGCGTGCTTTTTTTAAAAAAATTTTTTAAATGTTTATTTATTTTTGAGAGAGAGAGAGAGAGAGAGAGAGAGAGAGACAGAGCATGAGCAGGGGAGGGGCAGGGAGAGAGAGAGAGACAGACAGACAGACAGAATCCGAAGCAGTCTCCAGGCTCTAAGCTGTCAGCACAGAGCCAGATGCGGGACTGGAACTCACGAACTGTGAGATCGTGACCTGAGCCGAAGTGGGATGCTCAACCGACCTAGCCACCAGGCGCCCCTAGCGGGGCATGCCCTTGATCAACCAGCTGAGCCAGCCAGGCACCCCGGGCCCTTGTGTTTTTATGTTGCACAACGTGGGTAACTTTAGTTGAAATAGACCTGCGTTGAAATGGAGAAAAGGAAGCAACTCTCTGCTTTTCTTTTTAAATCTTGCTGTTAAAATATTTGGGTGGTCCAGATCAATGTGAAGGTAATGGTTTCCCTTTTCTCCGCATCACTGGTTGGAAAAACCATGCATTTGGCTGGTTTTTGAATAGGTGAAAGTTGACAAATCTAGTATATTTTCTTGGAGGGAAATCAGTGCGATAGTCCCTTTTTGCTATGAGGTAAAGGGCATTTGACCTCTTGTCTCTTCTTTTCTTTGACATGGCTCACTCACTGCGAATGTTGGAAACTCTGAGAGAGGATAAATTCTGTCTGGTTTTGCACTGCACTTTATCCTGTGTAGAGTGCTCATAGAAAGGGAACCATGTCTGCAGAACTTCTAGAAAAAGTTGTATCTCTGTGGTATTGAAGGGGTGCATGAGATGGGTACATATCTTCCCTCCTGTGGAAAGAAGATAATCATTCTGCAGTTTTCCTGTGAGTCAGGAAGCAGTAACAAAACTATAGCTATCCTATCCAGCTTCAGAAAAATGAGGTAATTGGGGGAGCCTGGGGTGGCTCAGTTGGTTGAGCCTCCGGCTTCGGATAAGGTGATGATCTCACGGTTCGTGAGTTCAAGCCCAGCATTGGGTTTGCTGCTGTCAGAGCAGAGCCCGCTTTGGATCCTCTGTCCCCTTCTTTCTCTGCCCCTCCCCTACTCGCCCTCTCTCTCAAAAATGAATGAACATTTATTAAAAAAAAAAAGAAGAATGAGGTGTAATTTCTCGGGTGGGAGGGAGAAGAAGAAAAAGGCTGGTGACTTGAAAGTTGAAATACTGGTTTTTTGCATCTACACCCAAATCTGGTTTTCCCTTTATTTTGTTCATAGAGAAAACCTAATCGGTGGGAACCAATCATCTTGTGATTGTGCTTTTTAAACCTTGGCTTCAGTTTTTTAATGACAGTGGTTGGGAATACAGTCGTTCCCTTTTATCCTGGGTTCTCCGTAGTTTTAGGTATTGGACCGGAAGCAGAGTATCCTCCTTCTGACGTAAGGTCAGAAGGTCAATAGTAGCCTGACCCCACGTCACTCACCTTGCTTTATGCCATCATGGAGGCATTTCCTCATCTCACGTCGTCACAAGAAGAAGCGTTGAGTACGGGATAATATGATAGTTTGAGAATGAGACCACATTCTCAAACTGTAAACAGTTTATTGTAATAACCATCGTATTTTATTATTATCATTTAATGTTTATTTATTTATTTTGAGAGAGCGAGAATCCCAAGGAGGCTCTGTGCTGTTAGCGCAGAGCCCGATGGAGGGCTTGATCTCACGAGCCGTGAGATCACAGCCTGAGCTGAAATCAAGAGTAGGACTCCCAGCCGACTGAGCCACCCAAGCGCCCATATTCTATTATTATTGTTAATATCTTGCAGTGCCTATGTATAAATTAAACTCTATCGTACCTATGTACATATAAGAAAAAACATAGTGTATATAGAGGTTGGTATTATCCACACTTTGGGGTACCTACTGGGTATGTACCCTTGCTGGTGAGGGGGGACCACTGTAATTTCCCTCCTTGGACCTGAGCTCTGTTAATTATTTGATAAGAAACCTCTCATTGTCAGAAGAGCCAAGAGGCAGGTCTAGCTAATATTTTCAAACCCAGGAAATATTTATTATCTCAAATATTGTTCAACTGATAGGTTAGCAGGATCCTGGGATAAGACAATTTCCCTCATGATAATGAGACGCTGTGACTCAATTACTTTTCCACAGGGCTTTTTGTTTTCATTTTCTGGTTTCTGCTCCTGGATTTAAGACTCATTCTTTTACACTAAACAGTGATGCTGTTGAATAGCAATGTTACTTTTTTTAGCTGAGGGAAACTTGGTTTATTTCCTAAGTTAACAGAGTTCCGTTCTCAACAGTAACTCTGAGAGCCCTGGATATCAGTCTTTATTGAGCCAATAAAGTTTTATTTACTTGCTCTTAAAAGTTTGGTTTCCACAGTAGTGTGGATAATAACGTATTTAGCGCAGATTTCAAATATCTTTCTTTGAAACGGGGCAAGGGCTGATTTACTTATTGGCTGTGAGTTGTAAAAACATTTCAGTTGATGTTTTTTTAACATTGCTTGACACTCTCAGAAATGGTTCATTCTGGAACAGGTCCTTGGATCGTGAAAGAGGGGGAAAAGGAGAGTGGTTCCTTCTGCCAATGCTGAGTGATTTGCCCAAGGGGGGGTGTTACAGGGCTTGAGGTAGAGCCTTACCCTGCTTTGTGGACAGCGCCCTGTCTTGCCTTTGAGTCTGGTGGTCGTCCAAGGGAAGGTCCAATCACTTTTGAGGAATAGTTTTAATTAGTAGGATTGGTTCCTCTACATTTTATCATGGAAGAATTGGTCAGATATCTATCTTGTTTTTCATGTTTATTTGTTTTGAGAGAGAGAGAGAGAGAGAGAGAGAGAACGCAAGTGGGGGAGGAACTGAGGGAGAGGGAGCCAGGATCTGAAGGGAGCTCTGTGCAGACAAGAGAGAGCCCGGTCTGAGGCTCGAACTCATGAACCATGAGATCATGACTTGGGGTGAAGTTGGATGCTTCAGCGCCTGAGCCACCCACAAGCCCCAGATATCTACCTTTGTGAGCACCAGAGACTCGTGGTAAGATGCCTTGCAAATGTTGAATGGTCTATGAATGTTATGTTGAATGGTCTATGAATATTATGTGTATCCCGATATGCTGACGTTACTGTAGTTACCGCGGCGCGCAGCAAAGCAAAGCACTCAAACTCCTTTCATTATTAGGGTTTCTCGGACACATCAAAGGGCCACCCACCACCACGCACGGGATTGCCTTCAGGAAGGTCCTGCCCTCTTGAAGATGACTCTTAGCATTGTAATGCTGCTGTTGTCCGGCTTAGAAAGTCTGTGTTCCTGAAATAGGAAATGTGTAGCAAGAGCGCTGGCTTAATTTTGATTAACGTTTGGTTAAACGAGATGTATACATATGTAATGTTGTTTTATTTTTTTAATGGTTATTTATTTAATTTTATTTAAAAAAATTTTTTAATGTTATTTTTGAGAGAGAGAGAGAGAGAGAGACAGAGCAGAAGTGGGGAAGGTACAGAGAGAGAGGAAGACACAGAATCTGAAGCGGGCTCCAGGCTCTGAGCTGTCAGCACAGAGCCTGATACGGGGCTCGAACTCATGAACCACGAGATCATGACCTGAGCTGAAGTCGGATGCTTAACCGACTACTGAGACACCCAGGCACCTAACAGTTTTTAATTTAAAAAACACATTGGTAAAGTTAAGTCTATGCAACTATCCAGAATAACAGAATGCTTTTACCCTTACAGCTCCTTCTGAAGAAATGACAACATGGGTGTGGGCTATTGGCTAGTGTTTGAAGGTATTTGAGTGTGTATTAACTGCTTCCGACATTGAAAAGTTTTATCCCCTAGGCAATTTGGAGTCTTATGTGTTCTACTGGCATACTGGATGGTCTTTGGGAATGTGTGATAGTCTCAAATTCTGCAGAAGGTGGCTATTGAATATTAAAAACAGGGACACCTGCGTAGCTTAGTCAGTTGAGCAACCAGCTCTTGATCTGAACTCTTGATGTTAGGTCTTGATCTCAGGGTTGTGAGTTCCAGCTCCACATTGGGCTCCGTGGAAAACATGGAGCCTACTTAAAACCAAACAAAGCATATGTCTGCAAACATTTTACAGTGCTGTGCTAGAGGGACACCTGGCTGGCTCGGTTGGAAGAGTGTGTGACTCTTGATCTTGGGGTCATGGGTTCGAGCCCCATGCTGGGTTGTAGAGATTACTTTAAAAAAAAGAAAAGAACTTGAAAAAAAAATTTAAATGCTGTGATAGAGACTCTTCATTTGTCACCCTGAGTATGTGGATCTGCAAATGTTCCTCCTCCTTAATTACATGGCTTGACATTTCTTCAAGGAAGGTGCCGTCGGTTACGAATCACCTCTTGCCATGCTGGAATGCCAGGCTTCTGTCTCCTAGCACTGAAGGTGAAGTCCAACAGGGTAGTTGCCAGGCTCATCACCAGGATTTTTTTGCCTCCCTCAGTTTGCTGATACAGCATCAGTATCAGAAAGATGGACCTCCACAACCTCTTTAAAGTGCTTTAAATTTAGACACATTTATGTCTTATCCAAGGATAATCCTGACAAATTATTGTAAATTATTTCTGGAAGCGGTTGAATTAATTCTGTACTATGCAGAGCCAGGTGTATATTTTGGGAAAGATTTAGTGCGTCTTTGGTGCTAAAAGTACAGCAACAGGACTGGAGACACTCACGGCGAGTCCGGGGTCTTTGCCCTACTGTGCGGATAAATGATGTTCACGAAAGGTCGAATTAGAGCTTTAAAATTCCTGATTGCCGTGCTCTACTTTCTAGTGTGATCCTTTTTTAGTCTGTCTCTGTGACTTTTTCCCCCTCCTTTTCATTTTCTCTTTTTAGTGGGAAGGTACAACCCCGATTCATTTATCTTCTGGAAAGAGGTATTCTTTGTGTTTTCGTGACAGGTACTTCTCATACCCATTGTTTCTAGAAGCAGGAGGACTTTTTCATTTCTGTGCTTCTGGGGTCACACAGATACAAAGATAGGATGAAACAAAAGTGGGCCTGAGAGAGGAATAGAAATTAGTGTTTCCACGTTGAAAAAAAAAAAAAAAAAAAAGAAAGGAAAAGGCATTGAGCCCATACCTGCAGGAGATTGTTTGATCAGTGGAACAGATAAATTAAGTAAGTGCAGCAGCCCCTGCCTTAGAGGAGCTTATACGCCGAGGCTCGCACGTCGAATGGCTCAGAGCAGCCTCTCGGGAATAGTTTGTGACGTTTCAGTGTGACGTTTCTGAATTCCCCACGGTGAATAGTTTGTGTTCATCTGCTAAGGCTGCCGTAACGAAATACTGGTTTCAACAACAGGAGTTTACTTTTGCGCAGTTCTGAAGGCTCGACGTCCAAGATCAAGGTGTCAGTAGAGTTGGGTTCTTCTGAGGGCCGGAAGGGAGGGATCTATTCCACGCCTCTCGCCCTGCCTTGGAGATGACCACCTTCCCCCTGTGTCTCGTCTTATTGTCTTCTGTGTGTGTGTGTGTGTGTGTGTGTGTGTCCAAATGTCCTCTTCCTATAAGGGCATCGGTCATAATTGGATGAGAATCCACCCTAATGACCCTTTTAACTTAATTCCCTTAAAGACTCTATCTCCAAATATAGTCACATTCCAAGGTAATGGGAGTTAGGACTTCAACATAGGAATTGGGGGTCATAATTCAGCCCGTAACAAATGGTTGTGGTTGTCCCTTGATACTAACACTCATGCTTTGTTTTTCTCATTTCTTTTATTCTTTTTAAAAAATTTTTTAAAATTTAATGCTTATTTATTTTTGAGACAGAGAGAGAGAGTGTGTGCGTGCATGCACTCGAGAGAGAGTGCGAGCATGAGCAGGGGAGGGGCAGAGAGAGAGAGGGAGACACAGAATCGGAAGCAGGCTCCAGGCTCTGAGCTGCCAGCACAGAGCCCGAGGCGGGGCTCGAACCCACAAACCACACGATCACGACCTGAGCCACCCAGGCGCCCCTTGGGTGTTTTCTTCATAAACTTTTTATTAAGTATAATATGCATAAAAAAGTGTGTCATGTAAGTGCACAATTCAGTGAATGACCGCACAGTGAACTCTGTAGATTAAGGATGTTGATAGCTCCATTTCTTTGTGTCTTGTTCAGTTACTTTTCCTCCCAGAGGTAACTGCGGTCGAGACTTTTGGACACCATAGATAGAAGTTTTAAAGAGTTCTCCATTAATATAAATGGAAGTGCACACTACATACTCTATGGTGTTTGGCTTCCTTTTGCTCAATATTTTGTCTGTGAAATACAGTCGTGTTGCTGAGTGTAGCAATAGGTTTTTGCTCCCCCCCCCCCACGCTGTACAGTTTTCAATTATTTGAATAGTGCACACCTGTTTATCCATTCTACTGGTTGCCTCCACCATTTTGACCGTTAGCAATAGTGCTGCTGCGAACATTCTGGTAAATTCGCTTATTAAACAGGTACGTGCATTTGTTTTGTGGGATGCAGTGGCTGGATCATAGGGCATAGGTTACATTTTAGTATATGCCTGCCAAAAGGGCATATTTTTCTAAAAGGGCTTGTACCAGTTGACCCTTCCACCAGTAATGTGTGAACGTTCTCGTTACCACAGTGTGTTAGTGCTTGATATTATCATCAAGTTTTAGATGTTAGGCATTCTCTTCGGTAGGGAGTGGAATCTCACTGTGATTTCATTTCAAATTTCCCTGATGACAAATGAATTTGAGTGTCTTTTCATCTGTTTTGACCATGAAAGTATCTTCATTTGTGAAGCTGTTTAAAGTCATCATGGCCACCGAATCATCCCCCAAATCAAATTCCCCAGAACTCTTCTAATTCTTTAAAAATTTTTTTTAATGTTTATTTATTCTTGAGGAAGAGAGACAGAGTGTGAGTGGGGCAGAGAGAGAGGGAGACACAGAATCTGAAGCAGGCTCCAGGCTCCGAGCTGTCAGCACAGAGCCCGACGTGGGGCTCGAACCCATGAGCTGTGAGATGATGGCCTGAGCTGCAGTCAGACGCTTAACTGACTGAGCCACCCAGGTGCCCTAGAACTCTTCTAATTCTTTTTTTTTTTTTTAATTTTTAATGTTTATTTTATTTTTGAGACAGAGAGAGACAGAGCATGAGCAGGGAAGGGGCAGAGAGAGAGGGAGACACAGAATGTGAAGCAGGCTCCAGGCTCTGAGCTGTCAGCACAGAGCCTGAAGCGGGGCTCGAACTCACAAACTGTGAGATCATGACCTGAGCTGAAGTTGGACGCTTAACCGACTGAGCCACCCAGGCGCCCCAGAACTCTTCTAATTCTTAAGTAGATAAATAATGGATTGATCTTTTTGTAAATTTAGGTTCCTTATTTCTAGGGTGAAGGACTTGGTTTTCTTGGGGGAGGGTCTGGGTTTACGCTTTATTAACAGAATCCTCGTTCTCTCTCAGAAGCACCCCAGTTTGGACAATAAAATTATGGTCGCCCTATTTATATCCATCACCTTTCCTGCATTATTAAAAGCTTTCCTGTCTGAAATCACTCGTTCATTTATTCTGTCATTGTTGAGCTCTTACTGCATTCCAGGAGTGTGGTAAACACTCAGGGAAGAAAGATATATAAGGCATCCCCACCATTAAGGTCCGGAGTATTGTGAAAGAAACAGGTAATAGAACCGCTTTACCTGATTTAATCATAGCTCTGTAATCATAACTCTGAATTCTATGCTGGATCTCTTTAAGAGTATCTATACTAATGAAATGATTTGTTATACCTATAGCTTGTGTTGAGGATTTATGATATATTTTCCACTACTAATAGTGACTTAGCAATTACATTTGGTCTGAATCACAGAAAATTCACTGTGTATTTTCCTCTCGCTTTGTGGAGGCAGTCGTTAAAAAGACACCGTTTTGGCGCTGTGTTTGTCTCAAGATCCCAATCTGTGTTGCGGATTTATGGTCAGAGAATTCTGTCCGCAGCTTCGTAGAACTCGTGGTGTGGGCACAAGCCTTAAACCCTTGAGTTACGGTCAGAGAAACTTGTCTTAATGGGTTGAAATCATGTCTTAAAAAAAAGTCTCTCTGGTCCCTATGTCTTCATTCAGTTGGATCCAGCTGTGTTAAAAAGGCGATCTAACACTGCCCGTTAACCAGCAGAGATTACTGCCTTAATTTAAATGTCTCCTATTGTCCCATCTGCCCAGGTGCTTAGCTCTTACTCTGTGCTCACTCCCCTGTGTGATTGAACCGTAAACCCTGTCTCAGGATTGTCTGTTTACGTGTCCACCTCCTAGATTAGACGGCGATCAACGTGAGAGTCCCGGCAGCTGGCCTGATGCCCAGTATCAGTTAGCTGTTCTGGTCAGCGAATATACCTTTTGAACGAATGAGGATAAGCAAATCACAGAGCCCAAGCGCAGTTCCACATGCAATGACTAAGAAACTGCAGAGTACCCACTGCCCAGAGCTAGGCACTGCGCTGGGCCAGCGTGGCCCCAAAGACACCTGCTGACTGCTCGGTCAGACTTCGTGTTGGGGGATGAGAGCAAGCAGAAATGAAGGGATCACACAACGTAGTGTTCAGTTACAGATTGAGGTGTGTGTGTGTGTGTAAGTTTATTTATTTATTTTGGGGGGGGCACAAGCAAACGGGAGGGGCAGAGAGAGAGAGGGAAAGAGAGAATCCCAGGCAGGCTCCGCACCATCAGCACAGAGCCCGACGTGGGGCTCGAACTCGTGAACCGTGAGATCATAACTTGAGCTGAAATCAAGAGTCGGAGGCTTAACCTCCTGAGCCACCCACGTGCCCCGAGATGCTTTGAAGCAAAGGAGTGCCTGACACTCCTCTGACCCAGGTTCAGAACCTGGGAAGGCTTCCCAGGGAAAGTGGCACTAGAACTCTGAAGGATGAACAGGACTTCGGTAGAGGCAGCAGGTGGGCACGTGGGGAAGGATCTCCGGCCGAGGGAATGGCTTGTCCAAAGGCTCTGCGGTGGGAGGGAACATGTGTGCACTGGATCACAGAGATTTCCAGAAAAGATAAACCGGCGAGGCCATTCCTGGGCTGGCAGGCTTCACCGAAGATCCTGTTCTTTAGGAGCAAGGGCTTGCCTCTGAAAGGTTGTATGGGAAGGTATGGGTGCAGATTTTCATTTTATGAGGCTCATGCTGTGCTAGAAACTAGCTTACTACCTTGAAAATGTAAATAAAGGGAAAGAATCAAATCTTTATCCTTCCTTTGCTGTATAATTTATATCTCAAAGCAACTGAACAGCTCACGAAGAGAAGTTTCTCTGTAGAAGCATTCTAGCTGGTACATGAAAGGGAATGGTTAGGATATGACCTACCACCATTGTGGGATCCTTAAGGAATCAGGTACCTAGGCAATACTTATCAATAGCTGTTAACATTAGAAAAAGAGAGACGAGCAGACATGACATGATTCTTGAATATATATAGTACCATCGTTTGGTAGAATTGTCGAAAAACCACACCTACAGCTGACCATGCTGGTAGACCCGATTAGCATATTTTCGGGAACTGTAAGGGGACAGAGGGACGGACTTTGCACCACACGTGCCCGCGGAGATGCGGTCAGCGTCGTCCAGATCCCGGGAAGACCAACAACACAAACAACCCTGATTATTTCAACACAGAAATCGCAAAGGGGAGAAAAGGGATGGAGGGGATTAGAAACTGTAGGTTAAAAGACTTACATACATGGAGAGACCCTATTTGGATTCTGACTTGAACACACGAACTGTGAAACGAAACCACATTTATGGAGATTATTGGGATAATTTGAACACTGGCTGGATATTTAGTGCCGTCGAGGGATTATCACGAATTGTTCCTGTATGATCACGTTATTTTGGTTCTGTTTAAAGAACAACAACAGAAAGAGTTCCTCTCTTTTACGTACTGAAATACTTATCAACGGGATGATGTGATGTCTCAGATTTGCTTCCAAGGGGGAGTAAAAGTGGGTGAAGGTTGAAGCCGGGTTACGAGTCGGTGGGAGTTCATTTTACTTTTCTTTCTCTTCCTGTTTATGCCCAACATTTTCTATTATTAAAAGTTTTGAGGGGCGCCTGCGTGGCTCAGTCGGTTAAGCGTCTGACTTTGGCTGAGGTCAATGTTCGAGCCCCACGTCGGGCTCCGTGCTGACAGCTCAGAGCCTGGAGCCTGCTTCGGATTCTGTGTCTCCCTCTCTCTCTGTCCCTCCCTCACTCGTGCTCTGTCTCTTTCTCTCTCTGTCAAAAACAAATAAACATTAAAAAAAAATTAAAAGTTTTGGGAGGTAGGAGGAGAAAAATAGAGAAACCACCCTTTGACTTTTCTCCTCAAGCCCCAAATCCTTGGTATGTCCGAGTTGACATTTTATCAGGTGTTCACGTTTTAGTGTATTGCTATATTAAAACATTTTAGTTTTAATATCTTGAATATTAGTATATTTTAATGCCCATGGGCATGATTAATCTTTTAGAAAATTAATTCTGTTAATTGTGTCAAATTTGGGTATCTAGGAGAAGCCTAATGACAGTAAGCAGCACTGAAAATCCCACCATCTTGGGGAGAAGCTACAGTTAATATTTTTGGGGTATCCAGTCTCATTAAGGACGTATACATACTAAGTATGATTTTAATGATAAAGCTGTTTGATTATGTGACAAATTTCCGGGTTCATATTTTAACGGTACATTGTGAGCATTTCCCCAACGCATTGGGGATTCTGTTCTAAACAAATTTTAGTGACCATTTAATATGACATCTTATAGACATTAATGGCAGAATTTATTTAATTAATTGCCCCTTGGTGAACATTTATGCTTTTTTAAAACAATTTGTTTTTCCTGTGTAAATGATGTTCTAATGAATAGCCTTATGTAGATATATCTGGGTGTATACCCTGATCATTTTCTTAGAGTAAATTCCTATAATTGAAGAGCTGGGTCAATGAGCCTGTATTTTTATAGGAATTGATACATAGCCCTTCAAACTGTTGACACTGATTTGCATTCCCATTAGCTGCATACGAGAATGCTTGTTTTTTCTATGCCCTCATCAACTTTGAATATTCTCGGTAATTTTTTGTGGCCAATTTGTTGATGAAAAATGGTAGTAAATTGCTTTAATTTGCATTTCTCTGATTACCATTGAGCTTGAACATATTTCCTATTAATTACTGCATTAGTCTTTCAATGACCAGAGAGGCCCTTTGTGTATTTTTCCATTTGTGCGTTCTTTTTATTGATTATACATTTTCTTTATATATTAAGGCCAGTATCACGTTGGTCGTCATATTGTAACAATTTTCTCCATATGCTTTTAAATTCAGCATGTGGATTTTCTGACATAGAGTTTTCATGTTTTTGTATAGTCAAATTAATTTATCTTTTTGTTCATGAGTTCTCTTTTTGTTTATTAAAAAGTCATATTCTATTTCAAAATGGCTGTGTTTGTCCTGTTTTTTCCCTATTGTTTCATTTCTCTTACCTTTGACTCTAATTCACATAGACTTTATTTTGCTCTATCACCATATTGTATTTTGTTTTATTGTTTACAGTAGGGGTTAACATTATCTTCCTGGTAGTGACCATTTATCCTAGATATTGAACAGTTCTTTCTCTTATTTGAATTATTACTACTTCTCTCATATATTAAGATCTTTTATACATGGGCCTTGTATACCCTCCCTATGCCATACTATCCAATCCTGTGCCAGTATAATCGTAGTTTAAGTCTTGCAACTTTACAAACTGTTTTAGCATAAAATATCAATTTTCTACCTCTCTCTTTTTTACTTTTATCCCATTAAAAAGGCCTTTTCCCTACCCTTTTAATCTTTCAGATGGCTTTCTCACTCCTGTTAAGGTCCAACAAGAATTTTCTTGTGATTTTGAACTGGATGACATCAGACCTATTTGGGAGAGTTTTGATATTTACACATCATTCATTCTTATCCAGTAACAAATAATGATCAGTGTTTTTTTAATGTTTTCCAGACATTTTTGTATAGGCTCTGCATTTTTCTTGTTAATTCCTAGATATTGTATACTTGATGATGTAATTATGTTTGGGATTACAAAAACGTAACAGTATTATTGAGATAAAATAATTATCTTTTTTTTTAAGTGTTTATTTTTGTGAGAGAGAGAGAGAGAGAGAGCGCGCAGGAGAGGGAGAGGAATAAGAGAGGGGACAGAGGATCTGAAGCGGGTTCTGTGCTGACAGCAGTGAACCTGTTGTGGGGCTCGAACTCAGAACCGTGAGATCATGACCTGAGCCTAAGTTGGATGCTCAACTGACTGAGCCACCCAGGTGCCCCTGCTTAACATTTTTTGGCTTACTTTCCAAGCTGATCTAACTGTTGATCACAGGAGCACACATACAACCTTATATTACTTTTAGTTTTCTGTTTTGTCTTTTTAAAGGTGATTCTGCCCACCTATTGTTACGTATTGTTTTTCAAGACAGGACACAGGATTACCATAACATGGAGATCTCTGAATTAGGCATAAGTAAACATTAAACTCTGGTCTCTGCTCTGTCTTCAACTGGCTGTGCGGTCTTATGTGTTAAAAGGTAAACTGAGGCATGTTAAAATTTTTAAGAGTGTAAGCAAAAATTGCTTTTTGAAAAATTTATTTATTTATTTATTTTGACAGAGAGAGAAAGCGAGCATGGAAGGGGCAGAGAAAGGGGGAGAGAAAGAGAGAGAGAGAGAGAGAATGAGAGAGAGAGAGAGAGAGAGAGAGAGAGAGAGAGAATCCCAAGTACCGTCAGTGCAGAGCCCGATGTGGGCCTTGAACTCACGAACTGTGAGATCATGACCTGAGCCAAAGTCCGACGCTTAACCTACTGAGCCACGCAGGTGCCCCCCAAATTCCTTTGCATTGGGCAGCATCTCATTCAAAGATAGAAAGGAGCTCTGAGGAGCTGTACAAAATGAGACTTACAGGCAGAGGGAGCAGAAACAAGGAGGTTACACTAGGCCAAAAAGTGGATACTTTCCCTTGGGGAAGAGTCTGTCAGGCAGATTCCTGATTTAGTGCTGATCAGGTGATTCCTGATTGATTGGTTGAAGATTCCACTCCTGGGAGAGCCAAAACTGTAATCGATTCTTTTTTGGTGACATAGGGCTTAGCATAAGTGACTCCATGTTGGGTCCGTTGTCTTGTTTTTAATTTATTTTTTTGTTATTGCCGCTGCTGTTGTTGTTACTCTTATTATTTCTTAGAGACAGAACATGAGCAAGGGAGAGGGGCAGTGGGAAAGAGCAAGAGAATCCTAAGTAGGCTCCACACTCAGCATGGAGCCCGACTAGGGGCTCCATTCCAAGACCCTGGGATCATGACCTGAGCTGAAATCAAGAGTCAGACGCTCAACCAACTGGGCCACCCAGGCGCTCCGATGTTATGTTATGCCATTGGCAAATCAGTTAATTCTGAACTTTGTTTTTCCTCTAAAGATGTTTATTTCTCAGTATGTAACAAGCCCTCAAAATATGTCAGCCTCATACTTTGTGTATTAGAAGGAAATCAGAATTTCACCGGCAGCACAGCAGATGAAATGTTATAGAAGTGAAAGTATGAAAAATATTCTGTGTTTCCCCCTCATTCTGTTTGCCTGGTATAGGGTCAGTTTGGCATTTTAATTGCTCAGAATATTGGCTTTGTGTCCTAAGTCTACCAAGCATGACTAAGAATACACATGACCTCACTCTGAAGAATTATGTCACCCCCTCCATTTTAGATGCTAGTTTTCACACTTGTGAGGGGGAGAACACATTTTTATTGTAAGGTTTATTTTTATAATCAATGACCCAACTTTAGCGTTTTGAATCTGGTAGCGTTTTCACATAGGCTGTTTCCTTTCTCATGACACAAGAGAAGTGTTCACTTAAGTTGCAACCGGAAATGCTGCTTGATTATGGAAAAGTATGGAAAATGACTGACTTGGGGAATCCATGCCATGGGCAGAGAGGGGTTCCGGTGGTCCTCAGGATTATGACCTCCTGTTGGTTGGTCTTCATTTCTCCCACTGGGCATCTAACAGGACTGTGGTTCTGAGAAGTAACTGAACTTGCAGAAATAGCTCATGAAATCATTTTCTATTTAAACGGTCTGCACTTTTTAGAATAAATACTCTTTAAGTAGCACGATATTAATCTAGGTCTTTGACAGCAACTGCATTGAGAAGGCAGCCTTTGCAAAAACACTTTTGTCACCCATCCAAGTATGGGTCTTTTATGACAGATTGTTGTGTATCTGAAGGAGCTATTGTGTCAACAATGAGCATCATAATGAGTCTAGAAATCTGACTCAATGGAACAAATGTATTTTAATGGCAAGCATTTTACTTTAAAAGGATGTACCAAAATAGAGCGAGAGTCTGAAAGCAAGGCATTATTTTATAAGGAAAGACTAATACATGGGTAGTTCCAGCTGAAGTAAGGATGTCACTGGGAATGAAAATTGACTTTGAGTGGATAAAATCACTCCCATCAGCAAACCACAAATGCTGTGGGAGAGTTACCTGCGGTGGTACAGGAGCATTAAAACGGGTGCAGATACCCAGGAATGTCCGTTACTGACATTCACCCCAGGGAGATGCAGGATTATGTGGGGCATCAGAAGACTCCCTTCCTGTGGCACTGAGAACACCTGCCATGTTCTTCTGGGCTTGCAAGTTCACATTGACTAAACTGCCACACAGGCAATCCTAGAATAACCTATTTTTTCAGTGTTTCAATTCTACTTTCTAAGCGTAATATAATATTGACTGGCAAAGAAGTAGTAGGTTTGGAGAGTAAGGTAAGTTTCCTAACACGTTTAAGATAATGCAGAAGTTGTATATTTGTGGAAGTAGGGACCAAACTTGAATGTAAAAGGTGGATGTTCTAGAATAACAGGTTTCATTGGTCCTGGAATTGATTTTTTTATTTATTATTTATTTTGAGACAGAGGATACACAGATGGAGGAGGGGCGGAGAGAGAATCGCAAGCAGGCTCCGCCCCATCAGCACAGAGCCCAATGTGGGGCTCCATCTCATGACCTGTGAGATCATGACCTGAGCCCAAGTCAAGAGTTAGATGCTTAACCGACTGGGCCACTCAAGTGCCCCTGGAATTGATTAAAAAAAAATTTTTTTTAAATGTTTATTTATTTTTTAAGAGATGGAGAGACAGTGTGAGTGGGGAAGGGGCGGGGGGGGGGGGGGGAGATACAGAATCCAAAGCAGGCTCCAGGCTCTGAGCTGTCAGCACAGAGCCTGATGTGGGGTTTGAACCCATCAGCAGTGAGATCATGACCTTAGCTGAAGTCAGACACTTAACCGACTGAGCCACCCAAGTGCCCCTGGAATTGATTTTAAAGACTGTATATTTTTTTTATTTTTGGTAAGAAAATTTATATTTTATGGGAATATAGTGTCACATGTTTTCTGCGTTGATATTTTTCAATTTATTAGGATCTCTAGGCTAAGATATTGGAAACGTTCACGTGTACTTACATACCAAAATTTAGGTATATAATGCTCGACGTGGAGATTGTTTCTTTATTACTCTCTGCGATAATCCACATGGTTTTTTTGTGTTACATCTGCTGGCTAAAAACAGTAACTCTATTCCATGAAAGGCCTTTTAGGAGACAGAACCCCTTTGGCAGGTAGAATAGGGGAAACCAAAAGAAGTATGTGAGTGCTGGATCGTCACCTAACACGTTTTCTTTTCTGCGGCTCCTGGGTGGCTCAGTCGGTTGAGTGTCCGACTTTGGCTCAGGTCACTGTCTCACGGTTTGTGGGTTCAAGCCCCTTGTCGGGCTGTCTGCTGTCAGCACAGAGCCTGCTTCAGATCCTCTGTCCCCCTCTATCTCTCTGCCCACCCCCCAATAAATAAATAGTAAAAAAAGACAATTTTCTCTCTCAAACTTTTTTTTATTTCGATTTTTTAAGTTTATTATTATTTTTAGTAATCTCTACACCCAATTTGGGGCTCAAACTCATGACCCTGAGATCAAGAGTCGCACGTTCTTCCGACTGAGCCAGCCAGGCGCCCCAAGAGATTTTATTTTCTGGGCAGAGTTTCCTGTTGACTCTAAATCATCACTGACGTCCCTGACCATCTCTTCTTTCTACTTAAGCTGCCTCTGTGTTGTCTTAGATTTCTTTTGGAAATTCCTTACTTCATCAACGCATGGTGCTGTTCATGTCTCCCTCCTTTAGATGTCTCCTTTTTAGCTCCTAGTGTCCTTGCCTAAGGCAGGGACGCCTTTTAGAAATTGTGTGGGATTTGCAGCTTCTTGGAGTGGCAGTCTGGGAAGAGAGCCGTGGCTGCAAGAATTGGGAATAGGCACCAATGACTGAGCACTGTCATGGGGGGTGGGTAGACTTCTATGCGTAGTGATTTCCCGAGGAAGGCAGTTTACCCGGGAGTGCAATCCTGGGTGCCCTCTGGCAGGAAGCATCTACATGGTTTACAGATTTAATACAGAACAGGAGCTTCGTGGTCTGCTGAAGAGTGGTGAGGCCAAACGCCTTTCTCCCAGTCTTCCAAGTCGAGGGGAATGTGACCCACCTTTAAGAAAGTAATATGGAGCAGGGGCGCCTGGGTGGCGCGGTCGGTTGAGCATCTGACTCTCGATTTCCGCTCAGGTCATGATCTCACGGTTCGTGAGTTCAAGCCCCGCATCGGGCTCTGTGCTGATGGTGTGGAGCCTGCTTGGGATTCTGTCTCTCCTCTCTCTGCCCCTCCCTTGTGCGCGCGCTCTCTCTCTCTCTCTCTCTCTGTCTCAAAAGTAAATTAATAAACATTAAAAAAAGAAAGTAAGACGGGGCAGCTGCTTTGGTGCGAGAGGGAGGTGCTCTTAGCGTGTCGCTCTTGCGTCCAGCCGAGGTACGTGCTGTTTCAGACGATGGACGGTGTCCCACCTGCGAAACGGTGCCTTCCAGTGGAGTGTTACACGGCTGTGGCCGCAGGAACTGAGCTGACCCTCGGGTGCTCGCAGAACGAGGGGGGGAAACATGAAAGAACCGCCCCCTCTCGGTCCCCACGTTCTGAGCTCTTCTCTCCACCGTGTTCGTCCCCGGGATGTACAGAGGATCCAAAGAAGAAATTCTTGCCAATTGACAGAAGAGAAGGAAGGGCAGGGGGGAGAGACAGAACGGGGAGAGTCAAGCCTTGGGGCCACAGGGGCTACCCCAGGCTGGTGAGGTCCAGGGACGTGGCTCCAACAGTGGGGGGGGGTGGCCCTTGATGGGGGGGCGGTCAGGCCTGGTTCCCTGCAGAGCCCCAGAAGGGAGCTTCTCTGCACTGAATCCCAGACTGTATTTGAGCGAACAGAAGGGAGTCCTTTGTGCTTTGGCAAAGCGGCACATTCCAGAGTCGAATAGGGAGAGGTCAGATTTGTGAATGCCGGGAGGGGCCCTTTAAGGGAAAGGCGTCTTTGTTGAAAATGGAATGGGGCAGGGGTGAAAGGTGAGGTGTGGCAGATGCGGGGTGTTGTGTGCGGCAGTGTCCCTCCCGGTCTCTACCGGCTTATGGTAATTGCTCGATGCCCGGCTGGTGAGTGAATGCCAGATGACAGTATTTAGGGCATTGTGTGCATTTCACCGAAGGCAGATTAAACTTTGTCCGCATTATCTGGAGTGCCTTACCTACAGAGGGGCCACTTTTCTTTAAAAAAAAAATTTTTTTTTAAATCTTTATTATTTTTGAGAGAGAGAGAGAGAAAGAGAGAGAGACAGAGAGAGAAAGACAGAGAGCGAGCAGGGGTGGAACAGAGAGAGAGGGAGACACAGAATCCGAAGCCGGCTCCAGGCTCTGAGCTGTCAGCACAGAGCCCGAGGCGGGGCTCGAACCCACGAACCACGAGGTCATGACCTGAGCCGAAGTCGGATTCTTAATCTGTCTAACCGACTAAGCCACCCGGGTGCCCCTAGAGGGACCACTTTTCTTTCCAGAGTGAAGCCTGCCTCCAGAAAAGAGGCTGTCTTCTTGAAAATGTCCTGGAGTCACTTTCCATAGTTGGGATTTTCTTTTTTGTGCTTAACTGCATTGAAAAGTGCCTTTTGCTGGTAAAGAGGACTCTAGCTGGGTGACCAGAAGACCCGCAGTGCCCACATCCAGGTTACACAAAGATAGCAAAGTGCTTTTGGTTATAGTCACTCCCACCTAAGCTAAAACTACTCGTTGGCACCCGTAGTGCCAATGGTATCTTAAAAATACCGTCGCCTGTAATTTTGCACACTAAATTTGCCTGTGTTGATACTGGCAGCGGTTAACCCAATCTCTTTTTCCAATGCATCGCACACCCACACATTTGCAAGCTAGGACGGAGGCATGGGAAATATTTCCAGCCCGGAGACACAATACAGAGGAAAAGTTCTCCTTCGGGAAGACCGTTGGAAACCCGGACCGCACGGCTGCCTTCACCTCCTCCTGGCTTGCCTTTTCAGTTGTTCAACCTTAAATGAATTTGCACAGCAATGGAGATCTGGGGAAATTGGAGACAGGGCAATCGGGGAACATTTATTCACAACTCGGCAAACATCCATTGAACCCCAGTTGTATGTTCGGCACTTTCCTGGGTTTGGGGGGTGTGGTTCTGAATAAGGAGACCACCCACCCCTTAGGGTAGCCGCAAAATGAACTTAGGCTTTGCCAAAAGAAGGATGCATATGAGAAGGCACTAAGTGTAGGAATTACTTGTTGTTGTTGTTGTTGTTGTTGTTGTTGTTGTTTTTTGTCTAGTCTTTGTACGAGGTATGTTGTATTTTTGATCTGTGCAAGGCACTTATTCCACTTATTGCTTAGAACGACACTGTGAGAAAGATTTTACAGATTTTAAAGGGAATTCTGCCTGTGGGGGTTTGGGTAACCTGTCCCTGGCCCACAGGTTAGCCCCAGGTCACCTTGACTCTTCAGTACAAACCAAGTTGCTACCTGCTTCTGTATATCCTACACTCCCAGAAGATGCCCAGGGGATGGGTCATGCCATGCTCTAAGTGAGGGGAAAGGCTGAAATAGCAACATTCTAAAATCCTCTGAAGCCAAGTCCAACCCTACCCGGGTTTTCTACTTCCTTCTTGAATGGTTGGATACATACTTGCCCAGACCATGATGTTCTCTCATCATGAAGAGCTTGCATGGGGGAAAAAAAAAAATCTTTATTTTTCTTGAGTTCCTGGTCAACCATAAGTCATTTTTCATAGATAACAAACATAATAGCCTGGTGTCAAGAAAAGGTACTTATTTTATTCTGGGAAGCGACCCTTGAAAACTTAAAATTTTCTTTAAATCATTGAAAAGGAATGGCATAATTTTCAGTAATCATACCTACTCGAGGTACTTTTTTTTAAGGATTCAAAGTTTGAGGGGCGCCTGGGTGGCTTAGTTGGTTAAGCATTCGACTTCAGCTCTGGTCATGATTCATGGTTCATGAGTTCGAGCCCTGCATTGGGTTTTCTGCTGTCGACAGAGAGCTTGCTTTGGATCCTCTGCTCCCTTCTCTCTGTCTGTCCTTCCCCTGCTCAAATGAACTTAGCCTTTGCCAAAGGAAGGATGTGTATGAGAAGGCACTAAATGTAGAAATTACTTGATTTTTTTTTGTCTAGTCTTTGTATGAGGTACATTGTATCTCTCTCTCTCAATAAATAAATAAATGAACTTTAAAAAAATCTTTAAAAACAACTCAACGTTTGCTATTCCTGCACTTCTCTAAGGCAATGTGTAGCTAAAAGCTGGATAAATTTCATGTTTTGACAAACTAATGAAATGGCAAGCATCACCAGCAGAATACACTCACCAGGGGTGTAATCCCCATTCCTACTCTCCTACCGGTGTCTTGAGAGACTTCATCCCTACTCGTTGCGTGCAATGTCAGAGAACAAAGAGGTGCTTCATCTATAAGTCAGTAATACTTGAGTGTATTTCCCTTGAGGGAATGATACACCAAGTTTCCTATGACCTACTCCTTTAAAAACACACCACCTTGGGGCACCCGAGTGGCTCAGCTGGTTGCTGACCTGACTCTTAATTTTGGCTCAGGTCATAATCTCACGGTTTATGGGATCAAGCCCCACATTGGACTCTGTGCTGACGGTGCGGATCCTGCTTGGGATTCTCTCTACCCACCCCCTCTCTCTGCCCCTACCCTGCTTGTGCTTGCTCTCTCTCTCTCAATAAGTAAGTAAACAAAAAAATACACGGTTTTGGGGTGCCTGGGTGGCTCAGTCTGTTTGTGGGATTCTTCACTGTCAGTGCAGAGCCTACTTGAGATTCTCTCTCTACCCCCTTCTCTCTGTCCCTCCTCTGCTCATGTGCTCTCTGTCTCAAAATAAATAAGTAAACATTAAAAAAATACACTGTCTTAAGCACATTTAAAAAATTGTGACTCCATGGTCACAATCAAATCACACTTTGATTCTGTTATTGGAAGTAAAAAGGAATGTATCTCTCACACACAAAATTGCAAGACACAGTTGAGTGTGTGTGTGTTATCGCCGAACAGAATAGATTGAACGCATCGGTTTTAGCTGCCATGGACTCTAGAACGTGGAATCCCTTCTGATGGAAAGAAAGGATGTACACTCTTTCTGGGGGACTGCCTCATATATTTACTGTACAGCTTCTTGTGTCCGGGGACCACTCCTCAGAGCCCCACCATCTGTGGTGGGGCTGGGGGGGGGGGGCGCGGGCAACAGCATCTCAAGTCTTGGAGAATCCGTCCGTTGTCTTTCTCTGACTGGATGACGCCATTGTGGTTACTTGTCCTCTGTCTCCGATCGATAACCTCTCATTGTCCATGATCCCATCTTAAGGACGTTGCAGTGGCTGCACGCTGTTCCATTTTCCTTTTGGAAAGGCGATGGCTGGAGAACTCTGTCTGGAAGAAGCAGTGGGAGTTCGAGTTCTCCAAGTTCCTTTACGGAGGGAGACCTGGAGTTTGCGGAGGGAGCCGGCCGCCCGCGTGGCAGCTCCAGGGGCTGGCATAGCTCCCGGAGTCCTGGGTCCTGTCTCTCCTCTTCCCTATTGCCTCTTTTAAGCTTCACATGTAAAAGAATAGCAGGGGATTTTTTAAAGAATAGCAGAGTCTATGTGGATACCAGGAAAGGTGTGTTTGGCCATCAACAAAAATCCAGGATCCTCAATGGTGTTCATACAAGGACGATTTGAGGTCACAAATTGGTCTTTTGGCAAATGAAAGAAAAAGAAATCTGGCGGGTAACTTCCTATGTTTCTGTCTGCTAGAATTTTTTATGCTTCGGTTGATTTTTTTTTTTTTTATGTTTATTTTACTTTTGAGAGAGAGAGAGCATGCGCGAGAGTGAGCAGGGGAGTGGCAGAGAGAGAGAGAGAGAGAGAGAGACACATAATCAGAACAGTATTGGAAGCAGGCTCCAGGCTCTGAGCTGTCAGCACAGAGCCTGATGCAGGGCTCGAACTCACAAGCCATGAGATCATGACCTGAGCCGAAGTCAGGTACTTAACCCACTGAGCCACCCAGGTGCCCCTGCTTTGGTTGATTTTTATAGACACCACTTTTTGTGTACGTGTGTTGGGGGAGGAGAGGGGTGTTCTTGCCTTTTACCGATGCATTTCAAATTTAGAGAAAACAAAATAGCCTGTGTTTAAGTCGCGTGGGAACCTTTCTTGGGAAGAAATGGAAACGTCGAGGGAATGTGTTGTAAATTGGAGGAAGAAGGAGGTTTAAGATTGCTTGGCCTGGTGAGATCGGGTGAGTTTGGGACTGACGGCGACCCAATCCAGTCTGGCCAGACTGACGGATGAGCCTACCCCACGGGCCACTTTCTCCATGTTGGTTTTTGGCTCGGGATGTTGGTCGGAGGCTAGGCCTGGGCGAGTCAGGCTTCCCTTTCCTCCGGGGTTCCCGCTGGCCTCCATCTTGGGGCCAGCGGTGGACACGGTGGAGGAACGGGGGAGCATTCAGTTCTTGGGCTACTTACTGCATTCTTTCAGGGAGCCGTGTCTCTGTGCGGCGGGTGTTAAAGTGCGGATCAGGGGTCCTTTCCTTTTATAACGTGCACTTTTGTGGCCCTTTTCTTGTCTTTTTTCTTAACGGTAATTTATCATTGAGAGACAGAGAGAGACAGAGCATGAGCATGGGAGGGGCAGAGAGAGGTGGAGACACAGAATCCGAAGTAGGTTCCAGGCTCTGAGCCGACAGCACAGAGCCCGCCGTGGGGCTCGAACTCACGGACCGCGAGGTCATGACCTGAGCCGAAGTGGGACGCTCAACCGACTGAGCCACCCAGGCGCCCCTTGTGCTCCTTTTCACAACCAAGGAAGCACACCCCACCTCCTTCCAGTCTGTTCTATTGATCTATTGATTTGCCTTCATACTGTTGTCTTGTGGTTTCCAGCCCTAGGACACTCCCAGGGCTTTCTCTCTGTAGGCCCGAAACCCACTCTCGCCACCCTTCAAGCTCACCCTGACTGCCTCTGTGGAAACACCTGAAAACCCTCCTGAGGGGCTGTGTGGCCTCACACACTTCCGTCATGTCTCCCCCTTCAGGTGTCTGTGGAGTGTGCATAATGACGGCACCCACCCTGTGGGTTCCTGCGGGTCGTGCGTGAGGCAAATACAGGTAAAGCACCTTAAGGCCAGACACACAACTGGTGTTTTACCAGTGGTAGCAGTTTTTGCTGTTACCGCGATTGCTCAGGTCCCCATCCGTGCCCTCGGAGAGGCTTGGGCTGGTGGCAGCATCTGGGGGGAATGTCCATCGTGGCCTGAAGCAGGTGTTTCCCAGCAGCCTGACTGGCTAGGAGGCCCTCCTCCCTCTGAACTGCCCAGGCCTCCTCATTTGGGCTTCTTGCCCCCCCCCCCCCCCGCCTCCCCTCCCCCTTGCTGGGATGAATCCCCTTCCTGTTCTCACCGCGTCCTAAATTTGAATAACTCACCCCTTTCCACGTTCCTTCCCGTTCTGTTCCACGTTCCTTCCTGTTCTGTTGCCTCCTTTTCTTTCTGGCCTCCTTCTCTTCTGCCTTTTTCTTTCTCCTTCTACCTCTTCCACATACCCACTCTGGGGGTTTGTCATTAAAACAGCTCAGCCAGTGGGAGGAGGGTCGCACTTTGTGGTAGTGTTCCTACATCCACCAAGACCAAGAGTGTGTGACCACGAATGGAAAATTTGCATGAGCAAGAAGGGCAGGCTGGGAGGACCCTGAAGGTATCTCCCCTGACAGCTGCGTGAGAGTAATAAAAATACATAAAAACTAAACTGCTAAGCACAATTCAGTGCTAGAGAGAGGCTACAGTTATAGCAAGAGGATAAACAGAAGTATTTAGGGTGAAAATCGGCGGCCCTAGATTGTGCTTAATGATGTCAAAGAAGCCTCCTCTTTAGTTTGTGGGAAAACCATATTCTGAGTTTAGAGACTTCTACCTGATTCTTTTGACAAGTCCATGTGTGTATGTGAGGACTCATGGATGTGTATTTGTATTTTATTTTATTTTATTTTATTTTATTTAAAAAAATTTTTAAGTTTATTTGTTTTGAGAGAGAGGGAGAGAGAGAGCCCCAAGCAGGGGAGGAGCAGCAGACAGAGAGAGAGAGAGAGAGAGAGAGAGGGAGGGAATCCCAAGCAGGCTCCGTGCTGTCAGCGCAGTGACCCATGCAGGGCTCGAACTCACAATGCTCGAGATCATGACCTGAGCTGAAGAGTCAGATGTGTAACCAGCTGAGCCACCCAGGTGCCCCTGTACATTCATATTTTAAAATAGAGCAGCTTACTACGAACTTGCTAAATTTGTAGAGTGAATACAGTTAATCTTGGGGAGATATTGTACTAACACATATTGAGTGTTCTTGTGGAACACGATATATCATTTTTGAATATGCTGTTTCCTTTTTGTGGCTTTTTCTACTCACTTTTCTCCAAATTCCCTGTGACTCTTTAGTTAATAATGAAGGAGAATTAAACAAGGCCCTGGCATCCTGATATATTTGTTCAAGATCTGGTTCATAGCATTTGTGTTCAACTGGTTTTGTGTGATAAAACCCTGCGTGCTCTTTTTTTTTTTTTTTTTTTTTTTTTTTTAGCGGCCTCATCTAATAATTGGTGAGGCGTTGAGGTTTGCAGTCACAAAATATCCAGAGTCGGAAACGTAAAAAGTAAGGCTCCCATAGCATCGCCTTTTAAGATGTCTGGTAATCATCCCTTCTTTTTGAACCAGGTGGAATCCTCACTAAGCAGGTTAGGGACTTTTCTGTGAGGCCAGGAAGGGGTTCCTTGGGCCCAAGAACAGATGCTCAGAAATCAGCTTGTTGGCCTCCCCAGATATCATTGGAGAGTTCAGGGTGAGTGTTCATGGGGAAAGGCACGCCTTCCCCTCTCCACCTGCCCCCTTCCTTTCTGCCTCTAATGTCCATTGGTGTGGAGCTGGTTGAGAGTGGATAAATAATTGATGTCATAGTATCAGCTTTGTCAGAAACCCGTAAAGATTTCTTTAAGTGTTTGGGTCTAAAATCTTTCTCAATGGAGCCCTAAATTATTAATCATGTGAAACTAGTATACATTTCCTGCCTGTGGTGTATACGCGGCTGTAGTTTGAATTATTTGTGGATCCCTTTGCCAGTTCTTCCTCTTTTTCTGGTCTGAAGCAGACAGCATGGAGGAAATGGAAGCTTCTAGGCATTTTTACAACCACTACCAGATACCTCTTATGGCCCTGATAAATTCAGTAGGCAGAATACAAGTCGTTAGTCTCTTGGCCCTCCGTTTTGTAATGTGTAAAATCGGGAGACCCGTTGAAGATCCTTTTAGCTTTCAATTCGGTGATTCTCTCATTTAGAACTTGTGAGGGATTTATCATATATATGGGAACTAAAGTTCAAGTCACTACAAAGAGGCAGCAATCAGGTTATCAGTCACCTGGTTGTTTTTTCCAGCCTAGTCTCTGCCCATTCAACCCTTGTTGTAACCACCATGTGGCAAGTTATGATGTCCCATTATTATTTCTTTCACTTGAGAATGCTTCAGCGATATAGATCTATCTCAGCAGTTGTTACACTGGTGAGTTTCCCCATATCCATCAGAAGAAGAAAATCCATCACGCTTTTGACTACTTTTCCTCTCCAAGAAAATGATCTTTAAGAGAATGGCACGTAATATAGACTTTACTATTCTTAAGGCATTGGAGAAAGTGCATGTGAAATAAAATCAATACATGATGCAGTAGTTTATTTAAATTTAAAATATTGAATGGCAAAGCATTTTATCAAACACGTCGGAACCAAACACACACAGCGGACTTCCAGAGAGTGAAAGGGTAGGTAGGATGCAGCAGAAATATGGCGAAAGGTACTGTGTCTGATGCCTAGTTGTGGTTCAGTGACTGTACATCCTCAACTCCGCTAACAGAGTGAGGCACATTCATGCAACGTGAAGAAATGTTTTACGGGGCCCCTGGGTGGCTCAGTCGGTTAAGCGTCCGACTTCGGCTCAGGCCGTGATCTCACGATTCGTGAGTTCGAGCCCCACATCGGGCTGTGTGCTGACAGATCCGAGCCTGGAGCCTGCTTCAGGTTCTGTGTCCCTCTCTCCCTCTCTGCCCCTCCCCTGCTCACGCTCTGTCTCTCTCACAAAAAAACTTTAAAAAGGAAAGTGTTTAGGGGCACCTGGGTGGTTCAGTCGGTTGAGCGTCCGACTTCAGATTGGGTCATGATCTCACAGGTTGTGGGTTCGAGCCCTGCGCTGGGCTCGGTGCCGACAGCTCAGAGCCTGGAGCCTGCTTCGGATCCTGTGTCTCCTTCTCTCTCTGCCCCTCCCCTGCTCATGCTTTGTCTCACTCTGTTTCTCAAAAATAAATGTGAAAAAAAAAGTAAAATGTTAAAGAAATGAAGGTTTTAGGGTTATATATAAATATATATATTTATATATATATAAAATCCCATCCCATAATGTCAAATTAAGTTATAATGATGATGACCAGGCAATTTAGAGGAACACAAGCAGTCTTATCTTCATATATTTTTTTTTTTGCATTCTGCACTCTGTTTCATAGGTATAGGTATAAATTATGTGTGACTGTTGTGTCTTTTTAGAGATTCCTTTTGTTTTGTTTTGTTTTAATGTTTTGTAGCAGTTTATATAGCATGGAAATTACTGGTCCTAGAAATTTAAAATAATTGGCCAATAAAACCAAATAGGCATTTGGTCTTTTTGTTGGTATAGATTACTTTATATGTTCCTTAATTCCTTCTCTATTACTGTTGTACTTTTGAGAATTGAAATCTATACAGCCACCAGGGGTATTAAGATTTTAAAATGTGACGGGGCGCCTGGGTGGCTCAGTTGGTTAAGCGTCCGCCTCCGGCTCGGGTCATGATCTCGCGGTCCGTGAGTTCGAGCCCCATGTCGGGCTCTGTGCTCACAGCTCAGAGCCTGGAGCCTGTTTCAGATTCTGTGTCTCCCTCTCTCTCTGCCCCTCCCCCGTTCATGCTCTGTCTCTCTCTGTCTCAAAAATAAATAAACGTTAAAAAAAAAAGATTTTAAAATGTGAATCGTTTTGCGATATATATGTATTGACTCATCATACTGAATATCTTACATTCACACGATGTTATGTGTTAATTATATTTCAATACAGCTGGAAAAATAATTTTTTACCATGAAATCCTATGTTAGGTAACCTTAAATGATAAAATTTTAAATACATAGTTATTTTAAGTTTTCTTTGTGTTTTCTGTTTTTCTCTGATTAGGTTTGCGTATTCTTCCCCCACAAGATCCAACTTATAGATTGCTTTATTTTTTTTCTAAGGCCTTTGGTTTTCTATTTACCTTTCAAATTAAAAAATATTTTTTTAATGTTTACTTATTTTTTGAGAGAGAGAGAGAGAGAGCGAGCATGAGCAGGGGAGGGGCAGAGAGAGGGGGAGACACAGAATCTGAAGCAGGCTCCAGGCTCCGAGCTTTCAGCACAGAGCCCCACATGGGGCTCGAACCGTGAGATCGTGACCTGAGTGGAAGCACAGAGCCCGATGTGGCCCTCAAACTCACGAGTTGAGAGATCATGACCTGAGCCGAAGTTGGACACTTAACCAACTAAGCCACACAGGTGCTCCAAGAGGTTGGAGATCTTAAAGTCAACATTTAGCTAGGTCTGAATTCTTATAACCGCACATGCTTTCTTCTCGCTTTCTGCTCCCTAGCAGTCTTTGCGAGAAGGAAACTTCTTCTAGGCCTTGGAGCCCAGTGGAGTGATGATAGCAGCAGGTTTCCTTTCTCCTTCCGATGCTGCAGACATCTCTTGTCCCCTGTTCATGCTTGGAACTCAGGCACTCTCCTGGCCTGGTAATGGATTCCCTAATTCCGTCATAGTTTTCCAGGGGACTCTGGCAAAGTCCCTCTGTCTTTTCTGACATTCCAGGACAGCTTAATTTGCCTTGTAATGAGCTTAGGGTATGGCGTCTGGCAATGTGGTTAGTAAATGTTGTTTCTCCTCCTGTGTGTGGGACTTACTCACTTTCCTAAAAGCAACGGATGCATGGCTGTTCATTTCAGACCGGGCTTAGGTTAGGTGTAGGAGTGGGGTGGAGTTATTTGCAGTGGCATTGCAGTTTTGAAAATTGGGCACCAAGGCAAAATATTCTTGAGGCCCACTAAGAGAAAAAGAATGTTCCAGAAAGGCTTTTTTCTGGGCCTCTCATCTTGCCTCTGCCATCCACTTCCCAGCATAATGTTTTAGTTTGAAAAAAGAGTGCTCTTTTGCCTTGATCCACTGTTTTCCTATCTTGTGTGGCTCTCCTTGCAAGAAGTAGGTTCCTGGGCTCTGAAAACAATCTGCTGGATAGATTCCAATAGTATTATTAGGTGTGGAAAAAGGAGACCCGAAGGATGCGGATTTGGGTCACCCCCCTGGCAGGCTGTGCATTTTCTCAGGCTAGTGTAGTTTCTTGCTCTGGTGCTATCTGTGTGTGTCAGTGAAGGCCTCCCTCTTTCACTTCCAACCCTGTAACTCAGGAGGTAGATTGCAAAATGTTGTTTTGGAGTCTAGCCACAGTCCATGGAAGGGTTGAGAGTGTCAGGTTATGATCAGCCCTGCTCCCTGTCTTTGTTCCCCATGATGAGATTTCCCCCCTTTTGATATGTTTCCACGGGAGTTTACAGGCGGCTGGGAGTGAAAAGTCTGAGACACTTTACTATTCTGTCAGTTCTCCTGAAATGTTGAAATTTTTAAAAAGGATGGTTTCACCAGTTTGCAATTTGTGATCATGTAGATGTTGATAGGGAATTCTACCCAGCTTAAAATAGTGTCTTTCCTATTTGAATTTGAATTTGAAATTAAAAACTTTTTTTTAATGTATTTTTTCAGAGGAGAGAGAGGGAGAGAGAGAGAGAAAGAGAGAGAGAAAGAGAGAGAGAGAGGCAGAAAGAGAGAGGGAGACACAGAATCTGACACAGGCTCCAGGCTCCGAGCTGTCAGCTCAGGCCTGACACCAGGCTCGAACTCATGTCCCTGAGATCGTGACCTGAGCGGAAGTCGGATGCTTAACCGGCTGAGCCACCCAGGCGGCCCTGAATTTGAAATTTAACATTAGAGAAACATACAATTAGGAAGTGCCCATTAGAGTTTAAGATGGGCACTTTTTTAGTATAGTATCAACTTTTCAAATGTCTTCGTTGTGTTACTGTAAGGGATTCCATAGTCCTCTTTACCGTTCTGAGATTTCCCATTCTGAACCAGATCAAAATAATTACCTTCTGGCATTATTAAACATCTTGGATTAAAACTCAGAGTATGTAGGGGCACCTGGGTGGCTCAGGACTCACGTGAGTCAGAGGCTGAGTGAGGCTGTGTCGCTTCAGTGTTTCCCCAGGGGGGCCTGGGGGGCCTGGGAGGCCTGTACCGCTGTGTGCTTTTCCACGGGATTGGTTGGAGCTCTTGGGGTCCAGCCTTGGTCACCTAGGTCCTTCTTTGCTATCTCCCTGGCTTCCTTTTGTGTAGAGTTTTTTCTCGTATTATTTCCTTTCCTTGAATGCACAGGGGATGGTGTCTCAGGTTGCAGGAACAAAATAGTGTAGACTAGGTGACTTAACAGAAATTTACTTCTTACAGTTCTGCGGGCTTGTAAGTCTAAGGTCAGGGCATCGGCAGATCTGGTGAGGGCCTGCTTCCTGGGTCACGGAAGGCTGTCTTCTTGATCTCTCCTCACAGGATGGAAGGGGTGAGGGAACTTCCTGGGCCCTCTTTAGAAGGGCATTAATCACATTCCCGAGGGCTGTACCCTCATGACCTAATCACCTCTCAAAAGCCCCACCTCCAAATACCATTTCATTAGGCATCGGGTTTCAACATATGAATTTTGAGACGACACGTTGAGTCTATAGCAGATGGGTTCATATATTGTGTTATTAGACCTTGCTGACAAAGCTTAGAATAGAGAGCAACGACTCACAGATGGCTAGACCCAACAGGGGATTTTACTGTCAGCCAGGCCTACCCGGCCATCTCCCTGATGCAGAGACTGAGGTCTAGGAGGTTTTGCTGATTTCTACGGGGTAACCCAGTGGGATTCCTTTGAGTTTCCCGTCTACTGTCCCTAGATGTTTCTGTGTCTGGGCTTGTACTCGCAGCTGGATTTCTATAGGTCATCACTAAGTGTGCCCAAACCCAGAACGTCCACCTTCTCTATAACTACGTGAGCTAAAATGGGGCTTCTTGTCCGTCTTTTGTGGTTCTTTTTCCTTTCCTCTCCTCTCCTCTCCTCTCCTCTCCTCTCCTCTCCTCTCCTCTCCTCTCCTCTCCTCCCCTCCCCTCCCCTCCCCTCCCCTCCCCTCCCCTCCCCTCCCCTCCCCTCCCCTCCCCTCTCCTCTCCTCCCCTTCTCAGTTCTTTTTCAGCAATCTCAACACCCAGCGTGGGGCTCAGCTCACAATCCCAAGCTCTTCCGACTGAGCTATCCAGGAGCCCCATCCTTTCCTGTTTAATTCACTTGCTGTGGCATATGTTGGGAGTCTATCGAACCTTCTTAAATGAACACTGTTGAATAATTTCAAGTATTCATATTCATTAGTACTCAGTAAGCACAATGTTGTCCGTGTCCCCTAAAGTGTACAGCACATAGAGTTTGAGGACTTGGCAGTCAATGTACTGGTATTTCGAAATTTATTTTGTTTCCAATTAATAAAACGTGAAAAAAAAAAGTAAAAAGTCCTGTGCTGAAAGTTTGGCTAAAGTCCTAGAATTTGTACATGCCTTTGCAATAAGCTCATAGTATACTGCATTATCTAGTACCCTCAGCCCCTGCTCTTGGCGTCTTCAACTGACAAATGAGAGATTAAAGGACGAGGATTTCTCTTCTCCTGCCAAAGGATGGTAAATATTTTTAAATAATTTTTAAAAGTTGTGGTCAAAGGGGCGCCTGGGTGGCCCAGTCGGTCAAGCGTCGGATTTAGGCTCAAGTCGTGATTTCATGGTTCCTGAGTTGAGCCCCCGTTGGGCTCTGTGCTGACAGCTCAGAGCATGGAGCCTGTTTTGCATTCTGTGTCTCCCTCTCTCTCTGCCTGCCCATTGCTCGCTCTCTCTTTCTCTGTCTCTCAAAAATAAACATTAAAAAAAATTTAAAAAATTGTGGTAAAATATATAACATGAAGTTTACCATCTTAACAATTTAATTTAATTTTTAAAATTTATTTATTTTTTAATTTACATCCAAGTTAGCATAAAGTGCAACAATGATTTCAGGAGTAGGTTCCTTAATGCCCTTATGCATTTAGCCCATCTCCCCTCCCACAACCCCTCCCACAACCCTCTGTTTGCTCTCTATATTTTAAAGAGTTTTCTCTTTTGTCCCCCTCCCTGTTTTTATATTATTTTTGCTTCCCTTCCCTTATATTCATCTGTTTTGTCTCTAAAAGTCCTCATAGGAGTGAAGTCATATGATATTTGTCTTTCTCTGACTAATTTCACTTAGCATAATAACCCTCCAGTTCCATCCACGTAGTTGCAAATGGCAAGTTTTCATTCTTTTTGATTGCCGAGTAATACTCCAGTGTGTGTGTGTGTGTGTGTGTGTGTGTGTGTGTGTGTGTGTGTATACACACCACATCTTCTTTATCCATCCATCCATCGATGGACATTTGGGCTCTTTCCATACTTTGGCTATTGTTGCTAGTGCTGCTATAAACATGGGGGTGCATGTGTCCCCTCGAAACAGCACACCTGTATCCCGTGGATAAATGCCTAGCAGTGCAATTGCTGGGTCGTAGGGTAGTTCTATTTTTAGTTTTTTGAGGAACCTCCACACTGTTTTCCCGAGTGGCTGCACCAGTTTGCATTGCCACCAACAATGCAAAAGAGATCCTCTTTCTCCGCATCCTCGCCAACATCTGTTGTTGCCTGAGTTGTTCATGTTAGGCATTCTGACAGGTGCAAGGTGGTATCTCGTTGTGGTTTGGATTTGTATTTCCCTGATGATGAGTGATGTTGAGCATGTTTTCATGTGTCAGTTGGCCATCTGGACGTCTTCTTTGGAGAAGTGTCTATTCCTGTCTTTAGCCCATTTCTTCACTGGATTATTTGTTTTTAGGGTATTGAGTTTGATAAGTTCCTTATAGATTTTGGATACTAACCCTTTATCTGATACGTCGTTTGCAAGTTATCTACTCCCATTCTGTCGGTTGCCTTTTAGTTTTGCTGACTGTTTCCTTTGCTGTGCAGAAGAAGCTTTTTGTCTTGCTGAAGTCCCAGTAGTTCATTTTTGCTTTTGTTTCCCTTGCCTCCAGAGACGTGTTGAGTAAGCAGTTGCTGCGGCCGAAGTCAGAGAGGTTTTTGCCTGCTTTCTCCTCTAGTATTTTGATGGCTTCCTGTCTTACATTGAGGTCTTTCATCCATTTTGAGTTTATTTTTGTGTCTGGTGTAAGAAAGTGGTCCAGATTCATTCTTCTGCATGTCGCTGTCCATTTTTCCCAGCACCACTTGCTGAAGAGACTGTCTTTATTCCATTGGATATTCTTTCCTGCTTTGTGAAAGATTAGTTGGCCATAGCTTTGTGGGTCCATTTCTGGGTTCTCGATTCTGTTCCATTGATCTGAGTGTGTGTTCTTGTGCCAGTACCATACTGTCCTGATGATTACAGCTTTGTACTATATCTTGAAGTCCGGGTTTGTCATGCCTCCTGCTTTGGTTTTCTTTTTCAAGATTGCTTTGGCTATTCGGGGTCTTTTGTGGTTCCATACAAATTTTAGGATTGTTTGTTCTAGCTCTGTGAAGAATGCTGGTGTTATTTTGATGGGGATTGCAATTTTATTTTATTTTTTTAGATAACTGTTATTTATTTATTTTGAGAGAGGGTAGGCGAGTGGGGAGAGACGGAGAGAGAAAATGCCAAGCGGGCTCGTGCTGTCAGTACTGGGACCAGCATGGGGCTCAATCCCACACACTGTGAGATCATGACCAGAGGCAAAAGCGAGAGTTGGATGCTTAACCTCATGAGCCCCCCAAGTACCCCCAGCTTAATGATTTTAAAGTGTACATAGTTCATTTCTACTAAGTACGTTGACAGTGTTGTCGACCCTCCACCACCCGTCTCCAGATCTCCTTCATGTTGAGAAGCTGAGAGTCTGTATGTTAGGGTATTTTGTATATACAAATAAATCTATGAACAGCATTTCTATGCCTTTTCAGCTAACATTTATATGGCGTTTTATTGCAGATATTCTCATTGAATATTTAAAACTTATGAGAGGTAGACATTCATATCCCCCTTTTATGAATGAAGAAATTGAACTGGTCAGGCGTCTGGGTGGCTCGGTGGGTTAAGCGTTCGACTTGGGCTGAGGTCATGATCTTGCGGTTTGTGGGTTCAAGCCCCGGGTCGGGCTCTGTGCTGTCAGTTCAGAGCCTGGAATTGCTTTGGATTCTGTCTCTCTGTCTGTCTGTCTCTCTGTCTCTCTCTCTCTGGTCCTCCTCTGCTCACACTGTCTCTCAAAAATAAATAAACGTTAAAAAAATTAAAAAAGAAATTGAACTGGTGATAGAGGAAAGGTAAGGACGGAGCCAAAATTCCACTTCAGTGCCCTTGCTCTGAAACCCTCTCTGTGTCCATTCGACCACACTTCAAAAGACTGTGACCAACATTTGCTTTCCTCATCTATCTATCCTACCCGTTTATTTTGGGGGGAGGCTGCGATAGGTGTTGAGAAGGTGTATTTGTGGCATTTTGTTGTAAGTTATGGGTCTTGCGCTAACAGTAGGCACCCTTGTCCCTCACAGTGGGCATCTCATCAGATTGGGGACTAGCAGGCTTTGCCTAGATGTAGCAGATGTCTATTCAAATATTACTGTAAAAACTGCCTGGGATTGTATTTAAATTGCTTCTATTCTTCACTAATTAAATTGCAGATTGTTTCTCCTGGGGCTTTTGCAGGAGTCTGGGTTTCTTCAATTGTTTGTGTTGGTCAAGGACAAAATCAATCTTTTGCATTGTAGGTTAGTGCAAAAATCCTGCTGAATGGGCTCCTTAAGTCCACAATCCTCCTACAGCAGATCTATTTAAAAAAAAAAATCAATGTATTTTTTCTTTTTGGCAAGATAGAGCATGGGCTTTTGTTTTATTTTCTATTTGTGTATTTTGAGGCCTGAGCTTAAAATGCCTGGAGGGGTCTTAGATACAATGGAGGCCATGTGTTCTGTTGAATGGGTCAGCTCCCAAGAACAGGACAGTAGAATTCAGATATTTTAAAACCACACATGTGTCTCCCACCTGGCTGCCACAGTTTTCAAATCTTTAATCAGTCCTGTGAAGAGGTTAGGCTGGCAACCAGTTTGGCCTAGAACTTCATCTTGGCCCTCACCAGTTTCATTGTCTGGCTGTGATGTTTACAGAACAGTCTGGCATGTGATCTTTTCATTTGCAGAGAGAGGGAGGTAGAAGCAAATTGGAACAAGGAATGAGTGAGACGCCAGAGCTCAGTGTCCCTCCACATCAGGGGCTTGGCACAGTTTGACCTTAACATTATTTATGTATGTATTTTTAAATTTTTCTTTTCATATTTAAGTCATCTCTATACACAATGTGCGACTTGAACTCACAACCCCGAGATGAAGAGTCACCTGCTCTACAGACTGAGGCAGCCAGGAGCCCAGACTGTGACATTTTTGAACACGAATGCTTGCTTGGTCTTAAAATGTAAATCATTTCCATTTCCCTACAAAAGTGCACAACAATCCCAGTGTAACCTTTCTTCCTATCTACGGACCATAAAGACTCTCAGCTCTCAGAAGGAATAAATTCCTGGCCGTTGTGAGCACTGGTTTTGGGACAGTGTCTCTGCTAAGCCTTTTACATCCATGATCCTACTTAGTTGCAACCTGGTGAGGAAGCTGGTATTCATCCCATTTTACAGATGAGGAAAGTGAGGTTCAGAGAGGGTAAGAGAAGACTTACTCGAAGGTTGCACTGGTAATAAAAGCCAGATCTGGAATCGTGTCCATTCTATGACAAAAGTGCTCAGCATTTGAAAAAAAGCAACATTAATTTGTACAAGATTGTTGCTGAGATTCATGTTCTTCAGACTTGAGAAATCAGGTGGCAAGAAGGAAGCAAATGGATATTAAAGACAATGTCAGACAAAAAGTAAGAATTGAGTTCTACTCAACGATGTGCTCCCGTTGGTGGCATGTCAAGCTACCCAAATATCGGTTGGGAAATAGAATGCTTTTTCAAGTCACGTGTCTCTGAGTGACCCTGGACAGTTGGTGAGCATGAGTGTGTCCCCAGTGTAAATAATCAGACAGAAGTTGGATGTGTTTGAAGCTACCCGGAGATGTCTACGTGCAGCTGCTGGGAAGAGACCAGGGTGTGTGAGGAAATGAAGGTTGCTCGGTGTGCAGGCTAAAAGAGGGGTGAATCTTAGCACCCCAGATAGAAACTACAGCAGCAAATAACAGAACCAGAAGAGAGACATTTCCATCTGGATCCATCCAGGAAAGGATGTCTGTCAACTAGAACAACAAAAGCAAATACGTCACCCCTGGTTTTATCGGATCAAAATGGAGGACCAAATTTAAAATGGACTTTTCGGGGCGCCTGGGTGGCTTAGTCGGTTAATCGTCCGACTTCGGCTCAGGCCATGATCTCACGGTCCGTGAGTTCGAGCCCCGCGTCAGGCTCCGTGCTGACAGCTCAGAGCCTAGAGCCTGTTTCAGATTCTGCGTCTCCCTCTCTCTCTGCTCCTCCCCTGTTCATGCTCTGTCTCTCTCTGTCTCAAAAATAAATAAACGTTAAAAAAATATATATTAAAAAAAAAAATAAAAATAAAATGGACTTTTCAGGGGCTCCTGGCAGCTCTGTCGGTTGAGTGTCCGACTCTTGGTTTCAGCTCAGGACATGATCTCAGAGTTTTGGGGATCGAGCCCCTTGTCAGGCTCTGCGCTGACAGCATGGAGCCTGCGTGGGATCCTCTCTCTGTCTCCGTGTCTCTCTCTCTCTCTCTCTCTCTCAAGACAAATAAATAAACTTAAAATGGACAGTTCACATGCATATTTCCATTTTGACACACCTCATGCCATATAAATCACGTTGTAGGCAAAGACCTATTTTAACCTCGTATATTTAATTTATTTTAAAAACCCAAACACTCCTTTCTACAGAATGTCGTACCGCTTTATTGTTAGGCACAAATTTTCCTAATTACTATTTGAAACGAAATGTAGGTATTTTGTTCTTAATATTGTTTCCCAGCGTTAGTTTTTTTTTTTTTTTAAGTTTATTTACTTATTTTGAGAGAGAGGAAGAGAAAGAATCCCAAGCAGGCTCCTCACCATCAGCACAGAGCCCAGCGCAGGGCTCGAACTCACGAACTGTGAGATCATGACCTGAGCTGAAATCAAGGCTCGGGTGTTTAACCCACTGAGCCACCTGGGCGCCCCTCTCAATATCAGTTTTAAGAGATTATATTTGGGGGGGGGCTGGAAATCGTGTTGTTCTCTAGCTGTGCTGTAGTGTTTAAGGAATGCTGACGTGTTTCAGTATCTTTTGTAGGGTAGTGATGAAATCCACTGGTCAGTAAGACTAAAACATTGCTGCTTATTTCTGAATGTCAAGTCACAATAACCACCACCACCACCACCTCCTCCTCCTCCTCCTCCTCCTCCTCCTCCTCCTCCTCCTCCTCCTGCTTATCTTATTCATGATTCAGGTGTTTCAAACATACATTATTTGGTTGCTTTTTCTCCTTTTCTTTGCTGCCTCTTCTCATGGGATCTTTGTGCTCTGGCACGCACCTGCTAATTTGGATCTTTTAATCACATTTTAGATGAAAGGGCGTGGGAGAAGATTTTGACACATTTCATTAGACAAATGGAAATTGTGTCATATTTATATGCAAAAATGTTTTCTTCACTGAAAGCAGCAGGATTTTATTTATTTGGGAACGTGTGTGTGTGTCTGTGTGTGTCTGTCGGTCTTGTCTGTCTGGCTCTGGGCCCCTATGAGGACTTTTTTTTTTAATTTTTAATTTTATTTATTAATTAAAAAAATTTATATCCAAATTAGTTAGCATATAGTGCAACACTGATTTCAGGAGTAGATTCCTTAGTGCCCCTTCCCCATTTAGCCCATCCCCCCTCCCACACCTGTTCCAGTAACCCTGTGTTCTCCATATTTAAGAGTCTCTTCTGTTTTGTCCCCCTCCCTGTTTTTATATTATTTTTGCCTCCCTTCCCTTATGTTCATCAGTTTTGTCTGTTAAAGTCCTCATATGAGTGAAGTCATATGATTTTTGTCTTTCTCTGACTGACTAATTTCACTTAGCATAATACCCTCCAGTTCCATCCACATAGTTGCAAATGGCAAGATTGTATTCTTTTTGATTGCCCAGTAATACTCCATTACACACACACACACACACACACACACACACACGCGTGCGCGCGCGCACACACACACACACACACACACACACATACACACACACCATATCTTCTTTATCCATTCATCCGTCGATGGACATTTGGGGTCTTTCCATACTTTGGCTATTGTCGACAGTGCTGCTATAAACATGGAGGTGCATGTGTCCCTTCGAAACAGCACACCTGTATCCTGTGGATAAATGCCTAGCAGTGCAATTGCTGGGTCGTAGGGTAGTTCTATTTTTAGTTTTTTGAGGAACCTCCAGACTGTTTTCCAGAGTGGCTGCACCAGTTTGCATTCCCACCAACAATGCAAAAGAGATTCTCTTTTTCCGCATCCTCGCCAACATCTGTTGTTGCCTGAGTTAATGTTAGTCATTCTGACAGGTGTCAGGTGGTATCTCATTGTGGTTTTGACTTGCCTTTCCCTGATGATGAGTGATGTTGAGCATGTTTTCATGTGTCGGTTGGGCATCTGGATGTCTTCTTTGGAGAAGTGTCTATTCATCACTTTAGCTCATTTCTTCACTGGATTATTTGTTTTTTTGGGTATTTTGATAAGTTCCTTATAGATTCTGGATACTAACCCTTTACCTGATATGTCTTTTGCAAATACCTTCTCTCATTCTGTAGGTTGCCTTTTAGTTTTGCTGACTGTTTCCTTCGCTGTGCAGAAGCTTTTTATTTTGATGAGGTCCCATTTTTGCTTTTGTTTCCCTTGCCTCCAGAGATGTGTTGAGTAAGAAGTTGCTGCGGCCGAGGTCAAAGAGATTTTTGTCTGCTTTCTCCTCGAGGATTTTGATGGCTTCCTGTCTTACATTGAGGTCTTTCATCCATTTTGAGGTTATTTTTGTGAACGGTGTAAGAAAGTGGTCCAGATTCATTCTTCTGCATGTCGCTGTCCAGTCTTCCCAGCACCACTTGCTGAAGAGACTGTCTTTATTCCATTGGATATTCTTTCCTGCTTTGTGAAAGATTAGTTGGCCATAGCTTTGTGGGTCCATTTCTGGGTTCTCGATTCTGTTCCATTGATCTGAGTGTGTGTTCTTGTGCCAGTACCATACTGTCCTGATGATTACAGCTTTGTACTATATCTTGAAGTCCGGGATTGTCATGCCTCCTGCTTTGGTTTTCTTTTTCCTATGAGGACTTTTTGAAAGGAAGGGATCTTCGCCCCAGGAAGAAATCCACACACTCACATAAGATTGTTTTGTTCATTCAGTTTCAATTGTGGATTCATCCCTGAACTCTTGGTTGTGAGTCCTTTGTTCTGAAACATCAAAAGTCATTTTGAATAGACTTGGCTTTGTGCACTGGCTATTTGTGTGGTCCCCAGAGAACAGGGACCTGTTGGTGTTGCACCTGTGTTTTTGAGGTTGTATGAAACAGTAGGAGATCTGGACATTTCTAGATTTCATGGGTGTGCACTATGGGCCACACTTTATAGAGAAGGAACTTGATTTGGAGAGTGTGTATCATAGCGATAATGGATTAGTGAGAAATGGGGCCAGAGAAATATTAGCGTAATTCCTTGCTTAGTGGTTTTTTTCTTGGCTTGGAACATACACTAAACATGGAGATATACGCTACCAAATGCAGTGAAAAACACTGGTAAATATTTACAACCACACTGGACTCTGAGAATAAAGGACAGAGGGAGCCTGGAAGGAAGGGACCATGTCCCAGTGATGTGTGTTCAGGGAGCTCCTATAAGTGATCACGTATGGGATCTGGGAATCGAAGAGGCCAGGCCTCATTAGATATCTCCTGGGAGATGAGTGTTGGATTGTTGCATCATCTTGAGTCTTACTGGATTTAAGCTATTTTCCCCCATGGTGTCCCAACCATAAACCACCCAGCACAGGAGGAATACCCAGAAGTGGTTTGAGACCTCCCTGCTCTCCTTTGTCCTCAGGGAGGAAGGGGCCCTTTCACTCCTCAGTTCCTCACCTGCCATTGAGAGATACAGCAAGATCTAGAATAAATTCTCTACAACCTTGGTCTTAAAGGAGCCAACACTGTCACCTTAGGCCACACACATGTACCCCCCTACTAGCGATATGTACTAAATGGCCCCAAACAACAACAACACTTGACTTCATCCCCTTGTAAACTCCACTAATCCCTTGTTTCTACTCCTATGACATCTATAAATCACGCCTTATTGTCACCTTAGTTCAGACACCAGACTGAACAGCTCTTAAATAAGGTGAGGGGTCTTTTCTAGCCCAACTCAGTAGTCCTTTTACTACCAAGGCAAGCCAAGCATGTTGCTGGTATTCAGCAAATAGTTGCTGAGCAAATCTTAAAAAGGCCAGAGCTAGTGTCCCGTAAAATCTCTAAACATTCCCGTCTGAATTGCTTCCAACTCCTGATCAAGTTGGAACAGTGATTCAAGGTGATGTTGTCAGAGACTGCACCCTTTACTTGCTGTTTTGACGATTCGTCTTGAAATTTACCCTAAACCTACACGGCAAGTAATCTGTAGTATTGGCATTTTGGGTTTCCCATCGATGATTATGATGCATAGCATCATACCGGTCATATTCTGGTAATTTTATTGCGTGGCTTCAGTTGTGAGGCAGGGATGAAACAGATTCATTCATTAAATTCGTTGACTATCATATGCTAGGGATTATTTCATAAGCCAAGATGTAAACATGGACAAGATGTGGTTATCTGCTTATAAGCAGCTTTCATGTTGGCAGGGGAGATAGATACGTGAGGGGTCTTTTGCAGTGTCTAATGTGTTAAGTGACCTCACAGAGGAAGGGAGAGAAAGGACCAAAGAATAATTGATTTTGCCCGGGACTGGGGAGTATGTGCCAGGTACAAGGACAGGGTGCAGAATGAGACAGGAATGGCAACTTCCAAGCAGAGGAAGAGACTGTGCAAAGCTCAGAGGAAGGTGTGGAGATCTCGGAGTAGTGTGCCTGGAGTGTAGGGTGCCAGGATCGGCTGGCAGTGACATGGAGATGTGTAGACGCTCTAGAAGGGTGTTTATGCCTCCGTGCAGAGTAGTTTGGATTTTCCCTTGTGGGCACTGGGTGCTTTTGAATGGGTGAAAGCAGGGTCTGAGTACCACTTTTTTTTTTATAGTAAATATCTACACGCAGATCTCAGTTCTTGTCTGAGGTAAATGGTAAGCGGGGACCATCACTGGCCAACACACTATCCGCTCCAAGAAATTATCAGGGAGGCTTAAAGAAAATTCAGTGTAGGGCATGGTGACTGTCTCCACATTAGCACACGATCTTTTCAGAAAGTGAGGGGCTCCTCCTGAGTATAAGTTTGTGTATTTGTTTGCTTAGAATTAAGGGAAACAAAGGCGAACTTGAAGTGCTTCTCATTTAAGCAGTTTGACTCTGGGATCTGAGAAAGACCAGTGTTGTAATCCTGCTCCTTTTAAATTAAATTGGCTTCACACAGGACTGATGTCAGAAGAGTAGCAGCCAGTGCTGTAGGGGCCCCTGAGTGGCTCGGTTGGTTAAGCGGCCGGACTTCAGCTCAGGTCATGATCTCTCGGTTCGTGGGTTCGAGCCCCGTGTTGGGCTCTGTGCTGACATCTCAGAGCCTGGAGTCTGCTTGGGATTCTGTGTCTCCCTCTCTCTCTCTCTGCCCCTCCCCTGCTTATGCTCTGTCTCTCTCTCTCAAAAATAAATAAACATTAAAAAAAAAAAAAAAGAGTAGTAGCCAGTGGTGTGAGTAAAGTAGGAGCAACAGGAAACATTTAAAATACTGGATCTAGGTTGTTTGCTGCTAGGTGGGGTAAGAAAACCACTTAGACCCAGTATAACCTGTATAACTAGATTTACCTGTTCTGGCCCCCTTGTCAGTGTCTGGCAAGTAGTTTTAATAAAAACAACTCAATTTTGTTAGATACCTACTAGCATTGTTGCCCTGCTCATTCGTTTATCCAATAAGAAATATTTATTGAACACCTACCAAGTGCTGGTCTGAGAGGTTACATTTTAGGAAACTTTGGAAAAAGAGGGCATCTTTGTAGCCCGTTTCTAGGAAAAGGCTTCCGGTGGAGGTTTCCGGGACCGTTTGAGTGAGGACTTTGGCACTATTTAATTATTTAATTAATTCAAGAGATGTTGATCGTGGTCCCTCACAGTGTGCCAGGCCCTAGCTGGGCATTGGCGTTGGGAATTTGATGTTGAACTCTGTAGACTCAGCCCTTGTCTTCACAGAGTTTGCATGCTAGGGGGATGTATACAAACAGCCCCAGTGTGGGAGTGCAGCATGGAGGGTAAGTACAGGGAGAGTATGTCGGGTGGGTTATTCATCCGTGACTTCGAGAAAAGGCTTCTTGGAGAAAGTGGTATCTAAGCAGAGACCTGATGAAGAGTAAGAGGAAATCGAAGCAAGGGACAGGAGGGCCGTTGATGGTGCAGGAGGGTGTGCCGAAGCCCAGGGTGAGTGTGTGTGTGTGTGTGTGTGCATGTGTGTGCACATGCTTCACCTGGCTGTGCTATGAGGTGTGGGGTGGCAGGAGAGAGGTGGGCGTTGCACAGAGCCTGACCGCGCTCCGGGCTCCGTTCAGATGTTGGGGTTCGCTGTCATGCCAGTAGGAGATCTGCTTCCCAGAAAGGTCAGGGTAGCCTGTGTGTCGAGAGAGGATGGGTGAACTTGAAGACTCACCAGGACAGACCTTGCCCTGATCGGGTTGGCAGATACCAGTGACCCAATCAGGGGCAGGGCCGTAGGACCACTGAGCCCTGGCTGGGCTGGGAGGGCATGTAGGGAGTAGGATTTAAATAGGACTTGGGGGGGCCTGGGTGGTTCAGCTTCTGACTCTTGATTTCAGCTGTGGTCCTGATCTCACGGTTTCCCGAGACTGAGCCAGCCATCAGGCTCTGTGCTGACGGTGTGGAACCTGCTTGGAATTCTCTCTCTCTCTCTCTCTCTCTCTCTCTCTCTCTCTCTCTCTCTCTCGTTGCCCCTCCCCCACTCTGGATCTCTCCATGTCTCTCAAAAAAAAAAAAAGAAAAAAAACTTAAAAAAATTGCAGCGCCTGGGTGGCTCAGTCAGTTAAGCGTCCAACTTCGGCTCAGGTCATGATCTCACGGTTTGTGGGTTCGAGCCCCACATCCGGCTCTGTGCCGACAGCTCAGAGCCTGGAGCCTGCTTCAGATTCTGTGTCTCCTTCTCTCTCTCTCTCTCTCTCTGCCCCTCCCCCACTTGTGCTTGCTCTCTCTCTCTCTCAAAAATAAATTAAAACATTAAAAACAATTTTTTAAAAAAATAAATAGGACTTGGCGGCTGACTGGAGGTGGGGATCATGAGCAGTTCCAGGAAGAGGACCCTGTTCTACCCACTAGGAAACACAATCCTGATCTGTGGAGTGGGCATAATTTTCAGGGTAATCCAAAAAGAATGAAAGCAAAGTCATCTAAGAAATCTTTGCTCTCTTGGTAGCTCAGCCAGGGGACAGATGCACCGGGGAAAGGAAAGGAATAAATTCAGAAGGGTGACTGCTCCAAGTTTGATTTTTTCTCCCTGCTTTTGAATTTCAAGGCCAGTCGAATATGCCTCATTAGTTTGAGGGAGACTGTGATCCTATAATCTGTTTCATTTTCAGAGAACTAGAGAGATGTGCACTTCTTTGGAGAAGGTGATTTTTGTAGCCTTTGAATAAAAGTAGTTTCAATTCCACCTTTACCTGAAAATCAATGGTGTCTGGTGTTTATCAGAAGTCAGTCAACACCCTTATGTCCCAGGTCACCAGCACTCATATTTTTATGCCAGTCCCTGTGAGCTAAATAATCTCTAATGGTCCCCAACTGCTAGGATTTCAAGCCCTCATTCTCTTGGATCTTCAATTTTTTTTTAATTAAAAAAAAAAAAAAAAAAAGGATCTCTTCCAGAAAAGCACATTTGATTTGTTGCTGAATTAAAGTTTTTCTCCTTCTGAACGTGTCCTGTAGGTCATTAATGGAAAAATGTAGTCCATAATGCTGCACGGTTTGCCCTTTTTAGTTTGATATGTTTTAAATATAAAATATAAAAATTGTCAACACTCTGTTAAAAGAATGTATAGCTGGAATTTTAATTTGATTATCTATCCCAATTTTCTCAGGCTTTCACAGGCAAAGGCTTGTTTGAACAGCTGTACTCCTATAAATCTCAGTAACAAATGAATGAGGAATGATTTTGTGTAGCAAGTCAGATGAAAGGGACTTCCTAAGAAAGACAGATCATTAAGAGAAGGAAGAAAAACTAGCAAATATTTGAGCAATTTGGCAATGATTAAAAAATAAAGCAGTTTACTCTAATAATTCTTTTCTAATGATCTTAAAATATGCTGTCATTAGTAGAGAAAACTCCTTATTTTATTTAGGTTTTAATATTGGGTGGAAATGAAATTTAAAACTAGAGTCAGCAGCAAAGGGGAAATGCTAAACACTGAGATGCATAAAAAATAGGCATGTAGTCCGTTTTCTATTATCTGTCATTTTCTGCCATCTTTTTACGTGTTGTGTGCTGGGGTTGGGGGGATGGGGGGGCAGGGGGACTGTGAAATCTGTCTGCCTCCAATCACAAAGAGATCCAATTAACATGTGAATAGATATTTGAAAGAGGTGTGGGATAGAAAGGCTTTTGGCTTTCAACATCTTACCTACTGGATAGATTTGAAAGCATAAAATAAAGCTAAAGTAAATTCGGGGAAACATTGATTCACCCAACTGAATAAACAACTTACTGAATTTGCTAATCTAATTAATCAAATTCTGCTTTTCCTTCCAAAGTAGGTTCACAGGCAGTAAAATAAATTAAGTCAACATTTTTTTTTTTTTTTTTTTTTTTTTTACCCTCCACTTACTAAAAATAAGCTTTCTTTCCCTGGGTAAATCGGTCATTTAAATTCCCAAGGCTATGCTCCCGCCATCCACTGGCAGGAAGCAATTGTATGGATGTAAAATCGTTTCTCTGCAGATTGCAGAGCTTGGGTTCTGAGTATTGTATCTCAGTTCTACCACCTTGACTGATGAACAGAGTATATATTTACTGAAGTTACTTTTAGACATAAATAGCCTATGGATGATGTTGATTTGCAGATATGGGAGCCTATGACTTACAGGTATATCTTTTATGAAGCTTAGAACTGTAATGATGGTGGGAAATGATGACTTTGGGGGCAAAAAACTTCTGGAAAATTAAGGGTATGTAAAATTTGAAAACAGAAGTAATTGTGACAATTTAGAGACCAAAGTGGTAAAAATATTTCAGTTTCGGTGGTCTGCAGAGCTGGGACTTCATGTTGAGTTTCCCTAACTCCAAACCACTAGAGTAAGATTGTTTCGGGTTGCTTGTAGCTTAAACTACAGTGTAACAACTTTATACATACACACATTCACATAGATACAGTATACAAGGGAGATGAAGGACAAAGTGAGCAGACAAGAATGAAAAGCTTGCCAAGTGGTGAATGAGAAGCGCTCCGCAAGTTAGATAAAATACAGCGTGTGGATATTCTAGGTAACAAGTGTGAGTCATCAGTTGGTTTCTTTTGTTTTATTTTTTAATTTTTAAATGTTTATTTATCTTTGAGAGAGAGAGAGAGAGAGAGAGAGAGAGAGAGAGAGAGAGAGAGAGAGAGAGAGAGGGACAGAGTGCTAATGGGGGATTGGCAGAGAGAGAGGGAGACCCAGGATTGGAAGCAAATTCCAGGCTTTGAGCTGTCAGCACAGAGTCCGATGCGGGGCTCGAACCCACGCACCGTGGGATCACGATCTGAACTGAAGTCGGATGCTTAACCGACTGAACCACCCTGGCACCCCGTTTTGTTTGTTTTTTAACTGCATGATACCAGGATGCGGAAATAAGACTGCAGATGAGAATGGAGAGGGAGAACACCGTTCACATTAAAGTTCTGTCTACACTTAACGGCATTTCCTCGCCTTTGTCATGAACGGGCACGCTTCCAAGGGAGGGTCTCAGTGGAAAGTGCTCCCAGATGACTTAATGCCACCAGCCCTAGTCACCTTGCTGGTGTCCTCCCCTTGAGGATCAAAGAATCCCTCAGGACTGCCTTCCCCCACATTTCCTTCTCTGATGGACCTATTCCCATTCTTTGCAGTCTCATTCACCCTAGGATATTGTGCTCAAAACTCACTTATATGCTCAACTAATCTTAATTAAAATGTAAGGGAAGATTAGGGCATGATCAAATGAAGTTCTGAATATACTTGAATAGTCAGGCAACAGTTTAATGGATTAAACAGTTCTTGGAACGGCTTCCCTTTCTGACAGTAAGTCTTAGTGGTGCTGTCATTTCTTAATACCCTCTTCTTCTACTTTCGTGTGTTGGCTGAACGTTCTCTTTTAACTTACAGATAATTTTGCTCTCTGGAAACTCATGCCCACCTCTTTGACTTCGGGTCAAAATTGCTTTCCTCACACTTGTAAAACATTAGAATGTCCTTCCGTGGTGGGCTGTCGAATGTCATGTAAGTTACTACTTTTTTTTTTTTTTCCCCCCCAGAATGTGATGGATTTTCACGTGTGGATTTGGTTGTGTAGATAGCCAAACTAGATTGCTCTCTAAGAATTCGCATCGTAATCTATCAGGTTCTCCTTGACATTCACATTGGGGAGTGATCTGGCCAGATGCAGGTGAAGATGATGAACATTACCTTGTTTTAATTGGGATGGCCAAGTCACCCTTAAAAACTCACCGATTTTCCACTGACCTTTACCCCACCCCCTCCTCCCCAGGGTCATGTGTTAGAAACTACCTGTGTTAGTCCTTATGAAGCATTAAGCAGAGTGTCTAGGGCCACGTAAGGGTACGTCTAAATATTAGCTATCACTATTATTATTTTCAATATTTACAGTAAAGAGATTTATTTTTATATTTCATTCTATTTTTATTTTATCATAAAACTATTTTTATATGGGGCACCTGGGTGGCTCAGTTGGTTGAGCGTCCGACTTCGGCTCAGGTCACGATCTCACGGTTCGTGAGTTTGAGCCCCGCGTCGGGCTCTGGGCTGATGGCTCAGAGCCTGGAGCCTGCTTCCGATTCTGTGTCTCCCTCTCTCTCTGCCCCTCCCCCGTTCATGCTCTGTCTCTCTCTGTCCCAAAAATAAATAAACGTTGAAAAAAAATTTGTTTAAAAAAAACAAAAAACAAAAAACTATTTTTATATTTTCTGTGCTCTTATGTGGCAACTCGTACATCATACATATATTCCAGTAACCATAAAAATTTTATTTTTTAAATTTTTAAAAAATGTTTATTTTTGGGAGAGAGAACACGGGAAGGGCAGAGGCAGAGACAGAGAGAGAGACAGAGAATCCGAAGTGGGCTCTGTGCTGACAGCAGAGAGCCTCACGTGGGGCTCGAACCCATGCACTGTGAGATCATGATCTGAGCTGAAGTCGGATGCTTAACTGACTGAGCCACCCAGGCACCCGTGAAAAATTTATGTCTTAAAAAGGTTTTATTTCTTGCCTACGGTGTTTCAGGCACTGGTGCTAGATTCTGCAGATAACCAAGATAACTAAGGTAACGTCTCTGTCCTTTGGAAACTGATGGTCTACCTTTGATAAAAATGTTTCATGCTGTAATGTGCTCATTTACGTCTTCTCAGTTGTGAGTTCATTTGAGGTCAAAATCACGGGAGCCAAAAAAATTCACGTCACATTTTACCCTGAAATAGTCTAGGATCAGAAAGATAAATCGCAAAGTGCTTTGCATTGATAAAGCTACTTTTATTTCCAAATTTTTTCTAGCACTTAGCACAGTAACTTAATAAATCCAGCTATTATTATCAGGCCATTTATTTTCACTATGGCTCTTTGCATGACTTTTCATTGAAGAATATGTTTTTAGTGAGGAGGCCCCAAAGGGATAGAGCATCATGCTAAAAGGTTGACCGTTGCTGAGTTTTCCCACCTTTTTTTTTTTTTTTTTTTTTTTTTTTTTTTTAATTTTAGGAAGAGAGAGAGACAGTGTGTGAGTGGAGAAACGGGCACAGGGAGAGAGACTGAGAATCTCCAGCAGGCTTCACGCTCAGGGTGGAACCTGATGCGGGGCTCAATCTCAGGAACCATGAGATCATGACCTGAGCAAAAATCAGGAGTCAGACGCTCAACGGACTGAGCCCCCCAGGTGCTCCCCTAACCAGTTTTATTAAGATATAGTTGACATTACAATATCATATAGATTTAAGGTGTGCAACATAATGATCTGATAGAGGCATATATTGCAAAATGATTACCACAATAAGTTTAGTTAACATCCATCACCTCGTATAGCTTTTTTTTTTTTTATGACAAATTACTTTAAATTTTTTTTTTTTTAACGTTTATTTATTTTTGGGACAGAGAGAGACAGAGCATGAACAGGGGAGGGGCAGAGAGAGAGGGAGACACAGAATCGGAAGTAGGCTCCAGGCTCTGAGCCATCAGCCCAGAGCCCAACGCGGGGCTCGAACTCACGGACCGGGAGATCGTGACCTGAGCTGAAGTCGGACGCTTAATCGACTGAGCCACCCAGGCGCCCAATGACAAATTACTTTAAAAGTATTGTATTCAGTTCTGGACCCATTTGGGAATATTGGTAGCTGAAGCATGTTGACATTCCTGTTTACGCTTTAGGAGACGGTACCAAAGCAATCGTAACCATTGTTACCATTATCCCGATATCCCCCTGCCATCAGCACCTACTGTTATATAGAGCCCCCACATTGCTTGGCTCATTTGACCTTTGCAACAATTCTATGAGACATGGAGGGCAGCAGATTCTTCTCTGTTTTATGGATGGAGGCAACCTTCCTGGATAATAATGATTTCCCTAAGATCATGAAAGGAGTATCTAGCATCGGGGCTCAAATCCAAGTTTCTTCGGTTCACATCCATTGTGTTCACCACTAGACTTTTATGGCTGGAATATTACCTAGACAGGTGAAGATCCTGGGACTATTTCAGCGTGGAAAAAGATGACTGCTATCTTTCCATGCCTGAAAGCCTATTCTGTAAATGGGGCATTGGTCTTACTTGAAATTTCTCAGGGTGTAACTTTCAATGTGTGTTACTTACGTCTACATGTATTTTGGCTTCATAAAGAAATTCGTTTGTGATCTGCAAGGCCACAGGGGGGAAATCTCCTGCCACACCCATGTGCTCTGGCCTCTGCTCACCTATCGGCTCCGTTTCATTAAGTTCTCCCCAGCCCCGTTCACGACTCATTGGTTTTCTTTTCTACCACAGGACCTTTGCACTGCTAGGCCCTCTGCCTAGAAGGCCATTCCCCCTTTCCCCATAGCTCTGCTTAGTTGAATCTTACAGATCCTTTAGGACTCATCCTTACAGTTTCTTGCCCAGAAAAGACTTCCCGAAAAGAATGAATGTTGCGTAACCACCTCAGTAAACGAGTCAGGGTTCCTGAGTGTAAGCAACAGAACGGGACTCCTAGCAGAAGTGGTTTGTTGAAAGGATATCGGGCAGTTCGCGGGAGAGAGCCCTTTTGGGAGGGCTGAAGACCTAGGCACATCGCGAAGTTTTCGGGAGCGGTGTCCAAAACCATGCCAGAGAAATGGCCCGGAGGGTGCCGGCTGCCACATGTTCTGGCCCACCGAGCGCTAGGTGCCGGGGTCGACACCACTGCCAGGAAGTCTGCTGCGTCGCAGGAGTGGTGCCGCTCGGCCCCGGGGGCTCCGCCCTGCAGCCAGCCTTGGCCCCCACGCCGGGCACCTCGGTTGCCATGACCAGTCAAAGCAAATCCCATGCATACCAGCATGATGCTCACGTGCGAATCCCTGGTTCGCAAGGGTGAATCTCACGGCCGGTGCTCCCGGCACCCTAGCTGCAGAGGAGCCCGGAGAACAGGGCGCCCTAAGTTCAGAAAGCCAGAAATCACCCCGGTACGTTGAGGCTCTCGCAAAGGTGCTCCTCGGCCAGAAACTCGACACGCATCTTCGACACTGAGATGCGAGTTCTCATCTGTGTTAGGCACCAGTCATACCGACATCACACTGTTGTTCTAAGGATTATGTGATTTGTGAAATTGCTGAATACACTATACAGAGAAATGGAAGTAGAAAATAATAGCATTCTTTGGCCATGACTTCTATTTTTGGCCAAGACATAAAATGGAACGCTTAAGCAGCTGATTAATCTTCAATTCACTTTGGAGCTTTTTAAAATACGAAGGATATTCTGTTTCCCCAAAAAAAGCATTTTAAGTGGTTAGGAGAAGTTGAAAAAGCAAAGCACTTTTTATATCAAAGTGCTTCCTTTATAAATGTATATCATCTCCACATTTTTGTTTGGTAATGGAAACATACAAAGTGATGCCAAACATAGAAATTGTAGTGTAAAAAAATGTGGGTGAGTTTTCAGCTACTCTTGACTTGTTTCTGAATTTTAAGTCTTTGTTCTAATCTAGTTCTTACTCCAGTTTCATGGTGAATACAGCCCTCTTGTTCCAAAACAGACAATGAGCTTATTCAGCCCTCAGTGCCCTCTCTATTTGGATTTTCTGCCATGGCCTTTGGTGACTCTATTGGCAGGATTATTATCTTGGAAAAAAGGTAGACGTGACAGCTGAGTTTTTAGCACAAGTGATAGCAGTTGTGTAAAAGCGAACGTGTACGTAAACGCTTGTCGCAGTTACCGAATTTGCATTAACGCTAATGTCGTGAGAGTTATTACTCATATGATTCCTGCCTTCCTCTATAGGGAAGCTCCCTCCATAGGAGAAATCAATAACAATGCAATTTCGGAGGAGAAAGAGCCAAGCAGGGTTATTTTCCCATTGGACGGAAATGTTTCTCTGTAGAACATATCAGAATCTTGAGTTATGCTATTTGGTTGGCTTTCTTTTGCAGCAAATATTAAACGCACATAATACGTTGCTAGAAAAAGTAAAACATGACCCACCTTTGCACTGCCAAAAAATGGGTTATAATTCCTGATTTCTGTCATCATCGAGGTAGCTTTTATTCAGGAATATGGAGAATTCTTTTTTTTTTAATTTATTTTTTAACATTTATTTGTTTTTGAGAGAGTGAGCGGAGGAGGGGCAGAGAGAGAGGGAGACACAGAATCCGAAGCAGGCTCCAGGCTCTGAGCTGTCAGCACAGAGCCCAATGGGGGGCTCGAACTCACGAACCGTGAGATCATGACCTGAGCCGAAGTCGGACGCTGAGCCGACTGAGTCACCCAGGCGCCCTAGGAATATGGAGAATTCCAAGATAAGTGCTTTCAGACACCTTCTTCCGTAAGTGATGCTTCATTCGACGTCGAGCTGTGTCCTAGATTACTGAGTTTCTCATGTTGAATTTGGAAGATTTTCCTCTCAACATGCACGCTCCGCGTCTTCCTCCTCAACCCTGTAATACTTACCTGCACGCATGCACACACTCACAATACTCATTTACGCTTAACCTCAATGGGACATTTGCTTAAGACATATCCTGACGTTGGGTTTTAGTAAAGGTCTTGGCCCAGAAGCAGAGGTTACCTTATGAGTGCCACACAGTCAACAGAGCTCGCTCGAGGTAAACAGTAAAGTAGGCAACATTAAGTGTTGGGGATTCAGAATGTATTTCAATTATGTGGGTAAGTATTTATGTGATCTGGGAATATCTTCCAGCTGTAAAAATTCTACTTCCGTCTCTCAAAATACATCCTGAGCGTAAGGGAGTTTTCTGTTGGTTGGGGAAGGGAAATGAGGCACACCGGGGGAGGGGGGGCAGGAAACGGACTATTCCGAGCGAGGGATCTTTGCTTTAATTGGTGATGTTGCAAGTGACTCTCCAAAGGGTTCTCAGGTGACCGAGTGGGTGTATCGCCATTGCCTTTTACTTTATTGACTCACCAAATTCTTAGATTACTCACTACCTCTTGATATCGACAAACCATGAAATTCTTAGAGAACCTGTTCAGTAGCGCCTCACAGAGAATTATCTTGTTAATAAACTCCGCGTTATTTGGAATTCAAGTTTAATTAAAAGGGAGAAGTAAATGATTATGTAAAGATTTTTCCTCGTTTATCTCCTTTTATTGTCTCTTTGCCTTTTCTCTAAACTCAAAGATAGACTGTATTTCAAATCCGCGTTTGCAAGGTGAATTTTTGCAGCATCTGTTGTGATACCTATTCTGTCGTTAGCTCTTGAACTAAATAAATTTTTTTTTTTTAAATTAGAAAGGTTAAGAAGGTGTTCTGTAGTAGAGTCTGAGGGAGGTAAAAATGAAAAACAAATCTATGTTATCCAGGGATTTTAGTGTCTGAGGATGCTGTTTGAAGATAATGATTGTTTATGGGCTCTTTAAAGCTGTTTTCTTATAAGAGTTGCCAGATAACAGATTCGTTATCCGAGAGTGGTTTGAAAGGCCTTTTGAAATTGCCTGGGTGACAATACTACCTTACGGTCCTTACAAAGCTCCTTTGAAGTTGGATTTTTATATTGGAAAACCAGAAAATATTTTTCTTTTCTTCTTCTATTAAACAGAAAGTGATACACGGACCAGAGGGTTTAGTAAAATGGTATAGAAGAAATACACTGGTTATTTTTCCTGATCGACTCGGCTCTTCATCTCGGCCGTTGTGGGTTGCAGGGTGTTTCTGAATTCGGATTCTTAGCATGACACGCACGATGCTTTTTGTAAATTGTATGTAGGTATCAAGAACACGCTGTCAGGCCTCACGGTTTGAGGGCCTCCGCGTCTCCCCTTGGACGGGAAGCCTGCCGCTCCCAGGCTTGGCTGTTCAGAGAGCTTTGGATTGAGATGAACGTTGTAGGTCACGGGACGTTCCCGCACAGCCTTTGTTACACACGGTCACGCCAAAAGAACGGGGAAAATGGAATGGGCCGTCAGGGGTCAAGGCGAGAAACTTGACGAGGCAGATACTGCGGCTTGGGTTAGCGGGAGTTTATGGGAGCCCGCGTCAGTCCAAGCTTATGTGAGCTCACAAAGGAGATTCACGGTCCACTGCTCTACAAAAGCTCGTTGGGCAGGCACTTTTCTTCCCAACTAGCTTTTAAGTGCCCCTGGGGCTCTCCACCTATTCAGCGAGGCCTCTGGGATTATGAATACATAAGCCTTAATGATTTTGGAGTCCTGAAGGAAGGACCCCAACTAGAGCGTCATCAAAACTCGAAGGAACAAAGTACCCCCAGTACGCTCGGTGCTCGTGAGGAGTGCCGTGCTCAGGTTTTGCAACTGTTGGAGGACATTTTCACGTGGGTAGGACGGTTGGAACTGATGAGACATTTGCATTCGAATGGCGGAACCAGCCTCGTGTGACAGCTACACCTCCCGAGAGCGGCGGAAATGCTTTTAGTTTTCAGGGTTTGGCAGAAAGTATACAAGGCGTTTGATGAATACGCAAGCTGGTTATTTCGAGCATTGTGGACCTTCCGTCTTCCTGTAGTGAGCAGCTCTAAATATTATGCGCCCCCCCCCTTCTCAGTTTTGTGTTTCAAAATACAAATTGTGATTATTAGGAATATATTGAGTCTCTGGGTCTACACTTCAACTGTTCTAAGCACTGTTTGATATCATCCGAGTCCGACTCAAAATCCCTTCGTGAGAGAATAGAAACAATCATCTGAAATTTGTGATAATAGGATTTAACCTGTAGTGTCGGATTCCCTCTTCCCTTCAGTTTTTATCCAGTTTTTAATTGCCCACTGGATGATTTATTTTAGAATTGGCCTACTTTTTTTTTTTTTTGGGCTTCAGCCCCTGTGGGCAAATGTAAATTTGCAGCTGAATTAGCAAACCGGGGAATCTCTGTGTAAGTTAATCACTACAATAGGGAATCAAGTAGCTGATTTCTCTCCTTTTCTAGATTGGCTGTGTATGGAAGGTGGCACAGCCAGGACTGGAAAAGTAGTGGGGGGGTGGGATTTGTGGGGACTTGAGTGACTTTACATTGTTTTCCTAATATGTAAGGAACGTATGGTTGTTCTAGAAAACACAGAAAAGTAAAAGGAAGAGAGGAAAACCCATCGTCACTCAAAGTTTGTTAGGTGAACGTTATGACGTCCTTTATTTCAGATTCTTCTTAGGATTTTTGAAAAATTTTATGTGTAGGAAGTGTGCATATATTTCTGTCATAAAGACTAATAGACTACCAACCCGTGCACCCACCATCCAGCTTTAACCCGTCTTGTTTTATCCACATCCTTGCTTGGGCCCCAGATGCAGTCTTTCCCATTTCAGTTCAAGTTTGTCTCTCAAAATAAAACATGTTATTGTGATTATTATAAACGCATCAAGTCCAGATATATATATTCTTTTTTATTAAAAATTTTCAATGTTCATTAAACATAGACTCCGAAGCAGGCTCCAGGCTCTGAGATGTCAGCACAGAGTCCAACGCGGGGCTTGAACCCACGAACCGCGAGATCATGACCTGAGCCGAAGTCGGATGCTTAACCGACTGAGCCACCCAGGTGCCCCAATATATATATATTTTTAATATATATTTTTAGAAGTTTATTTTATTTATTTTGAGGGGGGTGAGGGGCAGAGAGAGAGAGAGGGAGAGACAGAATTCCATGCTCAGTGTGCATGCAGCCTGATGTGGGGCTCGAATTCATGAACTGTGAGATCATGACCTGAGCTGAAATCCAGATTCCGTCACTGAACCGACTGAGCCACCCAGGCACCCCAAGTCTCAATATGTTTTAAATAATTCAGGATCCTGGGCTTTTGCGTCTGTCATTTTCTTGCATTCCTTTCTAGTTCGGCCCCACACCTGTGGGTATTCCTAAATAATACATTGTTTTGTATGTTTTCAGTGTTTAGATAAGTGGAACCGTGTTTTAGTTCTTCTTCGCCACTTACTTTCTTGCGATTAATGATGTCCCCATGCCTTGTGTGTGGTTGTAGCACATTTGTTTTCACTACTATGTTACTTGGTGGGAATGGACCAGTTTATCCAGTTCCCGTCAGTGGATATTTGGGGTTGGTTGTGTAGCAGATTCTGTCAGTGCCTCGCCTCCGCCCCTTGGATCTTTCTCGGCGCTCTCAGCAACTTCCAGATGCTGGTAGTGCCCCTGTGCCTCGGGACTCTTTGCACACGCACGCCTGCGGCAGGAAGGTGTGCTGCCCTAGCAGTGGCCGGCTGCATGTGCCCGTGGAAGCGGCTTGGGAAACGACTTCATCAGCTGGTCATATGATTCCAGGTCTCCTACTTTCCCCGTGAGATGATGCTCCAGTCACCCATGCAATGACTAGTTTAATAATGTACCCTGTTAGCGGCTGTCTTTCCTTCCAAGAATGACTTCTCCATGCCTCTGCCAGTTTTCCTGTTTATTTTTTTATTTTTTTTAATGTTTTATGTATTTTTGAGAGAGAGACAGAGAGAGAGAGAGAGAGAGACAGAGTACAAGCGGGGAGGGGCTGAGAGAGAGAGAGGGAGACACAGAATCGGAAGCAGGTTCCAGGCTCTGAGCTGTCAGCACAGAGCCCAACGCAGGGCTCAAACCCACGAATCATGAGATCATGACCTGAGCTGTAACTGATTGAGCCACCCAGGAGCCCCTATTCTTCCTTCTAAATGACTGTAATCTTACCTCAGGGTCTACTTTTGCAAGAAGTTAAGGAAGATTGGTCATTTGCAGCTTTGGTCATTGTAAATTAATACCACTGTGGACACTCTTGAACATGAGCCAAATATTTCTTTAGGAGGTATTCCCAAGCGGGAGGACTAGATTATGCTCATGAGTAGTGAACAAATATTGCTATTATTTAACATCCTTGCTAATTTACCTTCGGTTTTGTGCTGAGCATAAAGTAGTTTCTTATGGTTGCAATTTGCATTTTTTTTTTTTTTCAACGTTTATTTTTGGGACAGAGAGAGACAGAGCATGAACGGGGGAGGGGCAGAGAGAGAGGGAGACACAGAATCGGAAACAGGCTCCAGGCTCCGAGCCATCAGCCCAGAGCCTGACGCGGGGCTCGAACTCACAGACCGCGAGATCGTGACCTGGCTGAAGTCGGACGCTTAACCGACTGCGCCACCCAGGCGCCCTGCAATTTGCATTCTTGAATATATAATGAGATTATGATTTTTATATATATTACTGGACGTTTGTATTTTTCTTCTGTAAAGCACATATTTGTATCTCTTGTAACTTTTTCTGTTGGCCTGTAGTTTTTCTTTGTAGGAGCTCTTTATATATGCTAGGTGCTAGTGTTTATGTACTTTAAAGATATCTTCTTATGTACTTTAAAGATATCTTCTCCCACTCTGTATCTTTTTTGCTCACTTTCTTATGAATGCTTTTGGTGAACATAAATTTAAAGTGATGAAGTCAGAAGAAAGCATTAAGTCTTTCACAATTAAGTATGATATTACTCGTAAGTTTTTCTTAGATACCCTTTTAATTGCGGTGTTCAGTCCATTTGCATTTAATGCGATTATTGATATGACTGGGTTTAAAACTACCATCTTATTGATTTTCTACTTTTTAAATTTTCTTTCTTCTTCCCCACACCCCCTGCTTCTGCTTCTTCGACTTCTCGTATTTAACACTTCATTCATAAAAGTGGAAATACAATCTATTAAAATTTTAATGGCATTTTTTTCATGTGGACAAGTGGAGGTTCTTTTCTGTACTGGACTCACCAGCTGTGGAGTGGATATCTGGAATAAAGTGTTTCTGACAGAACGGGTTTGGATATCACTCATATAGTGAAAAGTATGAAGTGCGATTTTGCAACGCTGAGCCACATTCAGTGGGTGACATCGTTCGCTAAGAAGGTGGCTTTTGAAATGCCCTAGAACAGGGCAAATATACTGGAAGACGCCACATAATTGAATGCGATACTTGCCTTTGAAGCCCAGGTGAGACAAGAGACTTGAGATGAGCAACCCGTAAAGACTGGAATTTAGAGGAACAACGGCGGGTTCGTGATCCAATGATCCTCACGTTCGAGGTCCCGTGCAGGAGACCCAGACCCACGGCTCACTTCATTCATCAAAGGAAGGGAGGCTTGTAGCTCAACCTTTCCCACGTTAATCTGCCAATAAATTCAGGACAACTGATAAGAAAAAAAGAATTGACATGACGCTAGAAAGCTTTATAAGTGAAACTAAGTCTTGCCGCTCTCAACAGTTTGGTGTAGGGGGGTTTTCATAATGTTTCTAAAATGAGGTCGTGTGAGGTCACTGAAACGGTGCTTGTTTTCCTTGTAACTACTTCAGTGGCAGTTATGTGCTGCTTGATAGGCTTTGTTGGGGAATGCACGATACCGTAAGCATACAGTTTTTCGGTCTGTACTTCCTGACGTGACGGTCAAGGCTGTGGGTAGACAGTGTGGGATATCATCATTCCTGGGATTCTAATGATAGAATGATAATGCGTGTGACCTGACATGGGCCTTACACATCATCCGCCTCCCCTACTATCTAGAAAAAGAAGTAGACACAGACACGTTAAGAGACTTATTTCAGTCCCACCAACTGGGTAATCCAGGTAGATCTTGTAAAATAGAGCTTCCCCCACAAAATGTGTTAGCGGCTAATTATTGATTTAGCAAAACTATTCATCTTTTTTTTTTTTACTCTCAGAAAGTGACTGAAGTTTCAAGAATGAGGAAGACAAGTTAGATTTCAGGGGAATGGCCGTGCCCAAAGGGAGGCATCATTAGAAAGTGGTGGGAAGAGGGTCAGCGGCCCTGAACCTAAAGGTACAAGTGGTCTGTCCAATCTCATGATATTTTGACAGCCAAATTTCATGCCCGCGTTTATACAGCCTCTGTCAGCAATTGCAGTTAGGAAACGGGCACTTAAAAATGGTTAAAAGGGTAAATTTTATGTTCTAGATATTTTCCACAATTAAAAAAAGTACAGATAAATGAAAAAAAGTAGGCTGTGGATTCACACCATTTCTCTCTATTTCTTTGGGTGTGAGGGAAGGGAGTTGTTTTTTTTTTTTTTTTTAACGTTTACTAATTTTTGAGACAGAGAGAGACAGAGCATGAACCGGGGAGGGTCAGAGAGAGGGAGACACAGAATCGGAAACAGGCTCCTGGCTCTGAGCTGTGATCACAGAGCCCGATGCTGGGCTTGAACTCACGGACCATGAGATCATGACCTGAGCCGAAGTCGGCCACTTAACCGACTGAGCCACCCAGGCACCCCATGGGAGGTTCTGATAAAGGGTAACTTGCGTGCCTTTTCGGTGAAGAGCTACCCACTCCTGAGGAAGGGCATCTCTTTTGAGGGCAGAGCTAAGAGGATCATCAGCCCACGTTGTGAAAATAAAAATCGGCTTGCCTGCTGGAGGCTGCCCAAACCCTCTTTTTTCTGCCACATCAAATGAGCCCATCATCCCTTTCACTCCGGCCAGGCTACTCAGAATGATTCATGGTTCCACATAAGCTCAGAGGGATGATGTTTACTCAGAACTGTTCCCTGTGAAGTAATATTCTGAAACTTGCATACGCACGATCACATTTATATATTGCAGTCATGTGCCGGAGGTGGTATTATTATCCCTGTTTAATATACAGGAAAACTGAGGCTCTGAGAGGTGAAATAAACGACCCAAGCTCACACAGGTGGCCGTGTAGAGTTAGAATCCAAACCCAGGTCTGTGTTGTTGAAGTTCTTGACCTTTTCATGATAACATAATGCAATTACGTTTATATCATTGTAGCATCATTGGTTTGACTGTTTTTATTCGGTCCAAGTTAAGTGGGGCAAGAATTTATAGTACCTCAGACTTGGTACAGAATTTTTCAAGGGAGATACGTATAAGAAATCGGGTTTTGTTTGGGGTTAAAGTATTTCATTCATTCAGTAGACGTTTAGGGAGAGCCCAATTTGTGCTAGGCATGGTGATCCATAGCCCTGAACAAGATGGACGCAGTCCTTGCTTGCAGGGGAAAATAAATTATGCCATAGCTGGGTAAATCCACTAAATCTCTATGCAGAAATGTGTTTGAAACCTAATTAAGGACAAAAGTAGAGCTTTTAACCATTTCTCTGCTACTTTTGTTACCACCAGCTGTCATCTGGTTTTGCGGGCACAAAATAGACTACTCAGCAAAACGTCTTTCTTTGGAGAACTCCAAAATAAATGCCTTCAATTCTTGTTTTTCACAGTATTTATGTTGTTTAACGTCCCCATGAACACTGAATTAATGAATACGGGACCGTTGCTCCTAGGGGAAATAGAGGATTGGGTTCCTGCGAGCCTCTGCTCCTAACAATTTCCTCAACTCAGTAACACATACCCTTGTTTTGTGTGTGTTTCCGGTTAAAGACGCTTTACTTAATATATATTACTGATTCATTAACGTTGAACTCATGGCCAACGGTACTGCAGCTCCTGCCTGAACGGAGCCCATCTCATACGTGTATTTTCTCTGTAAGCACACCACAGTCTTTTTGCATTTGGGAGCATCAGATGGCTTTGCAGCATCACGCCTGGTGGACATTCTAGAAGGCGAAATCACCGCAGCCCCTGGGTGGCTCAGTCGGTTAGGTGCCTGACTTGGGCTCAGGTCATGATCTCACGGGTCGTGGGTTCAAGCCCCATGTCAGGCTCTGTGCTGACAGCTCAGAGCCTGGAGCCTGCTTCGGATTCTGTGTCTCCCTCTCTCTCAGCAACCCCCCACACCTCTGTGTGTCTCTCTCTGTCAAAAATAAATAATAAACATTAAAAAAAAATAAAAATCTAAATCACCAACAAAAAATGTAAAAAAAAAATGTACCCTAAATGGACCACAGAAAGGACTCTTGTTTACAGTGAGTGAGAGGGGGCGCCTGGATGTATCAGTTGGTTAAGTGTTGGATTCTTGGTATCGGCTCATGATCTCATAGTTCTTGAGTTCGAGTTCCGCATTGGGCTCGGTACTGACAGTGCAGAGCCTGCTTGGGATTCTCTCTGCCTCTCTCTCTCTGCCCTTCCCTTCTGTCCCCTGCGCGCTTGCTCTCTCTCTCTCTCTCTCAAAATAAATAAATACAAATTTAAAATAAAATGTTTCCAGTGAATGAGAGCTGAAATGAGAAGGCAGATCATGGCCTTGCCTTGTTGGGCCTCTGGGAGGGTGTGCTTTGGGAAACTCAACATTTTCCCAGCTCTGCCCTTGTCTGTGAATGAAGCGAAAGCTTCATTGAGGGTGTTGATTTGGGGGTTATACACATGCAGTTTAGCCAGGTAGGCAAGTTTGTAAATACAAAATTTGTGGGGCGGTCGGTTAAGCCTCCAACTTCGGCTCAGGTCATGATCGTGTGGTTTGTGAGTCTGAGCCCCGCGTCGGGCTCTGTGCTGACAGCTCAGAGCTTGGAACCTGCTTCCGATTCTGTGTCTCCCTGTCTCTCTGCTCCTTCCCCACTCGTGTTCTCTGTCTCTCAGAAATAAAGAAACGTTAAAAAAATTAAATACAAAATCTTTGACTGATGAAGTTGGACTGTAGTAATTTCAGTGACAAAAACAATACTCGAGAAATACCTCTCGAGTGTATTCTCTGCAGGTGTTCCTCTGCAGAGAGTTAAGGCAGAGTGGGGTGCAGATGCCAGTGTGGAGGCTGCTGGTGGGGAGATGGGGTGCAGGAGGTCTTTGACAGGGCCTCCTCTAAACTGAGATCTGGAAGGAGACTGTCCAGACTGAGCCGAGGCCTCGGGTCCGGAAGGATTTTTGGTATGAGGAACCCCGAGCATGTGGGGTCACCGCACAAGAGTCGGGGACGGGCAGGGCTGGGGCCGGGGCCGGCAGGTGCAGGCCTGGTCACGTTTTCCTCCTGAGCTGGGGCGAGGCTGGGGTCAGCATCTGATTCCAAGCCTAGTGGGACACGCCTCGTGGATCCCAGTGTCAGTACTAAGGAGTCAGGGTTGCCTGGGAAGCTTCGAGGAACTGTCACAATGTCCTCTCACATGAGCTATTGAACGTTTGCCTTGGAAAATTCCATTTTTCTCAGGTCCATCTTCGCACACGGCTTTCCTCCCTCTGTGGGTGCCCTTCCTTGCACAGCAGTCCCTGGTCAGGAAGCCCTTTCCAGTCAGAAGCACCCGATCCCCACGACTGTGGCTTTGTTCTGCTCTGTTCTACGTGCCCTGAGCACCCTTACTTACTCCGCTGGTCCTCCAGTCCTGACTGTTGGTGTATTTCTCTTTTTAATTTCCCCAGCCACACTCTGTAAGGGGAGGGGTCATTGTAGCTTCCTCATTCTCTCTTGGGGCCCTGGACACGGTAGCTGCTCTATGTGTTGAATGACACTGAGCTTTCCTATGCGGGTGCCGGAACCTTTTCACCCTGTGGCCAGTACGAATGAGCATCAAATGGGAGTGGCTGATGGCACAAGAGTTCCTGGGCGGTGGGGGTGCTGAGGGGTGGGGCAGGGGCCAGTGGGCAGCCTTTATAGGAGTGAGAGTTACCCACATGCCGTCTGTCTGCCTTTTCTCTGAACGGGGAATGACAGTATCTGCCAGGAGACAGAGGGCTGGACCAGAACAACGTTTAAGATCTTTGGTAATTCTTAATATCTGTGCGTGATGGTCACAGAGCAGCTTAGCTCAGGCCCTCGGGACATAACTGTGTTCTGTAATTTTGTTGTTGTTGTTGTTGTTGTTGTTGTTGTTCTGCAAAAGTAATTTAATTCTTTTGCTTTTCAAGATGGCTTCCCTTTGTCTCCTTACATTAAATATAAGACTTTTTTTTTTTTTTAACTGCAAAGCTATGGAATCTGGTATATCCCATGATGTAACTATGGCATGTTTACCCAAGAAGGAACATACCACTGCAAAGACATGGGTTTCTCTCTTTGGGGAAAGTTTGCAAATGCCTCAGTGCATTACAGATCCCCATCATGTTGTCCAAATGTGAGGATGAGCAATTTTTAGAAAGAAAAAAAAATGTGTTCCAAATAGATCTCCGTTGATTTCTTTAATCATAAATTTATATTATTTCCCCCCTCCCCCACTTTGTAAAACAAGCTGAATGTTTTTACTAAACTATGAAAACACAACACAATCGTAAGCCATCTTGTCACTTGGGAACTAGAGATTCCTGGACGTGTGGATTATTCCATAGCTCTGAGAAGGCATTAAGACTGCATGATGCCACTCATTTTAATAACTAAGGGACAAAGTAGAGCTTTTAACTACTTCATTGCTAACTTTTGACATCATCAGCTGTGGTTGAATTTAGTAGGATCAGATAATAGCCTAATTACAGCAGAAGATTTTTTTTTTTTTTTTTTTTTGGAGAACTCTAAGAATGCAGATACTAAAAAGCAGTTTGCTCTAGTGAAAACGTTCTCCTTTTACACAACCACTACGTTTTGATTCTGAAAAATACCCTGACTGGTGTTTACCTGGGTTTTAAAGCCCAGAAGAAAACGCCCAGTTCCTATTAAACCCAGGATGAACGAGTTGGTGAGTTGAGTGTCTTTGTAAGCTCACACTTTCAGGAAGATTAAGTACACAGCAGCTTCAGCTGCCTGGTTGGCGTAGCTTGGGATCATGAACGAGACAGGGAATTGTGGCTCTGTCTTCCTACAGCAGTCTGCCACATGCTACCCATGGAACCCATGGTTTATGTTGAGAAAATGTGAAAGATTCAGTGCCAGATACCACTCTAATGACTGGAAGCACAGTTCAGAATGTATAGGTCACTAAGAGCAACTTCCTGATTATGAAAACATCAAATCGATAATAGTAACCTTATATACACGAAGGCAAAGCCATGTGGGATTTCTCTTATTGATGGTAATTGCATGAAAACATTGCAGTTTTGACGAACAGAGGTGTGTATACATTTGTCATTATGTTGGTAGACATACAAACTCAGTAGTTTGGGTTTTTGTAGTAGAACTCTGAGGTCAGTGTCTGAGTGGTTGATGACCTTACAGCAAACACACAGAACAAAGTCACCTCTGACCCCTGGGATTTTTTAAGTTTGAGAATCTCCAGGATCCTATTTGATAGGAGGTTACACGAGGGGCACCTGGGTGGCTCAGGCGGTTAGTGTCCAACTTTGGCTCAGGTTGTGATCTCACGGTTCATGGGTTCAAGCCCCCCATCCGGCTGCTGTCAGTACCGAGCCCGCTTCAGATCCTCTGTCTCCTTCTCTCCCTGCCCCTCCCCTGCTTGCTTGTTCTCTCTCTCTCTCTCTCTCAAAAATAAGTAACCATTAAAAATAAATGAAACATTTAAAAGGAGGTTACACGAAACTTAATGAAACCTAATTTTTATAATATGCATACTCTTATTCGTGATAGAAACATTATATGCTGCCAATCACGTCTCTTCCTACACACTCATTTTTATTATATCTTTACCTAGTACTCTTTATCTCCCAGAATGTAGCTGTTGACTTACCTCCTACGATTTCCTCATATCCTCACCCCACTTCCCTCACCAGCCCCTGACGAGATTTCTTTGAATTTTTCGAAATCGTCTGGCTATTGCTTGCCTTGGGCTCCTTTTCTAGTGGAACTCTCTCCTTCCACAGAAGTGCCCCCTTCCCTTCTCCCTGCACAAACTCAAACATGAGCTCCAAGCTCTTTCTCGTGATTTTTGCAGACAGAACGATGTATTATGAGTGTAGAGGTTTTGTTTTATTGTTTTAAGTTTATTTTGAGAGAGAGAAGCACAAGAGGCGGGGGGCAGAAAGGGAGAGAGAGAGAATCCCAAGCAGGCTCCACACTTCCAGGGTAGACCCCGATGTGGGGCTTGAACCCACGAACCGTGAGATCATGACCTGAGCCGAAGTCAGATACTTAACCAACTAAGCTACCCGAGGCTCCTTATGAGTGAAGAGATTTTAATGAAAATTTGGTAATAGTGAGGGTGTTTAGAATTCTAGAGTACCAATAATTTAAAATTTACAGTAGACATCCTTGTTCTTCAATATCTCCTTGGCCATCCAATCTGCACAGACTGCAGGGTTTTGCAAATTGCTGATCCTTTGGTCTCTCTCCTCTTTCTTCTCATCTCTCTCCCTTGTTCTCAGATTTCTGCAGCGTGTTTATGTAGAGGTTTAGCTACACTGTGTCCTTTCTGTTCTGTCTCCCCTTGCTCTCAAGGAACTCATAAAGATTTTTTCCCGGGGTCCCTGGGTGGCTCAGTCGGTTGAGCGTCCAACTTCAGCTCAGTCATGATCTTGTGGTTTGTGAGTTGGAGCCCCGCGTCGGGCTCTGTGCTGACAGCTCAGAGCCTGGAGCCCGCTTCTGACTCTGTGTCTCCCTCTCTCTCTTCCCCTCCCCTGCTTGCACTCTGTCTCACTCACTCTCTCTCAAAAATAAATAAACATTAAAAAAAATAAAAGAGATATTTTCCCAAATAAAGGCAGTTTCCTCCCCAAAACTCTGGGATCAGCTGTTACAATAATACTTATTTTCCCTGCAACACATAAACTTATTATGCAAGATATTCCCCAATTGTAAGCTCATGAGCTCTCTCTCTCTCTCTCTCTCTGTCTTCCTCTCTGTTTCTCTGTCTTGTATCCTAGCTGCAGGTTTTTTTGTTGCATATTACAGCAGGTTTTGATTACTTTCACCATCTGTGCGAAGCGGGGAGGGCACTGGTACTGACCAAGCCAGTGGTGAAGTAAGAGAGTTTCCAGCTGCTTCTGCTTGCCTGCATTATGGTGCACCTAAAGTATCTGTAAGGCACGCGTGCAGGAGTGAATGGAAAAAGTTGCATGTGTCTGAAGGTGACTGGCCCAGGGGCTCCAGCTGTTCCCAGGGTTCTGGCCACACAGGCTCCATCCAGCCAACCCAAGACCATGGACCTCAATATGGAAGCACACCTGTAACGATGCCACAGCCGTCTTTGGGAAGCTCTGGGAAACGGTAGCCTCACTCAAGCCCAGGAAAATCACAGCAGCTTCTCATCTCTTTGGGCCACAAGTCCCTGTTTGGAACTTACTATGACACTTCAAGGAAGTGCATAGTTTTTTATACATAATTAAACATATATTACACTGCATTACTTCTAGCTGTAGAACTCTGCAAATACAAACCCAAAAGCCTACTCTGTCTACAACATTAGTGTTACTGGAGTATATTTTATTAGTCATATTTCCAAAGTCGTATTTCCAAATGTACAATACTAAGGTGTAGCATGTGACCATCTTTTGTGTTTATTGTTACTTTAACATTCTACTCATCACTCCTTTTAATTAGCTGGAAAATTCAAGGGGGCTTTGGAACATCTGTGGGAAAATCACCTTAACACACGGGTGGTTAATTCCAAAGCTCATTTGCAAAATGCATGGCGTGTGATCGTTCATTTTTTTTTTTTCATTCAGTCATTCATTCAAGAACTGTTGGCCGAGTGCCTGGGATGTGGTAGTCAGGAGAGAAAGGGAAAAAGTTTGTCATAGTCGCTCCTTCTAGGAACGATGGGACCTACAGTCCAACAGCCAGACAGTCCTTGGATATTTGAAGCACTAACGTTATGTTTCAAAGAGTTAATAGTTAGGTGTCAAAATAATAGATGACAACAGTGAAACAGGAATTCTTCAGAAAGGATGTTCAGGGTGAGGGAGAATTGCTAGGGAGTAAGGTGTAATTTAAACTTGTCCTTGAAAGATGGGCAGGGTGCAGAAGATCTGGAAGGGAGAGACCACTACAACTATAGATTCTGGTAGAGTGCAGTTTAGTTGAAGAAAGGGCTTGTTTTAAAATAAAATACCTCCAAGAGAATAGGTAAACATTTAAAAAAATTTTTTTAATGTTTATTTATTTTTGACAGAGAGAGAGAGAGACAGAGCATGAGTGGGGGAGGGGCAGAGAGAGAGGGAGATACAGAATCTGAAGCAAACTCCAGGCTCCAAGCTATCAGCACAGAGCCCGACGCGGGGCTTGAACCCACAGACCGTGAGATCATGACCTGAGCCGAAGTCGGATGCTCAACCGACTGAGCCACCCAGGCGCCCCGAGAATAGGTAAACATTAAACCCAAGGATTTTTCTAAAAAATTTTTCTTTTTTATTTATTTATTTTGAGAGAGACAGAGCGAGCAGGGGAGAGGCAGAGAGACAGAGAGAGAGAGAGAGGGAGAGAGAATCCCAGGCAGGCTCCACACTGTCAGCATAGAGCCTGACACTTAACCCACTGAGCCACCCAGCCGACCCGGAACCCAAGGGTTTTTCTAAGTAAAATTTTATTTATTGTAATGAATGAGAGTGCAAAATGAAGAAATGATCAAAGATGCTGGCATAATTCCTAGTGTAAAACGATCCAGCATAATTTATTCACTAAATGTTGGCAAATGATCGTGTGTTAGCAGTTCAGATGGGTGGGTATTGTTTCTATAATGAAGAGTAAGTGTCTCAAAATCGTTGCCTATGAAGAGAGTGAAAATAGGAATAATATCTATTTTTAAGACCTTGTAAATATTTTATTTGTTCATAGCCAACACCTTTATTGAAGGGAGACAATTTTGCTACTTCTGTGACAGTTGATCTTGTTAGACATGTTGCAAGTTCTGACTGATGGCAAGACCAATAAGGGTTGTCCATTTCCCTTCTCAACCCCAACTCAGAGGAACCGGCCTAAGGGTTATTTATTTTCCTTTTCTCCTCAGAATGCTTTAGGGCCCATAATAAAAATGACATAAAACTCCAATTTTTGAGTTCCTTTGGACTATGGGGCCAGGGCTAGTTTCAATCCCTAGAAGGAAGCATGACTAAATTTTTGTTGGTTCTTTCTTGAATGTGCTGGTCTGAATAAATTCTCATGAGTACTGAAATTTAGCTTTTGTGGGAAAGTTGCCCAAGAGTTACAGTGTACAGGGGCCAGAGAGAGGGGAGGGGACACAAAAAATCTAGCAGTGCTACTTTAGTCATTTTAATCCGTGGAATAAGTCAAAAATGGAGATTCATTTTGACAGCTGTAAAGAAATGCACTCTTAGACCAGAGACTCAGGTTGAACTTGTTTGTGAAGGCTCGAAGTGCTATTTGCAGTAATGCTGCGTTTCTCCCATTACTGGCCAAGTCTGAAACTTGAAGTTGTTCACCCAAGAACAAGTTATTTAATTTGTAAAAGAGCCATTAAAAACCTTTCGCATCCCTTCATCCATCCATCCAACCATCCTGTCATTGTTTTACACCTACTAACCAGGTAAGGCACCCGGGGGGGTCTATGTGAGTGGTTATATCTCTTGTGACACTTACCCTTTTCCCCACATGCTCACATAGCGTGACCATTGTTCCAAGCCAAAACATCAACATCTCCTCGTTCTTACGAATGGCGGCATAGCATTTGACGGAATGCGATGGGGACACCATAATTTATTCGAAGAGTTTCCTTTAAAAAAATGCAGCAGGAATTAGAGACTGTTAAAAACTGAGAACAAACTAAGGGTTGATGGGGGGTGGGAGGGAGGGCAGGGTGGGTGATGGGTATTGAGGAGGGCACCTTTTGGGATGAGCACTGGGTGTTGTATGGAAACCAATTTGACAGTAAATTTCATATATTAAAAAAAAAAATGCAGCAGGAGTTATCAGTTCTCATAATTAAATCAGAGTTATAGAAAGCATGTAATACTTGATTTATCTGATTGATTTAAAGAATTCCCACAATCCCAAGGGGTTCTTGTGTGTGCAAATTAGATACGGCATGTCACATTTTTCAAATAGAAAATCCACAGCTAAAATCGCTCCTTAAAGGACAAAATGCATTCCCCTTTTTTTTTTTTGTCTTTTTATGAAAATGTATTTTTTTTTTTTACATTGAAATGTAGTTGACACACCAGGTTACATTAGTTTCAGGTGTATTAATGGTGATTCGACAAGTCTGTACACTGGGCTGGGCTCACAGGACAAAATACAGTCTGTCTTCAGAGGTCCATAACAACAAGACAAAGCATTATACGGACCACACTAATGGCTTCTGCAGCTTGGGCTGACCCTCATTCTCTTTCAAGAGGAGTCTGATTTTGATCAGACACTGCCCTTCATCTCTGTGCCGATAGCCGAATGCAGAATGCTTCTCCTCCCTAACTGCTCTCCATATTCATGGAAGGACCACTTCCCTAGCCTCTCAGAAGGAGCAGGCTTTGTGCCAATGCTTGGGTGTCCTGAAAATCTGCCCAGGTCTTCCCACCAGGTCCCTTGTATTCCTGAGATATTTTCCTGTTCTGTTGTGAGTTGAACCAGACTTTCTCTTCTGTAAGATTTGGTAGAAGACGTGGTCCTGTTTTCACAGAGCACCCAACCCTTGCTTTCTTCTGTTACTCTGAACATCGTGATTTTTTGGTCTGCCTGAATCCCATGATACAAATTGATTTTATTTCGGGGTGCCTGGATGGCTCGAGTGAGCCTCTGACTGTTGATTTTGGCTCAGGTTGTGGGATTGAGCCCTGTGACGGGCTCCCCGCTGAGCACGGAGCCTGCTTGAGATTCTTTCTCCCTCTCCCTCTGCCCCTTTCCTGCTCATGTGCGTGCAGGCATACATTCTGTGTCCAAAATATTTTAAAAAAATAAACTAATTTTTTACTTTTACCTACATGAATCAAAAATTTCAAACTCATCTATTAAAGTCTACATAAACATTAGGTAAAAGGAATTTGAAGATTGTGTTTCATGCAACAAAGAACAATATATCATATCCTTAATTTCACCCCCAAAGTTGAGATGAAGAAGTGTTTTCACAAAATGGATTTATTGGGAAATCAAACACAAGCATCGCAGAGAAGAAAATGTGGTGTATGTGATCTATTTAGTTTACCGAAAGTAGTGACTTAATGTAATTTGAGAAATAAAGCCTTCCAGAGATTTACAGAATTAATCTTACCTTTCAAATTATTTTAGTGGCAGAGGGTTCTTTTTTGTTTAAAGCTCAAGTGAAGCCTGATACTTTTGTCTCAAGTCCACCTGGGTTCATTTGGTTTCACATCATTGGGCAATACAAAGCACCCTTATATAGCAGGACTCCTGTTCCTCAAAAAAAAGTAAAGTGGGTCAGTGAGAAGATAATCATTTAATTTCTTTGAAAGAGAGGAACTTGAGAAAACTACCAAGTATTTACCCAAACTGAGATATTTCCACATGTTTGTAGCTAAGTAATTTAGAATAGATTGGTTTATTTTGAAATGTAAAATGATATCCCCACCAAGATATACTCACGAAATAGGAGGTCTCTAGAAGATAATGAAAAAAAAAATTATAAACCATACCCCTGAGACAATAGTCAGCAAAAACAGATCGCAGAAAGAAAAGAAGACAGAGCTCATTGTAGTCATGGTAAAGAGTGGAGAAAATGTAAGAATTATGGGCATTCAGAAAAACGCTCTTTGACAACAGTTCGTACTAAGGTGGCCTGACCTGACCAAGTAATTCTTTTCTTTTTTTTTTTTTTTTTTTAATGTTTATTTACTTTTGAGAGAGAGAGAGAGAGGCATGAGCAGGGGAGGGGCAGAGATAGAGGGAGACAGAATCCGAAGCAGGCTGCAGGCTCTGAGCTGTTAGCACAGAGCTCGACGTGGGGCTCGAACCCACAGACTGGGAGATCGTGACCTGAGCTGAAGTCTGATGCCCAACCAACTGAGCCACCCAGGTGCCCCCAAGTCATCCTTATAATATCGTATGGCACTTACACGACCTGTCTCCAAAGATTCTTACCTTCCTAACAGTTTTGGTTCAGCTCACATCGTATCTTTTTTTCTTTCTGTGCCATGTTCATTTCATAGCGATGGGGCAACTGATAACAGAACCAGTTAATTTGAAAGAGATGCTGCCTTGAGAAATGCTTTTCTTTTTTTTTTTTTTTTTTAAACGTTTATTTATTTTTGAGACAGAGAGAGACAGAGCATGAACAGGGGAGGAGCAGAGAGAGAGGGAGACACAGAATCTGAAACAGGCTCCAGGCTCTGAGCTGTCAGCACAGAGCCTGACGCGGGGCTCGAACTCACGGAACGTGAGATCATGACCTGAGCCGAAGTCGGACGCTTAACCGACGAGCCACCCAGGCGCCCCGAGAAATGCTTTTCTTTTTCTTTTCTTTTTTCTTTTTTAGAGTCTCATTTCCTTTGGTCATGGTCCTTTTGGAGATTTAAACAGTAATATCATTTTGATTCCCCATCCCTACATTCCTTGCCCATGAGAAGGCAATCTGTGCTCTATCGTTTTCAGTTAGTAAATTCTGATGTTTTTAAGCAACCAGTTGTTCATGAAACAGTTTATGAAGCATCTACCAAGTGTCTAGCACTGAATTAGGTGTGAACCTGACATTATTGTCATTTCTTCTGAATTGTCTTATTTACTGGTTTTTGAAAAATGGATGTTAATGTAGATTAAGATGGAGATTTTTGTTTGTTTTCTTTACCAGTTGTTTGCTGCTTTTATCTACATGGGCTAAACAATTAGCCTTTGCTGTCCTGAAGTCATCATCTTCCCTTCAGACTTTTAAAAAATTTTTGTTTACTTATTTTTTATTAAAAATTTTTTTAATGGGGGCGCCTGGGTGGCGCAGTCGGTTAAGCGTCCGACTTCAGCCAGGTCACGATCTCGCGGTCCGTGAGTTCGAGCCCCGCGTCAGGCTCTGGGCTGATGGCTCGGAGCCTGGAGCCTGTTTCCGATTCTGTGTCTCCCTCTCTCTCTGCCCCTCCCCCGTTCATGCTCTGTCTCTCTCTGTCCCAAAAATAAATAAAAAATGTTGAAAAAAAAAAATTAAAAAAAAAAATTTTTTTTAATGTTTATTTATTCTTGACAGAGAGTGAGAGAGAGAAAGAGAGACAGAGCACAGTGGGGGAAGGGCAGAGAGAGAGGGAGACCCAGAATTCGAAGCAGGTTCCAGGCTCTGAGCGTCAGCACAGAGTCCGATGCGGGGCTTGAACTCACGGACTGCGAGATCATGAGCTGAGCTGAAGTTGGGCGCCCAACCGACTGAGCCACCCAGGCGCCCCTTATTTGTTTATTTTTAAGTAATCTCTGCTGCTAACGTGGAGCTCGAACACACAACCCCAGGATTAAGAGTTGCTTGCTCTTCTCACTGGGCCAGCTGGGCGCCCCTCCGGTCAGACTTTTAAGGGTCCTGCTATGGAATTAAAATTAATCGTCTCTCAGTACTGCCTAAAAGCTCATAGACTGATGGCACTTCAGAATAATGTTGGTTTCTAATGAACAGAATATATTTGTATGGAAATGTCGGTTTCACAGGTAGAATCAGAGTTGGGATTTAATTTTCCCTGGTAGATCTGCCTTGAAAATTTGCCTCAGGCCTCCTCTGCCCTTGTCCTAGGGTCATCTCAGAATCATCAAAAACAGTTTTTTGTTTTTTTTTTTTCCTGCTTGGGTTTCTAAAGGGTAAGAAGGGCAAACTTGATGTGTCGTGCACCTATCTCTGCCCTTTTACCTTCCGTGTAAAATCCCTCCTGTCCTCTTATTCGCAGCAGAGTGAAGGTGAAGGTGAGTTCAGGGGCAACACTACAGTCCTTGTCCTCAACCACAAGACGTTTGGCATGGAGTTACAATTTTACAGTAATGGTTCCACTTTCAAAGTTGAACGGAGACCCCGGTGTTCACAGTTCCGCGCGGCGATCTGTCGGTGACGTTTGTGTTAATGCATCTTGTCTTCAAATTTCCCCTCTCTTTGCTTCTCCCCGCCCCAGAGCTCACTCTCTCTGCATGTGTCAAACTTCCTTTTCTCTCCTCGGATTCCATTCCTCCAGGATCTGTAAAGTGTCCAAGTTCCCATAGCTCGCTTAGAAATGGATCGAGTCCAGAGGGACTGGTGCCGACTTCTCATTAATCTGTCAGAGTTTCAGCTTTACAGGCTTGCACCGAGAGAGGTGGGAGAGGAGGAAGAAGAGAGTGGGGTCTCCCCTCCAGGAGAGGAAGGCGCTGTCTTTTCTTCCTGTGGCACGATTGTTCCCTGTAGAGTTCATTCTCCCAAGGTGAATTCCGAGCTGAGCCAGAACCAGTGGGCCTAAGACAAAGAGTTAGGCTAGGACCTTGTGACTTGGCTTGGAGGCCGAGGAAGAATATGTAAATTCACTGAATTCCCAGGCATTTCAGCTCTGGAGGAAGAGGACTGGGGGAATCCAAGAGTCTTGACCTTCCTGTGAGGCTGAATTTATAACTAGAGCCTGTTTTAACTAGCACGGCTTGAGTTTCATACTCGCAATAAAGCTTAAATCAAATTACTCTCCACTCCTACCATACTCTGATGGGATATTTATTAAATGTTAAAGTCTAATCTGAAAGCAAACAGAGCTTTAAGTAAAACTATGGGACATCATTTAATAGTGTTTATAACTGCAGCGATGAGAGTCTGGGCCTGACAACCCGGATAGGAGAAGGCGGTCCACGGCCCTGCTTCCCAGTCTGGACCTGTCTGGAAGTGTTTATTTGCACTGAGTTTTCCAGTCTGAAAGTCTGTGTCCTTGTTTAGATTCCGCCTGAGTAAACAGCCAGACGATAAACTTCCTCTACAGGTGAGAGGTTTGTATCTTGTGAACCAGACGGACCAGAGCCTTTAAGCCATGCTTTCCTGTCCCGGGGCTGCGTCCTCAGCCCCGCACATGTTTTTAGGAGGCCCTACTGTGTGCCCAGATCTGTACGGTTGTACCCACGGGCGTACTGATCATGACGATGACACGTGGTCATGTTGGGAAAGTGAATCCGACACGTGAAACTAGATGGTCACTTAGGAAAATCCTGGAGTAAATAGGAGTCAAAGGTCACAGTGTCAAACGTCAAATCCCGCTGAAGCAGATACTGTGCACTAAGTCATCAGGAAGAGGAAAAGTGAGTGTTGGCTTTAGTTACCAGGGGGAAGTTGGATGAAATAAATTGGATTTGAGATGGTCTGTGATTTTGGAGGACAAACTTTATTTTTCTTTAATGAAAAAAATTTTTTTTAAATTTTTTTCAAGTTTGTTTATTTTTGAGAGAGAGAGAGAGAGAGGGAGAGAGAGAACAGGGGAGGGGCGGAGAGAAAGGGAGACATAGAATTGGAAGCAGGCTCCTGGCTCTGAGCTGTCAGCACAGAGCCCGATGTGGGGCTCGAACTCTGAATGGTGACATCGTGACCTGGGCCAAAGTCGGACACTTAACCGACTGAGCCACCCAGATGCCCCTGAAAAAAAAATTTGTAATGTTTATTGATTTTTGAGAGAGAGAGAGAGAGAGAGAGCTTGAGCAGTGGAGGGACAGAGAGAGAGGGAGAGACAGAATCCAAACAAGCTCTAGGCTCTGAGCTGTCAGCCTAGAGCCCAACGTGGGGCTCAAACCCACAAACTGCAAGATCATGACCTGAGCCAAAGTTGGATGCTTAACGGACTGAGCCACTCGGGCGCCTCCAGATGACAGACTTTAAAAGAGTAACGAGTGAAGTTAGCACAGTGCTTCCTGTCCTGGTCCTACACGTGGTTTCTAGGCGTGCTAGGGCTCCCTGTCCACAATCCTGCCCCAAACCCTTACCTTTCTTCCCCCTGTGCTATACAGATGCTGTTATTTTCTGTGTGTGAATGACATGAGTCCTTCGTTAGGCAGCACTGAATTAGAGGATTTTCATTTGGATGGCAAAGGATCTCGACACCAGGTCTCACGAGGAATGAAGGGCCTTGCACTTGGTGCTGAGAAGATTCAGGGTAAACATCACAGTGGCTTTCAAACATCGCTGAGGCCATTTTGTTGCAGAACAAGTTGATTTGTTATCAATCTGGGGTGCAGAATTGGGCCTGCTGGGTGCATGTCCCAGTGACCGTACAAGAATTCAGCGCAGACCAGAGTTCCCTCACCGTTAAAATGCCCAACAGAGCACTGTTTCTTAGAGCAATGAAGTTTTCATTCCTGACAACGTGAAGGAGAGGTTGAATCTCACCAGTGCTGGCTGTGTGGACGGGGCGGCTGGTTACACTAAGTGGGCTCCAAGGTTCCTTTCAACTTGAGTATCTTGATCACTGGGTGTGTATTTAGGAAACGAAGGCCAGTGGAAATGAGGATGGCTTTCTGGGCAAAGGTCACTGTAGCATGAACAAATGGAACAAAGAAGAGACCTGGGGACGTCTCCGTGTCTGGTGTGTGTTGAGGGATGACAGAAACATGAGATGAACGATGGGAAATTTAAACGTTCTGATAGGGAAGGGGGAACATCTTGGTTCCTGTCCTGGGGCAGGATATGCTGAAACAGGTATGTGAGGGGGTTTTGCTTACTATCCTGTGCTAGAGGGATATGGGGTGGCAGGTAGTGAGATATTGATGGGTTCCTTAGGGAGAGCACGGAAAGCTTTCCCAGTTATCCTACCCCTTGCCTGGGCTATGGTGGGAGTAATGGAAACAGAACAAGGGGCAAATCCAGAATGTAATGGAAAGTCTAATATGGTTTTCCCTGAAAATGGCTCTGAAATAGGATTCCCAAATTAGTAATTGAAAGTTATATGGTTGAGTCTTTCGATCAGGAAACCACAATCAAGTATTTACAAATATTTTGGTCTACCACTGGAGATGACCGGTGACCTGAGACAAATCATTAAAATTCCCCATATTTGAGTATCATCCTGTCAACAGAGAGTCTGTACAAAATATTCTGAGTCCTGGATGAAAGGGGCCTTGTTGTATTAATATCGTACTGTATTCTTGTTATCGGGGTTATTGTTCTCAGTAACAACAGTGATGCAATTTTATATTTCCTACCTTAGGGATGTTTTTGTCTTCTAGCTGGATTCCAAAAGTGGCTTTTCTGTGACATGTTCTTTAATATTGGTCCATCAAGGGGATGTGAAAAATATGTAATATTCAAGATCGTTATTCTTATTCCCCTCCCTCCCCCCAGTCTGATATCTAGAACATATTGAAGGTTCTTTGGCCTCATCTATTTACAAGAAGCTCTCCTAGTTTAGATTGGTGCTTTCCTGGGCTACTGATTTTTTTCCTCTTTTTTTTTTCTTTTCCTGTGGAATTCTCTGAACAGGGCTTTCCTGAAAAGAATACATTAAGACTGGCAGAATGATTTTGTTTGCAGCAGACTAAGCTTTGCAGATGCCCTTTGTTGAGGGAAAAATACATTATTCCGAAAGTCCTTCTGATCTTCAGGAAAACTGAAAATCTCAAATGTTCTGGAACTAAAGTAGCTCACAGCTGATGGTATTTTACGACATAAGAATAGAAATGCCTTAAAGACAATTTAACTTTTAACACGGAGTTACTGAAAGGAAGACTCCCTCCCCCCATCACCTGCCTCCCCCCACCGCCCCCGGAAAAGCAGAAACCATAGTACTCCTGTCTGTTTTCCATTTAGTATGTTTTTGCACCTGAACATCTCCATAGGTGACACGATGTGTCCAACATAATTATCCTGGGGTGTAATTATTTAATGTGTGTCAGTAAGACATGGTTCAGATACTCTCTGAGCTCTGGTTGGCTGTGCCCTGAATAAAACCGTGCTATTTCAGGATTGCAAAAACAACTCCAGTGCAATGGCAAAAGAAGAAAGGAGGACATTCCTCAAAAAGAGTTGGTTTCATGGCTTAGAAATCCGTTTTGTGCTCACATGGGCAGACGGTGCTCGAGTGCGAGAGAACTCACTTTGATTTACAGGGGCTTATAAAATGTGCTGCTCTTTGTATCCAAAGTCACAGACCTGCTGTTAAAAGGACATGTACCCAGAGTTTTTCTGGTGGTAAAATTTATAAAACCAAACAATAATCTCTTTGGAAAGCTCCTCAAAGGCGGGACAGAGTCTGTTAACTTGGGTTTGTATCATGTCTAGCATGGGGCCATGCATAGACCAGCTCTCAACAAACGTCTTTATTGTGGTCGATGGTGATTGAGAATCCAAACGGGTTTGTTTAGGATGATGGGTAGGCAGGGAGCTCTGGCGGCTGGGTGGGAGGGGGGTGGTGAGGGGGGTCGGGGAAGAAGATAGATGGGCGGTCAAGGACCTATTTTGGCAGATGCTACTGCCGTTCTTTAAGAGAAAGGAAAAATGGCGCAAATTCCCTTCCAGGAGCGTCTGCTCTGGAAATTCATTCCTGGGTTGGGGGCGTCTGAGATGTTCCATGTCATTGGGGTACACAAAGGTCATTTGGAGCTGCATTCTCTCTTGGCTTGACTCTCTGTCCCCCCTGCCTAATCTTTTATTCCAGTCCTGTCCCCTGCCTCTCTGCCTCTCTCCCTTTCGTCCTCAACTACTTAGGTTTGCTCCTCTTCTAGGCTGTAAAGATCCCACTCTTTTCCTTCCTGTATCTGGGGACCATTTCATGGGTGGTGGACATCCATCAAATCAGCATTTGAACGCGTGAGCAATTTGAGGCTTGCTTTTTTAAAATTTTTATTAAAAAATTTTTTTTTAACATTTATTTATTTTTGAGAGACAGAGAGAGACAGAGTGTGGGCGGGGTTGGGTCAGACAGAGAGGGAGACACAGAATCCGAAGCAGGCCCCAGGCTCTGAGCTGTCAGCACAGAGCCCAACATGGAGCTCGAACTCAAGAACCGTGAGATCATGACCTGAGCCAAAGTTGGGTGCTTAACTGACTGAGCCACCCAGGTGCCCCAAGGCTTGCTTCTGTACAGAGGGAGAAATCCTACAACATTTTCTAGTGTTCCTACTGTGTCTTTTTTACTGGAAAAGCATATAAATAGACCATCCCTACTGGAAAAGCATATAAATAGACTGTCCCGTCTATAGGGTCAGTATAAACTTTAGGTGGTATTGCAGCTTATTATTTACCATGTATCCCTTTAAAGCAGTTTTGTTGAGAAAATGTCTCAGTCTTGGGGAAAAGACAAGAGAAGAGCCAGTACGGAATTGTTACGTGGTTGAGGTCTTCCTGAAGTAGCAGGAAGAATGATGTGTTTCTCTCAGGCTGCAAGGGAACGGAAGTTTTTCTTTGAGCAAATGTGCTTGTGAAAAGTTAATTTTGAATCGAAAAACCTGTACGTTGCTAAGTTAGTAGTTAAAGCAGTTCTAGATTTTGCCTAAAAGATGATTTAATTAATTAGAAGTAGGTTCCACGTCCAATGTGGGGCTTGAACTCACAACCCGGAGATCAAGAGTCACATGCTTAGCCAACTGAGCCACCCAGGTGCCCCCAACCTGATTTTAGTCTCCTTCGTGTACTCTTTCTTAGGAAGGCTGTAACTTTGTCTTACGCTCAGCGTGACAGCAGACCCTTGTAAACTACAGATGAAAGCGTCATCCCTCTCACTGTGCACCTGCTATCCCAGTATAGTTATTAGAAGCACCTCCTTCCTTCTCTGGGTTTATTCCCAAGTAGTCACCTCAGGCATTCGTGGAGAGAAGCCAGGTTCCAACTGGGTGTCACTTTCAACAGAAGAGAAACTGCTGTTGTCAGTGACTTGGTAACGATGGGTCTGCATTGACAGGTTTCTGATCTGGGAAGTGGATTGCAGTCATTCCGCTTAAATATTCACTCACCATCTCTCTTGCGTCAGATACAGTTCCAGATACTGGGAATGTAGAAGTGAAGAAAACGGAGTCGTTGCCCTGAAGAAGCTTCGGTTTTTGCAGGAGAGATTGACAACGATGAAAAAAAGAAAGATATAATTTAATTTCACGTAACAATAAATGCTTTCGAGATAAAGCAGAGTGTGGGAACAGAGATGTCGCCGGAAATGCTATTGTCGATGGGGTGGCCAGGTAGAACTTCTGATGGTGTGACATTTGAACTGTCACCACAGTTACCTCAGCTAGGGCCTGTGCAACAGGAAATGCCTTGTTTAATGACCTCAGATGCCCCTGGAGTATCCTGGAACCTTACGAGGGAAAGGACAGTGATTAGCACAATGCTAGGGCAACTTTGTGTGCGTTGTCTTCAGTGGCGGTGAACTTGTCCTCTGTAGCTTATCTCCACTACCAACAATCTCACACCATAAGTGTTCTCCTTGATGTATTACCCACATCACATTTCCAGTGAGTTGAAGAGTTCCGACAGGTATGGACAGGGGAGGACTTTTTTAAACATGGCTCAGCAACAGTCCAGAGTGTCTCTTGGGCTGTTTCCTCTCAGTCGTGTGGCTCAGTGAGCAGGTGTTCTGGGAAATTCTTCTTAAGCCCCAGATCCTAGTTTGGAGTTTCCTGCCATCTGGGAGGTCTGCACTGTTTCCTGAGCCTTGGAGAGGGAAGGGACATGGGCTCCTATGTCCCAGACCTTCAGACTTCAGCATTTACCCAGTGCTTTGCAATCTGCCCCTCGTTATCTCTGTGGTGGGGTTTATCCTGCTGGTTCTGCACCTTACGGAATACATGTAGGGACAGATGGAGATGGCAGAATGGAGGGGAAGGAGAGATGATATTGAGCTGTGAGCTCTTCCCAGGGATGGTCTGCCTGTGGGCTTCCTGTGGGGACAGGCACGTGACCGGCGCATGGTATTGGCTTTCAGTGAAAGCTGTGGCATGAATAAGCTACACAAGGTGGGAAAGAAAAGCCACACGAGGTGAAGGTGAGCTGTTGTTTATTTGAACAGTTTGGAACATAATTATGCATTAAGAGATTCTACTGTCGAAGGAGAATACTATTTCAAATCCTTTTGCATGGTGAATTGTCTCGATCTGGATGTCATAAGGAATCTCAAAGAAATGACACTTAAAAATGTTTACTAGTCGGGGGTACCGGGGTGGCTTAGTCGGTTACGTGTCTGCCTCTTGGTTTTGGCTCAGGGTCATGATCTCAGTGTCACGAGTTTGAGCCACACGTCGGGCTCCTTGCTGACAGCTGCAGAGCCTGTTTGGGAGTCCTTGTCTCCCTCTCTCTCTGCCCCTCCCCTATTCCCTCTCTCTCTCTCTCAAAAAACAAATAAACCTTTAGCGAGATGTTTAGTAGACGAACTAAGCATGAGTGGTGAAGTGGCCATTATATGGTGGGTCAGTACACAGCCCCCCAGGGTTTGAATTGCTGGCGATATCTTGGATCTCGTAGCTGATCGCTGGTTGGTCTGTCCCTTTGTCTGACCATCCATCCGTCCTTTTCTTCATCCACTTACCCACCCACCCATTCAAGTTGGTCACGTAGGAAGAGGTTCTACTACTTAGCAACAGTGTGGTTATTCATCTCACGGGGACTCGGTTTTCTTATTTATAGAATAATGGGTATCATTAACTTATGACTGTCCTTACGTGCAGGTCACTTTAGGTCCTAAGGGTGAGGCAGGCTTCAGATCCCCATTTAGCAGATGGAGAAAGTGAGGCAGGGAGTAGGATTCAGTAATTTGCCCAAGGCTACCAGGCTGTTGAGGGGCAGAGGTGCAATTCAAGAGGAGGTCTACTAACTTGCTTCCATTCTGTCCTGAAGGTTGAGTCACCAGAGAGGAGGACGGCAGGGCATTTCAGGAGAAAAGACCACCTGCGCAGGCTTGGCCAGGCCGAAGGGCCCTGTGTACGTGAGGAACAGCAGGGGACGTCCGTGTGCCTGGGGCACTGTGCACCCCAGTGTTAGCAGCAGAAACCAAGCCTGGGAACATGACCGGGCTTCCCCGATGTCTGGCTACAGGATCTGGTTTTCTTTTGGCTCACACACAGATTTGGGTGCAGGGACACAACATGATTGGAGGAACACATTTCAGGATGTTTATGACCATAAGACCTTCTTAGGCTTCTAAAGTACTTTTGTGCAACTAAGCTCTTCAGTGTGGTGCCCAGAAACTGCCTTCTGTAGTGTCTCCTGCAGTCTGGCCCTTGAGAGGTCTCCTCCCAGGGCTTCTGTTCTAAGGAACCTCTGGCCCCCCCGGGCCCCTGTGCTGCCCTTCTGAGCATCAGCACTTTAAAAATCCCTGCTCGATTTTTGGGATTTTGAGAAGAAAACTCCTTTATCTTCCCCCCTTCTCTGCTGTTGCCTTGATTTTAACCTGTTTCCTGCTATTTCAAAACTTCTTCTATTCCATACGTGAATAATTAGGTCTCCTTTGGCTTTGCTAGGGAAAAATATACCATCATATTTCGATTAAAACAGTGTAATAACTCCACTAGAAAAGTACATGCCCGTTGCAGGATGAGTTTCTCCCTTTCCTTTTTATTTGCGGCATCCCGGGGTGGCCTACTGGAGAAAAAAAAAATACCATTTGATTCTCCCTGGGTGGTCAGACAGGACTTGTAAAGAGTCTTGTTTGTTTTGTGTTGAGGCTTCAAAGGCACGCAGTCTTGCCTACATAAAGATGTACTAAGAAAATGGGGATTTTTTTGAAGTTGCTATGTATAAAGGGAAATTCAGAGCCACTGTTTTCCTTTAGAACTACAAGCTAATGTGATTAGAGAAGGTCCCTTTTCACCACGGATCTTTGTTGTTCCTGTGTCTGGTTAATACCTCCAGTCTTACGGGGAAATCTGTGCTTACAAAAACCATTTCCACCTGCTTTTTTTTTTTTTTTTTTTTTTTTTTTTTTTTTTTAACCACACAACCACGTACTTTAATTCTTAAGCCCACCTTGATGGTGCGCATTTAGGCTTTCCAAAACGAGGAGATCGGAGCGTGTGCGCGCGCGGGAGCCGCTGAGGACGCTGCGCGGGTGTGTCTGCTCGTGAAACATCTTTCTGGCCACGTGCCCCGCACATTCCAATTAGCGAGGCCCTCCCGCTGTGGCATGGGAGAAGAGTTTGGATTGGGGTCAGGCCTGGCTAAGTGTGGGAGACTTTTTAATGCAGTCTTTGCAGAAGTCCCTCGTTAGCACCTCCAGGTCAGCGGGAACTCGGGCAAGCCGGTGTCGCGGGCACCGTTGATATTTTTCTGCGGCGCGAAGCGCGTGTCAGCCATTTTCCTTACCCAAGCTCATGTTCTCCATTTCATAAAATTAATTGTACCTAATGGGGGAGGTTGATGGTGCTGAATTATTTCGAGCCTGGAGGGAGCAGAGAAGCTGGGTCCTACATCAGACCGCTCGCTGATCCATCTAATCGGTTGTCTTGCCGTCCGATGCAACGGACCAATGTGTATAGCCAATCATATGAATCCCTACATGGAGTGAAAAATGACCTTGAGCCCCGGAGAGCCAGACGGCTGCTTTATGTGGTGTGTTCACCCACTGAAGCTGTTTTAATGCCTTGGCCGAATAGGCATGTGGTCTGTTTCTAATATCTAGAATATTATTTAAAAAAAAAAAAAAAAAAAAAAAGGTAGCTGCTATGTGAAAGAGTTAAATCTTTCATGACTTGCCAGTAACTTTGCTTTTGGAACCAGGTGCTTAGAACATAAATAATTTGGGGGTGTAGCCTCTAAAAATTTTAAGGGAGTGAAAAAAAAAACCCTCCAAGCTTCTTCCTTGTATCCAGACATAACCTGCTATTATAAGCTGTGCTGTTTTTTGTGTTTTTTTTAAAATGAAGAATATTAGAGAAAGGAAGATATAAGTTTTTTGGATAAAAAAATTAGACACGTTATAAGCCAATTTTGCGGGATGTGTTATCGGGCAATTATTTTTTTATCAGGTACGTTTTTAAAAAATGTCAGATTTTTTTAAAAGGGAAGTCTGGACACGGGAAGCAAACTTAACCCTTGATGTATATAAACTTGCACGCCTTTGTAAGTTCTGGAGTCAGAGTTCACTGCGGCTTTGATGTGACTCTACCAGCAACAGGATGGTGCTCCGTGAACCGCCCATGGTGTAGTGGGAAGAACTTCCTTCTGGGGTCAGCCAGCTCCCGGTTTTGATCTATGGCTCTGCTCCTGCTAGTCCTACGACCTTGGGCAAGTTACTGCATACTCTCAGTCCATCTCTCTCTCTCTCTGTCCATGGCCTTCTGTCACTCTTGAGACTAGCCTTACAAAAATGGTTTTAGAGGTTAAATGAAATAAGCTATAGAATAGGGCCTAGCACATATATTTGTGTTAGCTTTCTCTCTTTGCTTCTGACGACGTCCCAGGGCTAGTATTTTTTCACGTGTAGCAATGCACTGTTGGCTTTGGTAGTCATTATGGATCTCTACCCGCCTTCAGTTTTCAGATAATGAAGTCTAGCTCCAGAAAGGGGGAGTGATGTGCTTGCAGTGCCTTATAATAGGAGTAGCAGAGTGGGTGCTAAGACCAGGTTATTGGGTGCTTCTAGCTTTTATTCCACGTAGAAAGAGGGCTTAGCCCTCCGTGGTGAGTGCCTGGCATGGAATGGTCCCCGAGCAGGTAAGTCCAACACCATTCTAACGTGTTTAATAAAGAATCAACTTCTCAAATGTTCCTCTAGCACCTTCAAGGTAGGCCAAGATGTGTACTGAAATGTCACTCTGCTGTGTCCTTCTGTTTACTCTTCCAACTTATGACTCAGTTTCCCTTTCTTTCCTAGCACTCTCAGGTGACTACAGAAGCGTTGGCACCCAGCATGCTCAGGTAAGAGACTTTTCGGATGAGGAAGTTTCCAGATAAAGGATCATAGCGATTCCCTTTGTGGTTACGGTTCTTTGTGCTTGCCCTTTCCTGGAAGATCCCAATGGCCGCCATTTCCCTGGTTGCTCTCCTTCGGTGTTTGTTTATTTTAGTTTCCTATATGTGCTGTTATTCTGTTATGTTTTCGGTTTTATTTTTACGTATTCATGCATGCACGTCGTAATGCTAGAAAACATGCACAAGAATGGTGAACCCTACCTTCAGGGTGAGGGTTTGCTCATGAGGAGAGAGTTTGGGTACAAGGCAGATGTCAACTATCTGTAGTGTTTTAAGAGCTTTTTCAATGTGTGGGCACCTGGGTGGTTCGGTGGGTGAAGCCTCTGACGCTTGGTTGTGGCTCAGGCCATGATCTCACGGTTTGTAAGACAAGCCCCACATCAGGCTCTGTGCTGACAGTGTGGAACCTACTTGGGATTCTCTCTCTCTCAATCTCTTTCTCTTGCCCTTACCCTGCTTGCACATACTCTCTCTCTCTCAAAATAAACTTAAAAAACTTTTTCAATGTATGTCTCTTAAAGATAAGAGCTCTTTGTTTTAAACATAGACATAATACTGTTTTCACACCCAGAACAGTAGTTAACAGTAATTCTTTTATGTCACATATCCAGCGTGTTCAGTATTCCCATTGTGCAGACAGATACTGTAAAGACAAATCTTAGGGGTGTCACGTACAACATGATGACTGTAGTCACCACCGCTGTACGGTGTGTTTGAGAGTTGTTGGGAGAGTAGATCCCAAGAGTTCTCATCACAAGGAAAAAACATTTTTCCCTTCTTTTCCTTTTTTTTCTTTTTGTACCTGAGATGATGGATGGTAACTCATTTCACAGTATGTGAACATCACATCACTATGCTACATATCTTAAATGTAAGTAGTGCTGTATATTGATTACGTCTTAATAAAACTGGCGAAAAATTAAAAAAAAAAAACCCACAAATCCCTGTTTGGTATCTCGTATGTTTGGAGGCCACACTTTGGGCTGGAGCAGTGGCTCCCAAGCGTGGTCCTGACATGAGCTGCACTCGCAGCACCTGGGAACTTTTCGAGACTACGTGAAATGCTGGACCCCACCCCAGAGGGACTGAACCACAGATCTGGGGGTGGGGTCATTCTCTAGGTGATGCGAATGCACGAGAAATACTGGTCTAAGGAAGACCACGATGGTATACTCTTTTCACACCCTGTTTGATGTTTGGTCTTTGTGTTTAACACAGCAGTATATCCCGAGATGCTGCAGATAACCCAAGATGGTGCACTTACACCTGGGTCGCTGTGATAGAAGAAGTCTATAGTTTGGTCTTTCGTCCCTGGCTCCAGGCCACAGCTCCTAAAAGCCCTGTAACTTCCCAAACCTAATAGAAGCATCTTTTGTTTTAATATTTGGTTATTGTTCCCAGCCCTGGAAACCGCTCTGGAGCCGGAAGTTTTGTTATTCAAAACAAGCCCCTTTCAACCACACCTGAGCGTATGTTAATAAGGCGACTCGGGGAAGCCTCTAATTATGGGGGCTGGTTGCCAGGGGAACCACGAGTGTTTGGAGGGTTGGTACTTCCAGGCTCCGCCCCCTGACCTCCGGGGAGGCGAGAGGGGCTGGAGGTTGAGTTAAACACCAGGCGCCAATCATTTAGTTCCTTAAGCCTACCCTATAAGAAGGGGTTCGGAGCGCTCCTGGCTCGAACCCGCGGAGGTGCTCGGAGCTGGGGGGCGGGGCGGCGCCTTGGGCCTCTCGGCCGGCTGCTGCTGAACCGTAGCCTTCTTGGCACATTGGTCATCTGGTAAGTCAACTGTTTTCCGGAGTCCCGCGAGCTGTTCTAGGAAGTGAGGGAACTTGAGGAAGGAGTTTGGGGAACCCCCGATTCCTGCAGCTGGTGGGTCAGGGTTGCAGGTGGTGACTGGGGCTTGGAATTGGCGTTTGGAGGTGGGGGCGGTCCTGTGGGACGGGACCCTTGACGTGGGGGGCCCGTGCCAACTTGGGGCGGTCGGTGTCCGGATTGAATTAACCTCCGTACCCCCTGTCCCCGGCCAGGGAGCTTTGGAGAATTGCTTGGTGTGGAAAAAGCGCGCGCGTCTGGTGTCAGGAGTGGTGTGTGAGTAGAAGGAAGGGGGAGTTTTTGCTTTTGAATTCCCGCTTTGGAGTCCAGGCCTTTCGTTGCCTCCCGGGGCCTGGACCAAGCCCGCCTCCGTCTCTGGCCAGAGAGTGCAGCCTGCGCCCACATGGGGAAGCCGGCACGATGGCAGCCTCGGAGGCAGCGGCCGGGACAGACTGAGCGACCTTAGAGGTAATCTCTTTGAGTGTGTATGGTAGAGAGAGAAACCTCCTTTCTAAAAGAGTGCAGTTCTCTGGGGCTCAGGTCATGGTCTCGTGGTTTGTGAGTTCGAGCCCCACGTGGGGCTCTGTGGAGCCTGCTTCAGATTCTGTACGTCTCTCTCTCTCTCTCTCTCTCTCTCTCTGCCCCTCCCCATTCATGCTGTCTCTTTCAAAAATAAGTACAACATTAAGAAAACCCGCAGTTCTAAGGGCTGGGGTTCTCAACCGCGGGCCACACAGGGGAACCACCTGGGAGGCTTTTAAGAGGATGCTGGCCACCTGGCCTGACCTCCAGAAGCTCCAGTGTCCTTTGAGTTGGGAGTGGGTGGTGCCGAGGGGATGGGGTCGGTCTCAGCCTCAGCGACTGCATCGGCCTGGCCTAAAACCTCTCCAGGTGACGCCTTGTGGCGGGGATTCAGAACCAGTAATGGGTTTGGTTTGGGACTGAGGTAAGAAACCAGACGGAAATGCATTGCAAGAGTGTCCTTTCTGGGGGCTTACCTTTTAAATGAATAGGTGCTTTTCAAACTGTGCTGTTTTTTTGCCTTTTTAAGCTCATTTATTTTCAGAGGGAGAGCTTCAGCGGGGGAGGGGCAGAGAGAGAGAGAGAGACACACACACACACACACACACACACACACACACACACACACACACACACACACACAGGGAGAGTGAGAGAACCCCAAGCAAGCTCTTCGTTGCCAGCGGGGCTTGAACCTATGAATCATGAGATCACAGTGTTAGCGGAGATCAAGGGTTGGGTGCTTCCCCGACTGAGCCGCCCAGGCGCCCCTCAAACTGTGGTTCTTAAGTTATGTTTTGTTTTCAGCCGAGGCCAGTTCTAGATAAGGAGATTGGACTATGGTTTGTCTGCTCCCCTGTAGGTGTCCTGTGGGGGGACGATGTGTGTTTCTGTGGCATGTGAGGGACCCCTGCCCTGTCACCTCTGCGAGCTCTCCCTCTCCCCTCTCGTAAGTAGAGATGGCTCCGGGAAAGGAACTCGGAGACCCTGGTGGCCTGCAGTGTGGGCCGTTTTAATGTTTCTGAGGCTATCATCAATGAGCCCAGAACCTTCCTCGCAGTCCTGAAGTTACGGAAAGGAAAAATTGAGCTGGATTTGTTGGTTGAGTGTTGAAATATTCCATGGAAAAAGGGAAACAAGTTCTACCACGGATTTTTCTTGGCCGGATTTCTCGCCTTTCCCCCCAAGTTTCTGGCAACGGTGATTAGAAATTGACTTGCAGGATTTCTTCCCACTTGCTTCCCAAGACCTCCTTTGCTGGCTTGCTGCTGACTAGCAGTAGTTAATTTGCTATCTCTCACACGTGTTCTCCAAAAATCACAGAACTCAGAAATAAACAGCATGAACTTGGTCGGTCACATTTGAAGGATTAGCCAGATGTAAATCTGAGTTGCACTTGGGAGGTTTCCTGTGCCTCATTTAAAAATAAATAGAACTCTAGCTTTGAGTAGAAACAGATTTTTTTTTTTTTAAGTGAAATATCTTACTGGAAAACAAATTTTATTTTTCCAATAAAAAATATGGGAAGGAGGTAAGCTCTTCTTGACGCCCATGGTTATTTTATTTCCTGCCTTTTCTTTCTCCTTGCTGATGGCAGATGTGGCCGAAATAAGACCCAATTTCATTTTCCAAAATGGGGGAAAAAATCATTCAGGAATTTATTTATTCTTAATTGACAGCAGACGTTTAAAATCTGATTGGTTATGGTCGACTGTGCAACGTGCCTTTTAGGAAAATACACATTTATGTATCGCCTCAATTGTGCTGTGCTGATTCCTCAGCATAACAGCAGGTTGAGGTGTTGGCCTTGAGGATTTCTGATTCTTAGACCTTTAAAAAAAATTTTTTTTTCTAAGAGAAAAATGAAAGCTATTCATGTGATCACAATAGGAGTTATGTGATTAAAAAATATTTTCTGTTGGTATGCAAATTTGCTGCCAGAAATCCCAAATCTTCATATGCCACCTGTTTTTAATTCTAGCGAAACCTATAATCAGAATGAAATAAAAAAAAATCTTCCCTCTGAAAAATCAGAAACCCGGGGCACCTGGGTGGCTCAGTCGGTTGAGCGTCCAACTTTGGCTCAGGTCATGATCTCGTGGTTAGTGAGTTCTAGCCCTGCATCCGGGTCTGTGCTGACAACCTGGAGCCTGCTTCTGATTCTGTGTCTCCTCTCTCTGCCCCTCCCCCACTCATGCTCTGTCTCTGTCTCTTTCAAAAATAAACATTAAAAAAATAAATTGAAATTTAAACCTGTCTTCATCCTTGCAGATCGTATTAAATGACATGAATACACCAAAGCCAAGAGGTTGACTTTATGAAGTAGACCTTATGTTTCATGCAGACACGTGAATTAAGTTACAGATCTGCTAGACCGTTCCCGTGAGCAGATTTTGATCATTCAGGTTTCTGGCAGTCCCCAAATAGAACAATTGTGGGTCCCATTACCTTCTGTATCCCGTGTATCACAAAAGTGACCATTTATAACCTGATGGAGGAAAACGTTCTGCTTTGTCAAAGCCACTACAACTTTCCAACCAACTGGTCCCGTCTTCCTGTCCCCGAAATCATTTTCTGTTGTTCAGTCCTGAGCTCAAACTTCTAATGTACATTCCCACTCTTTTCTAGGGACCAAGATCTGCCCGGTTAGCTTTTCAGTTTTGAAGAGTAATGGATGGTCAGGTGTGCAGCACAGTGACTTTGCAGAGGGGCTCCTTCTCGAAAGCTTCTGTCACTGAAGGGGGTGTCAGGGATAAGGTAGTGATGGGCAAAGGGGTTTCTCTTCCTTACTTCCAGAGAGCTACACTCTCCTCAGAAGCTCCTTGGTGGGTAGGTACTATCAAATTTCAGGAAGTAAGGCTGCCAGGAAAAGGTAAAGAGAGAGAAAAGCCAAATTCCAGACGCAGGTAGTCCTATCCGTGTTCAGCTCCTGTCCGTAGGACCTCAGAAACGGATCCTAAAGTGGGAGCAGCAGACCGCCGCCGCCTCCTCGGTTCCTATGATCGAATTAAATGTGTTTGCACTTAAAAAGGATAACAATGTTAGATCTTAATGGGATTAACCTAACTGAAGTTTATTAGGCGTTGCTTTGACAGTAAAGATTCTGGATGGCTCAAGTTCAGTTTTGAGGTTGTAGCTTTGGATCCTGCCGTGTTTGCTCCCACTGCTCTGCCGAAGACAGCATCTGTGTCCTGCCAGATGTGTTCTGTGACTGGCACTTGGAATAGGAGTGGAGTTTGAATATTTTCCCCCTGTAATTTTGGGGGAAGATGAACTTTCATAGAAGGGGAAGTGTTTAGCTAAAGCGAAGAGGAGTTGTGTGTCTTTTTATTAGAGAATTAAGGCTGTATTTATAGTCCCTTAGGGTCTCTCTCTTAATTACCCAGCTACGCTGTTTCTCTAGCCCAAGTTCATTGACGACGACTGGCTTTGCTTTCGAACGTGTTGTAGGTACTGAATAACTTTTGTGGTAAGACGTAAAACTTCTCATTCTAGCTGCGTGGGATGTACAGTTGTGTGGTACTGGGTGCCACGTGTTTGTACAACCATCCCCGTGATCCATCTGTACCGCTTGTCTTCCCAAACTGGAATTGGACCCATTAAATGCTCACTCCCCTTTCTGCCTTCCCTTCAGGCCCTGGCAGTCACCATTCTACTTGTTTCTATGAATTTGGCTATTGGAGGTTTTTGATCAATGCAATCCTGCAGTATTTCGTGTGTGTGTGTGTGTGTGTGTGTGTGTGTGTGTGTGTGTGTGTGTGTGTGTGAGAGAGAGAGAGAGAGAGAGAGAGAGAGAGAGACAGACACTGGTTTATTTCATTTAGCATAATCTCAAGGTTCACCCATGTTGTAGAATGTATCAGAATTTTAAGACCATTTCCTTTGTATGCGTGGACCATTTTATCGATCCATCCATTTATCAATAGCATGAATGGGTTTCTTCCACCCTTTGGCTTTGAATCATAGTGAATCTTGCTAGTAAGAACATGGATATGCAAATGTCTGCTTCAGAATCAATATTTTTGAATTGTTTCCCCATGAGAAATGTCTTTTTCCAATTAAGATACCCAAATACTGGTTTTGACACTGATTAGGTGCTTCCATATTGTTTTTAACAAAGCCTCTTATGTAGGCTAATGAGAATTAATGTGGGGTATGGGTTATGAAGGTCCCTAAAGGCCTAAGGGAACAGATAAACACATGGCACTGAAAATCCTTTTGGAACACACCTGACTAGACCTAACAGTCCACTTTCTCTAATAGCGACCCACTGGGATAAACTTTTCTTTAAAACAAAGTCTGATTTCTTATAAAAACCTGTGTTTTAGAATCTTCATTAAGAAATTTTGCATGATTTCCAAAATTAACATTCTTTCGTTAATCAAATTTTTGTTACAAAAATTTTTTTAATGTTTATTTTTGAGAGAGACTGCTTGTGAGCATGGGAGGGGCAGAGGGAGAGGGAGACACAGAATACCACGCAGGCTCCGGGCTCTGAGCTGTCAGCACAGAACCTGATGTGGGGCTCGAACTCCCAAACCATGAGATTGTGACCTGAGCCGAAGTCAGATGCTTAACTGACTGAGCCACCCATGCACCCCATAACAATTAGTAAAGCAGGAAATAATCAAGGATTTGGTGTGTGTGTGTCTCTAGAGAGTGAAGTTTATCTCTTGGAAAATAGTGTAACCGCACATACCACTCAAAAATACACCTCACATTTTTGGTGTTTTCAGTGTTTCTCCCAGAACAATCTTAAGGCGATGAGTCTTTCAGATAGCTTATTGTTAACTAGACAGAATCTCCTTGTAGCCAGTATTCATTGGGCATGTATCCTAGTCAAATTTTTAAAAAATGTAGGTGTATTTTTGAGACAGACTGAGTGCAAGTGGGGAAGGGGCAGAGAGAGGCAGGGAGGGAGACACAGAATCCGAAGCAGCCTCCAGACTGTGAGCTGTCAGCACAGAGCCTGACGAACCCATGAACTGTGAGATCATGACCTGAGCTGAAGTTGGAAGCTTAACTGACTGAGCCACCCAGGTGTCCCTGGCCCAAACCATATTTGTTAGGTTATGAGTTAGGATATGATTACTAGTTAATGTTTATTCAGTCCTTGGTATGCTAGGCTTTTCCTGAGCTCTTTATTTGTGCTGTGATTTAATCTTCCCTAATATCCTAATATTCCCTAATATCCTAATGTGTTTATACCAGGATAACCTGATTTCACAAAGAAGGAAAATCAGACGGGCGTCACTTGACCAAGGACGAAGTTAGGATTTGTCGGAGCCCAGACTTAAACTCGGACATCTGACTTCAGACTGTGTATCTTTGCCACTATGCCATACTGACCTGGCACTTGAGCATTTATCTTTTTGAGGAGAACAGACCCTTTAAAGTCAGTTCTGTGTGCCTAGCTAGAAACCCATGCCATATTAAATGATCACTAAATATTTTAGAAGGTCAGCACCAAAGGACCAAGCTTTCTTCTGAACACCATGCCCTTTATTTCTCCTTTTAAAGGCAAACACATTTCCTGGAGAAGGAAATTCAGAAAGGCTATGGTTAGGAATTTTAAAAAAGATATTTTTATAAAAGGTGTTACTACTGCTCTATGAATTTGTTTTGGAAAGAACTTACCGGAAGTATTAGGAATAAATGTCACTCAGAAATTTGGTATTGGTTTGTAAGGAATATCTACTTAGGTCCAGTTAAAATTGAGATCTTCTTGAGATACTGGTGTTCAGAAGTACTTATAGGTACTCATTCTAAAATAGCCAAGAATCATCATTTAGACCTGTTAGCAAGTGAATGGGTCCACTTAATGAGGTCCTATTTCTCTGAATGCTCATGGTGAGGATTAAAGAATCCTTTGTAGCTGAAGGAACATTCTATGAGCGAGAGTCATAGTTGCCAGGCATTTAGCTAGATGCTGGGGATTTAAAGACCATTAAGAAATAATGGTTAAGATCTGTGTAACTTAGTTTGAGATACAGAGGTAAGACAGAATTCCTCATCCTGTGAAGGAAAGAAGTTTGGAGAAAAGTTAACTAGGTAGGAGCCTGGTTTTTAAGGCTGAGTTAGGAGGGTGAGAGGTGTGTGTGGTCTCAGAGGAAAAGTCACATCCAAGGGTATTAAGGTAAGAAGCAGCATGCTGTGTTCTCCAAGTCCCCAAGTAAGGAGTTGATTAAAGGGTAAAACCATGGATTGTTGGCAAAAGATTTTGAAACTACCCTTTGAGTCTTGGCTTTATCTTTTTGTGGAGACCTCAATGGCTTTGGCCTTTGTTTTGAGGATGAAAAATAATGTATGTAACAGTTCAGTAAAGAACCTGACCTGGAGGTTTCTACATTGATAGTATCATTTATTAGGTTACTTTGCTTTTCATGTTTTTTTTTTTTTTTTGGTTTTGGTTTTGGTTTTCTTTTGGTTTGTTTCGTCTTGTTTTGAATAGTGCTACATTTGCATGGTTCACCCCCCCCCCCCCAATCTAAAAAGTTTCCATGCTTGAGCCTCATCAACCAAGTTCTTCCTTAAACCCCTATTTTTAGTTTCTTACATGGCCCTTCCATAGTCCCTTTCTGCTGCTCAAGAGGAAGTAGGATTATCCATTCTATACTTCCTGCTCTTACAGGAAAGGTAGCATATTCTATGCATTGTGTAATGCCTTCCTGTTTTATACTTAACCAAACATATTAGACCTCTTTCCATATGTATTTAGAGGAAACTTCTTCATAGGTGGTTTTTTAAAATTTTTTTGCAAGTACTTTTTATTTGGGTGGTTGGATGCCGAAGAACTTAAAATAAGTACGGTTGTCATGTCCTTCTCACTCGGCTTCCCCCGGTCATAGTATCTTTTATAACCTTAGCATGTTGTCAAAACCAGGAAATTGATGTCGGTACAACACCATATATCAGACACCTTATTATTTGGGTTTTATCAATTCCTTTATGCATTCTTTTTTCGGGGTAAGTGCATATGCCTGTGACCTTTCATCAAGCAACCATCCCCACCGTCAAGGTGCAGAACTGTTCCCTGACCATAAGGGGACTACATTCTGCCAATTTTTAATAGTGCCACCTTACTCCCCTTCCTCACCATTTGGACCTGCTGGTCAGCCCACACATCTTCTGTGTGCCTACTTGAAGAAAACACAACTGTATGTTCTACCTTTCTTGGGAGTAAGAATCCTATTTTCTTTTTTTTTTTAAATTTTTTTTTTTTTAACATTTATTTATTTTTGAGAGACGGAGAACGTGAGGAGGGGAGAGAGACAGACAGAGAGACAGAGAGACAGAGAGACAGAGAGACAGAGAGACAGAGAGACAGAGAGACAGAGAGACAGAGAGACAGAGACACAGAATCCAAAGCAGGCTCCAGACTCTGAGCTATTTGTTAGCACAGAGCCTGACTCGGGGCTCGAACCCACGAACTGCGAGACCATGAGCCGAAGTCGGACGCTCAACCGACTGAGCCACCCAGGTGCCCCAAGAATCCTATTTCGAGCATTTTTATTCCCCATTGGCCCGAGCACTTAATGGGTACTTAAGGAAGACTTGTGGAAATGCAGGAGTCAAGACCAGACCAAAGCCAAGCCAAACAGAAAATTCAGAGTTGAAAAACAGATGAGTCAGGATCATTTGCTTTATGAAATAACCAAGTTCAGATTTACTTAAATAGGAACTCCTCAATGTGAATTAAGTGATAATTTATCATTTCATTTAGGACTCCATTAAAAGTGCTAATGATCAGAAACAAAGCTTTTTAAAAAGCATCACTTTTCAGGGTATTTCCATTTTTATGCCCCTGCCCTTTTAAGGACTTCTGTCCTAGTGGGATGATAGGATTTATTATCCCTAGTTGAACAGAGCAGGAAACTGGCTAAGGGAGAGAAGAAAGCTAACCTTTAGGGAGTCTAAGATTGAGGCTGCCCGCAGTGTTGAACTGGACATCGCCCTTCTCATTTCACAGAAAAGAACGAAAGTGCTCAGGTCTTCAGTAACCTGCCTCTGGTCACTTGATATCAGACAAGGTTCCAAACCTACAACCCTTGCTACCACTCCATAATGAATCCTTTTCTTGGGTTAAAAGTCAAAGAATGCAGGGGTGCCTGGTTGGCTCAGTCGGTTAAGCTTCTGACTTCAGCTCAGGTCGTGATCTCGCGGGTTTGTGAGTTCGAGCCCCCTGTGCTGACAGCTCAGAGCCTGGATCCTGCTTGGGATTCTGTGCCTCCCTCTCTCTGCCCCGCCCTCTCTCTGCCCCGCCCTCTCTCTGCCCCGCCCTCTCTCTGCCCCGCCCTCTCTCTGCCCCGCCCTCTCTCTGCCCCGCCCTCTCTCTGCCCCGCCCTCTCTCTGCCCCGCCCTCTCTCTGCCCCGCCCTCTCTCTGCCCCGCCCTCTCTCTGCCCCGCCCTCTCTCTGCCCCGCCCTCTCTCTGCCCCGCCCTCTCTCTGCCCCGCCCTCTCTCTGCCCCGCCCTCTCTCTGCCCCGCCCTCTCTCTGCCCCGCCCTCTCTCTGCCCCGCCCTCTCTCTGCCCCGCCCTCTCTCTGCCCCGCCCTCTCTCTGCCCCGCCCTCTCTCTGCCCCGCCCTCTCTCTGCCCCGCCCTCTCTCTGCCCCGCCCTCTCTCTGCCCCGCCCTCTCTCTGCCCCGCCCTCTCTCTGCCCCGCCCTCTCTCTGCCCCGCCCTCTCTCTGCCCCGCCCTCTCTCTGCCCCTCCCCTGCTTGTGCTCGCTGTCTTTCTCTCTCTCTCCCTCTCTGTCTCTCTGTCTCTCTCTCTCTCTCTCTCAAAACCTAAATATTAAAAAACAAAGTCAAAGAATGCCTTTTTTTTAAATGATGGTAGGAGTAGTATTTGAGTACATTATTTATGGAAGATCTATACTGTACTAATTCATGAAAACGGCTAAGAGCTTTGGAGTTAGGCAGTCTTCTGTCCAAATCCCAACTCGGCTGTCCTCTAGCTTTGTTGCTGGTGGACTTCATGCACTCTCCTTTAAAATGGAGACTCTGGGGACGCCTGGGTGGCGTAGTCGGTTAAGCGTCCGACTTCAGCCAGGTCACGATCTCGCGGTCCGTGAGTTCGAGCCCCGCGTCAGGCTCTGGGCTGAGGGCTCGGAGCCTGGAGCCTGTTTCCGATTCTGTGTCTCCCTCTCTGTCTGCCCCTCCCCCGTTCATGCTCTGTCTCTCTCTGTCCCAAAAATAAATAAAAAACGTTGAAAAAAAAAATTAAAAAAAAAAAATGGAGACTCTGGTGATGGTTCTGTATTGTCAAAGGTTGCCGTCCCCCCCACCCCCCAAGGTATTTTTAAAAATCAGTGAATGCGCAGATTTTTCCTAGAAACAAATCATTTCTATTGGTAGTATAGGGACATACTATCCCTGTGGTTGAGATCTTCCTAAGGTTCTGGTAACATGTATCTATTGATCTATCCGTGGACCTAGTCATTACCTGAGAAGTAGGTAGAAAGGCAGGTGGCTCGTGGGTGTATGTGTGGTGGTGGGGTGGGGGGGTGAGGGCGCTCCTCGTATACAGCTTTTGTGCTGACAAAAACTGCGTGCAGTCCCCAGCATTACTATTGCAGTCACCTCCCTGGGATTGTTGCGGGAATGTGCTCAGCTCTGTTCAGCTGGGTGGGTGGGTGGGTGTGTGTGTGTGTGTGTGTGTGTGTGTGTGTGTGTGTGTGTGTTGAGGGGGAGACCGTGGAGGGATTTGTGAGCAGCATTTGTATCCCAGTGGCTGACTGTGGAGCGCTCTTGCCTGTGTTACAGATTGCTAGGAAATTGGATAGATCTCCTGAGAGATTCCATCCCACACCTTCCCTCAGGACCAGGCTGTGACCCAAGTGAGAGGCAGGGGGGTGGAGTGGGGGGGGGGCACCGCAGGGGAGCGAGCTGGCCCTCCGTCCAGTGTGTGTGATGTCTTCCATACTTGGGGCACTTTGCACAGCTGCAGGGAGTCGACTTGGCACACGGTGGAAGATGTACTCCTGTCCCCTTGAGAGCCTCTGTGCTTCTCGAAAGAGCAAAGGAGAGCTTGCCTGGCAGTTCTCATTACAAGTCTACATGGTGCGGTCAGATGCTGTATTAGGTGGAAATCAGGTGGGATGGAACACTGGTTTCTCAACTCGACGTGCATATTCGAAAGTGGTTTTTTTCTTAATCTTGTCCGTGCTTTTTCCTGTAGGGCTGGGGGTTAAGACCCACTGGGCTAAAGAGAAAACTCGGTGACAAAATGACAAAAGGGCCAGACAAGATCCTGCTTTACGTTGGCCGCGTGGGTCCCCACAGTTCCCAGTGAGGCCGTTGATCCTGGGAGTTGGCTGCAGCTTGTCCCTTCTGACTGTGGGGTCCACTGGGCAGCGTCCTGTTGATGGCTCTACCCACCCAGCCTGTGTGTCCTGTGGTGTAGGGCACAACCACCCCACCTGTCTCTGGAGGGAGGAGCATGCTGTTTGCCTACTTACCCTTGGAATTGTGATTTAAAGCCTCGACCCTCAGGCTTTAAACAGAAATGTATGGTGCCTTCTAGGAGTATTGTGTTTGAATCTTAATAATTTATCTCTTTCATATAAGAGATAACTGCAGGGCAGACAAACATTCCGAGAAAGGCCTGTGTTTCACATTTACTACAAATAAGTCATTCCTGCTCTTGAGCTCTCAGAAGTCATAATTTGGAAATCCTTCTTTTCCTGTGAAACCCGGAAAACTGTCCCCCCCCCCCCCCACGTCCTTTTGATAGGAGCTGTAATAAAAGTTCCCATAGGCAAAAGCGTCTGATCTGATGTGGTGGCTGTCTTTCTAGGGAAGTCCTGGCAAATGCATTGCTGCCTTTTTTTTTTTTTTCTTTTTGGAAATTGGTGTCTTTTATTCCTGGAGTTTCATGCCCAAGTATGATGTCACTCACATGTCTTTGGTACCTCCCAAGTCCCTTTGCAAATGGACACTACAGAAGAAACAAAAATTGGTTGAGTGCATAAAGTGTATTTCAGGAACCCCGAAAAGGGTATGTTTCAGAGGCACTGAATGCCTAAGTATTAGCTGACACTTCTCGTCCTGCTTCAAAATTAAATGTCTTTCTGATCACATGTTTTGCATAGTGTGACATATTTGTCCTCTTTTAAATGCATAGGAATTGGCAAGAGTCTAATTTCACTGGTAGGTTTGCTGAAGCATTATCACCAGGCAGGCAGAATGATTGATGAGTGCTTTTCAGGGAGGGAAATGTTGCCAGCTTGGTTTGTATGTTGTCTTACCTGGAGTTGAGCCCCTTAATTTTCTATTTCCGTTAAGAATAATCCCTTTTCATGCTTGTAGCCATAATCACACTGTAAGAGACTTAAAAATTGTCATTTCCCAGCAGTATTTTTCAGGGTAAGCATCTTTAAGATGGTGCTCCTTTTTCTCCTAACTCCTGTGAGAGCTATCCTGGCAGTGAGCTTTCCCTGTGTTGTCAGTACTAAGTCAGGGCACATTGTGGTCAAGTGGAGAAGCTAAGGGGTAACCGAGGGAACCCCAACACTCCGTCTGAAATGGCAGCAGTAGGCGAGGTGGACGTCGACAGTTAAAATGGTGCCTGACGGGACTTGGATGGTTTCGGTTAACGTGGAATCTAGTGAGGCGGTATCCCCTTGGGCTCCTCCCCTGTACTGCTTTCGTGTTTTCCTATCCTCTGACCTACAAGTACTCCAGGGGCACTTAGCCGTTCTTGAAGGACCTACGTGTCTCTGGACAGGCCAGAGATGGAGACAGGCAGGACCTTCCTAGATAACTACTTCCAAGCCTGTTGTGCAAAACGGCCAGGAGGCTAGAGGCCCACTCTCTATCTGGAAAGTGCAAACGTGGAGCTCTGTTACTTTTACAGACCGGAAACTCTATTAGAACGTGGTAAATTCTTCAGTCACTCTTGAGGTGTGGAGCAGATCCCTTGCGGTCCTTGAACATAGTGAACTTTGTAAGTGTAGAACTTCTGTTACCATCTCCCCTTTGTCTCCTGAAGTACTTTGGTATAATCTTCACGGAACTGTCTTTTTCTGGGCTTAGGATATAAATTCTTGCATTAGGTCCTTCCCCATTCAATACCAGGTACTCCAGGAGTTGGCTGCCTTCGGGAGAGTGTGCGATTGCTCAATTGATTAATTGTTTGGTTGTTGGAGTTTGGATTTATAGTTCCTGCAGAGACTGTAAGTGGTTTGTGGTCAGTGGGAGTGAATCACTATTCTAAATGAGCAAGAATATTGACTTTAAATAGAGGTTTCTGATTGGCTGCCTCTGACTCCTACAGCTATGTCCGCTTGAGAAAAAGATGAGAAAAAGATGAATCAGAAGTATTTTTATTGATGGATCTAATCCAGTGGATAAGCAGTATTCGACTACAGCTATGTCCACTTGAGAAAAAGATGAATCAGAAGTATTTTTATTGATGAAGCCAATCCAATGGATAAGCAGTATTCGACATTCCAAATAGTAAACTTGTGGCCCTTAGCACTTGAAGGCTATGTGACTGCAATTGTATAGAAAGACGTGGAAACACATGGTCCTCACAGACAGCAAACAGAATTCCTATTATGGTGATAAATACTCTTGCTTGGTTGGAAGTAATTCCTTACAGGTGATGGAGATGAGCGAATGCTGAGCCACACCAAGGGCAGGGAGAGGAGAGGGCTCCCTAAGCATTGTGTGGGTACATTTCCTGTTTACCACAGCTTGGTTCAGTTGTACCGTCAGAACCAAAGAAATGAACTGATTTTTTTCCTAGAGTGGTCTATTTGACGAGCCCTCCGTCAGTTCTTAAATCCCCACTGCGGAGGCTTTAGGTTAGGAAATGACAGTTCATGACAGCTGGGCATTTCCAGCTCTTCCTTGGCCCTCTCCAGTTCCTATTCTCCATTTACGCTCAGATAGTCCTGGAAATGCTGGAGAGTCTGAGGAAAGAATCAGGTTTCCAAATGACATTGCACTGATAGGGAATTAAGAGTTGGCTTAATTAGATTCTACCTTTTTATTTTTCTCTTAACTTGAAGAAAACCAGGTATGTGTGGGAGTTGTAAATGAATGGTGTGATGTAAATTGTAGCAAAGGTATGTGATACCTGTTGGAGACTAGATAGACTTTAGAAATAGAATTTTTGTACTAACGTGGAAGTTTATTGTTTTTACTTAGCTAGAACTGTAAATTTTTATTTTGGCATGTTTTGCCTTTTAAAGCAATCCAACTTTTTTTAGTTTTGTAGAATTCAGATGGGCCTAAAGGCAACTAATGTGAGTTAGGTTAGATTGAACTTCCTTTTAGAGGTGGGTGAAGACTTTGAATTCTTGCCCAAGATGTGCCAACTCCTCACCATTATACAATCTGATGGGCAACATGTTAGGACACTGGCCTTAAGTGAATGCTGTCTAAATTGGGATTTTTCTTCTTCTGAGAAAATAGTTACCTGTGACCTTCTCACCAATTCCCCTTCTTGGTCACAGTTCAGTCACTTAAGAAGGGTCTGAGAGGCTTCTTAGAAGTTCAGGGGTGCCTGGGTGGCTCAGTCGTTTCAGTGTCCGACTTTGGCTTAGGTCATGATCTCGTGGCTCAGGAGTTCGAGCCCCACGTCGGGCTTTGTGCTAACAGCTCAGAACCTGGAGCCTGCTTCAGATTCTGTGTTTAAAAAAGTTAAAAAAAAAAAATTCATATGCATGTACTGTCTTCAGTACTGAACCATTTCACAACAAGAACGTAAGTTTGGAAGCTAAAAGACCATTCATTCCACAGGCATTACAATCAGGGCAGAAAAAGAGTCAGTTGACCAGAAAGGACTAAAAGAATCATCAAGAACTTTAAAAAAAAAAAAAAAAAAGGCCAGCTGGGGACCCAGGAGCAATTTGGGGTTATGTTGATCCTCTGGGCCTGGCAGAGACTCTGGGCACCAGAGTTCACACAGCTGGATCAAGGTCTCACCCTGTAGTTTCTCTTTCCACTTGGACAGAAATGGAGGTGTTGGGCCTATAATCTGGTCCTTGCCCAAACCCAAGCGAGTGTTGTGCAGTCTTTCTGTTTTGAACACATTTGTCCTCATTTTCCCTTTTCTCTGCTTGCCCACTCGAAGGGGAAAAAATGATCAGAGGTACTCCTGGGTGGAGCCTCTCTTTGATTGCAGTGCCCCCAGGGTTTTCCAGGCTAGCAAGTGAGAGCTGTGGGGCTGGCCCAGTCGGGGCGGCCGGTGCTGCCTTCTCGGGTTCCCTTCCAGCCTTCCCACCCCAGAGGGGAGAGGGAAGCCCAGTTGGTGAGCTCAGGAGGGCAGGCCGGTTGGGGAGCGGCGGCTTGTTGACCGCAGCTGTGTCTCTTTCGTTGGGGAGGCCTTCCAGCATCTTGGAAGGTGTGGGATGAAAAATCTCTCCCTTCGTCATGCGTTACTGGTGCTTGTTGTCCCCTGTGCCTCAACTTGGACGTGCAGGGGCGTGGGGTGGGGAGGGGAGGAGGCGGAGGTCTCTTGGGCTCCCTCTGAATGGGAGTCAGCGTCCAAGGAAACGGTCACCTTTTGGCCTGTGTCCTTCTCCCCGGGTGAGTGGGAACGAACCTTGGTTACTTGTGTGGGAGTCGAGGGGCTGAGCCAGCTCCATTCGGCAGGACTTGCCTTTGGAGGAATGGCTCTTCCTGAGTCTCTGCTGGGGGTGTGGAGGAGGCAGCAGGAGGTTTCTGGAGCTGCAGTTTATTGAGAAAACAGCTGCCCCACTCCCTTTGCCTCCCTCCCGCCCTCTCTCTGCGGCAGGATGTGAGTATGCTGTAAACTTTGGCAGGGGTGAAGCATGGTAATACTTTTCTGAAACAGGAACTGAGTTTTTGGCATGGAGCTGCCAGGTTAAAGCTTGGGAGGGGGGCTGGGGAGAAGGCTACGTAAAATTTGATCTAGTCATTCGAGAAAGGATTCGTACTCATCCCCGAAAAAGTCCGAGTTCAGTGGGTCAGTCCCAAAGCGCAGAGCTGAGATCGGGAGCTGGACTGGACGATGTCGGCACATGCTGGGACCCAAAGGCGTGCCTGCAGTCCATCCTTCATTTTCCTAACCTCTCCAACCAACGGAATACACCATTGGAAAGGACAGTAAATGCTTCTCAGCGGACAAGTTTAGGACCTCGGGTTTTGACCTAGAGCACTTGACAGGATTGAAGGAAGCAGGGGAGGGCGGGACACCATTGGCCAGAAGTGTGCAAATCAGGAGCTTGGGGCTGATTTAGAACCTGGAGATCTAAGAAGCAGCTGTTGGATGGTGTGAACTTTTGCACATGGGATTTCAAGAGGCTAATTCTCCTTGGAAATCTGTTGGCAAAGTGGTTCTTTCCTGGCTGTCGCCGCCTCCTCCTTTGGAGGCCTGTTTTCACTGAGTGTGAGCGTTCTGTGCCAAACGTAGCAATGACCTTCTGGCGCCTGGAGCGGCCACACAGCCTGACCCAGAGGGGGCTGGGGTGGGCAGGACTGGATGAGGAGGGAGGGTCTCTTTAAGCCCCACTGGCTCTGGGGTCGGTCCCAAACCTCAGACTTGGAGTTGAGGAACAGGAGGGAAAGGGGGATGTTCCAGAAGGTTTCTCCTGCCTCCCTCTGATGAATGCAAGCCTGGCCCCCTCCTCCCTCCTGCTTTCCTTCTGGTCTCTTGGGTACCCCCACCCCTGTTGAGTCCAAACTTGCTTGCTTGTCTCACAAATGGTGAGAATCCATTTTTCAGGGAGACTCTTTGGGAATGTATGTAGAGTTCACTAATGGTCTATGCCTTAGGGTATGGTTAACACATTCCTCCCTCCCCACCCCTTCCTTTTCTTGCCCTCTTCCCTTCCTTCACAATTGTTTTTCTTTCTGTACTCTGACTTGTGTTTACTTTTACAGTGGAATTACTAAACTAAACATACTTCGACATGTTTGAGAAAGTGAAGCTCCTCTCTTAAAAACAGCATGATGACGAGTCTGGGATCCATGAGAAATTGTAGAATTCAAAAGGCCAAAGTTAACATCCATTATTAAGCAACTGATGATGAAGTTCTTGAAATGATGAAGATTGCAGAATTGACATTTTCTTACTCTGCACTTCTTAAGGGATGCACATCTTCTATACCTCAAAGATGCACAGGTCTGTCTTATTCAGGCACATGAAATTCCTGCAAAAAGAGCTTTTAAAAGTAAAATGACAAGTTCCCTTTCATGTGCCAATAGAGAAATAGGTATGTAAGTGAAAGCTTGAGAAAATCCTAAGTACTGAAATTGCTTATATCTCGTCTTCAATTTACACTTAAGGTTAACTTGAAAAGAATTATTTGGAGAGAATAAGAGAGGGAGGGGCAGAGAGGGAGAGAGAATCCCAAGCAGGCTCCGAATTTTCAGTGCAGGGCTTCATCCCATGGTCTTGGGATCATGACCTGAGCCAAAATCAAGAGCCGGATGCTTAACCCACTGAGCCACCCAGGTTCCGCTTAACTTGAAATTTTAAGTAGAACATAAAAATTGAACCCTATAAAATACAAAAGGGAATAGACCAGCATATATCTAATATTCATATAAAAGTACGCTTTTTAAAATTGTTTTTTGGTATTTTTGAGAGTGTGAATGGGGGATGGGCGGAGGGAGAGAGGGAGAGAGAGAGAGACCCAGAATCCGAAGCAGGCTCCAGACTGAGCTGTCAGCACAGAGCCCAACGCAGGGGCTCGAACTCATGGACCGTGCGATCGTGACCTGAGCTGAAGTCGGATGCTTAACTGAGCCACCCCGGTGCCCCAAAAGTGCTCTTCCTAATGCAACGAAGGAAGCCTCCTGGAACGTTGACCGGCAGTAGAGATTCCGAATGTGTTCTATCTTCACATGTTTTCAGCTCTCCGCAGTGAACTAGCATATCTTTTGTGACTGGAGCCTCACTTGTGGCAGCACACTCGAGTGAGTACATAGGCTCTTGGCTTTCTCTCTGTGTGTGGTCTGATGCAGTTCACGTAAGAATGGTAAAAGCTCAAAGTGAAATCTATTCGTGTTTGCAAGGCTTTCAGTCTTCCGTGTAACCCCTACCACTTGGGGTAAGCCTGGGTGGGTGACAGACCCTCGGAGCTCCAGCAAGGAAATAGAACAGGGCTGGCTGTCCGCGGTGGGTTCCTGTCTTTCTGTCTCTTCAGTGCGTGCGTGTGTGTGTGTGTGTGTGTGTGTGTGTGTGTATGTGTGTGCACGCGCGCGCACACGCGGCTTCAAGGACACGTCCTTTACACATCCTGTTGCTGGTTTTCCCCCCTGGGATCTCTCCCTCCTCGTTGGTTCTGTGCATCCTCTCCCTCCCACCATGGAGATGATCCCTGAATTACTTTATTGAAGATGACTCATCATCGGGAACAATAGGTCACCATTAAAGTTAATAGTGCTTTCTAAGGACTCTGGGGTGGCAATAAAATTTGCAAGGAGGCACGGAGCAATTGGAACTTGCAGCACAGTGTTTTAATTGTGCGGGGATGTCTGTCCTTTGCTATGCTATGTTTTTACAATTGCTTGGGAACTGCTGAGATTTTTCTTCCCCGAGATAGTACTCTGTAGAAGGCACACTCCTAGTCAGCGGTGACCTGGGATTATTGGCTCCAGAATCTGCAGCCTGAGGGACCAAGCTGTCCCTGACACGTGGCACGTTCTCAAAATGGCTCGCTTTCCAGATTGTGGTGGGGGGACACATGAACCGGAGGTAGCACCACGTAGGATGGCGAATTGAACGCGTTCCATTATTGATACACTTCAGCCTTCCATTCATCCCCTCTACATACCATGTAAGGGAAGTGAAGACTACTTGGGTTCTCCCTATCCTCCCCTTTTTAAATTCTTAAAGTACACATGTTAGAAATCAGAATCTTAATGGGGTGTCTGGTTGGCTCAGTCTGTTAAGCGTCCGACTTCAGCTCAGGTCGAACTTGGCATCCTTGAGTTCGAGCCCTGTGTTGGGCTCTGTGCTGATAGCTCAGAGCCTGGAACCTGCTTCAGATGGAGTGTCTCCCTTTCTCTGTGCCCCCTTCTTCTCCTCAAAATAAATGAACGTTAAAAACAGAATCCTTCCCGTGTGTGTGTGTGTGTGTGTGTGTGTGTGTGTGTGTGTTGTTTTTTTCTTTTTAAGACTCTGATTTCGGTTTTCCCAGTTTCCAAAAGGTGGGGTGTGGGGCGGTTTCTAGGGTGTCCTGTTTTCACCGGTAACATGGTGGTAGTATAACAGGTCAAGCATAGGTTTCTGTCTCTTGCCGGGAGCTGCGCTTCACCTTTCTTGGTTCCATCCCCTGCAGCCTGCCCTGTCCCTAAGTCCATCAAATGGCACACATTTGAGTTTATTCCCTACATATAAGGCCATTCACCTTGAGTAATGCTTGAGGCTAAAACTCTGTAACAGGGGACATCTCCATTATACCCAAAGGATAATTGGTGAATGTTCTAGATTAAATGACATCCTAGGTAGAACCTACACTACTTGGTACCTAGAAGGGAATTTTAAGTGCTAAGTTGGTAAGTAGATGAATCCTGTAGGTAACTTCGACTGAAACAGAAGCAGCTGATTTGGGCCGGTGAATCTTGGAGTCACTTGGCTTCATTCTGTAGATTGTTGGTGGCCTATGCACATTAGATACATAATGTGTTTTATTTGGGAGGGAGCTGCGTAATACTATGTATCTGCAATGAAAATGCCAAATGAGAGACATGGAGACTGACAGGGAGGAATCCTTGGTTATCTCTGGGAATTCTCAGGGAGAAACACGACTTGGAGATTCCAAGAACACTGCCCCCTCCTACTAAAAAGAAGTAGAACCTGGAGGTGGTGGGAGGTACACACTGTGGAATCAAACTTCCTAAGCCCAAACCTTGGCCTTGTGTGCCTTGGCTGCCCCGTCTGTACGATGGGGACCCCTCGCTGAGTCATAATGGCTCTGCAGGCAGTCCAGGATACCCCACGCCAGACTGAACTTGGGGATCAGAGCTGGCCTGCCAAGCCGGAGGAAGACCACAGACTATGCCTCAACCCCAGTTCTGGTTTTGTTACCATCTGTCTTGGGCATCTGAACTTCTTGGCCTTCAGTGACTTCTTTTGGGGGATAAACTGATGGTGCTTTGTGATCCTTTAAACTTCTATGACCCAAACCCTAGGTCTGGCTCTGTACAGGCGAAGGCACTCCTTGTGATGACCTCCAGTGTCTGAAGATGAGGTCGTGCCACTTCTGTAAGCCGATGACCCACTGTCTGCTCTAACAGCCCTGTGGAATGAATGAGAAGGTACGGGGTGCCAGGGGAATCTTCACTGTGTTGATTAAGTGCTTGGCCCTAACGGCCACCATTAACCACTTAGACGGTGGTGGGTGGTAAACTCACTTCCTTAGTTCCCAGTCTCCCTCTTCTTTCTTCCAGCATACCCATGTGATTTTATTACTTGAGAAAAGCAGAGCTTTCTAGAGGGAAACAATTGATTGTGACATTAAACAACACACTCCAGATGGCTATTTGTGCTTGTTATACGGCTTGAAAACTTAACCCCTTCCCTGATCATTCTAGTCCTGGCTGGGGCACTCAAAGCCCCCACCCCCCACCCCATACTCCTTCAGGTCAGACTTCGGAACATGAACACCAGTGTTGGTGGGTTTGGAATAGGTTTGCGTCCTCAAGGAGGGCAGAGAACCAAGCTCATTCTACCCACTTTGGGAGTCTGTGGGGCCGCCTGTAGCAATGTACCTTCTGTTCGGGCTGTTGGAGCTACACTCAGTTCCTAGGGAAGTCACTATTTGTAAGCACACAGAAAAACTAACTTTGTGTCTGAGTTGCTTGCCGTTCAACGTTGTCCTGTAATACCTTGCCAGTGACCAGATGAACATAGGTCGGGGAGGACTTCCTCACCTCCAAAACTCCATCCACTTCTTTCCATACCAGATTTAAAAAACTTAGCTAACTGAAAATTGTGGTTTTGGGGAAGGAATTACAATGACCTGGATGACGTTCACAGTCTTGTTTGAATCAACTCTTTATGTGAGGGTTGGTTTCCCTTTAGGAAAGAAGATCCTAAAATATTTTTTTCCTTAGAATTTGTTTCTTCAGTATCTTAGAACAGTGACTTGTGCATAGGTGATGTTCAGTGACTGGGTGGAGTGAATTAATAAATGAACACCTTTCCTAAATCTTGTCTCTGCCTCTCTTTTATATCCTTTGCTGTCACTGTAGTTCTTGAAAATCTACAATCTGGTGAATCTACTTGCTGTTTTTGTACACAAAATGTGTTTTCACTTGGTCACCTGGCACAAATTCTTTCCTCTGCCTGTGTTGCCTCCCCCACGCCCCCATCCAGTAGTTGATAAGTGCTGTTAGTCGACCTCAAAAGCTAAATCTTCCCAAATGACTTCATGAGTAGTCTCATCCACCTCTGGTCTCCACTGCTTACCTCTACCATCGATAGATGCTAGACACGCAGAAGCCCGGGTTTATCCTTAGATAATAAGTGTACTTTTACGTGACGGGAGAACGGGGAGTGTACAAGGTGAGGGCGTGCATTAGAAAGGCCAGCTCATCATCTCTGGATGGAACACCCCTGGACCAACAGATTAAAGTAATGGATGCTGTGTTGCTGGCCATCCAGCATGGCTGCCATTTATGGCCTCACATGTATCTGAGATGAAGCTTATTTCAAGATGACTCTCTGACAGTCTTCCTCTCTGCTCTGATACCGGTCATTAAGAGATTAGGTTTCTTGAAATATCAGCATTTGTTGGCCCCCTGGCTGAATAAAGCTCTCTAGCTTGAGGAGGAAGGGATTTCTGAATAGATTTTCAGCGGCGAAGAAATGCTGAGTTTTAAAAATAAACATTCCTCGAGCAAGGCAGTCTTCTGCCTACTGTGAACAGGCATACACCTTTCAAAAACTTAATTGCAGCCAAGGGCATTTAGAGTTGTCTGTAGACAGGGAGGAGGGTGTGGGGGAGGGAGAGACTGTTCTCCTGGTTGGTAACCATCACACAATATTTGGGCCATTTCTTACTGCATATAAACCTTTTATTTGGAAGGAATCAACTCAAATTGCTTTGAGACTTTGCTTTTTGGATCAATGTTCCTAAGACCAATGGTTGCAGGATTCCTCATTAATAAAGCTATGCTCTGGCCTGTTCAACGGAGTGGTAGATTGCATGAAATCGGGATTTGGTACTGTAGCGCCTACTATACTATCCAGAGAGGGAACGAAAGGAGGCGGAGGCTCCAAAGTGGTAGTAACCTCTAGAAGCAAACTCTGCGAAAATAACTACTATGAAAAGGGCAGGATGTGATTCCTTATGTTCTCCCGGGTGGGCTCTAGGGCTGTTAGCACCTTAAAATGGTGAAGTTGGTTTTGTTTGGTAGATTAAAAAAAAAAAAATACCATGAATGGGTTTTCTTGGGGCTTTATTAGAAAATATCCTGAAACGGGAACTTTTTTGATGGACAAAAGGGAAAATTAGGGCAAAGCTTGGCATCTCCGAATCTATTTGCCTGATGAGCGAATTGGGTACTATTTCTTGTACCTAGATAGCATACCATGTGATCAAATGATTTGGCTAGTTCTGAGAGCCAGAGATAGATTTTCTGTCTGGTTATATTTGCAACGTTCTGGGGCTTGCGGTAGCCGTAGAAACTCATTACAATTGGCGGGCAAGCATAGTAGGAACTGCAACTGTAGCTCTTCGGTTTGAGCAGGAAAATAGGGAAAGGACACTTGGCCCTTGAGTAGGAGTTGCGCATGCCCACATCCGTGTGCCTGGGTTCCTTTGTTAGCACCTATTTTCGTGTTATTCCCAACCAGTACTTTGTAGACAAGTGCGTTTACAACTCCTCTTTATCTGCTCTCTCTTCCTCGACCTTCACGTGGGAGACTGCTCTTCTAGGTGCAACCTGATTTTCTTTCCCTTCCTCTGCCTTTTATCTGTTTATGCTGCTTATCCCTCCCCTTCTTTTCCTAGACGTGGAACTAAAATCTTGTGTATTTCACCGTTTTTAACAAATCATGTGAACCTAAAAGATGTTGTTGAAATATTTTAAAGAATTGTATTTCAGAGAGGGCTTCCTTCATTGAAGAATTGAGAATACACATTTTCTTCATGTTCTGGTGATAGAACTCATGGCCGCAAATGGACAGTGAAGTCAATGCCACTGATCAGAGTCCTTGAACCTAAAAAAGAACTATTGGTGGAGCCTGGACCATGAGCAAAGTTCAAGGCCAAAGCAGAGAAGTAGGCACTAGACACTCCTCACATTACCTTCTCTCTGAATTGTTGGTAGGGTCAAGAAATAATTTTCATCAGTGTCTTGACTTGTCTGGCCAATTAAACAGACATGTCTCTGCGATGTAAGCCTATTAAGTGAAAAGGGTTGGGTCCTACTGGGTATAATTGCAATTAAGAACAGTCCACCATCCTCTTGTAATTTTACCAAAATAAGTATCCTGAACAGAACGAGATTATGATTCAGCGAAGCAAAACCTATACCTCTTAGTAGAGGCCAGATGATGTTACATCAGTATCGATATGTGGATTTCATAGGACTCCCCACACGCACCCCCTGTGAGATCTGAGACTTCCTTGAAGTAACCTTGGCAAAAAATTAGCTACTCAGACCTATAAAGGATATTTTGAGCTGGAATATAAAAAACACATGTAATAATTAATATAAAAGCAGCTGAAAGCGCCTGAGGTCAGTAGTTGCTACATCTATATTACATGTAAATAAAGTATTAGCCAAAATTCCTTTCAGAGGGCCCTAATTACATCTGTTTTAATTTGATTTTAGTCTGATTTAATGATGTTTTTTATATGAATTTGCTTCACGGTTACTGATTGCAATTTCCTTTCCCTGACAAAAGTGTATTCTAGATGGGATAATTGTAAGCCTTTTTAAAATGTTTAAACCATGTAGTTTGGCGACCCTGGGTATATCAAAGGCATGGTTATCTTAGTGCAAGGAATCTTTGGTTGAATATAAAACTAATAGGGAGCCAGTACTTGAAGCTTAATTTCAACTTGTTAACAGTTAATGTAAAATTTCGTACAATGAATTGCACCAGTCTTCTAGGTGCATTTGAGTTTTGACAAATAGATATGCTTGTGTAACTTGGACCTCTGGTTGCCCCAGCTAGTTTATTTCCTGTTCCTTTCCAGTCTCTCCCTGACTCAAATTATCAACAGGCAACCAGTGCTTGGCTCTTCTGGTTTTTTCCCTCATAGAGGAGATTTACCTTGGCTATAAGCTTCATGCAAATGAAGTCTCACAGTATGTACCGTTAAAGGCTTTGACTCATGAGGCTCATTTTAATGAGTTACATGTAATGGAAACAAGTTAGGATGAAAGCAGTTGTGTAGGATTAGAGCAAACCAAGAGTGCTCCTGTTTCAAAGAAGGTAAAATGATTAAAATATTAATTTTGAGATGGCTGAGCTAGTACCTACTTGTTACTGATCTATCCTTAAATTGAAACTTTAATTGAGGTAATTGTATGTTCACATGCAGTTGTAGGAAATAGTAGAGCCTTGGGGTACCTGGGTGACTCGGTTAAGCGTCTGACTTTGGCTCAGGTCATGATCTGGAGGGTTGTGAGTTCGAGCCCTGCATTGGGCTCTGTGCTGACAGCTCAGAGCCTGGAGCCTGCTTCGGATTCTCTGTCTCCCTCTCTCTCTGCCCCTCCCTTTCTCATGCTCTACCTCTCAAAAATAAACATTAAAAAAAAATTAGAAAAAAAAATCCTAGAGCCTTTGTTTCCCCCAATGGTAACCTTTTGTGAAAATCAAATACAGTATCTTAACCAGGATACTGACTTGAGTGCAGTCTACCAATCTTCCATCTCCTGTTTCACCTGCGCTATGTTTGTGTACGTTCATGCTGTGTGTTCTTACCACATGTGTGGGTTTGCATCTCCACCACCACAGTGAAGATGCTCAACATTGCTGACAATACGAGGATCCCTCTTGCTGCTCTTGGAGAACGACACCCATTTCCCTCCTACAGCACCCCTCCTTTCTCTAGCTCCTGGAAACCACTAATTGGTTTTCCATTTTCTTTTTCTGTTCTTTGTAATAAGAAAACCCGACTCTCCCCCTCCCAACGTGGGTCTTGGACTCAGGAATCCAAGTTCAAGAATCAGATGTTCTACCAACTGAGTCAGCCAGGTGCCCCAGTTGGTTCTCCATTTCTTAAAAAAAAAATATGTGTATGTATATATGTGTATGTGTATATATATACATGAGTTGCCCCGCCCCAACTCATGTATATACACATATACACATATATACAAAATACACCCCATAGGTTTCCCTATGTGCACATACCTTTTTGGATTGATGTTTTAAACTCCCCCTCATTACTGGGAGATAAATCAGAGTTGTATCATTAGTTGGTTTCTTTTTATGGAATGATACTTCCTGGTGGGTGTATGGATGTAAGCTATCGTTGAACCATTCACCTGTTGAAGGACATCTGGCCTGTTAGCAGTTTTGGGCTACTATGAATGGAGCTGCTCTGCACATTTGTGTACAGGCTTAATGCAAATGTAAATGTTCATCTCTTTGGGATAAATGCCCGTGAATGAAATTGTGGAGTTGTTTGGTAACTACGTGTTCAGTTTTAAAATGAACTGTCAAGGGGCTCCTGGGTAGCTCAGGTGGTTGAACGTCCAACTTCAGCTCAGGTCATGATCTCACGGCTCGTGAGGTCAAGCCCTGTGTTGGGCTCTGTGCTGACAGCTCAGAGCCTGGAGCCTGCTTCGGATTCTTTGTCTCCCTCTCTCCGCCCCTCCCCAACTCATGCTTGCACGCATGTTCTCTCTCTCAAAAACACTAAGTTTTTTTAAATGAACCGCAAAATTGTTTTCCAGAGCAGTTGTACCAGTTTTATATTCCTACCAGAGATGTAGGAGTGACCTCATTCCTCTGCCTCCTCAACAGCATTTGGTGTCCTCATGTTTTCATTTTCACTGTTACAGGTGCGAAGTGATGGTGTTCTAGACTGAAGTTGAATTTCTGACAACTAATGATGAACATTTTGTGCTTCCTTGACCTCTATATATTCTCTTCGCTGAAATGTCTGTTCATGCCCTTTACCCATTTTCTAAGTGACTAAAAAAAAAATCTGTGCTTAAAATAGTAAACAAGGGGTGTCTGGATGACTCAGTTAAGTGTCCTACTCTTGATAGTGGCTCAAGTCAAGTTCTCATGATGGTGAGTTTGAGCCCTGTATTGACTCTCTGCTGAGTGTGGAGCCTGCTTGGGATTCTCCTTCCTCTCTCCTCTCTGCCCTTCTGCCCTCTCAAAATACATGGAAAAAAAAAAAAAGTAAAACACAACTGAACTAGCTTTAAAGAATGCTGAAAAATATCCTAAGAAACACCTCACTTGGCTTGGGAGATGCTGTTAACAGCTAGTTACATAGATAAATAAACTGAATCGCCTAATGAATGGAAAAGGATGTTTTGCATCCAAGCGGTTTTCATCTGTGGTTCTCCCAATTGTGCCAGTAGCTTGGGCTTTTGATCCCTCCAGTTTTCCCAGGTTCTGTGCTCCTCCTTCTGCCCCAGACCTATTTCCTTCTCCTTTTCTCCTGATGCCCCTGGGTGACAGATCCTCCCCCTTGACTAGTTGAATTCGGAAGCCTATCAATGCATTCCTTCAACCGGTCTTGTGGCCCAGATTGTGTTTTTGTGCAGAACCTGGGCATTTGATATCCTCTCTCAGTACAGCTCTGTAGTGTTGGCTTCCTCTGTCACTAAGAGGAAGACAATGTGACTGTTCTCTTGATGGGAAGATAAGCAGTCTAAAGACAGAGCAGAGAAGCCTCTGAGTTGACTTGGTAATGAATTGGCTGTAGAGTGACGTATAGGGGTCATCAGAACATTGCTTTAGATGATGCTTTCGTGACCAAGTAATAACGAAAACAGCCCAAGGCTTCCAGGCTAAAGGACTTGGATTTGTGACCTTGTTCTGACCTTACTAATTGAGTGACATTGGGCAGATGACTCCTCCTTTGAGCCTTCACTTAATTGTGAAAATGGGTAATCATTCCACAGTGAGTTAGAAGGATCAAATAGGACAATGAAATGCATTTGTAAGTGATAAAGTACTACACAAATGTAAGTGGCTGCTGTGTTTATAATAATTACACTCCTCCTCCCTGTGACTGAAGCAAACCGACAAAACCTGGAAGATGAAGTGTCATTTTCACAGAATGAGGTCAAATGATCACGAAGTTTAAGGTGGGGGGAAAAAAATTCCTAAGCATTTTGTTAGATTTGACTTTAATTTTGTTTGGTAAACAAAACAAAAAAACCGAAGAAACACTGCTGAAAGAATTCATCCACCAGCAATAATGGCATTTCACGTAGGCTGAGATATGGCCACTGAGCAGAGCCGCTAAGAGTGAAAATGTAGTGGATGTGGGAGGAGGTCAGTCTTCCCATTTAAGCTGTAGTTTTTTTTTGTTTTTTTTTTAATTTTTTTTTAATGTTTGTTTATTTTTGAGACCGAGAGAGACAGAGCATGAATGGGGGAGGGCAGAGAGAGAGGGAGACACAGAATCAGAAGTAGGCTCCAGGCTCTGAGCTGTCGACACAGAGCCCGACGCAGGGCTTGAACCCACAGACCGTGAGATCATGACCTGAGCCGAAGTCGGACGCTTAACCGACTGAGCCACCCAGGCGCCCCTAAGCTGTAGTTTTAAAGGTGGGCTGTGCATTAACTTGCCAGTCAAAGCCTTACCTGGGATCTTCTTCCCTCCCATTCTTAGTTTCTATCATTGGCTAGATTAGCCTTGTGGTCAAGAAGATAGACAGGCCCAGGTTTGTAAAAGGAGTGTTGTTAGTTGCGTGACCTTGGATGAAAGATTAGTCCTCTCTTTATCCATAATACAGATTCAAATGAAACTGTTGATTTGGTACATTACACCATCAATTATTTGGACATTGCTGTTGAATAGTTATTTTGAATAATTTTAGAGTATAAACAGGGTAGTAGGCATCCCTGTCTATAAATCCAGAAGTTCAGAAAAAGGTGGATGAGGTCCTGCTTAGCAGCAAAGTCCTATTGTTCTAAAACAGGAACCTGGTCGTTACCAACTAGGGATTTGATGAACCCAAGCCAGTTTGCATACATGTACTTATGTGCCCCTGATCTTCGTTTGAGACATTTACTTTTGTGACTCAGGGTAATTAGAAGATCTCCAGGCTGTCGAGGATCAGATGATATAAATATACACGAAAATACTTGGGAAATTGTAGTAGCTGTGTGAACGTTGTCCGTTATAGAGGTGATGGTAGATGAAGTGGGAGTAATAGAAATAGTGGTAGGAAAAAAGTTTAGGTTCATCAAGCTTGAAGCCTTGGCTAATATTTCTAGTTAGTTATTGGGTAGTGTCGGAAGCTTTCATTTTAGACCCCACCTAAACCACCTAACTTTTGGAACACACCGTGGTGAATGGAGTCACTCTCTGTATTTTAACAATGGAGTTGTAGATGGTAACATTTATAAAATTGTCCTTTAAATCTGGGAGGGCTGATAAAATGGCTTCAGAGAGCTGGAGAGAATCATAATGGAAACCCAAGCAATGATTAGATGAGGTGCCAGGTTCCTGGATCAAATGGATTATGGAAAAATGAGGAAGGAAGTGCATTGAGTCATTATGCTTTTAGTTACAGTATATTTTTATAATTCATCCTGTGGGTGGTATATTGTTTAATTCATTACAGCTTTTAAGGACCAATTTCAGATTAAAAGCATGGATGATTAGAGTTTTAACCAGACTCTAATCCCAGTTACTAAAGAGGACTTTTTTTTTTTAATGTCCTTTAATCTGAAATAGATTATGGTTTTCCTGTAGTGTTGGATTCTTCGAGTACCCTTTAAAATATAAGGATTTATTTCACTCTTTGCAAACTTCTAAGGCAGTTGCTTCCTGGCTTTTAATACAGGATTTTGGTGTCTTTAAAAAATGTGCATGTTTTAAGTGAGAATTACATGAGGAATCTGTTTGAAGCTTGTTTCTCCTTTATTAAGAAGAAAAATGCTGTATCTGATAATAATTGCAATAAGTAATGAGATTTTACAAAATGTGTTTACTTCTGATGGTATAATCTGTTAGTGTATTCAGTGCTTTCCCTGAAAAAGAACTCCAAAGAAATTGAGCAATGTCTTTCCTTGGATTCATTGTGTGTGTTTGTGTGTGTGTATGAGAGAGACTGATGTGTGCCCTCTATGTGTAAGTCAGACTTGAGGCTGATCGTGGTTGGCTCCTGTGAGTAAGAACAGATGAAGGGCATGCCCCTTTTTATCTGCTTGGCTGCCTCGCACATATCTTTCCTTTTTTAAAAAAAAATTCCTAGGTGCTCGTTCATTCACGTGCGTATAAGCAGCTTTTAGCATTTCGTATAGACCAATGATGATGGGTGGCTTGGGAGAGTGGAGTTAATATTCTCAGTGTTGGATTTAGTCCACAATTGATTTAAAGGCTTCAGAGAAGCTTTTTCTGCCCACCCTAACATTTGAAATAGCAGTATTGTCCCCTCCCTGCCCCCAACACTTTGTCACTTGGTATCGCCCTCCATTTTGTTTTCCTTCATCGCCTTTAACATTATCTACAATTACATTACATATTTGCTGATTGTTGGTCTCTATTAGAATATAAGCACTATATGGCCAGGACTTGAACTCTTTTTCAACTCTGTTGAGACTGGGACTGTGCAAGGGGAATACATAGGTTAATGACATCCTATGAAACCAACCAATGAGATAAGTTCTAATGTTTAAGTTCTTTCAGGGTCTAAGCTTCATATCTGGAATCCTGCTTTCTTTCCGGGTTCTAGCACTTCTTGCGCTGGAGAATTTCCGAAAGAACATTATTCTGGGAGGAAGGACGACAAATGAGTGTGGGTATCAGGCTATCAAGTAAATACTGGAACAATTTTGTGGTTGGAAGTGTTTATTTTGATCAAATGTGATTTGGTCTAACCTTGAAGTTAGACTTCTTTATGAAGTTGCATAAATGTTAATTAATGTTCATGATGTGGGCTTCAAGCTGAAAGCACGTAGAATATAAATATTGAAGCCATAGGTTAGAAAATAGAGCATTGTAGCTATTTTGGGTTGGGGGGGATTACTTTGACAAGAGCTGGAAATTCAGAGTTCTGGGTTCTATTTTCTAATTTTTTTTTTAACGTTTGTTTTTGAGAGCAAGAGAGTGTGAGCAAGGGAGGAGCAGAGAAAGAGGGAGACACGGAATCTGAAGCAGGCTCCAGGCTCTGAACGGTCAGCACAGAGCCTGATGTGGGGCTCAAACTCACAAATTGTGGGATCATGACCTGAGCTGAAGTTGGATGCTTAACTGACTGAGCCACCCAGGTGCTCCCCAAATATCTGTTTAATAAATATTTAATTGAATATTAATCACTTTAAAAATCCCTTTTCTGTCCCTTAGAATTTTTGTACTCCAGATCCTCTGGTTTTATTGATGTTTTGTTAGTCTGTTTTTCAGGTTTTTCTTTATTTTTATTTTTTTAAACCCATGAGTGTCCCCACCTCAGTGTGTGTATGGAGACAGTGATTGTCTACTCATCAGTGCCTCACTAGTACATTTTTTTTCCTACCTCAAATTTGTATAAGCCGCACCTGGAAACACGAATACAGTCTTTAAAATCCAAAACTGTAGAACCATATCTAAGGCAGCAAGCGTAGCTTACAAACAACAAAAAGATGAACTGGGCCAGTTTTGATGGCGATGCGGAATGTCTCAAAGGAAGATAATCAAAGATGAGAGCCGTCTCTACAGCCAAGCTAAGAGGGTTAGACCCCCATAAATCTTAAAAGAAGGCAGCTAGTCCCAAACCAGGTGCCCTATTTAAAGAAAGCCCATTGACCATTAGTGTTATCAGAGCTTTTATGCCAGACTTCTGTCTGTCTGTGGTGTATTTGGTGAATTTTTAACTGGACAGACTTTACAATGGGAGTGTTGAATTAGACCATAAACAGCTGAAAACTACTTCAGAATTCCAGATGCCTGACGCCGCTCTGTCCCTCACTTGGCTTTTTGTCTGCACTCACCCCACTTGCTGGGGTTTCTTAAGGGGTGGTCCTGAGACCACCAGCATCCAACCACTTGGGGCATGTGATGAAGGTCTAATTCCCGGCCTTCGAGTGTCGACCCGCTCAGTCAGAAACCACTGGCGTAGAGTTGGGAAATTTTAACAAGCACCTTGCAAGCGATTCACAGGCACATTCAAGTTTGGGAACCACTGATTCCTGGGTGAGTAGTATAGCTTTACTTAAGGTGGCAGGTGTGGGTTTTATTTTATTTAATTAACTAATCTGTTTTTTGTTTGTTTTTTTTTTTTTGACAATATCATGATATGCACGGAGGAGTGAACTGCTAAGAAGGAAGAGCTGTTTTTCTCTTTTGGGTCTAGTTTTTTTTTTTTTTTTTTTTTTTTTTAAAGGTTGTGGTAGGAGGAACGGAGAACCCATACACCTGTTTCTTGAGTAGACTTGCTCTTTGGTGGGATATCCTAGATCTACTAAATCTTAACATGCTAATGTATATCTGCACAGAAAACCTCTGCAAATGAGTCCTATGGTCTCTGCAAGGTTCTACCTTGGGTGCATGTCACTGCTTTGATGAGGATGTCATCTGGGTGACCAGGCCAGATATGTTCAGTATTCAGGGTGAGTTGGGATTGAAATATCCGTTCTGGATGGCAATGAGGGCTGTTTAAAGTTTTGTTGAGTTTTGTTGTGTTTTGAGAGCGAATCCCAAATAGGCTCCATGCTGTTAGCATGCAGAGCCCACGTAGGGCTCGAACTCCTGAACGGTGAGATCATGACCTGAGCTGAAATCAAGAGTCCGATGTTCAACTGACTGAGCCAGCCAGGTGCCCCATTAAATGTGATTGTTATAGAATGTTCCCTAATAACTCAGTACAGAGTGGGTCTCAGGAGAGGGCTCAGAGAAAAAAATCCTGCTGGAGGTTCTGAAATGGACTCTGTGGTCACACCCTTTGTGATACTTGTTCATTGAAGCCCCTCTACGAGGGTCTCGGTTTCCTAATGTGCAAAGTGCAGCCCGTCTAATGTAAAAACACATTCTGAGACTTGAAGCCAGGCACCTTCTCAGCATAGCTGTAAGGCATTCTAGAAGTGTCTGCCAATCACGGAAGACCTGAGTCGTCTTCCCTGGGCACGTGTGATGAAAGGTAAGGTTTAAGTCAGAAAGCCGTTTTCGTGCCCAGCCTGCATGACGTCGTTCATGAAGACTGTGTGGGAACTCTGCAGGTCGGGCGGCCTGCCTGAAGCAAGGGGAGTGATCAGGGTCATGAATTCTTCGTTCTTGACCTTCACCCTTTGCCAACCTGGGCCAAGTTAGAAGTGGACTCGGCATGGGGAACTGGTTTCAGTACAGACAGCTAGATCATGAAAACTCCTTGAAATACTTAGCAAACTGCTACATTAGATCAAGTGGTGGTGTTATTAAACGTTTAATGTTTATTTTTGAGAGAGGGAGGCGGGGCAGAGAGCGGAGGCGACAAAGGGTATGAAGCAGGCTCCAGTCTCTGAGCTGTCAGCACCGAGCCCACCGAGCGGGGGGCTCGAACTCCTGAACCTGAGCCACAGTTGGACGCTTCACTGCTTAATCGACTGAGCCACCCAGGTGCCCTGGAATGGTGTGGTGTTTTTAAATGGCTCGAGGAGCCCTAGGGAAGAGACGAGGGATGCTTTTCTCACTGATGTGACCACACCTAGGAACTTCAAGCCAGAGGCCAGAATGAAGACTGGCTGAGCGGCTGGGATTGTGAAGTGTGGATACTGAGTAGCTGGCTTACCGGGCATCTGGCACCCGGGGCTGCATTTGTTTCCCATCTCCGCTTCTTGGGGACCCAGATCCAGGGGAGTCCCAACTTGAGGACAGATGCAGAGATTTTTCTTGAACCAATTTTAACTTTATTTCCTGCAGATGCACTTGGAATACATCCTTGCTGAATTTCAGCTCAAAATTTAATTGGTCTCGGGGCACCTGGGGGGCTTAGTCGGTTGGGCGGCCAACTTCGGCTCAGGTCATGATCTCACGGTTCGTGGGTGTGAGCCCTGCGTCGGGCTCTCAACTGTCAGTGCAGTGCTTGCTTCAGATTCTGTGTCCCTCTGTCCTCTCTGCCCCTCCCCTGCTCATGTGCGCGCGCTCTCTCTCTCTCTCAAAAGTAAGCAAACGTTAAAAAAAAAATTTAGATGGTCTTTCCCCATTTTGCAGGCCTGTGAGAAGGATTAAATCAGATAATCCCTATAAAGCCTCCATCTGGTTTCTGGTATACAGTAAGTGAAAACATGAGGCCCCACCTCCAAACCCCATGGAAAAATAAATGTGTTAATGGAGGGAAAGGAATTACTGTTGCTGCCCACGGCCTTAATAGTTTTTTCCTCGATCAGGTTTTACTGGAGGCAACACTGAAGAGTTGTTTGCTCTTTTAACAGTACATGTCAGGGCCCCTGGGTGGCTCAGTTGGTTGAGCATCAAACTCTTGATTTCAGCTCAGGTCATGATTTCCCTGTTCCCCACATGGAGCTCTGCACTGACAGTGTGGAGCCTGCTTGGGATTCTCACTCTCCCGCTCTCTGTGCCCTTCCCCAACTTGGGTGCTGCCTGAACTCTATCTCAAAATAAACTTAAAACAACAAAAACACATCATATATGCAATTGTGTGGGAGAACCACATTGTCCTTCTTTGTTCTTGAGCAGTGTTCCCCTCCCCCCCTCCCCCAGACACGGTACCATTGAGTGAATTTTTGTTTTGTTTAAGGAATTTATTTAAGTACTGTCTCTACCCATCATGGGGCTGGAGCTTCTTCCAACCTGGAGATCAAGAATCACGTGCTCTGATTGAGCCAGCCAGGTGCCCATGGTACCAATGAATGGATTAATCTATGAATATTCTTGACCTCAGAGTTTGGAAGTGGACCATGAGGCAGAGAACAGGCTCACTAAGTGACAGAACCTTTGCCTCTGTTGTGCTTGGGATAAAAATAAGCAGAATTGAAGTGTGAGGGGGAGTCTTCTCATTCCCTGTAAACCAAGAAGCTACCCATAATCTCAAGACTCAACACAGCGGACTTCTGGCTTGGTTTTCTCCTCCCCTTCTTCCGTTTGGGGTGTGTGTGTCCTAAATACAGGATGGGTGAAGAACTGGGTTGTAGGGGTTTCATGGAACACGTATTAGTTGAGGATCTGCCTGGGTGCTGGGCATTGGGGGGGCTAGCCCTGCTCTATGGGGTTCGGGTGCAGGGAGACAGTTACACATTGATAGGAGGTGTGGAGGTTCTGGTAAAGGCAGAGCCCTCAGTAGGGGAAAAACATGCTCCAGCTTTAGAGGTTTTGACTTCTGCTTTTATTACTTGACTTTTTGAGAGGCACAGCTTGACTTAAGATTAGCCAAAGCAGCATCTTAATTGAGCAAGTCACAGCTATTGGGACAACCAAATTATAATTAACTTTGATGTTTTTGAATTCCTTTTCCACTCTTTGCTTTTTCTGTGCTTTGATCCTTAATGATACGTGCACAATGAATTATGCTGGAAGAGAAAGGTCTGTGTTTGTATTAAGTATCACCAGACCATTCTTTTCTTGGAGTGCGGGGGCATTTTTACCTCCTGGTAAGACGGATCGGTAAGGAACATGCTGTACTGTGGTAAGCATCTTTTCGGTTGGAATAACAGCCAGTAATATCACAACTTCAAGGTCAGAATAAACTCCATGGCCTGGACAAAAATTTGTGATGTTGGGAAATGGAGCTAGGCTATGGAGGCAGACCCAAAAGATAACTACGACGTGAGAGTGCATGTGCTTCCATATCAAAGCTACTAGTTATCTGAGTATCACTTGCCTGCGATATTCCTGACTTGGGGAAGAGTTCACTATGCGTTCATTTCCCTGTGCCTTCCTTTTATTCTCATTGTTGTAAATTTGAAGTTCACACTACAAAAAATGTAACCTATTACTAAGCTATCAGAGGATCTGTCGTGGGGCTGTGGGGTTGCGCTGTGTCTCTTTGGCTAAGTTCCGTAATTTTCCTGAATCTCGGTTTTCTCCTCCGTAACAAGGGTATGCCTACGTGATGCTGTAGGATCAGATAAACATGCAGAAATGTCTTGGAAACCCTGAAATTTTTGAAAGAGGATTCTTTAATGATGGGTGGAGAAAAGCAGCCCGGCCTAAGCAGAATAGTGTACTTGCCTTTTCAGTGTCTAATCCCTCACCTCTCAGATACATGCTTGGTAAGGTCTCCCTCCTCTAGGTATCTGCCTCTCACGTCAGGCTCTCTTGACCGGTTTCCTCACTGTGTCTATTTTATTGCTATTTGGTGACAGACGTCATATTTTAGGAGTACACTGACCAACTGTGACAATTGCTGGTTCAGATAAGCCGAGGTCAGTTAACAGATGCAAATACAGCTTTTTCTTTAATGTTTCTCCCCATTGCTCTTTATCTCTTCCTCCCAATATTTTTGGGGAATATTGGTAAAATTTGGGGATATCAGCCCAGATTTTGGGGTCAAATTATGGAAACAGGAATTTGGACTCATTTTATCCAAGAAATATTTTGTGTTTAATTTTCCAGGTAAGCAGATTTGCAAACACGTGTCTAATTACTTTACATTTGAGGCTTAGGAAGTCGAATATTACTGTTGGTTCTGACCTTGTACCCTTGTTATGTATGTTGAATTCTGGTATCCTGGCACGTGTGTGTGTACGTAGAATTTTATTAAATCCCCTCACTAGGTGTTAGGTTAGGAAGGTGGTTTGAGGCACTTTGGTCATGATTGCTGGCTTGCTTCATTATGTTCCTGTCAACTTGTTTTTCTTGTAAAAACTCCCCATCACAAATATGACCCAATCCTTGGAGTAAGTGTGCGCTAAATATTAGCGTGCTGACATTTAGAAACGGTCCTCCCCCTTGTAGCCTTAGATGTATTTTGTTGTTTTGTTCTCTGTGGCATCAAATTTATTCTCGTCCTTTTCTCTTAGAGACAAGATGTAGGAAGGAAGAGACAAGATCACAGCATTAAGATTGAACGTATTTCTCAATCTTCACATCCTTAACCAGTTTCTTTGATGCATTTGAGTTTGCTATAAAATGTTAGGGGAGGAAGGAAGGCAACCACTGATAATCAAAGGGGAAGAAAGATCAGGGTAGGACTCGGTGACATTTGAGGCTAAGTTCTGGAGCCGTTGCAAGAGTTATGGCTGCCTGTGACTATTTGGCCTGGCTACATGTCAGGGCCATTAACTTCAGAATAACAGAGCCTTTAAGAGAATGTACTTTTTTAGAAAACTCCTCATTAACTTAATTTATGGAGGGGGAGAGGAGTTAGGGAGGAGCTGGAAGCCTGTACTTTGAACAGAGCCTGGAGGTTAGGATAGGAGGGGGGAAAAAAAAAGCTGTGAATGCTGGATTGTTTGAAAAGTCTTAAAAATCACCAACTGTGCCCCCGGTGGTCTCGGAGGCCTGTCTTCTTGGGATGGAACTTCCTCCTTGGTGATGGCCTTTGGAGCTCCATCCCTACTGTGGATCTCAGCTGGGAAATCTTCAACAATAATTAAGTTTTGGTTTGTTTTGATTCTCCTCCAGCCTTGTGGTTGAATAGCTTTGTGTGTCTGTAGTCTCTTGTTAACAGCTTTTCCCCCGGTTGTGAAGATGTCCCTTTGCAGTGTCGATCTTCACCTGGAAGGCTTTGACCACCATCTCAGAGAAGTGGGTGACGTGTATCCATGCCTCTCCCGGCAGCCCCCACATGGCTTTTTATCAGATTTGGGAAACGGAAAGAGCAAAGCTAGCATTGCTAAGAAAAGACTGGGGAAAAAAACCGTGGTGTGTGTGGGTCCACACAGCCATGGGAATGTGACAGGATCAGTCACTCCTCTCTGAAGTGCCTTTGGCCTTGTTTCCCTGTGCCAGGAGAGAAGAGGTGTAGTGTTGTAAGTTAGATGGAGAGAGAATTAAACCGTTGAATCCGTCACAAATGCTGAGCCCGCCTATTTGCCCTGTGCTAAGATCCGGAGGAAGGATGTCCTCATGGCACATGACTGCAGGGCAGTGATGCTGTTGCCAGGGCACTGTGTTCACGTGGAGCAGGTGGAGAGGAGTCCAGCATATGGCCTGGGGAGCTCGAAGGAAACCGTACTCAGGGAGTAGCATTTTGGCTGAGAAGTGGAGAACACCCGCTTGTAATCTTTTAGGAATGAACGTAGGGTGTTGATGTGGAAGGCATATCCCGGGGAATGGTATGGGGGTATGAAGGGATAGGTCTACGAGAAGTTCACTATTGCCGTGAAAGCCATTTGTTCACGTAACACACGTTTGTCGTGTACGTGCTTGACACAAAGTGCTGTGCCAGGTACCAGGAGTAAAAGTGGTGAATAGACCAGATAATAGGTAGAATTTTGTGACTGACTGGATGTGGGAGGCGACCTCAAGGTGTTTGGCACCACAATCAGGTGGGTAGTGGTCTATCTTCTAGCAAGGAGGAGGGCCACGCTGGGAGGAGGAGCAAGGGTGGGCACGATGTGGAAGGCAGATGATGAAACAATGGGGCTTGGCCCTTCTGATGTATCTGAGATGTTAAGTGGTGGTTGGATTCACAGCTTTGGGGTTCAGAACACAGATCTGGGTGGGAGCTGCAGATCTGAGGTAAAGGTACCTAGATAGTTAGTAAAACCGTGGGTGGGATTGCCTGGACCAGGCTTCCTGAAGCACGTCACCTGGCCAGGTGAAGGGGGATGAACAGGAAGCTAAGAACGGCCGCCACGGTAAGGAAATGAGATTGTTATAAAAATCGAATGGGAGGGAAGTAGAGCCCAACTATAGCCAGAAGTCGGGGAGGGCCAAAGGTCATGGTCATAGTAGTTCACGTGGAAAGATTGGACTGGACGCTAGAATGAGGGCTGGGAGCTCTGGGGGTATTGGAAATGCGCGGGATACCGTGTGTGTGTGTGTGTGTGTGTGTGTGTGTGTGTGTGTCTGTCTCTCTCTCTCTCTCTCTCTCTCGTAATGACTGGAGGGCCCTCCAGTCATTTAGTGAGCTGAACCCAGGATGCTTGTATCTTGTAATGCACAGCATAGTCTGCGTGTGAAGACGTGTCCTGTGTTGAACATGACCCTCAAACGTCTCAAAAGATTCTGCGTGAAGGTTAAAAATAGACGACCTGTTAACTGGTATTTGAGCTGGAACCTAACATGGCTTTACATCTAGGCACAAAGCATTTGTGCTTAGGTTTCAATATACACATTGAATTTTCCAGGGATAAAGCTAATATGTTAACTGGGAAGATTGTGCATGGTTTTATGTGGGCTTTTACTACAAATTCACAATACGGGAAACTCGTGTCCTCAGTGGCAGTACCCACTTGTGGAATTGGAGTCATCAGTGAAAACACTGCTGATCTGTATTTGTAGCCGTTGTCTTTGTGATGATTCTATGTATGGATGCATCATTACACCCTCTTGTATAGTTCTGTATAAATACGTAAATAAGCAAGATGTCTTAAACTATAACTATACATTTTGGGCAATCTGGGTGGCTCAGTCGGTTGAGCATCTGACTCTTGATTTCAGCTCACGTCATGATCTCAGGGTCGTGGGATTGAGCCTCACACCAGGCTCTATGCTGAACATAGAACCTGCTTAAGATTCATTCATTCTCTATCTCCCTGCCTCTTTCTTCTGCTTACAGGCCCTATCCCTCAAATTAAAAAAATAGTACACCTTCCCCCCCCCCCCCCACCCTTGTTGCATATTATACTGAGGTCATCCAGGTAGGTTATACTAATGATGTGTATTTCACAGCTGAAAAGCATATTACACAGAGGGAGACTGAGAATTTTCAAGCCTATTAACCCCTGGCTGTATCTTCAAGCACCTTTTGTCTACTGTTAAGGGAAGTTCTGTGTCATGTGATCTCTTGTTCTTTTAAAGCATGACCCTCAAACCATGTAACCAGAATCACCTGAGGACATATGAAACACAGGTTTCCTGGGCCCTACTCGGTCACTACTGACGTTCCTTGTGGGAGACTCTGGAACCTACATTAAGTCTTCTGTCCCCAACATAGACTTGATTCTTATCCACTAACATTTGAGAGGCCACTTATGTAGACAAGGGGAATCCTTTAAGAATTTAGAGAAATTGGGACGCCTGGGTGGCTCAGTCAGTTGAGCGTCTGACTTCGGCTCAGGTCATGATCTCGTGATTTGTGGGTTCGAGCCCCGTGTCGGGCTCTGTGCTGACAGCTCAGAGCCTGGAGCCTGCTTCAGATTCTTTGTCTCCCTCTCTCTTGGCCCCTCCCTGACTTGCACTCTGTCTCTCAAAAAATAAAACATTAGGGGCGCCTGGGTGGCGCAGTCGGTTAAGCGTCCGACTTCAGCCAGGTCACGATCTCACGGTCCGTGAGTTCGAGCCCCGTGTCAGGCTCTGGGCTGATGGCTCGGAGCCTGGAGCCTGTTTCTGATTCTGTGTCTCCCTCTCTCTCTGCCCCTCCCCCGTTCATGCTCTGTCTCTCTCTGTCCCAAAAATAAATAAAAAACGTTGAAAAAAAAAATAAATAAAAAATAAATAAAACATTAAAAAAAATTAAATACAAAGAATGTAGAGAAATTGAGTGACAGAAGTAGATTTGGGCCTAAAAACCATATTCTGATGGGACTTTGGAAGGAAGATTGGAGGAGTTTGGGACTCCTGAACTCCTGGGCCGGGGGCTGTGAACCAGTGCTTCTCTCCTAATGCTCTCGATGAAAGCATTGGAAACCTAGCAATGGTATATGCAGAAAAAGGAAACGATTAAAAAGTAAAATGATACAACATTGTGCATATGGGGAATAAAAGGAATAAATGCTTGGAGAGAGTTTCTGGCTGTGTGGATGGTGGGGTCACGATGAAGCTGGGGCGTTCAGCAGGGAGGGTGGCTAGACGTCAGGGCTGGTTTGGGCATGCTGACTTCGCTTCCTGTCGGACCTGTAAGTTGAGATCTGAGTATGTACGTAAGTGATTTAGTTGAGAACAGCAGTCTCCTGGGGGTTGGAAGGAGGGAGTCTTTCAAATGCAGGTGGTAGTGAAGCTTCTGCCCTCACAGCGATTGTTGCCTAGGGAGTGTACAGAACTTTCATTAAAGGATATATATGTGGACTTGTGTTCGCCCCTCCTTGATTCTAAGTGAATCTCCCTTCCAGAATATGAGACTTCTGGGAGGCATGGTGGTTTTGATGATTGAAGACTGAAAGACGTGAAAAATCAGATAAAGGCAATGTAGTTACATCTTTGAATAAGCCTAATTGGGGTACAGCGTGGGAAACCCTTAAGCCTTCTGATATAAAAGCTGTGCAGTCCAGCTTTGGAACCAAGGACGTGCCTGGAAAGATGGGCACGATTTGGGATGTTGTCGGGAAGGTTACACTGAAAACAGTTGCCCGTCTACAGGGTCAGTACAGTTAACAGGAATTACATCTGGGAGATCTGATCATGAAGATCTCCAAACCAGTGGGTTTTCTTTTTTTAAGTGTTTATTTGTTGGGGTGGGGGAGGGGCAGAGAGAGGAGGAGTCAGAATTCTTTTTTTTTTTTTTTCTAAATTTTTTTTTTTTAACGTTTATTTATTTTTGAGACAGAGAGAGACAGAGCATGAACAGGGGAGGAGCACAGAGAGAGGGAGACACAGAATCTGAAACAGGCCCCAGGCTCTGAGCTGTCAGCACAGAGCCTGATGCGGGGCTCGAACTCACGGAGCGTGAGATCATGACCTGAGCTGAAGTCGGACGCTTAACCGACGAGCCACCCAGGCGCCCCGGAGGAGTCAGAATTCTAAGCAGGCTCTTTGCTGGCGGTGTGAAGCCTGACAAAGGACTTGGTTTCATGAATCGCAAGATCATGACTTGAGCCGAAATCAAGAGTCAGATGCTCAACCAACTGAGCCAACCAAGTGCCCTCTTTGTTTTTTTTAAACTCTGAACTGTTTTCCCCCTTAATACACATACTCATGCCTTTGAAATGACGATAATTTGGTTTGAGGTCTCTTCAGTAAGGAGATTCTAGCTTTAAGAATCATTTCCCAGGGGCCCCTGGGTGGCTCAGTCGGTTAAGCGTCCGACTTCAGCTCAGGTCACGATCTCGCGGTCCGTGAGTTTGAGCCCCGCGTCGGGCTCTGGGCTGATGGCTCAGAGCCTGGAGCCTGCTTCCGATTCTGTGTCTCCCTCTCTCTGTGTCCCTCCCCTGTTCATGCTCTGTCTGTCTCTGTCTCAAAAATAAATAAATGTTAAAAAAAAAAAAAATGTAAAAAAAAAAAAAATCATTTCCCATGCAGTTGTTTACTTTTTACTCCTTCATGTTGGGATTTGTACGTAAGATGTGAAAATAACCAAAGGGACCAGTGTCTTCATTCTGGCTTTGACCACCTATGTCAAAAATCACAGCTGCTTTCTGTTTTGGGTCTTCCTCTTGACCTCTGTTAGGAGAAATCGTGTAAAGGGGTTCCTTCCATGAAACCAGGGGTGTTTTTCTGCTGCTTCTGATAATAACCTACTCAGCAAGTGCTTTGTACAAGGTATCTTGGTCGACCCTAAATGTCTTTCATCAGAAGTCCCAAGGTCTCCAGGCCTTCGTATGGCTTTCGCTGCCGAGGCGTTGGACTTTGGAAAATCCCCAAGTGCCAGGCTCTGGGAATGGGGGAGGGCCCCATACTGAAGCTGATTTTTGCAGTGCTCGCTGTGGCTTGCGTCCTCCAGCATTTGTATCGCCAGCGCTGCTAATATGCAAGCGTTGATAACGAGACTGTTACGTGTCCCCACAAACCGAAGCTTGGCATGCAGGAGTTGAGACTGAAGCACGCCTTTTGAATGTAAAAACTGCAGTTTCTCTATAAAGCCACCAATAAGCAAAGCTAGTGATTATTGTCAGAGTACCCAAACTGCTCGGTTTACTTAATACTGCAGAGACCTCAGTCTGCAGTGCACACCCGGGAGTCACTTCGGGAGTTTGGGGGGAAAAGGCCTATCTATGAATGTGGTACTTAACTTTGAAAGGTGTCCATTTGAACAATGGAGAACGTTTTCCTCCCAGTCTCGAGTTAAGGTTCGAGGCTTGTTTGTCTAGGTGTCTATGGGGGCGGAAACAAAAATGCTCAAGGCCTCAGACAAGCCCCCCCCGTCTTCCACGGGGGAGCAGGAGCAGTGACACGTAAGACGAGGGGCGCCGTGTGACCTGATTCTGCCACCGCGTAGGGACTGGCACGATTCAGTCATGTGCTTTCATTCCCAGGTAAACTTGATGCTGAAGGACCCTTGTAGGGAGAGCAGGTACCTGGAGATCCCTCTCTCCCCCCATAATGACGATGGATTTCTGTGGGTCTGCCCCACTGCTCTGGCCTCCCTCATGACTAGTTGGAAGCATATGCAGAATGCTCGTTGGAGCTAAGCACAAAATCTATTGCCTTGGGACAGAAACTGTGTGATTCGCATTTGGATGAATCTGTGACTCTGGCTGAACCACTCGCCTCCATGCTTAAATCACTGAAATTACTTTGCCCGTAGGTTCACGGCTGGCAAGCTACAGATAACCCTGTGTGGGTCCAGTCGTGCTAGTCTTGTCCTCTCTCTGCCACGTTGTCCGTAGACATTCATTCCTTTTTTCTTCTCTTTACCACCTATTAATTCCTTTTCTTTTTTTCATCTTTTTCTATCCTTGGTGGACCTTCTTTCCTCTCCCTTCAAATAACCGAAACCCAGGAACCCCTTGTAGAGACTCTACGAAGTACCAGGTGACTGAGCCCCATGTTGTCACATCTGTTCACTACATAAGCTGTAGTTGGGTGGACTCCAACTTTGGCAGTGAAATGATAAACATCTGTAGAACATAGGTATATATGTTAAAATTGTTTTTAATGTTTGTTTATTTTGAGGGAGAGAGACACAGAGTGTGAGTGGGCAAGGGGCAGAGAGAGGGAGATGCAGAATCCGAAGCCAACTCCAGGCTCCGAGCCATCAGCACAGAGCCCGATGCGGGGCTCAAACCCGAAGCCGAGAGATCGTGACCTGAGCCGAAGTCGGACGCCCAACCGACCGAGGCGCCCCTATGTATATATGTTTTAAAAGTCAAACAGATTTATTAAAACTCCGGGTTTGAGCAAACATTGATGTGAATAGGGCAGTATCCAGTCTAGGCAGAAGGGAGTGGGAACAGGAAGTTGTACTGTGGGGGTGGGGGGAGGGGGGACCAGTTATTATAAAGTCATTTTCCTTAGGGGATGGTGAATTAACTGACTAGGGCTGATCAGGTAATTCTTGACTGACTGGTCTAAGGTTCCCTGGGAGAACCAAAACTGTAAATGGAGTCTGATTGGTAGTGACATGGGGCTTAGCATAAGTGATTCCATTTTGGGTTTGTTGTCTGGGGTTGTGTGTGTGTGTGTGTGTGTGTGTTTAAACATGTCTATTTGTAGTCTCCAGATATCCCTGCAATGAAGTCACACACCCAGTTATGCTGTCTCAGTTACAGGGATGCAAAAACCTAATGAATTAGCAAAAGATGGCTGAGGGCCCCTGGGTGGCTCAGTCAGTTAAGGATCTGACTCTTGGTTTCAGCTCAGGTCATGATCCCACAGTTTGTGGGAGCGAGCACGGCGTCAGGTTCTGTGCTAACAGGGTGGAGCCTGCTTGGGATTCTCTATACCCCCCTCCCCTGCTCATGCACACATGTGCACACTCTGAATAAACTAAAAAAAAAAAAAAAAATCAAAAAAGTATTACCAAAAAAAGTTTCTGCTGGTTCCAGGACATGTGATTGGTGAGCAGGTGGGGGCTGGCTGTGTGTCCTCTTCCATCCCCATGGTGCAGAGCCTGATCTTCTAGGGTGGAGCCTGCACAGCCCCATGGAGTGGCCTTGAGAATGTCCTTCCTTGGGATGAATCCTTTCCAATGTGTGTTCTTCATCTATTACTCAAAATAGGGCTCCCAGTTTTAAGAAAGGGGTCACACGTACTCAAGGCATGACAAAGCATCGTTAATATAATGCGAAATTCTTTACGTGTAGGAGGATGTACCTAAGCTTTTAGATTACTAGGGCAGGCGAACGGTCTAAGGAATTCTTCGTGCAGATCTCTAGCTGTTCATGTGACAGTGGTGATTTGCAGGCAAGGATTAGCCAGACCTCTGAATATGACCTGTGGTTATTTTTTTTCCTTCCGGTAACTTAGAAGATAATTTCAAGCAAAGCCATCTTGTTTTGTACTGAACAGTCAAGTACTGTGAATGCCAGGGTAGGCCCCTTGGATTCCTAAAGTGTGATGGTTGTCAGTTGAGATTGTATGCTTGGATAAGTAAGTATCTTAGTAATAGTTTTATGTTTTCATGAAATTCCAATCCTAGCCTTCTCTCCAGATCCAGTGGCTTAGGTATAATTAGATAAAAGGTAGGAAGGAAAACCAGTAAATAGAAACCAGGAGAAATGTTTTAGGACGTTGAACTTCTCAACCTCCTGTATATCTATTAAGAAATGGGCTTATTAACTCTACCTTAACATGCCTGGTCCTTTTCCATACCTGTTGGTTTTTCTTCTGTGTGTGGCAAATATGACCTGTAATGGTGTAACTGTCTTCCTTTAATCTTTTTTATTTAAGAGCCGGGGGTGGGGGGGGGGGCGAGGAGAGAGAATGAATCTTAAGCAGATCCACACTCAGTGTGGAGCTGGACCCACGGAGCTTGACCCCATGACCCTCGGATCATGACCTGAGCCGAAATCAAGAGTCAGACGCTCAACCGACCAAGCCACCCAGGCACCCCTGTCTTCCTTTAATCTGTAATGGATGTTCTGTATATCCTATGCAGACACAGCCTGTTAATTGGGAAAGGGAGAGAATACAGCTAGGAATCCGCTGCTCCCAAAAAGAGACCTTATTTTTCCCCAGAAACCAAATCCTATGAATCAAGATGCAAACTATTTCGATGAAATGTGTGAGAACAGACTTAGTCAAACTTTCATTCTGTTCCTAATGACCTGTCTTTGATTGTGTTGTTTCAGAATAAAAAGTTAACTCTTGAGTTCTTTTTCCTTTGACAATCATAGAGCACTTCCTCAGCTCTGTGATTCACTTCCTGTTTTGGGGGACAGGATGTGGGGTAAATGGTGAAGCCCACGGGTCTACTCTACAAGCTCGGGCAGATGGAGTGTTTGCATTGTGCATCCAGGGAACAGGGAGTCAAGTTGGCTCTTGTCAAACTAGAATCTTAAAACCAGAAAGTGATGGTTTAGTGTTTACTCTTTGTTTTAATCCTCATAATCTTTTCTACTACCTTGGCTGTTAATCTATTTCGAGAGAGAGAACCCGAGTGCGCGTGCAAGCGGCAGAGCAGGGAAGGGGCAGAGAGAGAGGGAAACGAAGAATCCCAAGCAGGCTCTGCTCTCGAACCCACGAACCCATGAGATCATGGCCTGAGCCGAAATCAAGAGCCGGGCACTTAACTGACGGAGACACCAGGTGCCCCTCCTCTTTCATAAAATTGTCTTTCGGCTTGTTTTCTCTATATTTAAAAATGCCTAACTGATCTCGTGTTGCGTATAAGGAGTGATTCGTAGGGACTTAAATAGGCGTCTCCACTATGCCCACCCTCACGTTGCCAAGGTGTCTAAAATGTCGTTTGAATGGTACTTAAGGTTTTCTCTTAAAATCTCAAACCTGTCTTCATTTGTGGTATCCTTCAAATGAATGATAAAAACCGTGCCCATACTGAATTGGAATATAGATTTGTCCCAAACTGCTTCTTGCCATTGTTGAGGAGCTGAAGAAAGAAATGGGACCTCGAGGGAGGGAGTGGGAAAGAAGAAAAGAGGATTGTACTAAATACCTTGTCCTGTTTTGGGAATGGCCCTTCCACATACATACCTTTTCTAAACTTTGTCTCCTGAGTTACAGAAACAGATGTGATCTGTGATTCCACAACGAGATGACGGGGGAAAAAAAAACACACACACAAGGGGATTGACTTTTTTTTTTTTGGATGAAAAGACCAAGGCTAGACAAAACGAAGGTACAAGGATGCTGCATGAGGGTAGCTTACATGCCACCTGCTTGGTAATACTGAGGAAAAAGAATTCCTAGTCAGGATGGTGATCCAGCCACACATGGGAGGAAAGCTTTCTGCACTTGTGAAAAACAGAATCTGGGTTCCCCTGTGTCTCCTGGATGAGCTCACTGGGCAGTTGTCCTCCCAAATCACATGATCTTCGTGTGGTGTAGCCTCTGGAATCGGAATTGGAGTCCAGATTCCATCTGTCGTTTCAGACTTGAATAACTGTCATGAATATGTTGGATTTGAGTTAGAGACTGAAGAAACAGAAGCCACAGCCTTCCCTTTGAGGAACTGGGCGGGGGGTGGGGGGGGGGGGGTGGTCAGAAGGAGCAGGGTGATGAGCATGGAAAATGGAGTAGGGGAGAGTTTATCATGAAATACATTGTTTTGGTTTATGAGGTCACAGTGCCTTTACCTGGCCACATTTGTTCACACCTTTGTGCCCACATGTCACAGGCAAATCTGGGCCTCTAGATGCTTACCAGCACCTGTGCCTCTTAGGCTTATTCTGTCAACATGATCTATGTGTGGACGATGTATCTGTGACAGTTAAAAAAAAAACAAAAAAAAAAAGCCAAAAACAATTGGCTTTTTCCTGTTGCCAGACAGTCACTGTCTGCAGTTGTTAGCTGGTTTGTGCTGAGGGAATATAAAATTGAAAATTCTAAACTAAGCATAATTAGGGAGGGAAATTTGTTGCCAACTTGCCACCCCCATAGGATACAACTAAAGCCACATGTAAATGATTTTCCAGGGATCCAAGTTAGTTTTTCCCTTCTGCCAACTACCATGGAACACCAAGATTAAAGAGTAGTAACAAGGCCTTCTAATAGGTTTTGGAAAGGATTCCGTTTGTCTTAGGAAAGGGTATTGGGAAGAACACCCTTTTGAAACATTGACTTAAATATTTATTTTTGGGTTTATGATCCCAACATACTGCCTTTTGATCTGTTTCTGAGAGCTCAGATTTTCATGTCTTGCTTTTGATTTTTGTCTTGGTGAATTTTTAGAAATTAGAAACTTTAAAAAACAGAACACCCATTGCTTAGCATATGGGACAGAAGAACCTCCCCCCCTTTGGATTTTTTTTTAAATAAGGCATCTAACCGCCCCCCCTTCCCCCTCTCTTATGCCTCAAATGACCTAAGGATTTAGAGGTCCTAGGTCAGATTCTTTGCTTTACACCCAACTGTTTTCTCCTTATATGGTGATCTTCCTGGTTTGTATGGACCCCAAGGGCTCAGGGAGAATCTTTGTGTTGGCTTCGATGGGTATATGTAAGCGCAGTTAGAGGATTCTGATTATCTGGCTCCCAAACAGAGCCCTGACTCCTCTTCCCCCTTTGCATCTTCTTTACCTTTGAAGCCAGCTAATTATGAAAAGGTACAGGGTAGTGACTCTATCGGCCTGTTTCTGGCGTGCGGGGTGGGGAGATCCAAGCAGAAGGAAGCTTGTGGACCTTGACTATGCTTTGAGCAGAGAAAATCTTTTTCTCCTTGTACATTGTTAAATCTGTAGGAAAGGCACATCAGCTCAAGATCTGTCACTCTGGCTCCCGGCCAGCATGCCAAATTCTGTCATCTTTGCTGCATGGCCAAGCATATTTATTACATGTTATAATTCTGGGTTTGGTTTTGATCCAGCAATCCTGATACATCATCAGATGGTTAGGGGTGTGGAAAAGGAAAAAGGCTATATTCATTTCTTGACAGGGTCTTGGGAGAAGTGTGAGCACAGAAGTGCATGCTGCAGTTGGCTAGGGCAGGAATTTTTCACGCGGGCTGTAAACCTCTCCTCTGTGCTGCCTGGAATATTAATTGCATCATCAATTTCTGTTCATACAGATTGGTGATCTCAGACTGAGGACAAATCTGGGCCATGCTCCTGCTCTGGCCACCATATTTCCAAGGAACTCAGCAGTCAGCACCAGCCTTGAGAACGGGGTCCCCGTGGCCCCACGCTCCCGGGGTCTATGGTGGAGCTTGGCCTCCGTCGGTCTGGGGATGGGAAGGAGGCTGAACTCCTGAACTCTTGGGTCTGCCCCGGCCTAGCATTAACCATTCGGAATTGACTTTCCTTACTCCCTTCTTAAAAATGGCTTCAGAAGGGCAGGAAGTGGTGTGAGTAGATAGTAGTTAAAAGGAAAAAAATAGGGAAAGTGATCGCATTTGTTTCTTGAGTCCGGAGAGCCTTGACCGTGTCATTGGCAGTAAAGTCTTTCCTGCTCCTCGGGGCTTCACAGATGAATCCTTGGCTTTGGGGTGGCCAGTGAAGGACTGTTCTAAAGCTCAGGAGTACGTTCAGCTGCTTTGCAGGAAGCAATGACACAAGGTTCCAGCCACTCTCCCCCGCCTTCCACTTATTGTTTGGGGCTTGGAAACCGGCTGGGATGAGGAGGAAGAGCCACTGAGAAGTGGTTTTTTTTTTTTTTTTTTTGGCAGTTTGGCTGCTGAATGAAAGCAGGCACTTTATTTAGAAGTGAGTAGGGAGGGAAATGTAGCTTAGGGTTGACACCCTTCTGGTGCTTATCCATAAATATGAAATGGTGTTAGAACACCAGACACCAGAGAGCTTTCTGATTGGCTGTTGGTGATGTCATCTTGTCATTAATACTGTGCTCAGAAAATAAACTGATCTGCCTGTTTTCTTTCTTTCTCTTTTTTAAAGCTGAAATGTACAAAAATCCATTTTGTAATCTAAAATGAGGCACTTCAGTCAGAGCACTTTGAAAGAATGCTATTTCTCATGTGTTCAGAGTCATTTTGGCCTTCACTTGAGCTCTGCAGTAATGAACCACAGGTATTCAGCCTGTCTTGTCTTCTTGCTGAAAAGTGAGGCGACTGCTTTTCAACACCTGGGCACCAACGGTTGACATTTACCCATATTAAGTGCTAATGCAGTAGATGGGAAAGTCTATCTGTCAGCCTTTAAATGTCTTAGTATGCTCACAGGCAAGGTTGGTGCTTGTGGGTATGGGAGGGATATGGATGGTGATGAAAAGTGCTTGCTTTGTTATTCCTAAATCCTAATTTTACTTCTCTACCTCTGATAACTCTGCAGCCAAGTGGACCCCGGCCTTCTTTTCCACTTAATGCTCATCTGATCTCGTGCTGCTGTTTGAGCACAAGGATCACACTTGTGGCATATGTCCAGGTTCCCTGTGTAAAATCCAATCGCATTCTTGCTATGCAGGATTGATTGACATTCCCAGGAGGAAAGCCACTGCCCAGCAACTGTGTGACCCCTGCATTGATCTGTGACCCCCAGGGGTCTGGGAAGGTCTCCCCATCCTGCATCCCTACTGGTTCACTCTGATCGAAGGAGGCGTACCGAGTCTTGATTTACTGTTGTGTATAACTATACTTGTATGTGTTTTCTTTAAACGAAATGAAGACCTGTCCTTTTGAGGGAAAACCATGATTCTTCATTAGGAATTTTAGCTGTTAAAGTCTTACCTTTCCTTAAAAAACTTGGCTTTTGTGTGTAACTGTTGAATGATAATGCTCCTTTGCCGCCAATGTACTCCTAGGTAGAATGCCTCTAAGAGTTCACCGTGTCACTGGTGAAATGGCTCTCCAAGGTTATTTTATGAAAGCCATGGGATGTAGTCCTTGGATCAGCTAACTGCCTAGCAAGCAGGTGCAAGTGATGTCTGTCTTGCAACCGTATCTCCTGTTAGAGGGAGATGCTGCGTTACTTTTCAGAGTTTCCCTTGTCTTCAGCAAGCTTAGAAACCATAGATTTAGGGGCCTTTGGGGTCAGAGGGGAAAAAAGAAGAGACAATGAGGCCCATTCATTCTTAGGGGCTCTAATGAGTCATAGAGATGGTCTATTTTCCAGGTTAGAGCTCTCTCTCTGACAGGCTTTAATTATCTGTGATCTGAAACAAGGAGTGATAAAAACATGCAAAAAGCCTTTCAGGAACAGGTTTTTGAAGGAGATGAATCATCCAGTTCTGTGTCCCGCTCAGCCCTTTGGCGAGGGGCTGGCTGCCTCTGCCCGCCCCCCCCCCCCCCCATTAGTTTGCCGCTTGGTCACGTGACAGCTGTCTGCAGACCAAAGGAAAGAAACAATCCTTCACTAGCAGGAAACCTAATCCTAGGCAGGTGCAGCTTGAGTAACCACCCTGGACACGAAGGTCAGCATGGTTGCAGCTCCCACCCCCACCCCTCCCTTAAACTTTTGCAGATGGTCTGAGTAGGGAGGAGCAAAACCCAGTAACCCTTCTCTCAACTGCAGCCCCCAGATCGTCCTCTCCTCCGGGATCCCCATTTCTCTAGATACTGCTGAACTTTTGAACTCCAGTACAGTGCACTATTAGGATGTTTGTTTGAAGGTTTCAGATAAAGCAGTAGCAGATTTTACGGAAACAGTAGACAGATCCATTTTCCTTTTCCTCCAGTGATGGTAGGGATCTAATTAGAAGTCCGTGTTTTAGCAACTTCCTCTGTATGTGTTGTGGGTTCTTTTTTTTTTTTTTTCCCCCTCTCCCTAAAAGAGGCTTATGGACATGAACAAAGGCCGGATGTTGCTCTAGAGCTTATGAACAAGTGCTGTACTTTAGATTTGTCTGTAGTTTACAGACCACGTTTTCCTTCTCCGGACCAAACTAGATCCTGTCCGGTGTGAGGACTTGTTATTTTCATCGAGCTGCTGTTTTCGCTCTTAAAGTGTCCCCTTGCCACTTTATTTCACATCCCTTACTAACGGCCACTTTCTCTATTTAGATTCTCACTTGGAACTAATGCAGATCCTGGGCACACAAGTGTGTCACGCCCAAGGGCTGGTATATTTGAAAAGCTATAATGAGAGTGAAGGATGTGTGTCACCCTTTGGAGGGGGGTGGGAGGCACAAAGTTAAACAGGAATCAGAGTATCAAGTACACAAATCTGCAGGGAGAGGAGTCCAACATTTTCTTATTTGGAACCTCATTGACTGAAATCTGACTTTGGGGACAACAGAATATTTGCTAAACTAATCCACTTCTCTGAATAGCTCTCTCATTTCTCGTGGCTTGGCGACTGAAACTTAGAAATCCACAATTATACTGTACGGATGAGCCTTGTTGTAAATTTAGTATGTAATCTCCACATTCGGGCTACGTATGGCTATGAGCACCCACTTAAGAGCTAAAAATGTAAGTGACCGCCCACTCTGTCCTGAATTGGAATCCTACATAATTGCTCTATGCTTTAAAAATCTTCCCTGGAGAAAGGAGTTCAAGATTCAGTTGTTAGTGGGCAATCCTTTCTGTGAAGCCGAGAGTCCCTCAGCCCTGGGAAGAAACTTAAGTAAATACTTGCTGTTGAACTAATAGCATGAGTGAAGAACATCGGAGGAAGAATTCACATGTGTTGCTTAATCCAGAGGTCACACGTTGGATTCAGGGGCTCGGCACTTAGAAGTAAACATGCATGAGGCAGTGGCTGTGGGATATTCAGAATCACTCACTGATGGGCTAGGCTGCTACAACTGGTCAAAATGGAATGTGTGGAAGGTTCGGTGGTCTCCGAATCTGGCCGTTCGTTGAAGTCCTATTGTGTGCTCTTAGGAAACCAGCACCAAAACTCCCCCACTCGCACACCTACCCTCCGGAACTCCTGCACGGCCAGAGGAACCACCGCCTTTGTCCCTAGGTCAGGAATGCGGGAATTGGAAGGACCAGCGGGCGGAAGGCATGCGGGGAGAGCACACGCCAGAGGGGAACCGCAAGGTACTGCGGGCACAGAGGAAAGAATCCCCCTAGTTTTGGGGCTTACTTTAAGATTGATTCAGCCACCAGCCTGACACATTGCGTCACGCATTGTGATAGACGTGTACACAGCGAAACCCCTTGTTGATGGGCTCAGGCAGATGTGAGCAGAATCACAATGGCACTTCTCCCCTGGGTTAGGGACCCCTGAGCACAATTACTAGAAGGACCTGCAGGAGGTGGAAGGTAACAGCTGGATTTGAAGAAGTCATCGTCCTGGGGAGGTGATACTTAAACTGGAGTGGACAGCTGGGCGTGTAGGCAGTAGTTTTGTTAGGCGAAGGTGCTGGGGGTTTTCCTCCTGTAGAGGATCCTTTCCCATAGGATAAGAGACAGAGGTTGCATGGGTTTGGCCTCCAACAGAATGCCAGCCCTTGGATGGTGGGGAAACGCCTTTCCAAGGGTACCTCCTTCCTGTCAGGCAGCATGCATGCAGTAGGCGCTAAGACCTACTCCGCTTAGTGCAAGATGTTGAATATATGTCTCGTTAAGCAACGTGATCATTTTCTGAAAATACTTGTGTGCCCTATTTGTGTTTCTCATAAAAACAAAAATTGGGATGGAAAAGAAGGGAAATCTGCTAGTTTGCTCTCCATTTTTTTCCCCCCTCTCTCCTTGGTGATTGTTTGGTTTTTCACATCTCCCCTGTTGGATGACTCTGCCTGGATCCCAGGCTCACAAAGTGAGCACAGCCCAAGTCAGTTTCACAGTCATCTGTTTTTCTTCACACCGCTCCCAAAACAAAGCCACAAGGATGTGAGAAAGGAAGGATTTTGAACATTTGTGATGTCTGCCTGGGCTGTCTTTAATGTAGAGAGACCTTCTCGGTCCTCCTAAGAGGTAAAATGGCTGGTATCCGCGTCCACAGGCTAGACGTGCTGTTTCTTTTCTTTTTTAATGTTTAATTTTGAGAGCGAGAGCGCGAGGGACAGAGTGTGATTTGGGAGAGGGGCACAGAGAAGGAGACACAGAATCCAAGGCAGGCTCCAGGCCCTGAGCTGTCTGTACAGAGCCCGACACGGGGCTCGAACTCATGAACTGTGAGATCATGACCTGGGTTGAAGCCGGTTGCTTAACCGTCTAAGCCACCCAGGCACCCCTGTCAGTGCTGTTCCTAAGAACGTTCTTGGTGCTTATTTTTACTGCTGGTTTGTTGGCGTCTCTGCAGAATAGACTCACGAGATAGGAAAGGAATGTGTTTTTCTTCCTCCTTTTAAGATGTCAAACCCAGGTGGGGAGTCATGATCTTGATGAATTCTAGCACTTGTCAATTTGAAAATGTTCAGGGAAAACAAACGTCAGAAAGGATGGGTTTGTTTACGTGCTATCACTCAGTGATCTGAAGTCACAGACATCTTTCTTACGACACTTTTGAAGCTGAGGGTTGGAACTGAATAATCGACAACCTTCCAACATAGAGCATTACCAAGCTTGAGGGATTTTTTTTTTATTGGGTTTTTTCGTACTGCATTGTTTTCTCGTTTGCCTTTCGTCTTTGATCACTTATTTCTGTGACAAAAATTTGGTCATGTTACTGCTTTTCTCTTTCCCCTAAGCTGATATCGCATGATGGGAGTTCTTCTCCCTGCTTACCCCCCCCCCCCCGCCCCCACCTGTTCTTACTAATTCTGTTGGTTGCACGTAAATTATTTATCTAGACCTAGATAGTTTAAATATACCCATCCATTGTATGTCTGCTTTCATTTTTTTCCTTCAAATGTTTTCAGTTTTCTTTTTAAAATTTGTTCATAATAATGGATTTCAATAGAACCTAAAACCTGTTAACCTCAAGTGTCGGGCTAAAGTTTATCTTGGTAAATCTTTATCAGTGCTTTGAATTAATAGCTGAGTGATAGTGTGGAGGATGTGGTGTGTTTAAAAATCAGAGTGTAAACTGTTTTCAAGTCCTTAAGTCCTTGAGAAGACTTCATTTCCATCCTGGCCCTTGGTGTGGGAATGATGATTCTTCCATGTTCTTTAGCATGTAAGCCTAAGGCTCCGTTCACCATTTGCTTCCCAAAGGTTGAAAATAAGATTGCTTTGCTTTAAAAAAAAAAAAAATTGGGGGGGGCGCCTGGGTGGCTCAGTCGGTTAAGCGTCCGACTTCAGCTCAGGTCACGATCTCGCGGTCCGTGAGTTCGAGCCCCACGTCGGGCTCTGGGCTGATGGCTCAGAGCCTGGAGCCTGCTTCCGATTCTGTGTGTCTCTCTCTCTCTGCCCCTGCCCCGTTCATGCTCTGTCTCTCTCTGTCTCAAAAATAAATAAAACGTTAAAAAAAAATTAAAAAAAAAAATTGGGGTGCCAGGCTGGCTCAGTTGGAGGAGCATGCGACTCTTGATCTGGGGGTTGTGAGTTCGAGCCCCACACTGGGTGTAGATTACTTTAAAAAAATTTTTTAATTCAGTGTTCTCACTAATAGAGGCGAGCTTTCTCTATGCTTTTCTCTGAAGTTTGTAAACGACAGGAGTTACTTTTTAAATATGTCTGAGAAAATGAGCGTAGTCGAACCACATTAGGGAAGAGGAGATGTGGGTTGCCTTGGAAGGTCCTGAAGGACCCATCAGTCAAAGGCATGGTGATCCCCTGCATCTTGCAGTCAGCCTCTGCTCCTCTGTTTCCAGAAACAACTCCTATTTTTTCCTAAAGCCAAAATAAGTTGTCATTATTTCAATGAGACTGTTATTTTAGGAAAGGGGTGGGGCTGTATGGGTGGGTGGCTTAGTCATTGGAGCATCCGACTCTTGATTTCAGTTCAGTTCTCGATCCCTGGGTGGTAGGATCAAGCCCCGCGTTGGGCTCTGCACTGAGCATGGGGCCTGCTTAAGATTCATGTTTTCATCCTCCCTACCTCTCTCTCCCCCCAATCCTCCCCTGCTCGCATGCATGTGTGCTCTCTAAAATTAAAAAAAAAAAAAATGGGGGTGGGGTCGGGGAGGCAGTTGAAAAACATGTCTGCATGATAGCCAAAAGGTAGAAGCAATCCAAGTGTCTGTTGGCAAAGTGTGTATATACGTGGGGTAGGATGTTGAGACTGCAAAAGGACCCTCGGGGACCTTGTGCTCCATGACCTAAGCCTGTCCCAAAAGAACAGATTGTGTGACTGACTTGTACGAGGGACCTTGAGTAGTCAGATTCCCAGGCACAGCGGACCGGTGGTTGCCAGGGATGGGGGGTGGAGGAAATGGGGAGTTCACGTTTTAACGTGTAGAGTTTCACTTTTGAAAAGGCTTCTGTGGCGGGTCGTGCCGATGGTACCAAAGTGGGAAGGGTGCACAACACCGTAGAACTGTGCCCTTCCACATGGTTAGGGTGGTAAATTTCATCACGGTTTTTACTGCAATTAAAAAACAGGAGAAAAAGTATCCTTTGTAAAACTTTACAAGTTAAATGTAAAACAACTGGGTCATGTGAGCTAAATGACAGATGTTTGACCTTATAGCAGCATCGAAAAAAATGTACTAAACCTTGATGGCAAATAATTGCATTGAATGTAAAGGAAGCAAAACACGTCCAGTTAGGTTTTTCTGATCTGTGGTATTCGTCTCCTCTGCGTTTTCTCAGTTGGATTCCGAACAGGGTAAATCACTCCTTTTGTTTTGAATTTGGAATTCCTGAAACACACGAAAACAGGCACATGTTCAAAAGCAAATAGGATTGAACTAGGGGCTAAAGTTGATATGCATGTGGAGCACCTGGGGCTCTAATGCCTACATTCTGACTCGGGGGTGGGGGGGGGGGGTGGGGGGGGAGGTGGAGATGGGGGAGGAGGGACCCAAGACTCTGCATTCCTCCCACAGTCTACCTGCAGAGTTCTTGAGAATGGTTCGGCCTCCCCATGGCTATACTAGGATCCCTCTGAAGGCTTACTCACCATTTTTCTTGCTACTTTGGGTTTCTGCAAGATCAAGGCTGTCCTCATCCGAGTTACCTTGACCTTGAGGATTTCTACAATCTAAAAAACGCCTTCACTGCCATTGTAGTGGGGTGTTACACGAAAGGAAGGGAGGTGTACTGCCCGCATCTAATACGAAGTCCGATCCCCTTTCGTTTTATGGCCGTGTGCTAGTTATTGGGATAGCTGACTCATTTTGATCATGAGCCATGAGACCATGATGAAAGTAGAAAAAAAAAAGACTCTGCCCTCAATTTCAAGCAGTGGAACGTATTTCTGTGAAAGGTCTTGTGCCCATGCCACTTGATCATGGATAGCTCAGACTGAATGGCTTTTGTAGTTAGGCAGTGTTGAGGGGGAGAGAAACATGGCTTTATGGCATTGCGTGGAAGGCAAAATTCTAATAACTCCCAAGATCTCCTTACTGCATGTGCACCCTTAATCCCTGGGACGGCGGATTTGGAGTTCAAGTCCAATGACCTAGTTGACCTTTAGGGAGATGGCCCATGTGAGCCTGACCTACCCATATCAGCGCTGTTAAAAGCAGTTTTGTCTTGATGATTGAAGAGAGCATAGACGGATTCCTTGCACCCTTGCTGGCTTGGGACCTTAGTCCTATCACTACAAGGAAGTGAATTGTAATGCTGAAAATCAGCTTGGAAGTTGGTCCCTCCCACCCCCACCTCCCCTTTGAGCCTCCTGATGAAAACTTAGTCCCACTGGTACCCAGATTCCAGCCTCACGATGTGCTGGATTTCTGATCTGAAGAACTGATCTGGTGCGTGCCTGTTGAAGCCACTAAGCACGTGGTAGTCTGTTGTACAGGAATTAGAAACTGATACACATTGTGTACTGGTGTGTAAATGCCTTGAAGGAGAATACAAGCTGTTAATAGAAACGGGCTAATGCTGCTTTGCCGGCTGGACAAAGAAAGCCCACCCCCCTTACACAGGGTGGAAATAAAACCCTTCACGAATGGTAAGAAGTCAAATACTGGAAAGAACCCGGATTTGGAGAGAAGAAACGTGAGCAAGTCTTAGCTCTTAGACTTCCTAGCAAGTGGGTCATGCCTTTGGGCCTTATCTATACAACAAAGTTGACCAATGGCATCACACGGTAACCACTGGTTTTATTTAACCATGTCCTGTACTCCTCTCCATAACTTCCTTCTACACAGCCTAGCCCTCACCCACTCGGTGTAGGATTAAGGGTGTCCGTTGTGGGTCTTCTGAGGTAGCTGCCTGAAAGCAGTTGAAAATCTTCTGCATTTTTTTGGACCAGTCTAAAGTGTTCCCATGTCAGACCGTCGGTAGTCTGATGTTTGCACCGAAAAGTTTCATCAAAACCTCTTACTTAGATAAAATGTCTGAAATCTGCTCTAGTTCTACAAAACCAATGTGCATGAATAGCTTTTACATTTTTAAAATCCAGAGACTCCCTTCCTGTGTGTTTAAAATACGAAGGTAGAGAAAGGATCTTTAAAATCTATTTTTGAAACCTAGGGTGATTTTAACTAGAAGTGTTTCTCTGCCTAGAACCACTCACGCTTCCAAATAACGTTCTCGGGTGTGTTTCTGCAGCCCTTGCGTGTGCATCACTGCGTGTGAGCCTGGCCCCTTGCACATCCAGGTGTGTGTGTCTAAGTGCTGGAGTCTTAAAGGAAGTGGTGTTGTGTGGAAGTCTCCAGTTGGATAGTCTGTTTTTCCTATGAGAGGTCTCTTCCTTGAGCTGAAGGCTCTGGTTCACACCGTGAAATAAAAATCTGCAGAAAATGAAGAATGCTTCCATTACAGCCTTTCAGGAATAGGGCATTTCGAAGGGAAAATGCTACTTCTGGAGAGTTCTTTCCCTCAACCTGGAGCTGCTTTCTGTGTTGTCAACTAGCTGCAGATAATTCACTTTTTTTTTTTTTAAAGCATTAGTACTTTAGATTTTTGTAATGTTTATTTTTGACAGAGAGCATGAGCAGGAGGAGGGGGCAGAGAGAGAGAGAGAGGGAGACACAGAATCGGAAGCAGGCTCCAGGCTCTGAGCTGTTAGTACAGAGCCCGTGGGGCCTGAACTCACGAACTGCGAGATCATGACCTGAGCTGAAGTCAGACGCTCAACCGACTGGGCCACCCAGGGGCCCCTGCAGATAATTCACTCTTAAACAGGACTGTAAGGGCGGGGTGACCTCCAACAGTTGAACCACCGGGAACATGGTAGGAAGGATTGGTCAGCTGTTACAATGGGAGAAAAGAGCCACTTTTCAACCCCCTCCCAGCATGTGAAGGGCCTTGAGGAATGTCTTCCAATGTGGAAAACAAAGTTGTCTACAAGGCCAGCGGGGGAAGTACTGTGGTTTCAGGACTCCATCACAGGCACGAATAAACCTTTCCGTCTAGCCAAGGGGCGTCCCCACTGTCTACACAATACCCCCGTCAGAGCAGATCTGTGGTGTGAGATGCTCCCCCGTCCCCCATCACTTGTAATTTTGCCCAGACTTGCTAGTCCTCATTTGGCATTGGGTTTGTGAAAATCACTTTTGTGGAGCTATTGTTTCTTCTGTCATTTTTAAACAATACCAGAGGATGGCAGGGAGGGGAAAGGGAATCGCAGCTCCCACACAAAGCAGATGCCTCTTTGAGAGGGTGCTAAAGCGGCGATATTCTGGGCATAGCAGTCTTGTTTTTCTTGTCCATTCTTCACCCTGAGTAGAAGTGACGTACGTTCTGACGGTGGTTCAGGGACCAGAAACCTCAGGGTTCTCATGGTCTGCCACATTTAAAAAAAAATTTTTTTAATTATTATTTTTTTTGAAAACGCTGTCTTTAGGGTATATGCCGTGACACCACACGTCAACTCTTGCCTCTGTTCCATCCTAGTGGCAACTGTCCCGAGGCACTGTGCTTGTAGGGTTGCAGCAAAATCCTTTTATGGGTTTGTAGCTTGGTAAAGCACTTTGCAAACAGGCCTTAAGCAAATGAAGTTTCAGTCATTCAACAATTTGAGCCTTTAGAGCTTACCTTTCATTTCCTCACCCTTCAAATCTGGGTTATAAGATTGGGGGGGCCAGAGCTCAGTAAAAGTGGTTTGGTCTTAGAAAGCTCACGTGTTGAAGGGACACCTGGGTGGCTCAGTCGGGTAAGCATCCGACTTCGGCTCAGGTCACGATCTCGGGGGTTAGTGAGTTCGAGCCCTGCGTTGGGCTCTGTCCTGACAGCTGGGAGCCTGGAGCCTGCTTCGGATTCTGTGTCTCCTTATCCCTCTGCCCCTGCCCTATCCCGAGCCCCTCCCTGGCTCACACTCTGTCTCTCTCTGTCTCTCTCAAAAATAAAAAGTAAAAAAAAAATTAAAAAAAAAAAAAAAAAGGAAAGAATGCTCACGCGTTTAACTCTGCTCCACATTCTGATGACCCATTGTGAATAGAGGCAGCCCATCTCGGCTTCTAGCTGGCCTAGCTTCCCGCGTTCCCACTTTCCGGGAGTTTGAAAAACCATGGCTCTGAACTTCCCAGCTGCTACATTGAACTGCCGTGCTGTCCTCATGAGGTGTGGCCCTGAGCAGTGGTGGCAGACGGGGGGATACCCGGAGACACCATTGGGGTCCAGAGACACCATTGCGGATGCTTCCGTCCCGAGGCGTTGTTAATGTAGCACCTGAGATTCCACCTGAGGTCTGGGGCTTGAATACTCCTTTTCTCCTCTCTTGGCAAGTTATTTTCCTTGTGGGGCTTCGTTCTCTTCGTGGGAGAAATGGTTATAATGGCTGCGTTGGGCCCAGCGCCTTGTGATTAGTGAATCGTAAAAAGAATGGCCAACCGTTGGTCACAAAGCTAAGTGCTTCGTGGCTAACAGGAGTCGAGTCTTTGTTCCAGGTTTGCTTTTTGAGCGTAAGACGTTCTTTTTTTAATTTTTTTTTAATGTTTATTTTTGAGACAGAGACAGAGCATGAATGGGGGAGGGTCAGAGAGAGAGGGAGACCCAGAATCCGAAGCAGGCTCCAGGCTCTGAGCGGTCAGGACAGAGCCCAACGTGGGGCTCGAACTCACGGACCATGAGATCATGACCTGAGCTGAAGTCGGATGCTTAACCAACTGAGCCACCCAGGCGCCCCAAGACGTTTCTATCTATGTGAACCTCCTACCTTAAAGATCACAACAGAGGTAATGCCAGATTCTATTTCACATAATGGCTCTAAGGGTGTAACTCACGGCCTTGACGCTCTGAGAACATACATTTGCGAAACATTTCCCTTCTCTTCGTGATCACGTCTCTAGGAAGGAATTGGGGCAGGTGACAAAGGAGACCCCAGGAGGGGCTCGGCGAAGGCTCGGCGGAGCGGGCCCAGAGGGTCTCGTTGGATGTCATCTCCTTCTCAGGAGGGCGAGGGGCGTCCCCTGCACCAGCTAGAGTTCGGACCTGCCTTGGCTTTGCTTTAGGTGGAAGCCACACAGAACGCAGCTGAGGAGTAGATGAACGGGATCCTTTTCCCTTTAAAAACGGAACAGTACACCTGATTCATGGATGCTGGCTGCCAGCAGTAGCTTTGGGAGTACCTTTGAGGTCAAGGCTGCTGTGGCAGCGTGGTGTCTGTGTGTTGATTTTTGCTGCCAACAAAGCCCTGTCCCTCAACTTGGCATTGCCTCATCCCCTGCCTGGGGACAGCGCCAGGATCTTGGCATTGTACCTGTGGCCGTGTGGGAGGGCCGTCTTTGAGATCTTCGGGCAAGTCTGAGCGCTTCTCTGGCAGCCTACCCTGTGTCGTGGCTTCAGCCGTCCTCTTGCTGCCGGCCACTTGCTTAACTTGCTGTGTGTTCAGAGATGCGTAATTCCATTGGATCTAGTATTTCGGCGACTTCCCTGCCGCACACCCTCCCCTACCCCGTGGTGCCTCATTTTGTGTTGAGGCGGGATCCTGTTGTCCTTTTCTCCATCTCCCATCTCTCGTGGTCTGTGGGAGCTAGCAGGAAGGGGTGGTGGTGTTCAGTTGTCAGGTTCGTGCACTCTTAGGGGTCAAGACCTATTCTAACTTGTTCATCTTCCTGCCTCTTGATTTCTTTACTTATGCCGTAGGGTGAGAAATCAGACTGCAAAGAGTGAGAAATCTGTTGGCTCCTGGGGGGGTGAGGGTGGGGAAGGGGATATTGGTGGGGCCCATAGGGAGGGAATATTTACTATAGTAGACACCAGAAGACTCCGTGCAGGTGCTCTCTGCCATTTTCTAGCAGGAAGACGTTTGACAAACAACTTAACCTCTTTTAATCTTTGATTCCCTCATCTTTAAAATAGACATCACCTCTAACTTTCACTGTGGGGCTGCTGGGAGAATCAAATGAGAGAAATAAAGCATGTGTGAGAACTTTGCAAGTTGTAAGATGAATTAACTAACACCCATCCAAGGCCGTGTGCTCGGTGCTGTGGGACAGCTGGTCCACCTGGAATGTTGAAAAAATGTGTAGGGTTTTAAGTGAGAAGACCCAGGGCTGAGGCCCAAGAGCAGAGCTTACTGGTGGTATGATCATTGGCCAATCATTTAACCTCTAAGAGGTTTACTTTCCTTATGCCTCACATTATTATCTCTTAAAAAATGTGATCATGTATTATCTAGAAAATTCTGGGTAGTGCAAATGTTAGCTCCAAAATGTCATCCTCCAAAAGAGTTAAGAGATTGAAAGAAATAATTTGCGGATCTAAAAATTCCATATTACGGAATTGTGGGAAACTAAGGGGTAGATTGTCTGATCCAGGTGGCAGTTAACACGAAGGGGCTTGTTTTGGAATCTAGAAGTTTAATAGGACACCAGTCAAATTCCTTCAACTTCCACATAGATGATAATTCTCTCAATTAAGCACATTCTTTCATTTTCTGTAGGACTGCGAGGTCATGACCTAAGCCAAAGTAGGACGCTCAATAGACAGCCACTCAGGTGCCCCTTAAAGTTCACATCTATAAAAGGCAGATAAAAAACACTTGCCTTACTACGTGGGATTGTTCTAAAGGCAATGTGAGATAATTTATGGATAGGTTTTGGAAATTTGAAAGCTAAAAGATAGATGATTACTATTTTAATGTATTTTGAGCTCAACATAAACTCGGGTCTAAAATACTTCAGAACAGGCTAAATAGCTAAATAAAACTGAAATGGGATCATTCATTTAAAGTTCACATTAAAGGGACCCCTGGGTGTGGCTCAGTCCGTTAAGCATCTGATTCTTGGTTTTGTCTCAGGTTGTGATCTCCTGGTTTGTGAGAATGAGCCCCACTCGGGCTCTGTGCTGAGAGTGCAAAGCCTACTTGGGATTCTGTCTCTGCCCTTCCCCTGCTCGTGTGTGTGTGTGCACGTGCGCGCGCATGTGCACGCGTGTGCACACATGTGCATGTTCTCTTTCTCAGAATGAAGCTCAGTGTGAATTTTATTTTATCTTTAAACATTTGTTTTACTCTGGTGGCTTTGAGTTTCGTAGTTCACAACAATAAATACCATTGAAGTAATCTCTTTAAACAGAAATGTTAAGAATGAGACTTTATTGGATAACAGAGGAAAATTTTACACTGTCCCAACTAGAAACCTAAAGGAATCAACAGAAATGAACTTGAAGGAGTAGGTCAAACATATATCTGTCTGCAAAAGTCAAATGGACAGCTTCCAAATAAAGATGCTAAGGATTTGATCAAGGTTAGTAACAATTAAGAATTAAGGGATATATTGAGTTTTGTGCCTCACTGAGGTTGGATCTTCTCACGTGCGTAAGACTTTTTTCTTTTTTTTTTTTCCCAAGAGTTCGTATTACTGCTTCTATTTTTAAATGGGGCACCTGGGTGGCTCAGTCGGTTCAGTGTGTAACTTGGACTCAGGTCATGATCTTGAGGTTTGTGGGTTCGAGCTCTGTATCTGGCTCTATGCTCACAGCTCAGTCTGGGGCCTGCTTCAGATTCTGCTCTCACTCTGTCTCTCCCCTGCTCATGCCCTTTGCGTCTCTCTCAAAGTAAGTAAATATTACAAAATTAAAAAGTCAGCGGGTAGTTGGGTGATTCTGTACTATTAACTTGTTGGTAATTATTGTCAGACTTCTCTGCTGTCTTAGAATAAATATGTGCTTCTGGCTCACGTTGAGCTAAAATACCTGGAGACCGTGTGATCTGATGAGAGCCATGTCTATCTGAGGCCAGACAGCTCCCCAAAGAGCTTTTACTAAGAGAAAACAAAATTTCCCCCTTGCCAGCAGTTATCACCCCCTTTCTTTTCTAGCCTGCGCAGAACACTGGGGAAGTGAGGAGAAAGGCTCATCAGCTTTATATCAGAGGTGACAGGGAGAATTCTGAAAGACTCACCCATAGAGATGGGGGTGCCTGCAAGAATGCCAAAGCTGGTGTTGGATTTCCTGGTTGAATGTCTGCTCAGGCTGACATGCCTGACTACCCCTGTGCTTGTCTGGGCTGGGGCGGAAAGAACTGTGAGGCACAACAGGAGAGGGGGCTCCCAGCCGGGCAGCTCACATGTATTCTCCGTTTAGTTTGGCAGGAGCATGGGAATTCTCTAAGGGTGAAGGGAACACTGCAAATGGTAGATGGTCTTGATCCATCTTGTTAGAGGATCTCCCTACAAGGCTGTCGTCTGGTAATAGGAGTCCAGGGGTGGGTGGAAGAGGCTGGGCCAGAGCTGGGGTCAGATCTACGTCAGAGAAGCTGTGCCGTGAGGAGGTCCCTTGGGAAAAACCACACAGGAGCCAGAATTAGAGGAGGAGTCATGGCCAGTCATGGCGGGGGGTGGGTGGGTGGGTGGGTGGGGGGACATTTGTCTTTACCTGTCTACCGGTTGTTTGCAGGAAGAGTATGGACAGCCCAGAGCAGGGAGGAGGAGAGGTCAGTGAGTAAAAGAGTAGATCTTAGCCCTCCCTGTTTATAGTTGGGGTCACAGGTTTGCAAGGTGTCAGGGTGGGGCTTGCCTAAACCATAGTTGAACTGGAGAACGAAGAAAATAATTTGGCCTAGAGCTTTACTAACCAAAAGTTGGCCCCAAATTGTAGCATCTGCACTAGATCCTACATTAGAGTTGGGAAAAGGGTTACAAAAAAAAAAACAAAAAAACAAAAAAAACCCAAAAACCAAAAAACAATCCGTGGCTCTGATGTGAGTGAAGCGAAGCCATTTCCCATTAATGGCCTGTGAGATGCTAACACTCAGGAAACCGAATTTCCCAGATTCTCCCTCTTTGTTTCTAGGATTCCAAGTATTCATTCCATGTCTAAATCCACCCCAGGGCCATTGGTGTTTGTCACGAGCCTCCAGGAATTTTCCTGTTGCCAGGCTTGTGGTCCTTCCTCTTGTGGTCTATGGTGTGCATTGTATCTGAGGATAAAGAGTCACAGTCATGGCGCCAGATGTTGACGTAAGTGAATTACGGGTGATAATTTGATGGCCTCTTTGTACATGGAAATGTCTTTTTAAGAATTGGATTTCTGTTGTCAGTAGGGTATTGGGCAGATCCCTGAGACCTATAAAAGATACTAGACAATAAAGGCAGATGTACATCATGATTCAGTTTGAAGGAGCCTCCGTGCTCCTAATTTGCTTAGAAAGACTTGTGAGCATTCTATGATACCATGTCAACACGGCTTAATAAAAAGCTACCTCATAAAGGGAGAAACAGATACAACATGCCTCTCCTAATGTTTTCCAGAGAGTCTGTGAATGAATCGAGAAGTGGATCCAGGATTTCACGTATCAGCACCCTAGGTTTTATCATTTCTATAATCCTTTTCTCTTTCCCTGTTGCTGTCGAGATTTTAAAGGGGGATTACGGTTTGAGTTAAAGAGAGCAGGCGATGCGAGCCTACCACACAAAGTTGTTAAATCTCAGAGGCCTGAGATTTCTTGGCTCCTTTCAAGTTTTGGAAGCCGTGCACTCCTAGGGAATGCTATTAGGAACTGGCTTCATGGAGAAAATGTAGCTTTGGGGCAGTTAGCTTTTGAAGCTGGGAGAGGATAATAGGTTGGCGGACGTGAGTGGGGAAGTGTCTGCGGGTTTAGAAAATAAAGGGCGTGAGGAGGGTGGCGGTGGTGTGCGGGTCTTACCGTAATAGTTCTTTAGCAGGACCAAGTGGTTCTCCAGATCGAGTTCAATTTTCCGCTGAGTGCGTTTTCTGTTTTGACAAAGCCTGGGCACCCTCTCCCGGAGTGTGCGTCTCTCTGTGCCCTGATTGCGGGGGGCTGTGCTGTTAACTTGGCCAACGGCCCCTTTGGACCCGAAAGGACTGGTTTAATTTACATCAGATTGTATAGGTTTAGGGCTTGGCAAAACAAAAACAAAAACCAGCCTGCAGTGGCTCTTCTCTCTCCACCTCACACTGTTAGAGGTCCTGTATCCAGGGAATGAATCCTAACACGAGTTACATACACGTGGAAGCAAACCTCAGGTAGCAGGGTGGAAAGGGGAGGAAGAGCTGTCACATCTGTGCCTTCCTGAGTGGGAAGTTCAAATCTGGGCTTTGGCAGAGTAGGACACAGGCGAGGAGGAGGGGCGGCAGCGCTAGGAGCTCCTTTGGGGAGGGCGTTCCGGGACAGGGTCACCCACTCGGGAGGTGGTGGCCCTGGAACACCAGAGCGGGCCGCACCTGCGGCTCTGTGCAGACTAATGTTTCTTTTGCTTAATGGGCATTGAGTCACCTTGTGAAACGTCTTTTCTAATAGGGAGGTGGACTTATTCCTGCCCCAAAGCTACTGGGAGCCTGTTTAGGAAGACGCTCCCCTCACACACACCCCTCCACCGCTGATGAACAGCGTTGCTGTCACTCGGTTAAGCAACTTGCCAGGGGGGAGGAAGTCACCTTGCTGGGAGTCCTCTACCTGAGGACTGAGTTTAGAGGAGGGAGAAATCTGAACTGCCCGGTGATTGCCATGCACAGCGGCGATGCTATGGGGGTACTTAGGAGTGCCCTTGGAGGGAGACCCGGTTCTTGACCTCGAGGAACACCAGCCAGTGGCTCTTCCCTCCATGTGCTTTCGTGTGCCGTCTGTTTGTTCTGGTGAGATCTTGCTGGTACCCTCAGAGTGCCTAAGTAGGCTCGTTGCTGATCGCACTGTATTGAATCTTGCTAGAACCTTGTGAATGTGCTTGCTGGGCAGTCGTCGAGGCTCCCTGTGCCACATGTGTATGTGGGGGGTGGGGGCATCCAAATGGCTTTGAGTGTCCGTTCCCGTGTCAGTCGGAATTCTGTGCTAACAGAGCGCATCTGCTCTGTATTTTACAGATGAGGACGTTTGAGTCCCAGAGAGGAAACGATTTGCCCCTTTCCCTGAGGTAAGCTGGCAGGGTCGCTCCCGAAATCTAGGTCTGCAGATTCAGCCCAGCGCCCTTCCCTGAACGTCACACAGCTCCTGTCACGATCTTGAGATTTGTTGAAGCCACAGGACTGCGTGATGGTTGTACATATGTGGATTTCAGTGCCCCAGTGGCATGGACCCCTCTGTCAGTCTACGGCCCGAGCCCGGTTCCACGACACGTGGTGAATGGCCACTCGTGTGGTCTCAGAACTGGGTGCCTGAGGATGTCCCGATCCCCTGGGATAGTGCCTTCTGCTGCACCCTGTGTTGTCTTTTCCTCTTGGGGCCCTGTGGTTCCCGTGTGGAGGCAGGCAGCCCCATGCGGGGCCGAATTTCAGCCCCGTGAAGGGCATTAGCATAGACACCATACATTCTTGAAGAGCCAGGATGTAGTTTTCAGGTGGATATACTTCCGTTTTAAGAACACTTGCTTTGACATGCTCTGAGATCAAGAAGGAGCACTGCCCGTGTCTCCAGAGGATCCCCTTGGTGCTTTCTCTGGGTTAGAACTTGTCTCAAGAAATGGCTTTGCCCTGCAAGCTTCTAACATCTCTTCCCTTATTGGCTGGCAGCTTTTGTGCAATGGATTTTACTGATAAGCTACTAAATTTAAATCTGGCGATTACACGGTGTGAATTACTTCAGGGAACTTCCTCGATTTTAGGCCAGGACTGCAATCAAGCCCCAGGCTGTCAGGATTTGGAGTTTTTCCAGTCGTGGTGATGGCTCGCCCTCCATACGCTCTTATTTCGGTACACAGTACAGAACGGATCAGGATAATTCACTGGATTTAGGGATCCGAATAGTTAAACGATCACTCGTCACGGGACGTGTGCTGGAGTTCAGCTAGCCTCATTCACATCTCCTCCTGATTTTGTGCCTTGGCCCCTTCTTAGAGAAGAACTACTCCATTTCCTAACTTCTCAAGGGGCCAACCAGAGGTTGCTTTTTTTTTTTTTTTTTTTTTCCTCCTGTGTGCCAAATTTCTCGCAGCCCTTTTCTCAGGAATACCCTACTCTGTTTGGGCTGCCACAGGCGTTTTAGCTTCACTGTTGGTCTTGTTGATTTTCCGGTATTGGCTTTTCTCCTGCTGCCTCTGGGGTTCCTCATTTTCTTCTCTGCCCCCTTGGTCTCAGGTACTGGTTGTTCTTTTGGCTTTATTGCCTATTAGAAGTACGGGCAGGTGGCAATTGCTACACTTTGACCTCTGGTTCTTCTTCCCCTGGAGGGCTGGTGTTAAAGAGGCCAGGAAGGCAGAGAGCTGGGAACAGGAGGGAGAGGAGCCCAAGTAAGCCTGCTGATTGCTCCTTAATGTAGCCAGATGTTAAGTACTAGGAGAAGAGTAAATGAAAGCAGGCTTTCTCTCTGTCCCTACAAAGCCCTTCTCTTTGTCACTTGCCTTGACCCCTTAGCTACTCTTTACTTTCTGGGTTCTACAAATGACTAGCATTTATTACCTCAGGTACATACGGAATTAGAAATGCCTCTGTAGGCTGGTCCGGAAACCTAATCACTTTGATGACTGTTACTATGAGAAGCTGTGCTGTGAGTTTTGGGTAAATTTCGAGCATTCCTTAGGCGTATGAGCCATCTGCACGTTTAGGTAAGTAGATCGATCCTTTGTTGCTCGGTCTTTTTAAAGCTGGTAGTTCACTTTAGAATCTAAAGTTATAATGACAGATAGTTTTGAAGGTATCTGAATGGGCGAAGAGCCTACTCTTTTTTGGCATTAAATCTCATTTGTTACCTCCACACGCTTCTGAGAGGTCTACATTTTCCTTTCTGTCAGTGTCTTTCAGAGGATTGTGTTTTGGTCTCGGGATAATTGTGCTTTAAGAATACAGCATATGGTTGGGGACTTGCTTTTAAAGTATTATACAGAGTTTTCTCATTTTAGAATAGTTTTTTGTTCCCCCTTGGCTGACTTGACTAAATACCGTAAACTCAAGAAGCACTCCATGGGTGCAGGTCTGGTATCGATTATCATTAATTCTTCCCTTTATGACTTTGCCACTTAAATACACATTTAGAAACAAACCAAATAAACATTAAATAGCATAAGTAGATTTTTGACTTGGGTGGTCCAGTGAGTTTCAACATGTGCTTATGCTTTGAAAGGTGGTTATGAAAACATTATATTTAAGCAACCCATTAAAAGATTGCAATGGATTTATTTTGAAATGTATTAATACAGATATATTTAAAAAGAAATCTTGGATTATTTATAACTTCTGTACAAAGTAGCTAAAAAAAGGTAAATTTTTGCCCATATAAGGGGTTAGTCACTGTATTTCAGCTTGGCTGGTATAACCTGATGGGTTTCCAAAGGCACGCCATTGGGCAAGACACATGACTTCCTAGGTTCTCATTGTTTCATTAATGACAGATGAGATAAACTAGTTGGCTCTTAAGCTTTTCTGAAACTCTAGGATGCCGCAATTCTGTGACTTTAAAAGTTGATATTTAAAAGAATCCCATGAAGCAGAAAATACAGTATTTACTCCACAATATACATGGAGAGATGGCACGTTCTGGAATGATCAATAAAGGTCTAAAAATAGCCTATAATCCTAAGCCTTCTTTAAAAAGTCAGTCTTTATTCATGGCCTTGTTTAGTGAACTGTGCACACTGTTGGGAAAATAGATGGGGCATCTGGAAAAAATACTAAAATATTTATGGGCAGAGACTATACCTCAACACCTTAAATAACTTGTATTTCTTTCTATGTGTGGTGATACTGCCATCAAATGCAAGGTCAACTATGTGAATCAGCCCCATTAGAATAACTTTGGATTTGGGCCAGTGGTGTTCTGGTGGTTTCTGGATTGTGTGTTAAAACTTGGAGCTTGGAGAGGAAAGCTTTTACTCCTACAGGTTGGCATTTTGCTTGCAACTCCCCAGAACAGAAAGGAGTCCTCCTTTTTGTTTCTGTTTGTCTTCCACACCTCGTGGTGATCATTGTTGTTGCCTTCTGGTGATCCATTTCCCCACCTTGCAGTAGGAGGGTTTTTTTGTGTGTGTGGGTTGGGGGGGGGGGCGGTAATTAGTTGTCTAAGTTAATTCTCTTAAGGATTCTTGACTGGTTTCCTTGAGGAAGAATTGGGGATTAGGGAGTGATCTCCTAAAACCATTGTAGAGAATGTGTTGTATGAAGTCCATTAAATGTTTTAAAAAAAAAAAAAAAAAAAAAAGGCCCTGTAATGTAACCTGTTCGCAAAATCAGACAGTGGCTCCTGTAAGCAGAGCCTGGGGCAAGCCATTTTGATTTGTCACAGAGGTGGCTCTTGGGCAAATGCTAATGGCACATGAAGGCAGAGTGACCACAGTGTGTAGTGTAGGTTCCTTTGATCACTCGTAACTGGTTTTAATATTATACCAGCATTTTATCAGAAACCAAAATATTTCTCCGTGTTCTAACCCTGGCTATTGTGTTTTTTTCCTCCCGCTCTGAACCTGTAGAAGGCTTTCTGTTGTGTCAATATCGCATGTCAGCAAGTCTCTTAAGAAAAACTGTAGCCCTAAGGACTTAAGAGCATTTGATTCCCATTTGTCCCAGGATGCTGGGGGGGGTGGGGGCAGAGGTCATCTCTTGATACCCCTGGACCCTACTCAGTGCTTGGTATATGGTGGGGATCTCCTGTTGGGCAGGGCTTCTGAGAACCCTGCAAGAATCTTCCATTAGAATCTTAAACTGCCTAACATCTAATTGATCATGGAAGACAGAACAAAATGAACTTGGTTCCTTTTGTCCTTCTGTTGTTCCTTCAGAAATGAGGGTCCCCCCGCCCTTTACAAACCAGTGTAATCCTTTAAATGCAGAGTTAAAGTTTATCCGTTAATATTCATGCTTAGCAATAGTTGATAAAAAACAAACATCCTACCTCTCAGTAATAGGCTAGTGAAGTATGATTAAATTTTTAGAAATCGAAGAGGCAAAAGAGAGTGTAGATGCCTTGATAGGCTCATAAGTTGCTTACAGTGGAAGAGAGTCTGACCACATCTATGCTGGCTGTTTTTCTGGGGGATGCTTGGGCTGCTGGAGATACATGGATTTGTTCCTATCTCTACTTATAATGTGGCCGTTTAGGTCTTTACTGTGAGTTCTGTGGCCATATCTTTGCCACCTTCTAGCTTGGCTTGATATTTTGAGACTTGTCGAGGGTTTCCCATTCCACCATCTAGGCCTCCTGTCTTCTGATCGTTGCACTTGCCGCCTCTGTGCCGGCAGTGATGTTGGAGGCACAGGTCTGTGCAGCTATTTCTATGCCCAAGCTTCCCTGGTGCTCAGAGGCAGAACCTGTGTTTGTCAGTTGGTGGTTTAGATGAGTTACAGGTAAAACACGATGCAAGTCTCTGTCTAGATGCTTATCTTTTGCCCCAGCAGAAGCAGACAGAGAGGGAGATAAATGTTTGGCAGCCTTTGTTTAAAAAAGGAGCTGCTGGTGTCTAGAACAATCCCAGCCTCTAAAACATAATATAGGGCTTTGGAGGTGGGGGAAAGACAGCAGAAAGCTTTACACCCGAAGCCTAGTGTTGAGTTAGGGCTCGTAAAATCTGACTATTTCTCAAAGACCAAAACAGGTCATCTTGGAACGTGAAGGTGTTCATTTTATAGAGAGAATGAAATCTTCAGTGCCAGCAAGTCCCAGGATGGGTTCGTAAAGTCACGATAGATGTGAAGCCTCTCGTTCGAAATGCTTCCATTAGTTTCGTGTGCTTAGCACGTTGTAGGATATCCAGAGGAGTCCAAGGGCTGCGTGAAGGTCTGTTGTTATGATAGCAGTGCTTCCTTGATCTGGAACAGATTAAGGCTAAGGGATGGGGTGACTGCTTCTTAGGTCATGCTGAGGCACCCTTGTGAGGGGGAGCAGCCTGGGGGCGGGGAGTGTGCTGGTAGCTGGGCCAGCCTTCGCTTGTAGTTGCCCGGAGTCCGGAAAAACTGCAAGAAGAAATTACTCACAGACTCCTGCCAGCCACCTGCTTCAGATCATGCTGAAGTGACCATGGTAGATCCGTGACCCTCCCTGCCTGCTTCTCAACAAGCCCACAGTTCTGTGAGGAAAAGGACCTGGGTTAGAGGGATTATTCATTTTATTTTAGCCCCACAAGTTCCTCTTTATTATGACCTTTTTAGCCCAATTTAAACTGTTCAGTGAAGAAACTGATATGTAAGCAAAAGTAAGAAGATGAGGTCACTTACCTTAATTTCCTTAAGCCTTTAATCATTGTAAATAAAGATCTGGTTTCTTTGGAGTTTGCAGTGATGTCTTAGTTTTGTGGTGATTGGTGGACTCTTGGCAGATTGAGTCATCGTTTGACTTGAAGATCTAGAATAACATACCATCTGTCAAGAAATGATGACAGTAGTTGGTCTTGACACACCAAAAGTTGCATTTATGAAACAACCTAAGATTTTTTAGTTACCGTAGTACACCTGAAATCATGCCGTTGCTACCCAATGGCCTTTTGAAGGTGGGACTGACTTCCTGTTTCCACGGGGCCCTTGGCCAGTATAGAGCTGAGCACGACACTTGCTTATCCCATAGCTCTTGGCACACAGTAGGCGTTCAGTAAACACTTGATCGGCAGCTGCTGGCAGTTGCGGGCCTCTTGGGTGAATTCTGAGATGGATGGGAGGTGAGGCTGTGTTTTTATTCACCAGCCCGAATTGCACTGCCTGGGCTCCCACGGTACTGTCCTGATAGGATCGTCTTTGGCATTTACTGTTCTTCTGCAGACTCCCCTTAGGGGCGGTGCCTGGCAGCGGTAGAGTCTGAATCTTGCTCCGTGTTGGCCTTCCTCTACGCTGCCGCTCTGAAGGCTTTGTGTGCGCGAGGAAAGTCGTCCCCCTGGCCTGGTCACCCAATTTTGGCAGAGGATCAACGGCTGAGCCTCCAGCTCCGCAGATCTACCACTCAGCTGGTCTCGGGACACCGATGATGTGCAAGCGATCCCCCACGCTAAACTCGAAGATGAGAATTTTTTCTTTGAAATTTAAAAGAAGGATAAAAATGTGGTTGCTTTTCAGCCTAGATTGATGAGCTGGCGTGGGGGGAAGGCCGGCCTTTGAAATCTATAGGCCTCATGTTACAGGCCTGACCCCGCCGACCCCGGTAGATTAGTAATGGTCTACGCAGCCTGCTCTGTCAGCACGTCTGGCAGGGCACGCACAGATGGTGCCAGTTGGAGAAAATCGCAGCCCAGCGCCGCACCGCAGCCTCGCCTTGGCCGTGCTGCCCGGGGAGGAGGAGCCGAGACCGGGTCCTTTACAGACGTGTTCGTGCCCCGCGCTGCGGACCAGACCTGGGAGGAAGCCGGTCCAGGTTTAGGATGCGTTTGCCGGTCACGACTTCAGTCGTGCTTTCTTGAGCTCGCTCAGGCCTTCCGCCCCGCCGAGCAGCTGGGATTTGTACCGGGTCTGTGGCCTTGGGCTTGTTCGGCAAGGAATTTGAAACTAGAACTGATCTCATTCCAGGGAGTCCAGCATAATGCGATACTTGTTTTCCTACAGTCAGTGAGCCTCAGGAAAATGCGAGTGGGATGCAAGGCGGGGGGCTGGGAAGGGGGAGGCAGGAGTCTTTAGAGTTGGAGTCATCAACCCCCGGGAAAGAAGAATTTCACTGGAGAAAGCCGCTTCCGCGACCGGCTTCTGGGTTGCCGGGTGGTACCCTGCTTTGGTGAACACTCCTGTGTGGCGTCAGCCCTGGAAGTGGGGGCTCTGCTCCCCACAGGTGGGAGGGAAAAGGCCCTCCTTGGCGCGGAGCCATCGACCGGGGGCTGGGCTTCTAAGCACTAGTTCCTTCTAACGAAGGACATAAAATGCATCAGGAGCCTGCTCTTTGGACTTAGACGTTTTATTCTTTGAAAATTCTGCTTGGAGTCGAAAGTCCGGGGTTGAGGGCGCGTACCCTCGGAACGCCCCTCCACCCGAGCCACATCTCAGTAGGTTGAGGGCAGGCTGAAAAAATCCCAGTGTGGAGCAGATGCGCGGGGCCCCATGGCAGGGGCTCGCTCGGTCAGCCTCGGCCTCGGCCCATTTGTGACTTTGTTTTGTACTCTTTTTGCCAAAACTTCTTCTGGAAATCTCCACCCAGGTTAGTCTGGCTTTGTACGTTGTCACTGCTTAACGGGCTCATTGGGTTCCTCTTGAGTTTGAGGAAGTCTGTTTGATTTCTCGAGTTTTCCTCAGAGATGCCACTGTTGGAAAACGCGAGCCGCTTTTAAGCGTTCACTTCGGAGCGGCGGACCTGGGCTCCACGAAGGCAGTTCGTTTCTTCCTCCCGAAGATGGAAGGACATAGGTCCGCTTCGACACACCTGGTGCTTCCGAAATTGGGCCGTGGGCCGTGGCCCGGAGGGCGACGTGAAGGAGGGAAAAGGACGTTTGCTAAGTGCACGCCCTGGGTACGCACCCACACGAGCCTTGCTGGCTGCCGCGCAGAGGGAGGGCCCCTCGGGAAGCCTGCGGACATCTGACGGAGGCGTGGCTCTCCTTGGCCAATCGAGCGCGGCTCAGGCAGGGTAGCTTTATGGACGTGATGGGAGACTGAAGGGGAAAGTCAAGGTTGCCTCCCGAGCGGGAGGCGGGAGAAACCGGGAGATGATGAAGTGGGTTGGCCGGAGGAAGAGGAATTCTGTTTTAAGCCGTCGGTAGTTGGAACGCCCTTAGGTTGTTGGATTTCTGGGTCGGGATTTGGGCACGGAGGTCTGGCCTAGAGAGGCGTTTGGGAGTTAACACGTAGTAATGGTATAAGAGAAGGGGGAGAAATGGGCAAGTCCGGAGAGGACGAAAAGCGAGCTCCCAGTTCTCTTCCCCCTCGGGTGTTTGAGCAGCGACAGGTATTTGCCGAGAGAAGACCGTAACGAAAAGTACTTCGTGATTGTCAGGGTCAGGCTGGTTGTGTATTTGATTGGCAAACTCGTAGGAGTCTTGGCAATGCAGACACAAATTCTTAACCCTGAAGCAGAATCTTGGAGTACTTTGGGCCATTTCACAGATGCTCTACCATTTGAAGTAGATGCCAGAACAAACGAGGAGACGGACGGTGGAGAGGCTGGAGCCCACAAAGCAAGCATCTGCTGGTTATTGAGTTGCAGGAATAGCAGAGGGACAAGTGGACGGCAGGAGCCAAGAATAAAACCTGGTCAAGAGGCCACATCCACCCAGCTTGGCAGACAGGCCCGGTGGCTTTGGTAATGACACTGGTGCCTGCTGTATGTGAGCCTTTCCACCGAGTTTAAAAAAGGCTTTCCTCTAACTACTGGGTCGCCCAGAAGTTGGGCTCCTTCTGCCCTTGGTGGTTTTCTTCCTGTGGAATCAGTGCTGTGTCTGCTGACTCCACCATCGTACTTGTGGTCCTGCCCCGAGCGCCTAGGAGGTTTGTGAGGACATGCCCTTGTGGACGAGCCCAGCAGAAACCACATGACTTCACGGCTAGACTGGCACACGTGGACTTGACCAAAGCTTTGTCGCTTTGTCTTTTTCGATTTCTCTCCCCGGTCCCTCCCTTTTTGTTCTCTCAGTACTTTTGGCATAAATAATATGTAATTAAAATCATTAGAAATTTCATGGCAAGGCTTACTACTAGTGGTGAGGGATTATTAACACCGGAACTTCCTTTGGATTAATACTTACATTTTGACTAGAACTCCCTTTTTTATACCCACATTCACCACCAATTCTATTTTAAGTATTCTAACTCTGGGAATGACATAGGAAGGAAAATAGACCCACAACTTTGGAGGAAAAAAAATCCAGGAAATAATTTTGTAGGCTTTTCCTTTGTATGCCCCACCATACATGAAGTCCCAGAATAAATATCCGTGAGACTTTTCACTTTCACTCATTTTCTGGGGTTTGCTTGTGTTGGGTTTTGGGAGAAGAGACCCGTAAGCACTAGTTCCTTCTAACGAAGGACATAAAATGCATCAGGAAGACAGTTTGCTGAGACTAGGATATCCTAAATATTTGCAGCTGGAATACTTCTGGCATCTGCTGAAGGTTGTGTTTTAAAATGCCATTACGTTGTGCATAAATGTGCTCTTTTTTGTGTGTGTGCCACTGTGAGTGTTGTTTATTTTTAATGTTCATCCACCTTTATGTAAATAATCAGTGGTAAAAGTTAAGTCCAGCTTTTCCCCTGCACCCCACCTCCCCCCGTGTCTGTCATTTACTGGGCACTGGGCTGCCTTTTGGAACTCAAAGACATGCATGAAATGGTCTCTGCCCTCAAGGAGCTTAGTGTCCCATAGTGGTGGATGTAGAAATAGATGCTTTTAGTTCAGTGTGGTCAGGGCTGTGGGAGTATACCCCATTCTAGGGGGCACTGTTGGGAACATATTCTCTTGGAATTAACTGTACCTCATTCTTGAAGATCCAGTCTAGAAAGAGGGGTGGTCTGGGTCTTAAATATCATGGGATAGGCGGATTGCTATGGTTGGTCATCCAGTATCAGCAAGCTCTAAGGTGGGGGGTGGTGGTGTGGCAGTTGGAAAGGCTGGAAAGCAGAGCCAAGGTCAGAGCTTGACCTAGAGTTGACGTTACCTATGAGGGGTGTCGGCTAGTAAATGGTCTCCCGCTGGTATGGAGGATGAGAGGGATTGAGAAAGGGGAGGAGAGCCCGGCTAGGGTATCCACTTGGGTGGTTGTTGGCAAATCGGATGAAGGCCTGAGTTAAGGCGGGGACCCCGAGCAAACTCATGAAGAGAAAGGTGTCAGAACGATGTGGAGATGAAATTGGTGGGACTTGTTAATTCTTACGGTGCCGTGTTTGTAGGGAGTGGTGGCAGGGGAGGCTTGGGGCTCTCCTCTTGGTAGCTGAAATGATTGGGTAGCCATCACTGTTGGGATTGTGAACAGAAGGGGAAGAGTTCTGTGGGGAGACCAGTTGTGAGTTTGTGTCATTAGTGTTTCTTGAATACTTTAAAAAAAATTTTTTTTAACGTTTATTTTTGAGACAGAGAGAGACAGAGCATGAACGGGGGAGGGGCAGAGAGAGAGGGAGACACAGAATCGGAAGCAGGCTCCAGGCTCTGAGCCATCAGACCAGAGCCCGACGCGGGGCTCAAACTCATGGACCGCGAGATCGTGACCTGAGCTGAAGTCGGACGCTTAACCGACTGAGCCACCCAGGCGCCCCTCTTGAATACTTTTAAATTACATCTTGGGGGCACCTGGGTGGCTCAGTTAAGTGTCCGACTCTTGGTTTCAGCTCAGGTCATAATCTCATGGTTCATGGGATCCAGCCCTGCATCAGGCTGTGTGTGGACAGTGCAGATCCTATTGGGATCCTCTTTCCCTTTCTCTCTGCCCCTTGTCTGAGCACACGTGCACGCTCTGTCTCTCAAAATAAAATAAAAAAAACCCACTGCATCTTGGATGCTGTTTGACTACTTGATAAAAGTTGAAGTATGTGTTCAAGTCCAGCAGCACTGATTGTGAAAATTGGGGGCTACAGGAATTACTGCATGGAGAGGGCCTTGATGTCTAGACACATGGATTTAGGAGGATTGGAATTGCCCCATCTCCTATTTTCTACTTGAAAGCTGGTCTTTTAAGCCAGCATAAAGCCCTTAAGCTATGTCTTTGTGAGTTACGTCCAGTTTATGCGTCCTTCTTGCTGTCTCTACTGCCACCACACTTCCTGTGGTGTCTACTCCCGTGATGGTCTGCTCTCCACAGAGCAGGTAGCACGGTCCTTCCAGAACACTAGTCAGATTATCTATCCTCTGCTTAAACCTCTGAAGACTTCTCATTTCACTGAAAGGAAGGGCGTGTACGTGCGCGCACACACACACACACACGCGCGCACACACACGCGCACACACACACACACACACACACCCTGAAGCTGTTGGTTGGGTTCCCCAGGATGTGGACTCAGAGGTTTGAGGAAGGCTCTAGGAAATAACCCCTATGAGGGGTGAGGGAAGTAGGATTGTGTAGAGCAGGAGATGGAGTTTGGATGCAGTTGGCGGAGCAGACACCTGATGTTACGGTGATCTTTGAAGTCGGAATGGCCTTTCAGACCCATTCTGGCTCTCCTTAGTCTATACTTGGCTGGCATACCCCAGCAGGGGTTTGAAATTCTTGTGGGGCAGTTTCCCTTGTCAGTCCGCTCCTGGAGAAGGACTTAACTGGGGCCCATTGGCAAGGAGCCTTGGCAGGAGTTAGAGGAGTTAAGTGTTTTGGTGCTGGTGGGATTTCTGGACGGTAGACGACAACGTCCACCACAGGCAGCCTGCAAGTCTCTGTGTGGTCTCCCTACTCGTTCCTGCTGCCCCTGTGACCTCATCGTCTATTTTCTCCTTTGCTCACGTCGCTGTAACCACATTGTCCGCGCATCCCTTTGACTTCACATACGTTTAGTTGGTGTTGCCTGCTGGGAAAGTAGACTCCATGACGATGGAGACTGCTGACCGTTTGTGTCCTTTTTTTTTTTTTTTTTTAATGTTTCTTTTTGAGAGAGAGAGCATGAGTGGGGAGAGGGAGAGAGAGCGTGACAGAGAGAAAGAGACAGGGAAACGCAGAATCTGAAGCAGGCTCCAGGATCTGAGCTGTCAGCACAGAGCCGGACCCTGGGCTCGAAGCCACGAGCCATGAAGATTGTGACCTGAGCTTCGAAGTCAGATGTGAACCGACTGAGCCCCATAGGCACCCCTGTGTGATTGTTGATGGTGTATTTTAAGAGATATTTTTGGAAAAGATAGCCTGTTAAGTGCTTTTCCTTTGGAAAAGTAAAGATTCAAAGATGGAGAAGTACAAATGAAATACAATTTAAGGGGTAGTTGATACTGTGGTCTGATTATTTTGGGACTCTTTGAGACGAATTCACATAGAGCATTTTACCGGTGATGGATTTATAAAATAGACTTGATAAACACTAGTTTTCAGCACTACATCTACTGTATGAAATAGCGTGAACCTGTTGTGCCTTTTAAGGGTGTACTACTTTGTCATTGCAATAAAATCTTCTATTGGACAAGCTCCAATTGAAATAAATATTTATCCGAAGGCAGAAATGATGCTATTAATAATTCAGAAGAGTTTTCAATTAAGCATTAACAATATCATTGCCTTTGGCGGCAATCTGCTTGAGCTCATAATATCGAATTATTTTTCTCAATGGAGCTAAAGTTAAACCTCAGATAACCAGAACTCAGGGATTCCACCTTTAAAAAAAATGTTTTTTATGTTTATTTTTGAGAAGGACAGAGCATGAGCTGGGGGACGGGGGGCAGAGAAAGAGGCAGACACGGAATCTGAAGCAGGCTCCAGGCTCTGGGCTGTCAGCACAGAGCCCGACACAGGACTCGAACTCCCAAGCCGTGAGATCATGACCTGAGCCCAAGTTGGACATTTAAGTGACTGAGCCACCCAGGTGCCCCACGAATTCCACCTCTTTAATCAACATGTGCTCTTTGAACATCTGTTAAGAGAAATCTAGGATTGTAAAATAGATTGAGGATTTTTTTTTTAAGTGTTCCTTCCCAGGCATATCTGGTTTTCTGTTGATATTTGGCCCAGTATTCTGGGACCACATCCTCACAGTTGCCTCCATTAAAAATTCTGATTGAAAAGCATCATGAACTACTTGAAAATTCTATCAAAGAAAAATTATGTTCATCACATGGACACATGGGCTAACAAATGCATCTCCTAAAGATGTCAGTGATAGGTGTCCTTCTACCGGATGGGGGAGGGACTTGGATCATCTGTACTGTTCCTGCTCTCGCAGGTCCCCCCGCCCCCATCAGAAGGCTAGCTAATTTTCAGTGAATAAGAAACTCCATTTATTAAAACATCCCATTCAACATAGCGTGTTTAGCGCGCGTGCTTTGGGCCAGAATATAAGATGTGGTGATTGTAGACTTGTGCGTGAGTTTTCTTCATTTCCTGAAGCAACAGTTGATGTTTCTGCATTGCAGGTAAAGAGAAAGTGATTCCTCAGGCTCCCAGAGGTGTCTAGAATACTTACGTTATTGGGCATACTTCCTTGGTATGTGTGTGTGTGAGGGGGGGAAAACAATCAGAGCGGTGGTACATTCAGATTTTATCTACGTGAACTTTTCTTTTCTGGCTAGGATATATTTGCGTCCATCATCCTTCCAGGTAGACTACTATCACTGTCACTCCTTCGTGTTCACCCCCAATTTTTTAATCAAAAGGCACTTTCCCACCTCAGACACTAATTATTACAATGGCATGATTTGCCAGCCAGACACGACTCAGTAGTGGTATTTGAGCAACAAATCAATGAGCAAATATTGATGCAACAGACTTGCCACATGAGCGTGACACCATCTGGGGTTCTGTACATGATTTACAGTGGAAGACACAGCATCTCTGCCTTTAAGTGGCTCAAAATTAATTAATGGGAGATGGGAAAGAAACAGAAAAATTAACCAAAGCTCCTGAACTCATTTTCACAGTTGCTCATGTCCGAGTATCATTCATTCATTTGGTGTTTGCCGATCACTCTTGCTTGCTTGTCAGGAGATGCACTGAGGCTGGGATGAATGGGGAATGTGTGTGCCCTGATCCTCTGGGAGATTACAGATGGGGTATGTTTGACCATATAGTTAGTAAGATGGAGAGAGCATCTTCAGTGATCCAGAAATGAGTGAGGTAATTACATAAACTACTTAGGAGTAAATTGTCAGGAAGGCTTAATATCTAACTGCTGCAGAGAGCACTCTTCATCACTAGTAACAGGTGGATTTGCCTATGGGTCTCTAGAGAGAGAGAGAGAGAGAGAGAGAGAGAGAGAGAGAAGGCAGTGTTGGCAAGGGAATCCTGTTGAGTCGGGGTCTTTTGTATATTTCCAATGCCTTTTTCAGCAGTACTTGCCTTTTTTTTTTTTTTTTTTTTTTTTGACATGCTGTAATGTTGTTAGAGCATAATGATGCTGGAGCCTGTAGTTCTGGTTTGAGGTCTGACTTTGCAACTTACCAGCTGTGTGAAATTAGACAAGTGACCTAATCTCCTTGAACCTCCACTTAAACAGCTGTAAAGAAGAGACCGAAGCTCTGAACTACCTGCTTCGTGTACTCTTCGAGGGTTCGAGGGAGACCACGTGTAACACGAAAGAAGTTGAAAGGTGACATTGTACGCGTATTTGTTGTTAGTATTGAGTGGTTGTGAAGGATTGGTCCCCCTCGAGCGCACCTACCCAACATGGTTTTCAGTGGTTGAAGATAATTGTGGCTGCATTCAAGGGATGTGTTAGTTTGTGGGCTTAGTAGCATTACTGAAAATGTGAGAGCCTTGTCTCATGCCTTTGAGATTGACCAAGGGAAATTAATGAGTCAACTGGTAATTCCAGGCCTCTAAATTTTAACTGAAGTCAGGCTTGGACTTGGACGATTTGAAGGAATTCTGTACAGGCAGGCCATCCATACACATGCTTTCTTTTCAGTTTTATTGAGTAAATTTCTAAGCTATCAAAAGGATGCTCGTCCTGTAATGTGCATCTGTGCAAATGTGACTTGAATGGAAGCCTGATGCAGGCTGGCAATTTCGTGTGTTGTGTTCACTGCTCTAACCCCAGGGCCTGGGGCAGGGCCTGGCCAATAACAGATGCTCGGTGGATTTTCCTTGAACTGTTGGCTCTTTGAAGACTGGTGGTTGTGTTTGAGGCACCCTGTAAGGTGTTTGGTAATAGTGGGAAAGTCCTCTCAGAGTCCATGACCTTAAGGACTCTAGCCTCTAAGAGATAGAAAAATAAACGCAGAATGCAGTTCTCAACGAGTGCTCCAGTAGTGAGCTGGGTGGGGTAGGATAGCAATTGGGAAGACTTCATGGAGGTGTTGGTAATGATTATATTCCATATAATGTGTTCAAGAATGGTGTGTTCAGTTCCAAATTCAGGCAGTAAGAGGGTTCGTGGTTGGTAGAGAATTTAAAAACAATACAACTGACTGAAGGTTGGTTGGCTGTTTGAGGACTATGTGGGGAGCAATTGTAAAGTAAGACTGTGAGAAAATATCCTTCCCCCAGGGCTACTTTGGGCCTGCTCCCCACCCATCCCCCCGCACCCCTTCCTGTGCCTCAGCTTCTCTGGGTGGAGTTTGTCCCATTGAGATACTTGAGCTTCGGAGACAATGGTCTCCTTGAGAGAAGAGCCTTCTGGCTTGGTAATGATGATTTTACACAAGTGTTCTATTAAAAAACAAAAAAAAACAAAAAAAAAAAAAAAAGGAAAAAAACCCTAAACTCTGAACACATATCTACTTCAAGATAACCCTAGTAAAAAGGAAACTGCTATAACTCGCAGAAGTCTGGAAAGTTTTTTTGTTTTTTTTTTTGTTTGTTTTTTTTGTCTCCTTTAAAAGCAATGTAGTCTTAAAAAAAAAAGTGTACTCGACTTTAAAAATTGATCGTTGCTTGGATCAACCTCACATACCATCAGACCTCTGTTATAAAATAAAATGACCTTTGACTTGTTGAAAAATTTTTATAAAGATTTTTGAATTCTATCATTTTCATTTAGAATAGCCAAGATTGATCTACCAGTGGGTTATTGTTACGTGTTAAGTTTTTTGTTTCTGTACTTAAGGAAAAAGGGAATCCTTTTCTCGGATGAGCCAAAGTTCACAACTCAGTGGTCATCATTCACTGCCGAATTTTTATCTTAATATTTGCCATAATTTGGATGTTGTGCATGTTATAGGCTAGTTAAGGATCTGTTCCGGCCCTGCTGCTTTGGGCATATGGAATGAGGTGGCACATGAGTCTCCATATCAATAGCAAACAAAAAGAATTTAAGAAAGCTCTGAATTCCCTAGGACGGATTTGTGTTATTTGAAGCAGTCACTTTTCAAATGGTCCCTAATGGTGTGGTAGCCGTACCCACCAGAGGAGAGTTTTTAGCCAGCGAGTGCTACATCATTGATTATTGTGGACTAAATCATAACAGCCTATGAACGTTCCATTGTGCTGAGCCTAGAACTAATAGGAGAACATCTGTGAGGTCAGATCGGAAGTGGATTTCAGAACGTACTAACCAAAGAAGAGGGAGACGGAAAACATTTACAGACGCCCATGGGTGAAGCAAAGACTTCAAGGGAAGGTAACAAACAACAGAACTGTGTCATTGTGTAACTTCCCAGCCCTTGGGATTTCTTAAGACAGGTTGAAGCTATTGCTAACGTAATTAACTCTTCACCCAAATTTAGCTGACTTGAAGATGCACACACCTTGTGACCTTCCTCAGCTGTTCTCACGAGGGTTTCAAGTACTTAACTCCATTAATGAGAAAATGCAAGAAAATTGTTTGAATATTACATCTCCTTGAAAGCTTCTACTTAGGCTAAGACCCTATGGGGGCAAGAATGACAGCCGGGACACAACAGTCCCGGAGGGGCAGTATCCTGCAGAAATTCCTACAGAATAACCTGGACCCCTCGAGACCATGAGACATGGCAGACGGGACTTGGAGACCCACACAGAAGTACAACAGCGATGGATACGTACTGCTTTAGAGCAGTTAAATGGGGTGCCAGTGGACCCCTCGTTGGCACTGGAAGGAAGGGGACTGTTGGCTAGTTGGGGAACTTGTCTGCATAAAAACTGGCAGCATATCGTAGGGAAAGTGGTTTTGAATGTGAGAACTTAGCTATGCTAAGGTTACGTTACATCTTGAGGTTTATTATGTGCCAAATATTGGACTAGACGTTTGGAGGTGTAAAGTAAGTGAACTAGAATCCTGTCTCCGAGTGACAGCTCTGGAAGATCTGCTTCTGGGAGGCTCTGGAACCTATCACAAGGCCTGGAAAGAACCCTGTGGATGTGTTAAATTAGCTAAAGTTAATCTTACTTACTCAGTCACTTAGTTATCCATTAGCCATTGTTTGGTGGAAAGTTGGGGACGAAAATCTACTTCTTGAGAATGTGATAAGGAAGGGAGTGGTTGGACAAGTGGGAGGATTACCAAGAGCAAACCGTGTCCAGAAAATTGAGGAAGAGATAATTTCCAGAAGGAAAGGGTGGGTCTGATGCATCCCCTTTGACAGAGAATCCAAGTAAGATAAGTCCAGGACACGGGCAGTGATGGGGAGGTAACTGGTGCCTTTCAGGAGATGTGCTTAGGGGGAATGGTGTGGACTGGCTTACAGAAGCTTGAGGAAGACTCTTTTGAAAGAGGAGGGGGGTGCGTGTTTGTGAGAGATAAAGGGGTGATGTATGAATTCACCATTAATACCGTCAATTTGTAACTGTCCTTGGACAAGTTACTGGATCATTCTGGGCCTCGATTTCCTGGCCTATAACACAAGGTTGATAGTAGCAGCTAGAGAATAAAATGAGTGTTAATTCATGTTGTTGAGCAACCGGTTTCCAGAACTTTTTCATCTTGCAAAACTGCAACTCGCCACCCATTCAACAGTAACTCCCCGTTTCCTCCACCCCTTCGACCCCTGTTCCTGGGACTTATGTTTAGTGGTCAAACTCGTGGGAGTGGAATCGTACGGTGGTGGTCTTTTTGTGACTCAGCTATTTCACTCAGTATACTGTCCTTATGGTTTCCTTGCGTTGTAGCATGAGTATGGACCTGTCCTCCAAAGGAAGGAGACATTGTTTTGAGGGCTGAACGATACTTCATTGCGTGGATATTACCAGATCGTATTCATCCGTTGGTCTGTTGATGGTTATCTGGGTTGTTTCCACCTTTCTGGCTGTGGTGGCTAATAGTGATACAAACATGGGTGTACAGAGAGCTTTTTCTCTTTTAAGCAAGGGGTGTCGACTTTTCTGCTCCTTGTGAGTCATAGCTGGTGCGAGGGCGGGTGTAGGAACAGGCTATGCATGGGAGATGGAGTGGCTGTCAGAAATGTCTAGAAGCCCACTAATGGAAGGAAACAGCTCGGAGACAAAGGTCTTTTTCCTTTAGAACTTAGGGAGTGCTGTTCCCAAGAGTGTCGTGATTGTTGCATTTCTCAGTAGACAACGGAAGGGTCCATCTTCAATTTCTTCTTTAAACTTGAGTGGCTGAGACACCTCAGATGCGTTTCCCATTGTGTTGGTCTATAAAAATGGTTTTCTTTCTTTTTTTTTTTTTTTAGTTAAAAATGCTTATTTACTTTTGAGAGAGAGTGCGAGAGGGGATGGGACAGAGAGGGAGACACAGAATCAGAAGCAGGCTGTGGGCTCTGAGCTGTCAGCATGGAGCCCGATGTGGGGCTCGAACCCACAGACTTGAGAGATCACGACTAAGCCCAAGTTGGCTTCACCAACAGAGGCACCCAGGTGCCCCAAACGTTTTTCTTTATAGTGTTTTTTTTTTTTCTGGGCAAGACAACGATGATACACCTTCTCGACAGGTGAAGAGAATGTGACAGACCTCCTGCAGTGAGTTCATGGCCAAGCTTGTGTTGCTCTGGCAGCTGGGCGTGGGGTCCCCAACCCCCACTGTGCCATGTCTCTTACTGGTGGCCTCCAGCCTCTCCTATGTACATCTTGCTCCTTTTCTCCCTAATAAATGACATAAGAGCAAAAGTTGCTGTAGTATCTTGTGTTTTGTCTTTACTGAACTTGTAAAAATGTTGCTGTCTACACTCGAAGGGTAATAAACTCTAAGTCTAGAGTCCAGGGAAGGGAGTCCTTTACCTGATCAAAGGTAGAATCCTATTAGCCACATAGTTGATGATTTTCTAGGAGATGCTTCAGGCCGGACATAACTCAGCCACCAGGAAGTAGGATAATCCCCGAGACTGGTAATGTCAAAATTGATTCAACTTTGCCAAGGGTTTCGGAGCAAATGATCTCAGATTTTTCTCGTGTGGCTTGATGTCGAATAAGCTGTGGAGTAGTGAACCAAGTAGATGGGAACTGTCATTTTGGGCTAAAAATGGAGAATGGAGAAGAGGAGAAAAGAAAACCTAAAGGTTAACTTTTTATGGTCTGTTTAGCCATAATGGATGCTTTTTCTCACCTCATCGGATGGTAGATTTGTGACTTGCCCGCCTCCCTCCCACACTGAAATTTGTGGAGAACACCCCCATGTTCTCCTTCCACCCCAGCTTCTAAGGGTCTCCGGCCGCACCTGCAGATGCCCATCCCTTGTTGCCGTCTGCTCTGGGCCACACGCTCACCCCTCGGATCCCTTCTTTTACCCAGTGCCTGTTCGCTGTACAGCCTTAGCTGCCTGCAGAAGTGACGGTCTGTCTGTTGATGTAGAAAGGGTGTTGGGCAGTTCTGCTCCATCTGTGCCAGAGTTGAGCCTCAGCAGAGCCTTCGTCCCCCTTCTCTGGGGAAACTGAGGCTCTCTGAGCTGGAAGGCAATTGCTTCATGTGAGAACTGAAGGTTCTTCTTAGCAGAGGTTGCTTGACCACTGAACACAGAAGCATCAACTTCGGGAACTTACTGGGGTTCTCATTTCACATTCGGCACGAGAGTCTGCTGGTCCCTGGCCCAGGCGCTTCAGGAGTTTCACTATCAAAATGTGAAATGCTTCTTGGATGTACAGGAAGATGTAGGCCTGCTCTGGCCGGCCGTATGCTCAACCTAATCTTCGAGTTCTGATGGGATGTCCTCCCACTCCAAAAGCTAATATTTGAATGTTTTGATAGGCTTTGAAATGTTGGTCTGCAACCCAAATAGAGAAGTGACTTTGCCAGAATAACAAGTGTGAGAAACCACTGGGTCTGGGGGGTGAAGCCAAGACTCCAAATCGATCGCCAGGACTTTTTTTCAAAAATTGCGTAAAAGTCTGCTCTCCGGGTCAACAGAGCAACACTTTTCCTCCATGTTAACAGTTTTGGTGGGTCAAGTTTTAAAAAGATTGTCCCTGCCTTGACTTGGGGTAGAGGATTTTAATTCTGAATCCTGGGATTTTATGAAAGAATGGGAGAAACGGGTGAGGAAACAGAGCAGAGAGGAAGCAGAAGGTATCCTGGGTTAAAGGCAAAGGGTTGCCAGGTACCCAGGACATGGGGGGAGAGAGGGCAGAATGCTAAGCAAGACGAGCAAGATGCTGCTGTCTTTCTCCCGCAGATACGTGTTGCTTTTACCTGGTTGATGGTGCAGATGATGAGAAAATCGATCTTGAGAATACGATCCGCTAAAGGAAGCCAGGCCTCAACATTGTTCACTTCAAAATGGACTAAAAAAAAAAAAAATCCGTGTGTTCTGATAGGTTTTCCGACTTCCTTCTTGTTTCCTCAGAACTCTAAACTGCCTTTGGTGGTGGCCCGGTCCACACTAGTTACAAGCTTTTCTCCTTAAATAAAACTTTTGATCCATTCCCCACTTGGACTGTGGTTTACCTGCTTAGCAGATGATATCCTTGGGGACTTGATCACAGTATCCCTGTACGAAACAAATTTATGCTAGGGAGTTAATAGGTGTTGTATCCAGGGGATGTGATATGTTCGGCACTAAGCCACGGGTAGGGATTTGGGTATTCTCCCGAGCAGCCTAGAAGAGAGTTCTAGAATAGCAGGGCTTCTTGGTGCTTCTGACATCTTGTACGTATTGGCTGAGTGAGCCATATTTATGTATGTATGGTTCTGGCCATATTTAAATACACTTAATGGAGTAAGAAGTGTTTCCTTTGAACGCATAGTTTTCTGTTACTTGACTTTAGAGATTCGCATTAAATTTTCCAGGTGGAAAAGACCAACAGTGGTGTCTATCTAAAGATCACAAATTGATATATATGTATGGTTTGTTGCTGTCTTGGGGTGAGAGAAGGTTTAAAAAAGAAAAACTCCTGAAGCTGTGATTCTCACAAGCAAGAAAAGCTGGGGCCCAATGATGCCCTGGGGTGAATGAAACTGGCCACATGTTGGCCTTCTCAGGTCACTTGTTGGTTTGGTGATTCGGCCCCCCCCCCCCCCCCCCGCCCAAGACATCAAAACTATGTTCTTTCATCAAGACCTCGCCCAGTCAGCAGACCAGGTTTGGTTCCTTTTAGGTGGCATCAGGCTTGGAGTTAGTGTGAGTCAGCAAATGGACAACAGCAAATGTTCAGCCACCTTCATGGTGTCAAGCCTAGCAAATTGGCAAATTAGACGAATATGCCAAATGTGTAAACAAGTCTGCCTGAGCCAAGTATTCCAAATGGGGACAGCAGCTGTTGGTTCTGTCTTTAGAAGATCAGAAGGGGCATTTCTATTCTTAATCTGTTATTGCCCTAGGTGGGGAAATGGCAGCTGTAAGATTTATAGATGGACGGCTCTGGGATAACAAATTCCCTCTTTGAACTTTTCAGCTCCAAGAGCTTCTCCTTATCTAACAAGACAGAGATACAGAGACCTATTTATACTTCCTTCTAGAATTCTTGAGCCATTCACAACATCAGTGGTGGGCTTAAATTTTTTTTGGGGGTGGGGTGGGTAATAGATACGAAAGTACCCCTCAGTAAACCATGATCACTTTCAGAAAAGGTTCTCTTCAGCTGCATTTTAAATGCTATTCATACTGGTAACTGGAGTACAAAACTCGTAAGAGTCACACTTTTTTGCAGTCTGAGCTTAATTAGACCTAAGCGATGCCTGCAGGGTAATGGAAAACTCGACTCCCTCCTCTGTTCCTCCTTCCCACCAATTCTTTGAGTCTGTATACTCTGCCTCCTAACCCTGTTCCCCAAACTTCCCCTTTAAAAAGTTATAAAGACAGTAACCACCTTCCAAGGAATAAGACTGTCTAATGGAAGGGAGTATCTGTGATTCATTATTTAGTGCTGAACTTGATGGGGGGAACCTTTCCTGGTAAATCAATAAAACCAGTCTTATATCTGGCTCCCGATAACCGAGTGGCAGGTTGAAGGGACTTGTGACCTCGTGGGTCATCTGCTTTGATCAAGAGATATTGGTAAACCACTTGGTCTATGAATCTTTTCTGTAATTCCATAGCGTCAGGACATTTCCATGGATATTTTATTTATACAGAGTAACAAAACCGAAATCTCAAACCACCGTTTATAAAACCCACAAAGTGCTGGGCTATCATTTGGGCTGTGGACTCTAAGCTCTTTCCTGGTTGTGTTTTGCGTGGTGGGTGACTGTGTGTCTGATGGGGATGCATTTTAAAGGCAAGACCGATGTAAGGATATAATTTAGTGATGTTTTGCTGAGTACCCACCTCTGCATGTCTTTTCACATATTTTACTTTTTTAACAATATTTAGGTAAACTTTGCCTACTTGAGGCAGGCCCAACAACTTTGGGACTGTTGCAAACCTACGTAATCAATGTATGTCTCTTATGGCATTAGCCATTCTTGGTAAAATTTAGGACTGCTTTGTTGACTATGTAGGACTCTGTGTGTACTTAACACATGAGCCAACTAAATGCCATTAACTGAGCTGTCCTTACTTTGGCTTATGCCCGGCCCCAAAGTTAAGTTTTCATATCGAAATCTAGCTTTAACTACTACTTTAAAATCTATGCCTTTTAATTTTAGATACCAAATATGGCAGAGTTATTCAGGTGGCCAAGTAGACTTTTTCTGACCTTGAATGTGGTTTACTGGTATTACATTAAAAAAAAAAAAAAAAAAGTCAGTATTTGCCGTTTTAGGATAGCATAAGCCTGTGAGATTTTTCCAAAGATCATTTTTAAAGTCTGACATGCAGCTGCTTGACATCTACATTTTTAGCCAAAAGGCGTCTTCCTTGCATTTGGATTTAAGTGACCCAGGCATGCAGTGCAGGGAATAGTTGGCTGTGGGTTAATCTTTGGACACTTCATATCTGACAGGCACCAGCATCTGTGGTTTATATTGCATTGTTCTTTAGATCTAGAAATAACATTCTCCTGAACCCGATGACAGTCAGGGGAATGTTTACTGAGATTGGTTTTCTTCCATTTGCATGGTTTAAAGCTGGAGGTAAAACAGAACACAACTGTGATTTAAAAAAAAAAAAAAAAAAAAAAAAAAAAAGTCATTCAAAAAATAATTCTTGCCACTAGTCCGGTTAAAATAATCCCAGGAACTCGTGTTTTGTGGTGGATTGTTTATCAAGATGGATTCTTTTGTTGAGTAATACATTGTATCCATGTACTTGAACATGGATGCCAGCTCTGTGTTAACATAGGCTTATTAGAGAAAGTGTATTTTTGTCTGCACATACATGCAAGCAAAGGCATTATTAGTGTTTTTCAACAGCACAACCAAAAAGTCAAAGGAGATACTTTCGTTTTAATATCATGTTAATGGAGTGTGGATAAGAGGGTCCTTTGTCGAAAGTTGAGCTGACCACATTTCATTTAAATTCAGTCAAAGAGCTTTTGGCCCTACAATGTAGGGCATATAATCTTATTAGAAAGCTCTTTAAAATCAATGAAAAATAAAACAACCCTTAAAAGTGGTAGCACCGAGTTCATTCTTGAAAAAACAAAATCTATTTTCAATTACAGTACTCTTTTAAGTGTACCACGGTGGTTTTTATTTAAAAAATGCTTTCATCCAATATATTTGCTGCTGCCCTTCTTTGTTCTCAAAAGAAATTCCTTTTCTCAGCCATTTCAGAGCTAATCCTTGGGGCAGCCATTTTGCTGAGAAGCAGTTACAGAAGCCGTCTGTCAGCCCGGTCTGGTTCTTGCCGAGTGTCTATATGCATCCCTAAATGCCTGATGTGAGCTTCAGTTCCACATTTTTTGAATGAAATAAAATTAAGGTCAGAAAGTCAGATATAAAAAATCTTGCAGACAGAGCTCTCATTAACATCTACTCATCAATCTCCAATCTAGGAGCTGGGAGACCATTGTACTGTTATCATACTGACACTGAGCTGATAGAAAATTTGATGAAACACACTGGCAGTTGTGAGGGGCAGCTGATAATAAATGGGACAAACTCAACAAGAAAGTTCAGTAAAATCTGCAGGAGGTGTTTTCTGTCCTTTGGCCCTGTTCCGTTGGCTGTTGGCTTTTGCTTGGCAAGAGGAAAGCATTGTTCTTACTTTCCCAACCAGAGAGATTTTAATGTGCTTAAACGTATTGGCTGTGCTCTTCTCTCACTGCCTTTCCCCAGCGAGACAGATAAATAAAAGCAATGAGCTGGTGTGTTGAATAGGAAAACCCACACAAACTTATAAAAGTCCCAGAAACCTGAAAAGTTTTTTTGTTTTTTCCATACTCCAAATAAAAGCCGCCTCTTTGATTATTGAAAACTTCTTTCTGTTCAAGGCGTGGTAAATATAAATGGGCAACTAGTCTTAGAAAACAGGTTCGCGTCAATTATTTTTCTGTAGAATTGATACTGTGTTTTGATTCTTAACCGCTTCTATGTGAATTTAAGAGTTCTTCTGTGTAATTAGGTAGCCTCTTAAAACTTACGATTGGTCATGTTTCTGCCTTGCCAAATTTATGAGAGGAAAGTCATGCTAACAACAGGGCCAATTCCACTAATTAAAGTCATGCCTAAGTGGGTTAACATGATATAGATGTTTGCTTTTAATAGAGCTTAGGAAGGGTACTGAGTCCTGAAATGTTCTGTTTGGAAAGCTTTGCTCTATAAAACTTGCCTTTAACACGGCTGATGACTCTGAATTACAATGATAGACTTGCTGGTGTGATGTCTTTTTTGAGAAGAAACCACACCAGTTTGCCTGAGTATTCTTATTTTTCAGGTATGAAGATGCCTGTCTTCTGGGCATGGCATTTCTGTCTACCTGTCTCATCCGCTGTGTTTTAGGTGTGAATCATGGTGCCACAGTGAAAGACAGATTGATGGCTTGGAGGGGCATTTGTGTGTATGATTAAGGGTTGTAAGTGCTGGACTCGCAAGATTTACCTCCTTCCTGTTCCATTGGGGATCGTGGAGGAACGTGAGTAATGGGATAGTCGATAACACCGCAGGCCCTTCATGAAGAGACCTCTAGTCAAAACAGGAAGATAACAACTCAGAAGATTTCAAATAGAATAAAATTTTTGCTACTCTCTGGACATACCATTTCAGTGCAAACTCCGAAACTCTGGAAGTCTTGAGAATTTCCCTGTCTTCCTCCTTTTTCAAGATTTCCATTAAAAAGGCTAGTGTGCCAATACTGGTTAAATTATGTAGGTACTCTCAAATTCGGTGTACCTTTGCCCCATGCTTTTTATTTTTTGATATTCTTAGGTTGTTGAGATGTCAAGGAAATCCAGTGCCCTAGTTATAGAACGTGAGGAATTTTTGTGAGTTCTTATTGAATGTTGGAAGTGTAATGACATATTTTAGTACTGTTATCTTTTTTTGGAGCTTACCAATAATTAGCTTGCGTTTTTTAGAATCTTTCATTTTTATTTCCATGTACTTCAGTCTGGTTTTGGAGTGATGAATCAGGGGATTGGGTGGATAGAGTTTATTCCCAACTGGGTGGGGGTGTGTGTGTGTGTGTGTGTGTGTGTGTGTGTGTGTGTGTGTGTGTGTGATATGTATATTTAGGGCAAAAGGGCTTAACTAGTCTTGGAGAAGCTTTATCCTTTTTTTTTTTTTTTTTAAATTACAAGCAAATACAGAAGTAGAATGGGGCATCTGGTAATGTTCAAATGGCTTATTTCATCACCAGTGACTCTAGATACAGGCTTCTAGGCTTTGTTTATTTTCATGTTCTTTACAAGTGGCAGATGGTGCATTGAGAACAGAAATCATCCCCAAATTAAGGTATATTCTCACTTTGGAGTTGCTTATTTCTGAGAGATTTCAGGTACAGCATACTGTGATGGGATCTTCTGACTCGTTGGTGACATTAAATTCATGCAAAGTGAATACCACAAGTGATAATTTTGTTAAAAATACTAATTTTACATTTGACTTTGGAATGTCTTAGTAGTTGGCGGTATAGAGTTCTTATATTAATGATTGAGGTAAAACGGGAAGAGTTCCAAGCTCTTCGTTTTCTCCGATCTGCCCGAGGTGACTAACACATTCCCATAAATAACTGGTACCCTTTTGAACTGACGTTCAGGTTCATGAGCTATAAATATTGATGGCCTTGGACATTCCTTGGTATGTACATGGTTCAGGAGGCACAGTGTCTCCAGATAACTGAAAGCAGGTGAGCGGGTGGGTTGACAGCTGTGGGCTCTCACTGATTCCCATAATTCAAGGGGACCCTTGTTAGAACCCTGTCTCTAAACTTTGTGAAGGTGGAATGTCTACTGAGCAAAGTAAACCACAAGTTCAGGGCTTCTGGTCATTTCTGTAGCTAAATCTCTTGGGGTTGGACCCATGTTACTCTGGTCTTCTACTATGATGTTTTCCAGGACAAAGAATAAATGAGTTGGTCCCGTCACTTCTTTTCAAGACGACTTTTCAGGACGACTACCAGGGTGCTACTGAGTAGTAGCTAAGTTCTCTGGAGCTGGAGTTCTCAGGTTCAAATTTTGGCTCTACTGCTTATTAGCCATGTCACCTTAGGCAAATTATTTGACCTCTCAGCCTTCATTTCTCCAACTACAAACTGGGGACAATAATGTATTAACATTTAATGACCAATATCCAGTTGGGACTTAGCACTTCAGTGAAGATGTCTTCAGTGTCCATCATTAATGAGCTTCCATGTATCTTGTGCCCATGGAGTTGACCCACAAAGCTGAAAAGTCCTGTTGGGCGGTGGGGGGGGGGGGTGTTCTCTCTTGGGACGCCTGGGTGGCTCAGTTGGTTAAGCGTTGGACTCTTGGTTTCAGCTCAGGTCATTTTGTGAATTCCAGCCCTGTGTCAGGTTCTGTGCTGACAGCTTCAGGAGCCTGCTTGGGGTCTTCCCTCTCATTCCCCGCCCCCTGCCTTTCTCTTCCCCCTCTCCCCCCTCCATCTGTCTCCCTCCCTCCCTCTCTCAAATAAACTTTAAAAAAAATAAAATCTCTTTGCAGGTTCACCCTCCTGAAGTATGTATTTTGTTTCATGAAAACCATTTATTAAAAACAAACAAGGATCTAGCACACTGACTTGGCAAAAAAATGGCCCAACAAGTTTTATGTTGCTACTGGTTTTAAAGTAATTTTTCTGGTTTTATGCAATGTGTGTATTAGAAATGGGAATATTAGAAAACTTGGTTCATTGTATTGTCAAGCATTATTGGTAGCCTTAATTTATACATCCATTGTGCTGCAATTTTGGTTGCAAACTAGGCCCTGCAGGGATCATTATAGCACTTGAGGGGATCGAATTACTGCACTCTGTTGTGGGCACTTTTTTCACTAAGAAGTATGGGCATCATGAGATGGTACTTACCCATCTGTCTGTTGAAGCATTTATATGTCTATTACCTGAGCACTTACGTGTGCCACTGGGGGGGGGGGGGGGAGAGGGTGCTTAAAATGGAAAAGAGAGAAAAATTGAAAATAAAATACCATGATGGAAATAAGAGAAGCCTCTCGAAAAGAGTACCTAAACTGTTGTTAAAGACAGCTTGAATAGCCAGTAGCAAAACCATTCACTATTGTCTTGAAAACAAAGCCCAATCCACAGAGTGGAATCTGAAGTGCCAATCTGGAAATTTTCCAGGAAAGTCAAGCCATGCAAGCTTCTAGATCTCAAATTCAAGGGGAAAAAAACCCAACCCAATTTACAAAGTAGCTTCTTACATTGATTGTGTGCTGTCAGTGTTTGGGTAGTTTGAGACATTAACTGATTAAATTCTTCAGTATATGTGGTCATAATTACGGCCTCCTCTGTTTGGAGCTTCTAGGTTTGTGTTATTGACACAGGAGACATTCACTAAATGAGGAGGAGGGAACAGAATGGAACATTTTGCCCCCAGCTCGATCTTTTTTTCAAAAAAAAGAACAGAGAGGTGTTGAATTCAAGTGAAATCTTACTTACTGATTGCCTGTGCTTTATAGCATTTAATAAACTGTACTATCACTTAAAAACACTTAAAGATACTTTAAAATTGGTAGTGAAATAAAACTTGTTAAACCGTTTGTGTAAAGTCTGTGCTATATTCTCATTCCCCTCCTTCTCCTCCCCCCCCCCCCCCCCCCGAATATATTAATTAAACACTCCTTCTGCCTAAGTTTCCATTTCTGGTCGCATCAGATAAAAATACTCTGCCCTGGTGGGGAGGGATGATTTCAGGTTCACCACTGGGCTCCTTGCCCGCTATTGTGTACTGTGCTGTGGGCCTTAACACTTTGGAATTCCCTTGGAACGTAAGACAAAGTGTCCTCTCCAACAGCACCCCTCCCCCCCCCCCCCCCCGCCCCGCCCCCATCAGTTGTCCTAAGTTTTCCCCTAGGCGGCCCCCACCCCTTAAGGACACTGCTCTTTCACCATATGGTTAAACACGGGGGTCTGGTCTTCCATGGTTCTTTGTGTCTGTGAATGCTTGAACGCCTTGTGGGCTAATGACTTGGGAGGATTTCGGGGGTGATAGGACTGCAGAGATAGACTCTAACATTTTATAGATGGCAGAAACCGAGGCCCAGAGAGGTGAAGAAATTTGCCCGAGACCATTCAGCCAGCCAGAATCAGGGCGATGCTTAAAATGAGTACCATTTTGATTTTTCCACTGAGCCCTGTCAGGAGGAAAGGTACACACTAGGATGCTGGGCTCTGTCATGGTTAAGGGGTTTGCAGCAGACTGAGGGATGAATGAAGAAGGGTGTGAAGATAGAAGAAAGAAAAAAGGGTTTGCTTGAGGTTGTATTGAAGGGATACCCTTTGGCAAGGAAGCAAGAATATTCTTTCTCTGATATTATAAGGGGAAAGGAAGAGAGTAAAAACACGACGAATATCAGACATTTTTAGTGGTTGTTTACCTTCTCCTGAACCTGGAACAAGGAAGATTTATTCATGAGATGATTAAGGGGAATGGAGTCTGGACAATTTGTGGCTCTACCTTCTTGCCTCCTTTGGTCCCTGCTACTTTTGGCCAGAAGAGAAAGCAAGGAAAACGCTTTTTCCAGATCTGATAAATGCAGAGATCTCAAGGCAAACCCTTGGTTGGCTGCCATCCTGGGGTAAAGCCATACTATCTGATATTAGCTGGCTTTGTGTCACCGTGTCAACCAAAATAGAAGGTGTGTTGCCATGATTTTTTTCCAGCCATCTCTGGGGTCAGCAGGAGGGAGCTCTTGGGGTAAGTGTATAGTCTGTTGTCATTCAGAGGCTTAGCCTGTCCGTGAGCGTGTGTCTTAGCCTTTTCAATGGGTAGTTTTAAATGCATGTGGGAAACCTGACTTTGAGTTGTAACCGGGGGTATGGCTTTGGCCTGATCTGTGCTTTCTCACGTTCTTAAATTCACTCTTGTCTGGGCAAGTGTGGAGGTCTGGTGTTCTGGTTTCCAGGAGTCTATTTTGGTGATTGTTTGAGGAACCTGGGGGAAAGACTTAGCTGAGTTGGACAAGAAATCTCTAAACAGATAACCATTGGTGGTGCCTTATACAATCAAAGCAATAACTGTGTGTTAAATGTATGTACCTGAGGAAAACGCTTACGATAACAACCAAGGGTTATTGAGTGCTTACTATGTGCCATGAACCATTCTAATTACTTGACGCATCTTCACAAGACCTGAATTGTGAAAATGCACGTACCTCCCATGCTTGTGTAAGAGCTTGCAAAGCGATAGAGGAGTGTTTATATAAACCAAATCCAAAACGTGTTTGTGACTCGAGTGGAAGCAGATTTCAAGGAGAAGCATGCTGACGATCATTTGGGTTATTCTACAATTGAATGCCTCCTGGCATCATAATGGCAACCTAGGGAGACTTGACTGTGTTAAAAGGGAAACGAGAACCAGAAGAGAATTGACTGACCCATATCTGTGTGCCACAGTGGGTGTGTGAAGCGGCACCAGGAACTCCATGGATGGGGGTTGGCAGCAGCAAGAACGGGTCGTGTGGGCCACAGCTCAAGTGACATCATTGGTGTCTCAGCAGCTAAATTCTTACATTGGGCATCGGCACCTTTGACATTGGTTCTCCTAGGCAGATAACGCTGCAGGGGACTGAACAAGAGAGGAGGGAGGTGGCAGATACCACGTGACGGATGAGAAGACGGTGTTGCTGAGCTCCTCATCTCCTGGGGGGGTCCGTGACACATACATGGCGAGGGTGCCCGGGACAGGAGGAATAATTAAAGAGAAAGGAAATCCTTAGTGGTAATTCTGCACTTGAGTTTGGGGTGTGCTTTGGGGAGCTTTATGAAGCCCAGAAAGTACCATCTAGCAGGTGTGTGTGCCTCAGTATTGGCATATGGTGATAGTAAGAGAAATGACCTTTTTTTTTTTTTTTTTTTTTTTTTTTTGGCTTTGTCTTAAGTTAACATAAGTAAGGTGCTCACAGCAGAGCCTGTGAGCCATTATCTAAGTGCTAGATCGAGTGATGAAGAAAGAATAGCCGTCTGTTCTTTAGATTAAACGGGAGGAGGCATAAGCCACCACACCTAGAATCCAGGGAGGTTTTGTTTTCCTCCTCAAGGAAACTTATCTTCTTGAGGAGTTAATTACTTTGACAATCCTGCATATCTTCAGTCTTGGTGTCCAATTCCTATCTATCCATATGTAGCCAGCCCCAGATTACATTTTACGAGTTCTTCTCCCGTATCGTCCTCCTCTAGAGCCATGCCGGACAACCCAAGTGACTCAGGTTGGCTTCTCTTATGTCTTGGTGCATTAGCCTGAGCCATTTCCACTCGTCTGAAATTCCTTTTGTTTTAATTGGCCTGTTGGAATGGAGCGCCTGTCTGCAAACCCCTCTTCCCTCCCCCGGCCCCTTGTGCAGCTTTCATTGCTTTGACTCTGTATCTTGTGTGTAACCCACACATCCTTCCATCACTTGGTAAGCTTCCTTACGCTGATGTAAACTTTCATATTTCAGCCTCTGTGTAGTTCAGCTTATTGAATGAACAAACGATTATTTTTCCAGCTCCACTGTAAGTTCTTGGCGACTGTATGGATCATGTTTTTGTTTTGTTTTGAGCTACTTCCCTCATGTAAAATAGTTCTAAGCACCAAGAACAGTGGTTAGCAGGCAGTAAAGCACTCACTGAGTGTTGGATTAAGAACAGAACTTTCAGACCTATGTTTTCAGTGCAGTTTGTTTTGATTATATTAAGGTAACTACAATGGCTAACTTGATAGGTTTCATTCTTCTAGCACTCCTAATCTTCCTTATTTATAGGAGGACTCTTCCTCAACTACACTCAGACATAACTTCCCTGGGGCCACTTACCTCCCACTAAAAAGCAGATGAAGCTAATCTCTTTGGCTTGAAATTGATTCTATCTAGACTAGAGAGAACATGCTAATCATCTTTGCTAAGTGCTTTTTGGCCAAAGGTGTAAAAGCCTGATACTACTTGGGGGAAGAAAAAAAAAGTTCTGTCTTGAAATTTGTGATTACCGAATTTGCATTTTGAAAGGTAATAATATCTCCATAGTAGGCTCTATCCACTGTACATAGTGTACCATTAAGTTTTGACCTTTTGGTTGAACTAGAGGCAGGCATGGGTTGGTGACATATTTTATTGTGTTATATGCCATTTAATTTCTATAAACATAGTGGAAGTCTCCTCTCCACACCTGCCCCCCCCCCCCCCATACTGGTGGTATGTTTTTGTGGATGTTTAAAGCCATTCATTTTCCAAAAGCACAGACTGTTTTAAAGAATGGTACTTAAGGCTGTCAGCCTGCCTCAGTTTCTTTGTCAAGGAGTATAACCCTGGCCACCTGCATACCTCCCTGGAGTGTTTGGCTGAATGGCTCTGAGCTTGTAAAGTACTTTGAATTTCTTGGATGAAAGGATCTCTAAGTACAGGTCTTAGGAAGGTATTATATGTGGGCTTTCTAAACTGCCGCACAGCCTGTTTTGCAAGAACACTAATGCACTTCTGGGTTTACAGTTGTAAAAAGATGTATGTTCAGAAGCCTTGGGCTGCCTCTGGTGAGGTTCCTGAGGCATGTGTCACTGCTTGCTCACCTCTCGCAGAGATTCTCTGGGCACTGCAGGCAGCCGCAAGCATGCCCGTGTAGAGCAAACATTTGGACTTGGAGTTGCCTGCATCTGGCTCCTGCGGGGTTGAGGAGAAAGCTCGAGAGGCGAGAAGGGTGGCCGGTGTTTCCTGGAGCGGTGGCCTCAACTCGTCAGGGTTGATGGGTGTGCTCGCTCACTCTCGTATTAGGATTAAAAGTCCTTCTGAAGGGGGTAGAGTTGAGGGGAGGGGGTTTGGTCTGGGCAGTGACACTGAGGTTGTGGAGAAACTGGATTTGAGTTCTGGGTCTTCCACATACTGGCCCTGTACCCTTAAGAGGGCCAGCTGCCTTGAGTCTCAGTTTCCCTTGGCATTCATTGCCCTGCTTTTGTGCTGGTGCCCAAGGCCAGAGTGTGAATGTGGGTCCACATTCTATGTATCTAAACATTTGGAAGTCCTACATCAGACGAAAAAAACTGTCATTATGTTCAGCAGTTGTCCTTCTCTGCCAAGTAACACGTTCATGATAACCTTGAAGGCCAGGTTTGAATTCAGAGTTTCAGGATTCTAGAGCCGTCTTCACCTGGCCAGGTGGCAGGAGCAGAAGCATGGACCCAGCATGCATGTTTGTGGACAGCCGAGTCTACGTGTGCTCTTGTCCACACCCCCCTTGTGGGCCTTGAAGGGTGTCTGTTGAAGACTGGGTGAGTATCTGAGGTCAAGGTCTGCGCAGTCCCTCCATAAGCTTGCGCTGTTTCAACAGGGAACTTGAGGGTCCCAGTACGTGGAACGTGGTACAGAAGGGGCTTGGGGGATCCTAGTGGGCATGTACTTTAGCCACGGATTCTTCTCGCCTGGGGCTAAGGATGGTGCTGCATACAGGATCGGAATGAGCATTTAGTGCAAAACACATGGAACTTTACATTTACAAAGTGGTAATGTCACATAAGTGGAAAGACTTCGAGCAGGAAAGTTTGAGCTTTTAGTGCAGCCCACATACGTCCTTGTTACACAATGATAAAGAGTGAGCTCTTCTGGGGCGCCTGGGTGGCTCAGTCTGTTAAGCGTCTGGCTCTTGACTTTGGCTCAAGTCATGATCTCACCGTTCATGGGATTGAGCCCTGTGTTGGGCTCCGTGCAGAGTCTGCTTGGGATTCTCTCTCTCTGTCTGTCTCTGCGCCTTCCCAGCTCGAGCGCACACACATACTCTCTCTTCCTCAAAATGAATAAACTTAATAAAAGTGACATCTTCTATAGGTAGGGTGATGCCTTACCGCTCTTCTTCCCGAGCCAAGCCCAGTTCTGTTTTTACTTTAGCATTTGTTTGATAACCTATATTAAAATAAATGCCGGTTACCTCTTGTTTCCTAAGCATCTGCTTAGTCACGTTTGTAATATCAGTGTGCAGACACAACTTCCTGCCTTTATGGAGCTGATACTTTAATAGGAAGAAACAGAAAACAAGAGAAATATATATAAAATTGTTAGATTCCTTGAAGACTGTGTACTCCCTGTTCTTTTACATAGAAAATGTGCCCCTGCCAAGGACTAGACACTATGCCTTCACCAGAGATCTGGATGGGAAGAATGATGACAAAAACCGAGGCCCGGGCATTGTTATGTGGGTCACTCACTGTTGACTGCAGGGAATACTCACGCGCTTCAGAACTGACGTTCTGGAATTTTTTTTCAATCAACTCCTCGAATGGTTCCTCATTCTCCATTGTATTTAAGGCATTGTCCTAGGCTCTACGAGAGAGAGGTTAAACGTATTAAATGCAACCTCTTGGTTCTTCAGCGTTTATCATCTGCTGGAGGTAATAATATATAACAATTTGAGATCAGTTCTTGGTGTCTGATAAGCACTTGAATAGTTAGCAACTTTCACTTACCAGACTACATCCCTGTCAACAAAGGGAACTCTGCGCCATCAGTGGGGTCTGTGTATATTGAAAGAATTCTTTTCAGTGCCATGGAATGCTGTCCTTGGGATTCAGCTGACTTCTCTCAATGGGGACTCCTACATCAAGAGGGCAGTAGTATAATTATCTGAGCTACCGTGAGGCCGCTGAAAAGCACTTGCGAATCTGGGTGTAAATGTATTGTGAAGTTTGACAAAAGGAAATGTCACCTCCTCCTTTCCTTTTCTTCCCTTCCATTTGGATTGCATTTAAAAGTTTTCTGTTAGGATAAATGTTACTTGATCTGTTAAAAGACCTATCCTTCCTGGGTTGGGATATGGAAACCCCTTCCTGAAGCACAGGAGAGGACTTGGCTGTTTATGCCCCTTTGTGGTGGCAATCTTGTTCTTGTTTTTGACAATTAAAAACAAAATAAAGCAGCTAGAACGAGAAAGTATAAACAATTGTGATGAGCCATAATTTTGTCAATCGGGAACTTCCCACCCAGTTGATGAAGGGCTCAGCCAGCCTGTACCCTGTTTTGATCAGAATCAACTACTCTCTACAGCTTATCTCTATAAAGGGGTTTCTTGTGTATTTACTACAGTTTTTATGCAGATGTCAGTTAATTTTTACATATGAGCTATAAAAGGTAAAATATTTTTCTTAAAATTGAGGTGGTTGTAGGAAACTGAGTAGAAAGAATGCTAAGCCCAATTTTATGGTTTTTCTTATAAAGTATTGGTGACTTTAAAGAATCTAAAAGCAGTACATTTTGGGGTCCACATTTTATCTTGCAGGGGAGATTCCCTTCGCACATAACCTTCTTGTTTTGGGAAACTCTATTTCTGGTGGCAGATTTTTTTTTTTTAATTAAAAAAATTTTTAATGGTTTACTTTTTTTTTTTTTTTTTTTTTTTGAGAGACACAGCAAGCAGAGGAAGGGCAGAGAGAGAGGGAGACACATAATCTGAAGCAGGCTCCAGGCTCTGAGCTGTCAGCACAGAGCCCGATGCGGGGCTTGAACTCGTGAACAGCAAGATCATGACCTGAGCACAAGTCAGATGCTTAACCGACGGAGCCACCCAGGTGCCCCTCTGGTGGCACTTCTAACTAGTTGTACCATCCTGGGCAAGTTTCTCGACGGATCTGGCTCCTCCCTGTAAAGGAATGTTCTAGTTTTTTGGTTTCATGGGTTTCTTCAAGGTTTAAAGTTCAGGGATAGAACAAAAAGACCTATCCGTTGAACCTATGCAGTATTTCGGGACCCTGTCTATGTAATAGAATCATTCAAGAGTTGTTGGTTTTAAATTACATGCGAGGGCCCTATCTGCCAGTATTCTGATTTAGTCAGTCTAGGATAGAGTCTTGGCATACATAGTTATTATAAAGTTTCCCCAGGAATTCTTCTGATGCACAGCAAGAATTAAGAATGGCCACTTGGGTCTCAGTTATTCTGAAAGGGGGAATGTGGTAAGAGTCCTTGAAAATGGAAAAGAACTATGGAATTTTTTTCTGAATAAACTGGATATACACCATTCTTAAAAGTGTAATTTAAGGGCATTCATGTACCTGCCTCTATTTAACAAATCTTAAGGGTCCCTGATCCAGAAGCTCCTTCTAGGACTCTGTTTTTATCAACTACTACAATCACATAATGTCAAATATGATAGAATTACAGTGGCCACTGATGTGTCTGTTGGAAATGCCATTGAGGGCCAGAGACACAGAAACTGATGTTGAAAGTAGGAAATAGTGGGAACAGGTGACTTTTTTTTTTTTTTTTTTTTAAATTTTTGCTTTGGCCTTATTGACTGTGATCTGACCTCTCTGATCAGTTTCATGACTCCTTTGGAATGCAGAGTTGGGGATACTAATATTTGCCACCGGGCAGTATTTATTTAGTGAGGTGAGAACCTAGGGCATGAGTTTGACTGCATGTGTGATTATTAACAGGGCCCAGGAAAATGCTGCCAGAAATAATGGCACCTTTGTTTTCACAGTGAGCCTCCCCCCACCTTGCCAATAGCACTGAAGGAAAAGTGATATTTGTTATCAAATCAGTCAGGCAATTTACAAATGATAACAAGTTAGACTGAATTCTTGCTAGTGTCTCAGCCTTGTAGTCCTAAATGTCTTTCTCCCATGGAAAGATAAAAACTCTTGACCACGGCCATAAATTGGCTCTGTCTTCTATCACTAGGGCCTTAGGAAGTATGAGCAGCTTTGACCTCTTCCTGCTCTTTTATTGAGATCATGCTCATACTTACTATGTGGTGATAATTTTAGGAGGGCAGAAGAGCAGCAGTAAATACATCAGTAGAATTTCCCAAGGAAAGGAGATAGATAAGTGGCTTTTTGGAGGGTGGACATAGCCTTCTTGTGGTGGGGGCTGGGGGTTGGGACCCTCACACCTTCCGCAAGAACTCTGTGCCTACAAGTGGATGTGAAATGGATTGGCCAAGAGTAAGCATTAAACTAAGACAAAACCCAACTTGTCAGTTTTTGAAACTGATTTCTGCTTTTTCCTGTCCATTTGTGTTGCCTTGATTGCTGCCCTTTTTGTTGGTTTTTTTTTTTTTTTTAAATTTTTTTTTTTTAACATTTATTTATTTTTGAGACGGAGACAGAGCATGAACGGGGGAGGGTCAGAGAGAGGGAGACACAGAATCTGAAACAGGCTCCAGGCTCTGAGCTGTCAGCACAGAGCCCGACGCGGGGCTCGAACTCACAGACCGCAAAATCATGACCTCAGCCGAAGTCAGCTGCCACTGAATGAGCCACCCAGGTGCCCCAATTGCTGCCCTTTTTGGGGGGGTGGGGGGACAGGGAGACGGCTGTTGCTGGCCTCTGCTTTTAAGCGGTAGGATTGAGGTCAGTGGTGATGGATATGGAACGGAGAAGAAAAATTAATCTTTTTTATTTTGAAAGTGCCCGGATGATGTTTTATGGTGCCCTCTGAACGACAAAACACTTCGTAGACTGGATATTTCCATGTATATTCTGGGCTTAGCATTTGAAAGGCCAGAATTTGACACAGATGACCATGTCATTATCCAGAGTGGAAGGTGTTATTTCTGTAGGTTGTTAGCAAGTGTGGGGATTGGTTTTGGGGGGCACCGTAGATTGGGTTCTGCTGGTCTCCAGCCCCAGGCTTAGTGTTGGGCTGTAACTGACCTGAAGCTAGCAGCTGATATGATCTCATCTTGAGTGTTGCTGGCACATTTTTTTTTTTTTTTTTTCCTCAGGAGGTCTGTGTTAAGTTATCTTTCCTTTTCCAAACCCAAAACAAAGAATTTTGGCTTGCTTTGCACACCCTCCAGGTATGTCTGGCGGTTTCTGATGAGTGAAGTATTGTCCTCCGGTTTATTTCTAAGGAAGTGTCTGTTGACACAATACGCATTTCAATCATCTTCATTACAGGGCAGTCTGAAGAATCTTTAGGACAAGTCAGGAAAGTCCCCCAGAGCAACTTCAGAAAGACAGGCCTAACCAGGTACCAACAGTTCATATTTCTGCGTTTCTGGCGATGAGTCTAGTGATAATGAGAGACCTCACAGAATATTAAAATCTGTCACTTAGAACTCGATGTCAGGAGATGTGAGCAAGACGTCTCCAGGTGTTTTTCCTGAGTGTATCTATGTGCGTTCTCAGGGCTGTGGAAACGCATAGCACCGCTTTGCTTAATGCAGAGATGAAGTTGCAAAGCTCAGATCAACCTGGGGTATTTGGGACTTCCAGACTCGTTCTTTTCCGTTTCCTGGTCTCAGGTTGTTTACAATACTTGGCTATCAAAGATTGCTGTTAAGAAGGCTGTTTCAATTTCAGATGCCTAAGGATGGGAGCATTGGTTTTTGTGGATTTCTGGCAGTGGGACTTGAAAACTGGTGTCTTGGCCAGGTGCCTCTCTTACCTTATATTGGCTCTTGAGCCCCTAACATTCGGCAGAATCTTCCTTTACTCTCCCCCCTCCACCTCCATTCTCTTGCCGGGAGTGTTGTACACGTAGAGATAAGCTAGTTGGACTTAGATGCCCCAAAGCAACCCTAAGCAAGGAAACCTTCATTTTGCTTGGATTTTCTAATTCCTGCCTCCCTTTCTAGTTCAGACTCTTCGGCTGTTTTCTTACAGATATCAAAAGCAATGTGATTTCTCCTTACCATATTTACTTCTGAAGTCCTTTACCATATTGTATCCAAACCAGCTGCTCCTGGAAGAGTTCGTAGTCTATTTGTGACGTATAAATAGATCTCACCACTCCCCTGCCAAAAGACGGGAGGGACAAGGCTGTGGGTGGGGAATTGAGGAGAGAAGTGTTTCATATGAGCCAGGGGTGGCATTGCTTTGGGGTTTTGAGGAGAACCTCAGTAGAACAGTGCCTGCTGATTCTGGGTTCTGTTTAATCAGCTGTTGGATACCCTATCCAGGCCGGGCTGGGCAAAAGACCGGAGTTTCTAATTGGCCTTCTAGAAGTGGAGTTTACTGTTGATGGGAGAGCGGTGCATAATTACTGGCTTTTATGATCCTTTTGGAACAGTGGTTTATAAACTTTGAAACAAAGGAAACTATAGTAAAACTTTAAATCAGCTTTCAATCTGTGGTGTTTGGCCAACGAAGCATTTATTATAATATGATAAGAATACGTTTTCCGTGTTTGATTTCATGTGTCCCCAGAGACTTCAGTAACTTCTTAATCATTTGTCTTTAGCCTCTTGACTCTTAAAATCCACACTCGTTTTCTCACTGTACTGCTTTAAGTCTCCATCTAGCTACCTACGAGGTACATCACCTTAAACGTGAACATATTCAAAGCTAATACGTTATCTTCCTCACCCAGTTTTTCTCCCTTATTGTCTATATTTAGCATGTGTCCAAGTTAGAAGCTGGGATTCACCCTGGACTCCCTTCGTCCTCACAGCCAATTGGGTCACTAAGTCTTCTCTGTTTTATCTGGTGAATATCCGTGGACTCTGTCTTCCCTTCTGTGTTTCCATGGATACTGGTCTAGTCTCTAACCCTTTCTTGCTAGCAACAGATGCCAGCCGTCTTCAGAGTTGGATTTTAAAGGAAGTTTGTGATGACTTCTTTCCCCTGCTTCACATCCCCCAGGGTGTCTAAGACCCTTCCAAAATGGGCTTTTCTGGGTCATTCTCTTCCCTTTTCCCTCCTCATCCTGTGTTTAAAGTGTCCTGCCTTTTAGTGTTAAGGAATAATGCTCTTTCAGATTCTGTGTACGAGCGGGCCTGGTTTTTTTTGTTTGTTTTCCCTTGGTCCTTCCTCCTGGAGACTGTCCTACCTGCTCAAAAGCCTGCCCAAATATCTTCTCTGTGAAACCTCTGCCGGTGTCCCTTTGTCTGTGGCCCCTTTGTTACAGCAAATAGCATATTGAATCGTAATTGTTTGTGTCCGTCTCCCTGCTGAACTGGGTATTTCTCAAGAGCGATGACTGTGTAATGTCTGGCACCCAATAGACAGTCAACAAATATTTGCTGAAGGGGAAGGTAAGCTGAAGATAGAAACTCTGGATAGTAAGCATTTTTTTCCTTTTCATATGGGTCATTGTAAAAATGCACATTTATATCTGTTAATAATGAAATCTTTTGGCATATTTCCTCTTTTGCCTTTACAATGACTATATTGCTGTCTGTTGGAGATGAGTATGTAATTTGAAATTAGAAAAATGCAGAACACTGGCATTATGCCCACTTAAAATATCAAGATAGGCCATAACCAACTCCTCCTTGATTGAATGTGTTTGACAGATTATCTCAACCCTGACCTATGTCCTTAGGAAGTCAAACTTCATTTCCTCTAGATGACAAAGTCTCCTACGTGTTTCAGGTGTCTAAAAGTTCACATTTCGGGAGCAGAGATCCTTTCAAGCGTAAATGTTGTAAACTTCTCTAGGGGTAGCAGGAGGTTGGACAGATTGGATCAGATCAAGGCCTGTAGAGACCGAACACTGATGTAGTTATGTTTTAAAGTACTGAATCCTTGAAGGATTATTGCTGTTGATACATATTGCGAGACGATGAACAGAAAACTAAGATGAAAAGGATCCTATCGACAAAGTTAACAGTTTTTTAGTAACTTAGGGGCAACTGATTAGGGAATAGTACTTTATTGGGTGTGATCTGGCAGTTTGAGAGCTGCTCAAATGGTTCCTTAATGCTTAACACCAATGTTGGCTGTGTTTGAGTGGCTTGACAAGGTCTCCCTTGAGATTTCCAAATGACTCATTCCAGAGAGTTAAATCTCTCCTGATTTTTAATGCATCATCAAATTAGATACAATTAAAAAACTTTTCAACTATTTTAAATGAAACTAGGTTAAGAGTAGGTCTCTCAAATTGTATTTTCTAGGTATTTGGAGATGTTTGTGTTACTGCTATCTAGTTTACATGCATTATAGTTTGAGAATGTACATTGTATGATTGCAGTTTTTTAAAATTGAGGTGTTTTTTTTTTTTTAATTTTTTATGACCCATGTTATGGTCTACTTTGTTAACGATTTTATTTACTCTCAAAGAATGTGTATTTTGTTGGTATTGGTTAGTGTTGTCCTCTGCATGTAAACTAGATCCAGTTGGCTGGTAAATTCAGTTCTTTGCTATCGTTACTGATTTTCTGTCTACTTGCTCGACTTTTTACTGAGAGGGGTGGAGCTTGAGGTCTCCAGCTAGAATTGCAGGTTTATAGTAGTCCCCCCGTATGTGTGGGAGATGTGTTCCAGGATCACCCATTGATCAAGTGCAGGGAGTACTCAACCCTATCTCTCCTGTTTTCTGTATAGATATCTAGAATAAAGTTTAATTCATAGGTTAGGCACAGTGCGAGATTAACAATAACAACTAGTCATTTATAGAACAGTTATAACGATTGGCTGTACTACGTTATGTGAGTGTAGACTCTCTAAACATCTTACTGTACTCGCCCTTTTTGTGTTGTGAGATGGTGAAATGCCTGTGGGAGGAGATGCAGTGAGGCGAACGATGTAGACATTGCGAATGTAGCGTTAGGCTGCTATTGATCTGACCGTATGTCAGGAGGGGGGTCATCTCTTCCAGGATTGTCCTTGACTGGGGGTAACTGAAACTTCGAAGAGCAAAACCATGGATGGAGGGGCACCAATGTATCTACTGCCCCTTTTATTTTGGTCAGGTTTGCTTTGTGTTTTTTAACCTCTGTCGTTACGTGCATGTATGTATGTGATTGTTAAGCCTTCCTGGTGAATCAGTTCTTTTTTTTTTTTTTAGTATATGTGTTGCTGAAGCGAGCGCTGAATTCGTCCTCATCCCTGATAATCTTCTTTGTTCTGAAGTCTACTTTCTCTGATATTTATATAGCCATTCACTCCAGCTTTCTTCTTTGACTTAAAAAAAAAATTTTTTTTTTTTTTTTTTTGGTCTGCCATAATTACCACTCACATGCAGTAGTAGGAGTGAACTGTTGATTTCATTTCTCTTAATAGTGACATTTTATAGACTCTAATACAAGATCACAATCAGGAAATGGACATTAATTCAAATCACTGATCTTATTCAGATTTCCTCAGTTTTACGTGTCACTTGTGTGTGTATTCGGTTAAATGCCATTGTATCATGTGTGTGGGGAGCTATTTACCCCCACTGTTAAGGTAGAGTAATTCTGCTCTAAGGATCCTTCCTGTTGCCCTTTTTATCACCACACTCCCCTCTTGTTCCCTTCCTTCCAATCCCCAACCCTTAGCAACCACCAATATGTTTCCCATTTCCTTAATGGTCACTTCCACCATGTTATATAGAATCATACAGCATAGAACTTCTTGGGATTGGGTTTTTTTCCCCACTCAGCCTAAATCTGTAGAGATCCATCCAACTTTGTGTCAGTAGTTATTTTTCATTGAGGAGTAATATGTATCTTATTTGTTTATTAAAATTTTTTTTAATGTTTATTTTTGAGAGAGAGTGAGAGAGAACGAACATGAGTGGGGGAGGGGCAGAGAGAGAGAGAGAGACACAGAGTCTGAAGCAGGCTCCAGGTTCTGAACTGTCAACACAGAGCCCGATGCAGGGCTTGAACTCACAAACTGCGAAATCATGACTGAGTTGGCCGCCCGAGCAACTGAGCCACCCAGGCGCCCCGCGGAGTAATACTTAAATGTTGACTATTAGAAACTAAACATCATTGAGTGGATTTCCAGAGTAGTGGTATCATTTTATATTCCCAGCAGCAATGTATGAATGATCATGTTTCTCTACATTCTTTACAGAACTTGATGTTGTTGCTATATTTTATCTCAACTGTTCTGATGGGCTTGTGAGGATATCTCATTAAGGTTTTAATTTGGATTTCGCTAAGGGTTACTGATGTTGAACATCTTTGCGTGTACCTACTTGCTATCAGCATATCTTCTTGCGAGAAATGTCTGTTCATGTCCTTTGCCCGGATTGTTTGCTTTTCTAGCTTTTAAAAAAAATTGTTTGCATTATGTATTTTTTTCATTCTTGTAACCTACCTATATAAATATATTTAAAGTGAAGTTTTCGTAGACAGCATATAGTTGAGTCATTTAAAAAATTCGACTGTCTCTTTTTGTTAGTGTATTTAGACCATGTATATTTAATGCAGTTATTGATATATTTGGATTTGGGTCCACTATTATTTTTTCTTTTTACTTTTGCTGTCATATTTTGGGTTATTTGAACATTTTTAGTAGTCTATGTTGAGAGTGATTTTTGATATCTCTGTATAGTTTTTCAGTGGTAGCGTCATGGATTATAAAATATGTGTTTAACTCTTTGACGCATAAGTTATATGTTAACACTTTAGGCTGTGGAACTCTTAGCCTATAGGTCCTTCTACACTTGCTTCTTGATGTCATTGTTGTCTCATGTGTAATATCTACGTGTATTGAAAACCCAGTGGACCCTTTTTGCTTTTAACCATCAAACATATTTTGGAGAGTTCAAGAGGAGAGTAGTCTGTTAGATTTATCCAGATATTTACCATTTCTGTTCTGTTGTTGTTGTTGTTTCCTTTGAGTATCATTTTCTTTAAGAACTTCTTTCAGTTACTCTTTTAGAGCAAGTCTGCTGTCTGCTTCCCCTCATCTGAGAATGTGTATTCTGCTTAAAAAAATTTTTTTTTTAATGTTTATTTTTGAGAGAGAGACAAACAGAAACAGAGCATGAGCAGGGGAGGGGCAGTGAGAGGGAGGCACAGAATCCTAAGCGGGCTCCCGAGCAGGGCTCAAACCCACAGACCGTGGATCATGACCTGAGAGCCGAAGTCAGACGCCCAACTGACTGAGCCACCCAGGCGCCCCTATTCTGCTTTTATTACAGATGTTTTCACTGGGTATAAAATCTGAGATTACAGTTCATCAAAGATTTCATGCTGCTGCTTTCTTCTAGCCTCAGTGGTTTCTACAAGATCTCCACCATCATCCCAATCGTTATTTCCCTCTGTGTAACATGTCATTTTACTTTGGCTACTTTGAAGATTATTTCTTGGTTATTTTTAATTGTGGTAAAACAGACAACATAAAATCTATTATAATCATTTTGAAGTGTACAGTAGCTTCGAAATGAGAGACACGGAGAGAGAGTTATAGTCAAGTTTTGCAGCCATAACCATTCTCTTGTTCCAGAACTTTTCCACACCTCAAATGCAGTATCTTTAGTCTGGAGTAGTTGGTCTTAGCATGGATTTCTTTGGGTTGACTCTGTTTGAGATTTGCTCAGATTTTTGAATCTGTAGGTTCATGTCTTTTGACAAAGTTAGCAAATTTTCCACACGTTTCTTCAAATATGTTTTTAGTACATATTTTTTCCCATATCCTTCAGGGATGTTGATGGCATGGATGTAAACGCTCTGTTGAGAGCCACATGTCTCTGAAGCTCTGTTCATCTATTTCTGTATTTTTTTTCTGTTCAGATTAGATAATTTGTATGATTAGCTTAAAGTCTACTGACTCTTACATCTCGAATCTTTGCTCTTGAGTCCATTCAGTGATGTAAAAAATTTTTGGTGATTGTCATTTCTAGTTCTAGGATTTTCATTTGTTTTTCCTTTACATTTCCTATTTCTTTGCTGAGACATTTGAACATTTGTTTCAAGAATGGTAATGATTGGCCATGAAACGTTTAGATAATAACTGCCTTAAAGTCTTTGTCCCATAATTTCAACATCTGTATCATGTCGGCATTGGCGTCTGTTGACTATCTTATCCTGTGCAAGTTGAAATTCTCATGGTTCTTAGTATGTTGAGTAATTTTGGAATCTATCCTGAATATTTTGAAGATTACATTATGAGACTCTGGGTTGTGTTTACATCTTATGAAGGATGTTGAATACTTTACTTTCTTTTAAGCAGGCAGGTTAGGTTCAGGCTGCAAGTTCCAACCTATGTTCGGTGGGGGCTGTGTCACGATTAGTTTATTTTCCAAAGTCCTTGTGGTAGGTACTCTTCGGGTCTTTCTTGGGTGTGAACCTTCCAGAGGTCCTTCTGTGACCTGTGCAGTGATCTGTCTGTTCATTTCTCAAAGTCTTTGGTATGTGATGACAATCTGATCCACACGTCAGGCTTGGTGATGATCCCTGCGATTCATAAACCATGTTACAGGGTCACCTTTCTGAGCATCTCTGCATCTTCCCTGTATGTCTGTTCCTCAGAGATGGTATTTTCAGTTCAGCAGGTTCTGCCGTGTGCTTCCCTCCTTGCGCCCAAGAGGCAGAAGGATGGTATAAAAGAACTGCGAGGGCGTGGCCTCACCTCTCTTGGTCACACCTTGGCCAAATGGATAGAAGGATCCTCGTCCTCAGGGTTCTTATTCTTGTTGACTTCCCGTAGAGCTCTCTGCCCTTGCTGCCGCCAAGCTGGCTGGGGGCAAGGGCCTGAGAAAACTGGCAGAAAAGGGAAGACACAGAGGAGAACTGGGAGTTTCTACACTCCAGGGAATGGTAGGAGTCGCCGTGTCCTTCCGTGAGCCAGAATAAGAAGGATGGCAGCTTTCTCCTACTTGAGTGCGGGGCTCATTTCTAGGTTTCTGGCTGTGTCAAAGTCGGGTCAAAGGATTCTCCTGGAAAACGGTGAACTTGTGGTCACTTGGAACCATAGATTCCGTTGGTCTTGTTGATTGGCCTGCTGCAGACTTCTCAAAGTGTTCAAACAGCTCCTCGATGTTGTGTGTCCAGGTTTCAAAATTGTGTCCAGTGGAAGAGGTGGATGGAATATGCTTATGTCATTGTCCCCAGATCTAAAAGTCTGATCTAATCCCTGTTGAGTTTTGAACAAGATAGGGGATGGCTTTTTCTGTTTCCCACACTGACGAGGGAGTCATGCATGTAAATCTTGAGGACCGTATTAATTTCGGTACCGTTCATGAGTTGTACATGGTTGTAGGTGATCTGAATGATCATGAGACAGGTTTTTATGCATATAGAAATGTGGGACTCTAGGTAAGGGAACAGAATTTAAAAAAAAAACATTGATACACAGGAGTATGTGTGCATATATACACTCAGATACACAATTTTGATAAACTTAATTTAAAATCTGATGAAGTTTTCAGTGATGATATAATTATCTTAAACTCAAGCAGTGGGATGCTGTACTTAGCTCATTCTTATCCTAAAAGGTAAACATCAGTAATGCAAGAGTGTATGAATCTCTGTGAAATGATTGACATGAAAACTTTAATTTTCCTGCTTTACCATGTTTCGTATTCTTGGCATCGAACAGAGAGGAGCCTTAGGAAAAAGCTGAAAGGAGTAAGTGGCAGAGTTGGACGACTCATGTACAGTCAAATTTGGCCTATTTTCAAAGGGAATCAGAAGAGGAGTTTCTGCCGCTTTATAGATGTCTAGCAGAGAAGGATTCAGTATAGGGCATTGAGTTAGAACCATTGACAGGACTGGAGGAGCAAATCCATATCAGGGACTGCAGGCTTCTCCCCGAGCGTGTGCTCATCTGCCACAAGGTTGCCCACTCAGCCCCTTTGGGGCTGTAGGCCGCTGTGCTGCCTTCCCTCCTGGAGACTGCGTAGTGTGGGACTCAGCCCCAGCGTGCTGCTGTTATGTCTCCAGAAGCCAAGACGAGCTGATTCTGCTAGTGTCTCATTGCACGAACCCACAGCTACAATCTTCCTGGGCCAAGCGAGTCTAAGTGTAATTTCCAGGCTTGAAGCCTTGCTGGTGGGGTTAGAGTTTAGGAAAATAGGGATGATGATTAAGGTATTTAGTTCAGTGACCTCTTAGAATTTGTTTTTATCTTGCAACATATTGTCTGGTAAACAAGATTCTAAGCTGCCTGAGGGTAGCAGTCGTCTCTGCATTCTTCAGAACTCCACAAAGCATGGCTCCCAGAGACTTGTGCTTGCTTAGTGTTATTTTCATACAATCGTGACCAGAAGACCAAGCATGCCTTCATGTGACAGACTGATGTTACTTGCCACTTGTTGCTTCCAGAGCAGTCGGCCAGCCAGAGGGACCTTCTCTTGAGTCCCTGGGGCAAAAGCCAGAGCAACTTAATCCTGTATTCCAGAGACTTCTGGGCTTACATCATGCATGATAGCATGTGCCTCTACCTTTTGGAGAACAAATGGTCTTTCTTACAAGGTGAAGACTGTGGAGGCCGAGGACTATGCAGACAGATCAGTGAGTATCTTGTGCAGGGGATTTTCTGCACTTGTTAGTGAAACCGAGGCAATTTCTCACCCTCTCAGCTGTGTTGAGAAAAGATCAAAGCATTCTGCAATAAACTCTAAGGCCTTTTTTTCTAAGCTAAGTAGAACACATTTCTTAAAAGCAAAGTCACATGAAACCTGGCTGCTTAAATCCTGCAGAGGTTTTGGCATATTTCCATCTGGCCTGTTTCCAGGTTTTTTTTTTTTTTTTTTTTTTTTTCTTTTAATGGTTAGTTTGCATATATTACTGAATCTTTATGAGATCTTTTGTGTCCTCTTGTACGTTTTTTTAATAAACTTTTTTAAATGTTTTGTTTTTGAGAGAGCAGGGGAGGGGCAGAGAGAGAGGGAGAGAGAGGATTGGAAGCAGGCTCTGCATTGTCAGCACAGATCCAGATGTGGGGCCTGAACCCACGAACCGTGAGATCATGACCTGAGCCAGAGGCACTTAACTGAGCCACCCAGGTGCCCCTAAATTTTTTTTAAAGCTTATTTATTGAGGGCACACGCATGTATGTGCATGGGTAAGGGAGGGGGCAGAGAAAGAGGGAGAGAGAGGATCCCAAGCAGGCTTCACACTATGACTGTGGAGCCTGGCACGGGACTGGATCCCAGCAGCCCTGAGACCATGACCTGAACCCAAATCAAAAGTCAGATGCTCAACCTACTGAGCCACCCAGGTGTTCCTGTGTCCGGTTTTATTAGATAGGCCACAGTTTACCTTTCCTTGTTGAGTATTTTTTTTTTTTTTGTCATTAAAATTAATGCTGCATGGCCTATGGTGCCTAACGTTTTTTTTTTTATATTTGATACTGTTTCCTTAAAGTTCTAGCAGCAGAGCTACTGGGAGCAAGTGAATGAAACACTATTTTCCTTTACACCGAACGTTTTTCTTTATAATGTATGTGCACAAAAGTAAACGGATCGTAAGTATACCGCTCAAAAAATACTACAAATTCTCGCATAGGCAGTGGTGGAATCATTGCCAGTACCTCCAAAACCATCCTCAGGCTTTCTCTTAGATGAGTTCCGCTGGGATTTGAACTATATACGAGTGGAACATCCTCGTTCATATTCTTTTGAGTTTGGCTTCCCACCCCCATCACGTTTGGAAGGTTCAAAGGTGTTACCATATTTATTTTAGTCCTCGTGTAAGATTTCATTATATAGACGGTCCGTTCCACTGTTCGTAGACATAGGTTATGTCTGGTTTTTGGCATGAATGATGATGCTGTGAATATTTTTGTAAAAATATGTTGATACATGTGTCCCGTTTTGTTAGGTATGCACACGTTTACGCAAACACATGTGCCCTAGGAGCATAATTGCTGTATGATAACTAACTGGAATTAGAATAAAAACCTTAAAAAAAAAGGGGGGGGGCTACAACGTCACAACGTTTTCATGGACTCAGCTGGCATTGCCAAAGAAATTTGGAAGCCGGTTGTATCTTTTTATTTTACCAGTTCAAGTGTAGGAAGTTTTTCTGGGGAAGGTCTTTGAGAAGATGTGACCGACAGTTGGCCCATGAGTCTAGACCTAGGCAATCAGAGGCTCCTCATCACTGCCCCCCTGCCTGGGAATGTGGGTTCCCTTTGCCTCTTCCCATCCCAGAGGCTGCTCCTAGAACACAGCCTTGAGATAGTGGCGTTGTGTCGGGAACACCTGCGTGGGATACACGACTGAACCCAGTTAAAATCTCTATGTAAATTTTTACGACGGGTTGGGTGTGGGGACCCATTCATGTTGGTGCCGCCCAAGACAAATCTCAGACATAAGTGCCTTTTGCTTTATTAAAACTACTGCCTACCAGCCTGGCGTAGCCTGCCTCTGTCTTGCTCTCTCCCTGCCATCCCTGTGGTGCTGGTTTGGTGCTGAGGGGAGGTTCACGTGATACCTGGGAAGCTCCTGAGGAGGTGGTGAACCACCAAGTTTCTCATTGCTTTCCATTGTTGTTATTTTTTTTTTTTTTTCAACGTTTTTTATTTATTTTTGGGACAGAGAGAGACAGAGCATGAACGGGGGAGGGGCAGATAGAGGGAGACACAGAATCTGAAACAGGCTCCAGGCTCCAAGCTGTCAGCACAGAGCCCGACGCGGGGCTCGAACTCACGGACCGTGAGATCATGACCTGAGCCGAAGTCGGCCGCTTAACCGACGGAGCCACCCAGGCGCCCCTCCATTGTTGTTTTTTTGTCAACGTTTGTCGTCGTCAGACATGTTCGGTTTTGCCGTTCGGGTGCGTTTGTAGGAGTATCTCATCATGGTTTAAATTTATATTTCCCTCTGATGGCTAATGATGTCCATAGCCTTTTTTTTTTTTTTTAAGGTTTTTATTTTAATTCCAGTTGGTTATACAGTGTTACGTTAGTTTCAGCTGTATGGTATAGTGACTCAGCCCTTCCAAACATGGCTCGGTGCTCATCACAGGTGTGCTTCTTAATGCCCGTCACCTATTTCCCCCCTTGCGCCCTTCCTTCTGGTAACCATCAGGTTTCTATAATAGCCAGTTTCTTGATTTCTTTTTCTCTTTGTTTCTCTTTGCCCATTTATTAAATTCCACATAAGAGTGAAGTCATATGGTATTTGACTTGCTCTGACTTATTCCACTTAGTATTATGCCCTCTAGATCCATCCATATGGTTGTAAATGGCAAGATTTCATTCTATTTTATGGTGAGTATTCTGTTGTACATATATACCGCATCTTTATCCATTCATCAATCAGTGGACCCTGGGCTGTTTCCATAATTTGGCTATTGTAGATAATGTTGCTCTAAACATTTGGGTGGATGTATCCCTTTGAATTAGTATTTTTGTGTCCTTTGGGTAAATATTCAGTCAACGGCCTTTTTAGATGCTTCACGTGCACGTGGATACTGTTTTTGAACAATTTAATCAAGTTTCTTGCCCATTTTTTATTGAATTTTACTTTTTTTTTGGGGGGGCTTGTAAGAGTTCTTGGTATATTTTGGAAAAGAGCCCTTTGATGGTTGTGTTACACATATCTTTGCCCACCCTGTGGCATGCCTTTTTGCTCTTATAATCGTGCTTTTTGACGAATAGGGGCATTGATATTAATGTGCTCGAACTCATTAGTCTTTTCCTTTGTGATTAATGTCATTTGTGTTATGTTGAAGAAATTTTTTTTCTTTCCCCAAGTCGTGGGGGGTATTCTGTGTTACTTCCTGGAAACTTGATTGTTTTATTTTTCACGTGTCGCTCTACAGTCCACGCAGAATTAGTTGACTTTTAGGTAAGCTGTGAAATAAAGGGCTAATCCCCGCCCCCATAGAAAAGTTGAACCAGTCATCTGTTGAAAACTCCATCCTTTCCTAAATGCCTTGTGGGGCCACTTGATCATAAATGAACTTCCTGGATGTGTGAGTTCCTTTGCATCTCCTGGTAAAACATGAGGTGTTGTTTATGGCTAGCTCTCTCTCTCGCTTCTGCTCTGGCTGGGCTCCATACACTGTGGTCTTTGTAGTCCCTCACTCTAAGATTTTACATGGAATACCAATATATTCCTCTCCGACCCAAAATTTGCGGGCTTACCACTTCTACCCGACTCCTGTATGAACTTGGCATTCAGGTCATCTCTCTGTATATATAAAAATGACTGGCTTGGTTTAACAGTTCCAAAAAAGCATACATGCTGTGACTTCCTTCTCATTATTCGTGTATTGTGTATTGACTCGAATAATGTCAGGCCATCGTTTTTAGCTATTTTTTTTCCTGCCCCTAAACTTTTCGTCAGAGCTGTCTGAAAGAAGAAAGATGGACTAATTTAATATGATTTTTGCCTTCCTGTTATCTCTTTGTCATTGTTAAAGGCCGTTGACGATCAGTAAAAGTATCACAAGTGGAAGATGGAGGGATAGTGGGGAAGAACTGATGAGGATAATAAGCAGAGGACTTGACCCATTCACAAAGACATGACCCTCTTCTTAAATTATTGGGGCCAACGTTGACAGTGGATCAGGAGTGATGGGTGGAAGGGGGTATTTTTTAAAACCGACTCCGAAATTACGTTTTCCATAGATCTGTTGGTATTCTCCAATTTTGCTTTAGGAAAACTTGAGATGGCCTCTTGTGTAAGCAAACATTAGCCTTCTTTCTTCCCCTATCTGGTGACGAACTTGCAGCAAAGCTTTATCACAAAAATTGTCCTACATTTACAGAATGAGAATAAAAAGAAAGGGTAAACATTGTACATATAGTGCTTTGAAAACGGGCATTAACATTTTTTGAGTCTGACCTTGTCGGCCAGTGTGCACAAATAGTTTTGCTAAAGGTTAACAAAATTGTTTAGACGTCTCTGATGCTTGGACATCCGTCTGCTGCATCCAGCTGATGAATGTGCTAGATTTCTGGAGAAAATTCCTTTAATTACTTGAGATGAACTGAAAGTGGCTAATTTTTGTGAAATGAAATTGCTGTACGAAGTTCTTGGCAACCCAGGGAGTTAACAAATAACAGCCTGTACAAGGAAGAGAGCCCTCGATTCTTTGAAATGCAGTGGGACTCCTATAACTACTATTGGTATAACGCTGGCAATTTATGAAGCTGTTTTTATTTGCTTCTACAACTATATAGCAATGTTATGAGGACAGGAATATTACGTTTTTAAAAAGAAGGAAACGGAAGCTCGGGGATTTCAAAGACTTGGGCCCAAAGGCATTCAACTAGAAAGATGGTAATAACAACAGCTAGGGTTTATTGAGTGCTTACTGTTTTCTGAGAACTTTTCTAAGTGCTTTACACATATTAAATTTTTAAATCTTGACACTAGTCCTGTTAGGGAGGTACTACTGCTATAATCCTTGTTTTACCCATGGGGACATGAAGACCTGAGGGAAGTAATGTATTCAAGATCCTGATAAATGCAGAGGCAGATGTAGGGGGGCCCAAGACCCTACCACCGCACCGTACTGACCGGGGCTTGAACCTTTGGCTGTGACTTCAAGTTCAGGGCTCTGGGTGCTTTGCAACAGTGCTGCAGGATAACGTTGCTGGTGAGGATGTAGGCGGATTGAGGTTCCCCCACTTTTCAGTCATGGATCCTGAATCAGAATCTTGGGTCCTGAGTCTCCATCTCTGGTTCTGCCCAGTGCCCAGCATGGTGGTAGGGATTCAGTAGCTGTTGAATGGATTTGAATTCAAATGATTTTCTCCCGTCTCCCCTGTGGTTTTGCAGTTGACCTTGGCAGTCTCCTTGTTGCTCTTGAGACACGGTGTGGTTGCTCCTGTATCCTTCATCACTGGCTTCCAGCCTGCAACCGGCCATCCAGAAGATCCTATCTCATGCTATGTCTATCACCTGGCAGCACTCACTGCTTTTCTGACTGCCCATGGGCTTCATCGTCCCCGGTGAACGTTGCTCCTTGGGCTACTCTCTATTTTGTGTGTCTGCCGACTGTGTTGGCTTCCTAAACCCTGGATTCCAGGCTGCCACTGACCGCTCATGTCCTTGGCTTTCATGTGTTCCTGCGTTTGAGACCCTAGGTTCTGTTCCATGGTCTCATTGTCACTTTCTGCATTGCGTTTGTCCCAACGACAGAGTACGTAATGAGTGTCGTCCCCTGATAGGGCACACATCTCTCCTTCTGTGTTCTTCAAAATTTTCTTAACTCTTCTTCTCTTTTGCTTCTTCTCAGAAATGTCAGGATTGGCTGGTCACAGTCCGCAAGACAGCATGTTGTGTTTATTGCCATTGCATTTTATTTTTATTTTTAAATTTTTTAAATGTTTATTTTTGAGAGAAAGAGGGAGAGAGAGAGCACAAGCGGGGAAGGGTAAAGAGGGAGGGGAAGATACAGAATCTGAAGTTGGCTCTAGGCTCTGAGCTGTCAGCATGGAGCCCAACACGGGGCTTGAACCCACAAACCACAAGATCATGATATGAGCCGAAGTCAGACACTCAGCCAACTGAGCCATCCAGGCACCCCCATTGCATTTAATTTTTTAATTCATTTCAGGGAGGATTGAGATTGTTCAGGTTTGAATCTACCCATTTGGCTGCTTTGTCTCCACTTATGATTTTCCTGTATTTTTAACACCAGGATATTACACTTTTTTTTTTTTTTTTTTTTTTTTTTTTGAAAATTTCTTTCTAGAAACCTTGTTAATTGCTATTGTGGACAGGCTAATTTTCTATTTTTTTCTGAATGCTTTAATGACTCACAGAAACGCTTCTGACTTTTTTAAATTGCATTTGTACCTAAGTCCCTTGTTAAATTTTTCTTCTCTTTTTTAGATGGTATTAGATTTCCTATTTCGATAACATAATTTACTGATAAAGACAGCTTACAATTTTTGATTTGCAATTTTATCTGTTACATTATTTCATTGGTTAGGACTTTAGTATAATGCTGAATAAAAGCACTTAAAGAGGACATTCTTGTGTTTCGCCTTCTTTTAATGTTTTATCAATTATGTTCACTGTAGTTTTATTTTTAAACACTATTTTAATTATTTATTTATTATTATTTTTTTTAGTCTTTATTTTTGAGAGAGAGAGAGAGAGAGCAAATAGGGGAGGAACAGAGAGAGAGGGAGACACAGGCTCCGAAGCAGGCTCCAGGCTCTGAGCTGTCAGCACAGAGCCCAACGTGGGGCTCAAACCCATGAACCGACAGATCATGACCTGAGCTGAAGTCAGACACCTAACCGACTGAGCTACCCAGGTGCCCCTGTTCACTGTAGTTTTTAATAAAATTGTAAAATTGAAAGGTGCTGAAATATATTTGGAAAAAAAAAAAAAGTGCACATCAGGGTTGGCTGGGTGGCTCATTCACTTAAGTGTGTAACTCTTGATATTAGCTCCGGTCATGATCTTACGGTTTGTGAATTCAAGTCCTGGGTCACAGTGTGTGCTGACATCACGGAGCCTACTTGGGATTCTGTCTCTCTTGGCCCCTCCCCAGCTTGTGCTCTCCCTGTGTCTCTAAATAAATAAAAAAAAATTAGCTATAAATCCATCTGTGTCTCTTCTAAAATTTTCACTCTCTAATGTTAATACTCTTAAGAGTATGTTGTTTCTTTCCTTTCTCTTTAGCTATATCTAGCCCTATATATACACATTCACACACAGATTTTGCAAAATAAATTGGTGAAGGTTAATATGTATAGTTTTTTCCCACTTAACAATAGCATATTAACTTTGTAATTTAACACATTTATAGAATTCTTTTTAATGGTAAAGTAATACACTTTGGTGTAGTGCACATCTAATAATTTCCCTATTAGTGCACATTTAGGGTTCTTTGTGACTGCAAACAGTGCTGAATTAAGCATCTCTATACATATTTTCAGAGATTTGTATTACATCTTTTTATTATTCTTAAAAGCTTATTTTTCAGAGAGAGCATGCATGCATGCATGCGAGTTGGGGAGGGGCAGAGAGAGAATCCCAAGCCTACTCCACTGTCAGCTTGTAACCCAGTGCAGGTCTTGAACTCACAAACTGTGAAATCATGAAAGAGGGAGAATCTCAAGCAGGTTACATCCTGTCAGCGCAGAGCCCGATGTGGGGCTCCATCTCAGGAACCATGAGCTCATGACCTGAGCCAAAATCAAGAGTTGGATGCCCAACTGAATGAGCTACCCAGGTGCCCCCCAATGTATTTAAAAAAAAAAAGTCTAATTTTTAGAGAGGGAGGGAGTGTGTATGCGTGTATGCACACAAGTGGGTGAGGGGCAGAGAAAAGGGGACCGAGGATCCCAAGTGGGCTCAGTGCTGATAGGGCAGGGGAAGAGAGGGAGAGAATCCCAAGCAGGCTCTATGCTGAGCACAGAGCTTGACTTGAGGGTTGATCTCTAGACCTTGGGATCATGACCTGCGCACAAATCAAGAGTCCGTTGCTTAATGGACTGAGCCACCCAAGCGCCCCTGATGTGTATTAGGTCTTAAAGACATGTTTTTAAACGTTTATTTATTTTTGAGACAGACAGCATGAACGGGGGAGGGGCAGAGAGAGAGGGAGACACAGAATCAGAAGCAGGCTCCAGGCTCTGAGCCATCAGCCCAGAGCCCGACGCGGGGCTCGAACTCACGGACCGCGAGATCGTGATCTGAGCTGAACTCGGAGGCTTAACCGACTGAGCCACCTAGGCTCCCTTAAAGACATGTTTTTAAAGGCAAAGTTTCTGGATGAATGGATAGTCCTATAATCTTACAACTTTATATGATGGCAAATTGGAGGATATACTAAAGTAGGAAATATGCTGTTGTGAATCAGCACCTGCTCATCACCCGGCTAAAATCCACGAATAGTCCTTCTGTTGCTATGTATTCTTGTACCACTGTCTTAATGAAACTGGATTATTTACAAGCAAATCTCAGATGCCCATATCATTGCATCTTTATTTCTGTATGTATGTCAAAAATAGTTTATTATTTAGAAATGTCAACACAGTGGCAATATCATATGTGGAAAATGAATTAAAACAATTTTTTTTAATTTATTTTTGAGAGAAAGAGCACGAGCACAGGAGGAACAGAGAGAGAGGGAGACACAGAATCTGACTCACGCTCCAGGCTCTGAGCTGTCAGCACAGAGCCTGACATGGGGCTCGAACTCACGGACTGTGAGATCATGACTTGAGTTGAAGTCGGATGCTTCACCGACTGAGCCACCCAGGTGCCCCAAAAATGAATTTCATCAATACCCAGTGTTCAAAATTCTGATTTTCAATTTTTTTCCCATGGTTTTTCTTTGAATCTGAATTCAAAGAAAGTCTGTATGTTGCAACTGGTTAGTACATCTTTTAAGTTCCTGTTAATCTGGAGTTGCTTTTCACGTTTTCCCACTTTTGCCTTGCAGTTTGTGGAAGAAAACAAGCCAAATAGTATTTGCCATTGTTTGCATTTGTTAAATGCATCATGGTATTGCTCTCTGTCCTGTAAATTGGTAGGTAGTTCTAGAGCTTAGATGTCCAATAGAATAGCCACCTGTGACCATCTTAAGCTAATTAAAGTTAAATGAATATTTCGGTTCCTCAATTGCAGTAGGCACATGACAAGTGCTTAACAGTCATGTATGGCTAGAGGCTACTATATCGCATAGCGCAGATATACGGGATTTCCTTTATTACAGAAAATTGTGTTGGATAACATTAGAGGTTTGCTGATTTCGGTGTGTGTGCCCTATCTCTCTGGCTTGCTTGCTGTTGTTGTTGTTTTGGTAAGAATTATTTGTGATGCGTTCTATCAGGAGGCTCATGATGTCTAGTTATTTCTCTTTCTGTGATTTTAGCAGCCATAATGGATCATTACTCAGATGCATTATTTCATTAGCTTTTCCAAACTGGTGGTGTTCTAATTCCTCAATTATTAGCTCTGATACTTCAATAAAGGAAGACTTTAGTGCTATGTAATTTTGCATTTTATTGGCATAAATGGTCCAGGTGCCTTCGTTTTTAATGCCTGATGTATTTATACGTTTTTTTTTTTAAAATGATGCCTGATGTGTTTATCACTCTTGATAGTGTGCTGTCCACACCTTTCATGATCTTGACAGACGGTCATTATCTTAATAATGCTTAAAACTTTTAGTGTAGTTCATCATCTGCTTTTTGTTTACATATTGTATGTCTTTTTTTCTTTGTGTTTTCTGAATTTGTTTTCATCATAAGTTGGATACTTAGCTCATTACTTTTGCTCTCTTCCCCTGTAAATGCTTAATCTTGTTTTCTCTTAATTTGAAGACCAAGTTCTGTATGATATGGAACTTTGAATTTTTATTAAGACCTCACTTACGACAGTACAGAGTTGATTTTAGTAGCTGTATTATGTGTATTTGACAAAAATGGATAGACTACTTCATGGCTGCAGGTTCTTTATTGAAATGTTAATTTTAATATTTTGCATCCTTACTAATATTTTACTTCCTGATGAACAGTGTTTGACCAAGTCATGTTAACACCTCATTCGAATTTTGGTCTTGACAAGGTTTCTTCATAATTTTTTGTGTGTTTGTTTGCAAGGCTATATTTGGTGAACCTCAGCATATGGTTGTTACATATCCACGGACTTTCTTTTATGCTATAGAGTCCGTCTCTAACCCTTCAGGTGTTTTCCTTAAATTCTACATTTTCTGGTATTTATTATAACACAACCTTACTTTTAGTTATTTGCCATGCCAGGATTATCGTCTCTAATCCTTTTATATTCATGTTTTCTTGGCGTATTGTTTCCCTTTTCTCTTTTAAGCCTTTATCACCCTCTGAGCTCGTGCATTTTATCAATACACACTTACTGTAATTACTTACCTATTTTATTTCTACCTCATTACAACTTAGTCATTCCTTGTTACCATTTTTTCTCTCAGGTTCGTTTTCCTCATTTCCTGATGAGATTGCAGACCCCCCCACCCCCTTTCCCTTCTCACTGGATTGGAAGGCACAGATGAAATTTCTAATGTTTCCCAGTGATTGCTTTTAAGTGTTGAATATCGTAGGTGTCATGTTTCCTAATAAAACCTATAGTTATTGAGTATGTTTCCCTTCTTCCTGACGATAAAGAAAAGTTCAGCATGCCTTAACGACCCCATTAGCCCATTTCATTTCATGTTTGTTGACAGAATTTTCACTTTGTACTTTTTAACATTAAAAAAAAAAAAGGGTTAGTGTTTTCTCAGTCACTAATCACAGTTACTGGTATTTTGCTTATGGTTTCCTATACCCTGTGCATGTATAATCCCTGACTTCACTTTTTATTTTACTGAAGTAAGTCCTCTAATATTTGGGTGTGGTTTTTTTGTTGTTGTTGCTTGCCATCATTTTCCTTAAGTCTCTTTTTCCCTTTCCCTGAAAGAGAAATTCAAAAACGTTTATATATGATACTTCATATACACAGAGTACGCACACATACTACTACATGTATGTCTCAAAGCATGCTATTACATGAATACCAATTCACCTTTACCTGTGTTTATGCTTTTACTGCCTCCCTGGAGGAAACCAGTAGTCTGAATTTAATGTTGTTCGTTTTTTGCTTTTATTTATTTTTTTAATTTAATTTTTTGAGAGTGGAGAGAAGGGCAGGGAGAGGGAGAGGGAGAATCTCAAGCAGGCTCCATGCTGTCAATGCAGAGCCAATGGCAGGGCTCGATCCCACGCACCGTGAGATCATGACCTAGGCTAAAACCAAGAATCAAACGCTCAACCGACGGAACCACCCTAGCACCCCTTGTTCTTTGCTTGTAAAAATAGGTTTAATAGATTTAGATTGGCTTGTATTTGAACTTTATAAAAATACTGCAAAACAGTAGGTGGTCTTTTGTGACTTGCTCTTTGTCCCAAGCCCTGTTTTCAAGATTCACTAGTGTTACCTTAGCAGCAGTTTTATTACTGGAGCTGTGAATGTTCCATTGTTTGCAAATACTACAGTATATTCATGCTCCCGTTAGTGAACTTGTATCTTTGTTGCTTTATTGTTAATAGCCATGCAGTTACGAACATTCTAGCACACGTCAACTGACGCACACATTCGAGAGCTTCTCTAGGGCATATACGCTTCAGAGCGAAACAGCTTGGATAGGACTGTGCCAGGCACTGAGCTCGGAACCACCACTGGAGTGGCCACTTGGGCTAAACCCATGGATGTTGGAGTCCTGTCTTGCGAGTTGGCATTTGTGGTCTGTTTCTGGTCTGTGAAGATGTTGATGATTTTATCCCTGGCGATTTCTCTCTTCATTTTGGCAGTGGGTTTGTACCATTGGGATGTGTTATGTGTGAATTTAAGGCACTGTCTTAATAGGAAGTCACCATTGTTGACCTCAAACACTGAGTGCTCAGAGGGAGACCTTGTCTGGAATTAGAAGGGTGAATCTGTCATATGATGAACTAGCTAGAGTGTTTGCTGTTTTTACCTGTAGGAAATGAAGAGCAGCGCCTTTTATTACTCAGATTTATTCTTAATCTCCGTTTACTTTTTATTAAAAAAATTTTTTTTTTATTTTTGAGAGAGGGAGAAAGAAAGAGAGAGACAGTGAGCAGTAGAGGAGCAGAGAGAGGGAGACACAGAATGGGAAGCAAGCTCCAGGCTCTGAGCTGTCAGCACAGAGCCCGACGCGGGGCTCGAACTCACCAACTGCGAGATCGTGACCTGAGCTGAAGTCGGACGCTTAACCCACTGAGCCACCCAGGCGCCCCATCTCAGTTTATTTTTGAGAGATTCAGTGCAGGTGGGGGAGGGGCAAAGAGAGGGGGACAGGATCCGAAGCGCGCTCTGTGCTGACAGCAGAGAACCCCATGCGGGGCTGGAAATTAAACGGTGAGATCATGACCCGACCCGAAGTCGGATGCTTAGCCGACTGAGCCACCCCAGTGCCCCTTTATAACTCGGATTTTTATGTCTGTCTATGTTGTTCGGTTGGTGGTGATTGTGTCCCCAGAGCATTAGCTAGTGTCTAGTGATGTTTTAGTGGTCGTGAACTGGGAAGCATTGAAGGTAATACTTGAATCAAGTGTGTGGAGGCTACAGATGTTGCTAGGTGTCTTGCAGGCCAGCCCTCCACAACGAAGAATTATTTGGTTCTTCAGGTCAGTAGTGCTGGGTTAAGAAACCGTGGTGTGCATGGAGGTGATCATTGTACCAACAACGGAAGTGCCAACACTGAAATGTGACGGATTCATAACTGCATTTATTTATTTGCTCGCTTGCTTGCTTGCCTGCCCGCCCCTCCTCCCCCCACGAGATCTCTATGGAAGTGTACTTTTGGAATGCCCAGGTGATGATGCAATGAATTACTTGTGTGATACCTAGGAAGTGTTTAGTTAGTGTGAAGTGAATGACTAATGATGAAGAAGTAACATGGTCGTATGAAGGGCCGGGTTTGATTTCTATTTATATCTGCAAATCAAATGCTCTAAGTGTTGGTCGGTATTCCTTCTGTCCTTAGGAATACTGTCGATTCTCCAAGCCATCATCACAGCCATCCCAACTCCAGTAGGAATCGGAGAGGCCTTCCCATACACCCTAGGGCCAGCTGAGCAGCGTACGGTCTATGGAGTTCACTGAATTTTGGGAAAAACCCCAATGTGCTATCTCTTCCCTCCCCCCACCCTTGATTGGCTCTAGCTGAGTGATAGGGCTGCTCGGGAAATGTGGACAGGCAGGAACTCCCTAAGTCTGATGGGCTTTGTTTCTGTTCCAGGTCTCTCCCCGTCCACCAGGGTCTGAAACCTGAGCATAGACTCTGATGGAGGGAGAAGGCAGAGGAGAAAGCAGATAGCTGGCTGAATGTAATCAGCATTTTATTACCGTCCTCAGGAAGTAGGACCAGGAGGGGGAAAAAGTAGGTTGGAGCAAGGAAAGTTAATTATGTGAGGTTATTTGACAGGAAATTACTAAATACAAACAGACAGAAGACACACATTTTAAAGCCGGGTAGGAAATCTCGAGTTACTTCACTGTGTGTTTGAAACCCCAAAGCAAATTCTGAAAATAGCAGTTTAAACAAAAGCTATCTTATCTGATAAAAGTATTTCAAACACAAAGGGAAATTTGTATATTGGGCAGCCAATCTTAAAATGAGCCGAGTTTGTTGATAGCCCTGCAAATTTAATGGTGGGAAAGCCCCCTCGGATGTCTGAATTTACCGTGTAAGTGTTGTGGATTTATTTTGAATTTGGCATTTCAGTTCTGTGAAGGTGTGTGTCACCCTGGAAAAAGTATGTGTGTGTGAAATGAAACGTTTACTTCGTGTGTGTCTTCCTTTTATAGTATTTCAGAAGTTTTCTGGGTTCTGTATTATTTCCAGAAGAGTGTTGTCTTAATAAAGTAAAGAACTGAGGAAGTTTTGTCTCAAGTATCTGTTTCCAGAAGTTATATATTTTAAGTGTCTGAATTAGTCAGTAATTGATATAATACGACTATTGTTGCTTTTGCAATAGTTGGGAATGTTTGCAGAACTTTTGTAAATTAGCCAAATACATTTATTTGGTAGCGTTTTATTTTTGAAGTGACTGATTAAGGAGGTCTCAAATGACTTCCTACTGAGTAGACCTTGTCACCCATTTAAGAGTGCCCCAAGTCGCTGTTGGTATTCTGACCTTTTTAGTTAGGGCTGCTATTCTCCCCTCTCTCCCAACCCCCCAACACACACACACACACACACACACACACACACACATACACATATTTAGATCTGGCTTTTCCAAGGAAAGGTAGGAGAAAATTTATCTTTTAGCTCTCCACTGTGGGGTTCTCTAAAAACACTTAATAGTTGAGATATTGAAGAGTCCCTGTCCTAGAAATCTACTCTGGGTGAATGTAAAATCACACAGTCTGGATCAAGTTACACATTCCAGGTTAGTTCAAAGCAAAAGCAATATTTTGAAAACATAAATGGAGCTCAAAGTCTGCATTCCTTTTCAAAGGCCAACACCTGTGGAAGGAATGCAGGTTATTTCCACTTGACCTTCAAGTGTGGAGCTGGGGGGAGGTGCTTAGATACTATGGTGGGTTGCTACTTGACCACCATATATCTCTGCATAGCCACGTCTCCCCGGGTAGCATCTGTCTTGTCCGTTGTCCGGAAGGGAAAATGCGGCAACAGTCAGGAATAGCCACAGCGCCTCTGAACCCTTGCTTTGAAGAACTTGCTTCCTATACCGCCGAGTCCCACGGTGATGGATGAGTGGGTGTAGAGAATGTGAAATAAGCCATAACCCCTGTAAGCAATCAGGGTTACGTTTTGCAAGTCCTGGGAAACCCCAGGCAGACGGTACTCGTACACTCAGGCTGTGAGTCCTCTGTGAGCAGCGGTTGAAGATAAAGACATCATTGATGTTCCAGACAGATTCTCGTCATGCATAAATAATTCCTTAGGACGGAATTAGCTGCCTTGAGTGCTGCCTCTCCTCTAGGCTACTTGCATTAGTTCAGCAGTTTATTGCGGTGTCTGAAGGACTAAATGCACAAGTTGACATCAGGGAGAAAGTTACACATAGAGCATTCTTTTTGAACAAGGAATTTATTAGTCTGTGCAACTTTTGATGGGAAGGTATGGCTCACTTATTCTTGTTGAACTCTTTATTCATTTATGCAGTAAATATTCCTTAATTGCCTTCTGTATGCCGGGAACCGGTGGCACGGCTGGGAATACGGTGCCCAGCCATACCTGACATTGTCCCTACTTCTGAGAACACCCAGTTTAGTTTCCTGTGGTCCTGCTTTCCTCTATAATCCGGCTTTGTGATCTTGGGCAAAGGGACGGGTTCTCTCTACCTCATTTTCTTGGCATAAAAAATGTTAATGTTTATTTTTGAGAGAGACACCATGCGTGAGCAGGGAGGGGCGGAGAGAGGGGAGACCCAGAATCCAAAGCAGGCTCCAGGTTCTGAGCTTTCACCACAGAGCCCAACACGGGGCTCGACCCCAAAAACCGCAAGATCATGACCTGAGCCAAAGTTGGAAGCTTAACCGAATAAGCCACCCATTTTCTTGGTATAATTTTAATGGTTTTCCTAGATAAGCTGTCAAATCCTGCTCAGTGCTAATATTTCCTGGATATACGCTTTTGTCGTTAAATATTTTAATCCCCACGACCTAGCTTGGTGTTCTAAAAGCGACCCAACGGGTTGCTACTGAGTAGATTCACTTCGATGGTGGTATTCAGATCGGAGTCATTGATTTGATGCCTGCCTGGACTAGTTACTTTTCCTGTATTTACACAGCCTTTTATATCATCATAAGTGCAGCTTCCTAAGACTCAAGGTTATTTTAAAGAGAAAACATGGATTTCCACTGATGCTGGAAACATTTCAACAGTTCTGAAAGCTCGGTCTTCAGATGCAAAAGTCTATGATCATAGACATACACTTCTTTGCTGAGACACTAGCCCAGGGCAGTTGAGTTGCGTCTAGTCCAAATTTAGTGCTGACAGAACTATGCTTGGGATAGCATTATTGAAATTGGGATCTTCACACTTCAGTATTACTTGGGGATGTTGATGAATCCAACCACCGATTACATCAGCTGGTTTTGTAAATAAAGCTTATTGGAACAAAGCCATGTGCGTCCGTTGACGTGTTGTCTTTGGTTGCTTTGGGGCCTACAAGGGCATGACTGAGTAGTTGGCACAAAGATAAATCCAGAAATGTTTATTGGGCCATTAAGAGAGAACGTTTGCTGAAACCTGGATTATGGGATATACTTGTCTGCTTTAAAAGCTACGAACGCTGGATTACTGTTCAAGCAACTTTGTTAAATAATTGATCTGAAGGAGCCTGAGATCCTACCTTTCTTCATGGTTCAGCTTTGGGGGGAGAGGAAGAGGACATTTCAGAGCTCTGTAAGCCCCGGGAGACATGTTTATCGGCTTCCCCTACGGGTTTCCTGTATTTGTAGTTCCCGGGAGCTCTAGGGCTAATGCGTCTTGCCCACAGATGTGCTGGGTGAAAACTGGAGGAAAGTGGGGTCTGTCTGAATTCTGGCCATCCATCCAGGGAGCTGGACCCGAGCTAGTGAGCTGCACTGTAGTTTTAGAAAACTGGCAAAGCTCTAGACCTTGGGTGTCGGACTGGGAAGACGACAGAATGGGGCCAACCCTAGACTTGGCTCTTCAGCATTTTCTCAAAGGCTCAGAATGGGTTTGTGTAGACACATCAATTTCTTCTTAAGAGTTTAAAGATGAGGCATACAGCTACTTGGTAAATGGTTAGTTCCTACCACAGAAAATGTGAAATTATGGGGAGAACGAAGTCTTAGGATGAAGCAAGGCTGCTTTTATGGGTTGGAATTTGCCTGCTATGACTAATCCTAGCACATAATAATTTCTGAATAAATACTGGTTTATTTAATATGTTTCAAAGCTCTTTGGTGTTTGAAATCCACCAGTGGAAAAAAATCGTTGTTGACTTGAGACTTCGTGTGGACAGCCCGGTGAGTGGGTTCATTATTGTCATTCACATCGGAGTCCCTGCTATATAATTACACGTTTCCTGTCGCCTTGGGGTTTACATCCTGTTGGGAGTGACTGATAGGCTAACGCTTGGCTAAAAAGATGAAATGCTACTAAGGTGTGCTTATGGACACTTAGGATTGTGAGGAGGGATGCCTGTTTGGAGGAGGTCAGTGGGAACAGGGCCATTCAGAGAGGGTCCCCAGAGGAGAACACTTTCTTCTGACCTGTCCTTACTGTTGTCCCTTTCCCCAGAAGGGGTGTGTGTGAGTAAAGCCCAAATATAGGCCTCCGGGACATACCTGGGTGTGGAAGCTCAGAGCCCGGGGTTGCTGGGGAATCTCCCTCCTAACACTGTCTACCGTCCCTGACTTTGGTTTTTCTCTCAGCCTGAGATGAAGGACAGGGGCCAAGGGCCAAGGACTCCTGTGCCTAAGACCAACAGCCTCCACCCTGAGAACAGAGTTGGGGAAGCCCTGCGGGGCTGTGAGCCAGAGCGGAGGGCAGCAGTATGAGCAGTGCCCTGCATGGACCACCGGGTCAGGGAGCCGCCTCCTCCTTCCCCCAGATGGGGCCTGCTCCTTCCCCTGGCCTCTCATAGGATTCTTTCTTCCTTCCCAGGAGATTTTATAATTAAGGGAGATAAAGGCAGGAAATCTGTAATAAAGTACTAACTTCCACGTATGCCAGATTAAAAAAAAAAAAAAAAAAGCGAGGCCAGCCTGCAAAGTAACCCGGTCTGGTGGGAAGAGATCAAAGGGCGGCCGTCTGGCCTGGCGAGGGCTCCTTTCCCAGTTCCCAGGCGGCGCACATCCTGCCCTCGGAGGAGGAAGTGGTGCGCAGCGGCCGGGCGCGGGCTGTTCTCAGGGATGCGGAGGGGTCGGTTCAGGGGCCCCAGGAGCGCGCCTGCCAGTGCGGGAACGCCCCGCACGCATCTGCTGCGCTTGGTAAACACGGCCGCCGGAGGACCGTTTTGAGTTACCAGTCCTACCCCTGCTGACCTCCCCCCACACTCCACCCCCCCCCCCACCCCCCCCCCCCCCCCCCCCGATCCTGCGGAGATGCAGGCCCGGATAGGGCCTCTCCCGCTGCTGCGAGCTCCCTCCGACCCCTGCCCCCCACCCACGGATCGAATGGCCCGAGAGCCTGAGGATCGCGTTGCAGCAGGCATCACCCTAATCTTGATTGCATCGTTTTTCCTCCCCGGAGAAGGCTGGGGTTGGATCTGGAGGTGGTGGGAGAGAACGAGCCTCGAGCCTTGGGGTTGCTGACACCACAGAAGGAAAACCTCCCCGGCGGTCATGCCCATTCGGAGGGCTCAGCAAAAACAGGCCAGCGGACCGGCAGGCCACTGTTCCGTCATCCTTCCCACCAGTGCCGGCGGGTCCCACAGAGGCCGGCGGGGCCGGGCTGGGTGCTGGGTCTGCCGCACTCTGCGGTGATTACCTGTGGGTGCAAGCAGGCCCGGAGGCTGCAGCCGGGACTGGGGGGGCCTGTGGATGCCCCCCCTGCCCCGTGCCAGGCAGCTGGGGGGGTGCTTTCTGCTTCCTCTCTGGCCTTTCCTGGCTTACGGAGACAGACTTAGCCGTGACAGCGCTGGCTTGGGAATTTCCCTAGGATGGGCCAGGACTTGTTTCCAAAATAACACCTTTCCAAAGCATGCAGAGACTTTGAGAAATTAGATAATTGTGTGATATTTATAAAAGGAATTACGTGGTGCTAACAAAGTCTGGGCAGCTGTTTCTGATGCTGAAGTAAATAACCCCTCATGATTCATTACGGTCAGGGGTGAAGAGGCTTTTTACAAAGTTGCTGCTTTACAGTGGGGTCTTTGCCAAAACAACTCACAAAGCGGGGAATACAGTTTCCAGGTAAAGTGCTTGGGTGTGCGTGGCATGGCTCAGTTGTCCTGTTTGATTCGTGAAGCACTTGGTATTGAAAATTTGCTTACCTGGGACGGTAGAGAGACCCAAGGATCATCCTTGATTGCTTCTGTTCTCCGTTAATTCTTCTTCTAGCAAGGGAGACAGATGTATAAACAGATAATTGCAATACAGTGAGCTAAGTGCTAACAGAAGGATAAAAGGAATGCTATAATGGTGTGAGGGACATATCCATTTACAGTGAAAATGGAGAGGAGGGAACAGCTTCACACGGGAAGTGACATTTGAGCAGTATTTGATGGAAGAGGATGGATTTTGAAAGCAGAGAAGGATGTTGCCTTCTCTTGGCTCTCATTATTCCCCCAGCTTTGTTCTACCCCAGGGCCTTTGCACGTTTCTCTCTCTGGAAAGCTGCTCATATCTCTTCCCTGTTCGGCCCTTCGGATTCTAGATCCCATGTTCCTTTTTTCGGCAAGCCCCGACTTGTTTAAGTCCGACTTTAAGCCCCGACTTTTTTACTCAAAGAGCTCATCGAGTGTCTCTCCTTTTTTAGGGTACTTACCACAACCGCACTCCTATGTTGTTTGCATGATTATTTGAATGATAGCTGTTGTTTCCACTAGGCAGAGACTGTTTTTGCTCAGATTTGTTTCTCGTCTAAATAAACACTTGTTGAATAAAACGTATAAAGATGTGAGAACACTGTATGTTCAGGGAATGGCAAGTAGGTAGGTCTGTTAGATCTTGAGGTACGTGAACTGGGAGGAGGAGATGAGGCCGTGGGAAGAACTTGGGAGATCTAAGCTTCTGTTCCTGTAGTAGCTCAGTTAATATTCTTACCTCTGAAAAGACCTTCCAAAGATCGGCCTCTTCCTATCAGTGTCACGTGTTTTAAGTCAAAGATGCAATATTAAAAATACTTTGAAACACGGTGTTTTTAGATGTCGTCCTGGTTCTTCAGTAGATACACCTTGAAGAGATGTGATGAAAGCAACATAACGTGCCTGCAGAAACAACACGCGACTGGTGCCCCTGCAGAAATGACCACGAAGTGGATGTCTGTCTCACTACCGGGCAAGTCAAGAAATAGGTTTACTTCTGGAGCCTGGATGGTGGAAATGGCTGTGGTATCGGACGGGGACAGGACCGGGTGTGGGAGACGATCTGCCAGACTATAAAAAAAAGTGCAAGTTTTCTGCACGTGCAGTTTTCTGCACTTGGAGGTTTTCTGCACGAAAGTGAGGGCCTTCCCCAAAGGCTTTCAAGCTCTCTCGTGGAGGTGAGGAAGTGGAGGGTGAGGGTTGCAAACCCCGCCGTCCCCTCATCTGTCCCCTTGTCTGTCCCGGGGTGCAGGGTGTGCCCAGCTCCAGGTGGGCACAAGGGGGAGTTTCTTTGTAAGAGAACTACCGGGTCCTGTCTCTCTCCTCACCCAGACCACTGCTTTCCGTATCCCCTGCCCTGACGGGAAGCCAAGGGGGACTGAGTTTAGATCTTGTCACCCCAGCCTTCTGCAGGGAGTGGTGTTGACCAGACCGGCCTCTAGCACACCTGTGACTGAAGTGACCTATAGCATCGCAATGCTGGAGTCTCCGGGCCTGAGGACCCGATCTGTCCTGGGGGCTCCCCAGTCACGCTTCATTTGTGTCTCACTTGACATTATTCTCCCCACGAACTAAGGAATCTACCTCCTAGAGTTGTGAGGTTTGATGCATACATCTATGTAAAAGGGCTTATGATATGACCTAGCATATGGTAGGCACTCAGTAAGAAAGCCTTTATTCATAATTATCTTCTTGTTTTTGCCTTACGATGACATGGGTATCCCTAATGGGCTATCAAAGTAATCTGAGGGCTTTTGAGAGACCAGATTGCAGAGTCCACATTGTAACTTGGTCGAGGAAAAAGGATCTAAAAAAGGAACAGCTGCGATTGTAAATGATACGAGGAACAGGATATGGTTTTCTGGATCAGGACGTTGTATATAAAATGGTGGAGTCACGGATTGGGTGGAATGCCTCTCGGGAGAAACAGGAAGGGTGCATATTGAAAGGAAATGCTAATTTGATCTTCAAGGTTATCAGCTAACGTTTGCGTTGTGGTCGGGGAGGTGGCCGCCGTAGAGGAATGGTAGGATGGGGACTGTAACAAGAATGATCTATGAAGAACCACTACAGTAGAAAACATGCCCATCATTGCTGAAAGAAATACGGTGTCGGGATGGAGGGGAGCATGGCACAGGTACCTAAATTGCAGGCAAGGTGTGGCTTAGAGAGGAAGGAAGTTTGAGATTGAGAGAGGTATGCTCACTTGTCCATATAGCCCTGAAATAGGAGTCCTCCTTCTCACATGTGGTAACAGAAAGCCCGGAGACTGAAGTTTCCACACAAGGAGGTCTCTGTATACATATCCACTGTCGCGTTGACCCATTTCCCTTCATGTTATTCTGAGGACAGTCCTGAGATGTCACCATTATTAACCCCATTTCACAGACAAGGAAACTGATGCTGAGAAAGTTAAGTATCTTGGCGACTCGTTCAACCCTAGGGATATAAGCCTAAAGTTGACTTTAAACCCAAGACTCCTTCAATCCCGCTGCATCGACTCTCCGATTTGTTGAGGAGGTATGCGTCTGTATTAAACAAAATCTAACGGTAGAAGCACTGAGAACGGCTTTCAGGGAAGAGTAAAAGAACAAAAGAAGTGATAAATCTTGGAGTCATAATCCAAAGAGTGCCAAGTGAGATGGAGTTGTTGTAGGATGTTTTCAAAGCATGTTACAAAATTCATAGTAAGATGAGACGGGGGTAGGTAAGACCTCAGTGCCTGGACCTTTGCAGTGAATCATTTTTTTAAGTTTATTTATTTATTTTGAGAGAGAGCACACATGGGTGAGGGGCGGAGAGAGAAAGAGAGAGAGAGAGAATCACAGGCAGGCTCTACACTGAGCCTGATGCAGGCTGGGACTCCACGAACTGTGAGATCATGACCTGAGCTGAAGTCGAGTTGGACGCTCAACTGAACGAGTCACCCAGGTGCCCCTACAGTGCATCTTTTTTTTTGCTAAGAAAAGCATAGGGTAAAATCTAGGCTTGATTTTGTACTTTCTTCCCCCCCCCTGGAATGTTAAGTAAATCACTAAAGAAAAGGAGAGTACAAAGTTGAATAAAGTAAGAAATAAAATTCAAAATTGTTTCAGAAGTGGCAGAAACCTGGGCACAAAAGTAATACTATTCCAAAGCTCGGAACAAAGGCACAACGAGTGCTGTGCTGGGACTTGTACCTTAGGTTGGGAATGGCTAACAGGCTTCTTCCTTATTTAAAAATTTTATTTATTAAACATTTGTTTTCCTTTTTAATGTTTGTTTATTTTGAGAGAGAGCATGGGCAGAAGAGGGACAGAAAGAGACACAGAATTCAGAGTAGGTTCCAGGCTCTGAGCTGTCAGCACAGAATCCTATGCTGGCCCCGAACCCATGAACTGTGAGATTATGTCCTGAGCCAAAGAAGTTGGATGCTTAACCTGCTGAGCCACCCAGGTGCCCCTATTAAAAAAATTTTTTTTTAAAGTTTATTATTTTTTTTTTAAATTTTTTTTAACGTTTTATTTATTTTTGAGACAGAGACAGAGCATGAACGGGGGAGGGGCAGGGAGAGAGGGAGGGAGATGCAGAATCCGAAGTAGGCTCCAGGCACTGAGCTATCAGCACAGAGCCTAACGCGGGGCTCGAACCCACGAACCGTGAGATCATGACCTGAGCTGAAATTGGATGCTTAACCGACTGAGCGACCCAGATGCCCCCCAAAATTTTGTTTCTAAGTAATCTTTACATCCAACATGGGTCTGGAACTCATAACCCTGAGATCATGAGTCAACATGCTTTTCCAAATGAGTCGGCTGGGGGGCCCCAAATCATTTTTTGGGGGTGGGGTAGGAGGATAGCTATTTTTTATTGAATGCCACTTCTCAGTGGGTGGTGGTGTTTCTTGTGTTTTGTTGTGAGGTCTTCTGAGACCACATCTGGACAAATAAGAAGAGTCTGTTTCGGTGGGTGTTTGGGTGGGAAGATGGCTTCATAAGTGCTAAGTTTTCCTAGTCTTCCAGAGTGAGACTCAGCCTAAAGAGGACTTCTGAGATATTAAGATTTTTATTAGCTTAAATGTTGGGGCTGTTTTGTTTATGTCCTAACTCAGGGCTTTCCAACCCAGTGCCTATGCTGCTCGTGTTTAATTTCTTTTTCTTTTTCTATTTTTGAGCTTTTTATTTAAGTAGTCTCTACACCCCACGTGGGACTTGAACTCATAACCCGGAGATCAAGAGTTGCGTGCTTCTACAACTGAGCCAGCCAGGCGCCCCTGTGATGTTTAATGTCTTAAATGAAAGATTTTCTGTTGGTTTCTACTAAACTCCATTATGTGGGTTGGGGCCCGTGCTCCTTGTTGAGATTTACTTTGGTGGATGTTTATGTAAAGGCTCTGGTGTGTAGAGAATGGTGCCTTAGTCTCGGGGGAGGTGTAGTGATGAGTTAAAGGAAGAGAGGGCAAACTTCTAGGAGCATCCTAGGAGTTTTTCCTTCCAGAGGAGGGATAGGGTGGATGGAGTTGTGTGCTGTCAGGAAAGATAGCCAGGTAACCTCTTCTCTGGGAAGACCATGGGTGCAGTATGTCTTCTCCGACTTGGGCTCGGCTCATGATCTCACTGTCGGTGGGTTCGAGCCCCATGTCAGGCTCTGTACTCTCAGCTCAGAGCCTGGAGCCTGCTTCGGATTCTGTGTCTCCCTCTCTCTCTGCCCCTCCCCTGCTCATGCTCTGTTTCTCTCAGTCTCTCAAAAATAAATAAACGTTAAACACACACACACACACACACACACACACACACACACACACACACACACACATCTTGAAGGAAGGATCGAGGTTTTGTTACTTTGGAGATGATGGGGCAGGCATGCAGGGTGTTCGGACAGATGCAGGTAAATATCGCCACATCATAAGAGGTTTTTGGTAAAAATGGTTGGTTTTTGGGGTCTACGGGGGCATGTTTTGGAATTTTAAATATTTAACATATTTGTAACCCTGTGTTTTCTATTAATGCCATTCAAGTCCCCGAAGCAAATATTGAACAGGTGTGATCGAGCAAGAGGCCTAAAGGCAGTCTTCAATCTCCTGTTTTCAGATCTCCTTAAAAATACTCTGTGGGAAGAATTGTACGACACGCTTTCATCCGGAATTATTTTCCTTCTGCCTCAGTGCTCCCTTTGGAGTTTCTTCAGTGCATGGATCCTGGTGATAAGATCCCTCAGATTTCACATGAGTGACTTCATTTTGGGGGAAGATTCTCACTAGCTCCAGAATTCTGAGGCATTTTCTTTTCCCGCATTAGCACCGTCATTTCTGATGCCATGTCCTCTGGGTTAGCGATGATTGTGCTGAGATTTGTTCTGTCTTACTTGTGTTTGAAAATCCTGCCCTTCCCCCTTTTCCCGAAGCTTTACTACTGTTCACTTTGTTCTCCCGCTGTTTTGAGATTTCCCTTTTGCTCTTGGTTTTCAGCAGTTTTGCTAGAACGGTCTAGGTGTGAATTTCCTCGTATTTACCTACCTCAAGATTTGCATCTCTTCTTGAATCTGTGGCTTGATTTCTCTTAGCAGTTTTGAAAAATTCTCAGCCACTATCTCTTGGGAAGCTGCTTTTACCCCTCTGTCTCGTGGGTTTCTAATTACACATATGTTAATCCGGGTTTCTTATGTTGCCTTTTCCCTATTCTCTCCGTGCTTTAATCCCCATCTTTCTGCCCAACGTAGCACGCAGTTCACTTTGATCTCTTGGGCTATATAGCTATCCTGTTAAAACTGTATATTGAAGGTCTGTGTCGTTACTGGGCCCCATTCCCTAGCAGGCCATGAATTCCGGTTTTTGCCCACCCAGCTCTGTGGTGCTGTGCAACGTCACGGTGTTAGGACTCTGCAATAGAATCGGCAAATGCCAGGCTTGCTTCTCTCCACAGCCAGGGCCCCTTGAGTCTATGTGAATAATTCTTCCCCCTGGTTATTGAGTTCTCCCTGGGGAAGGTTGGTCTGCTCTAATCGCTTTCATTATGTCGGGAAAGTTGGAGTACTTGCATAGGGTGGTCTAACCAGAGAGGTTTTGATACTTGGATACTCTGTTCCGACAATTTCAAATGCCCACTTGCCGTTCACGTGGCTGCTTGTCTGCCAGAGTTTTTTGATCAAGTTATTGGAAAGTATTTCTATGGCCATGATAAAAAAAATCACCATATCCTGTATTTGCATTTAAAGATAGTTTATAAATTTTAATTACTGCCTCATGTACTCTCTGCAGTAGCCTTACAAAGTCAGATGTTGCAGTTAGGTTCCCCATGGAGACATACCTGCAGTTGTAATTAGTGAATGAATAGGGTACGTGTTCATCTCTCTTGAAATGAATATTCTGCAAAACGGGGATGGAGGGGAGGGTATTAGACTGGAATTTCGAACATAATTTTTTTAATGTTTTTATTTATTTTTGAGAGAGAGAGAATACAAGCAGTGAAGGGGCAGAGACTGGGGGAGACTCAGAATCCGAAGCAGGCTCCAGGCCCCGAGCTGTCAGCACAGAGCCTGATGTGGGGCTCGAATCCACGAACCGTGAGATCATAACCTGAGCTGAAGTTGGACGCTTAACCGACTGAGCCACCCAGCTGCCCCTAGGAGATGATAATTTTTAAAGGACACCAACTGATTGTGGAATGAGGAGGGAGTGACCATTTTGCTGCAATAAACTTGAGAGGATACTGGTTCTCCCCTTAAAGGGATCATATAAAGAGGGGGATTAGGGTTTGGCAGAGTCAGTAAGGAATAGAGAAAACTAATACTGAAGTGTGCTCCCGGGATGGGAGCGTATTGTGGCAAAATCAAACTGTCAGGCGACCTTTTAAGGATGACAAGAAAAGAGTCTTGAGGGAGAGGCTACAAAGGGAAGCGTCTTTCCCCGTTTCCCCCGACTACTGTCTCTTGAGGGCTAATCGCTGGGCCTCGTGCTATGTTAGCATATATTCTCCTTTAATCTCTGTCCCTGTAACATGGCTCCTGGTATCCCATTTTGTAGCCCCGTGTCATGGTCAGGCTGTGAAGCCACGGCCTCCAGTAGCAGGAGATGGTGAAGCACCACGTTGATCATGAGATAGATGCGCGCGATAAAAATCCCAGAACTTTGTCTGACTGAGGGCTTGAGAATTTCGACCTGGAGTCCACTGGCCAAGCCAGGTGTGGTTACCCAAGCTTGTGTGGGTAAGCAGTGGAGGGCCTGCTGGATGGCAGTTGGGCCGCGGAGGTGGAGTACTGGGGCCGCAGGGGCTGTGCACCTGCTGCTAATGCTAGAGCGGCCACCACTAATGTCCTGCACGTTCCGTGACAGAGGCCCCTCCTGGGGAGCAGTGGGCAGGGAGGGAGGTGCGGCCGGTGCCAGGCCTCCCAGCTAGCAGGGTCAGGACGTGGTGACCTTAAGGGTTGTTTCAAGCCTGGGTAAAGAAGGGCCCCTCACTGCCGTTTCCTGCTGCTGCCCTTCCTGCAGCTCGTACTCCCGTAACTCCCCAGGTGAGTGCCTCCTGTCCTTCCGGACTGTGTTCCACACCTGCTCCCTGGGAACCTCGGCCGCCTTCTCCCTCATGCACTTGCCATGCGGTCCCTCCTCTGTGGGAGCTTACAGCTCAGGCCGGACTTCCAGTATTGAGACTTTCCGCCCCTCTCCCCGACTTCTTTCCTTTATCCTTCCTTCCCTCTGCCTCCTCCCTATTTCCCCTCATTGTTTGCCTTTTTATTTTTTTTTAACGTTTTATTTATTTTTGAGACAGAGAGACAGAGCATGAAGGGGGGAGGGGCAGAGAGAGAAGGAGACACAGAATGGGAAGCAGGCTCCAGGCTCCGAGCCATCAGCCCAGAGCCCGACGCGGGGCTCGAACTCACGGACCGCGAGATCGTGACCTGAGCTGAAGTCGGACGCTTAACCGACCGCGCTACCCAGGCGCCCCATTGTTTGCCTTTTTTAAAAAAAAGTTTATTTCGAGAGAGTGTGTGCACGAGCTGGGGAGGGGCAGAGCCAGAGGGAGAGCAAGAATGCCAGGCTCCGAGGCCGTCAGCGCAGAACTCCACTCGGGGCTCCATCCCATGAACCGTGAGATCGTCACCCGAGCGGGAAACAAGGGTCATGTGCTGAACCCACCAGAGCCACCCAGGAGCCTCAGCCTTTACAAAAAAAAAAAAAAAAAAAAATTTGAACGTAGAGATGACGTAGCACTACGGTGAGTGTCGTGGGTGCAGGGACTGTGAGGTTAGGTCTATACTGATACGACGTCTGCCGCGTATCACATACAGAGCAAGCGTACGAACAAATGGTAACTCGTGGTGCCAGTGCCGGTAATACGTAGAAGCGAAAGCGCACAGCAGCGGAAGTCAGCCGTAATTCATTTCATGTCAAGTGGCGTCCCTCCTTTTTGTACTTTTACAAAAAAAAAAAAAAATTCTGCACGGGTTTCGGTGTGTATGTTTCACTCGGGACTCCACCAAGGGCTTATTTTGAGACCGTAATAACGAAAAGCAGACAACACCAGAAAACCTGCTGCATACCGTAATACCACTCACGTAGTTCCCTGCTCCGTGAGAACTTCATTTCTTTTGACAACTGAGTTTACCGCTTGTCAGAGCTTTTGCTTGGTAAGATTCTGCTTGATGGAGGTTCCGACAAACCCTAAAACACCTGCATCATGGGTAGAAGGAGGGAAAAGAAACGTTGGAAGGACTCATGTGCTCCGTAGGGTTGAGTATAATAGAGTCCTAGGGAATGATTGCCAATTTTGGCAAGCAGACAAAGGGGGGATCGCATACAGCTTGGAACTGAAGAGAGGGACCAAGGAATACAGAAGTAACGCAATTCATTAATTTAGATCGAGATGCAGAATTTTCATAATAGGAAAGAAATGCCAATAAAGTAACCTGCTGCCTCCTCTCAAATCCAGCATCATGTGCTTAGAAATTATGGTCCCGTGGTCACAGCTGACAGGGGGGCCTTCCCAGCAGATTGATCTTGGGGTAGGGAGTGGCACTGCCGTATTTGCAGTGTTGCTAGTGAGCTCTCTTTTAAAAAAAAAAAAAAAAACAAAAAAACTTTAATGTTTGCTTTTGAGAGAGAGGGACAGAACGCTAGTGGGGGAGGGACAGAGAGAGAGGTAAACAGAATCCGAAGCAGCCTCCAGGCTCTGAGCTGACAGCACAGAGCCCGACGCGGGGCTCGAACTCACAGACCGTGAGATCGTGACCTGAACCGAAGTCAGATGCTTAACCGACTGAGCCACCCAGGCGCCCCATCCTGCCATCTCTTCGGAGATTCTGTGAGTTTTGTAGTTACTTGAGTATCTCTAATAATGCAGGAAGGTTAACATGAGCTTAGTAAGTTTTTAAGCTCTTAGGACCAGACCGGAATTAATTTTATCTGCAGTTTGTCCAGGGACAAGTACCCTGTTGAAGAAAAATAAATATTGACTGTAACTTTTATTAGTTTGTGACCACTTGTAAATCAAAGCTGTGAAGAGTTGAAGTAGCTTGGCCCCACCCCCGGGATTCCTAGCTCCCTGAGTTAGCATTTGGACCGAGGTGGTAACTGGACCCCAGTGCTAACGTGGGATGGTGAGCTTAAGGGAACTTAGCCTTTCCGCCCGTCCAGCTTTAAAATGTTATGTTGTCAGACGTCTAGGGAGAGAAGACTTTCCAGTTTAAATCCTTCCTTTTCCCTCAGGTAGGACTCCAAATTTTAGATTTCACGGATGAATAGGTAACCTTAGTGAGTGATTTGAGACTACAGTCCATAAAAATGTGTCAATAGTTGAGGATGATTGATAGCTTCTCTTGTAACCAAAGCCACCTGCAATTTTTTATACGACTGCAGCATAAGCCATCTTGAACAGATAATCAATTCTCTTGCACAAACAGTCATTTTTGTTCGCCAGGAAGGCCTGCTTTCTCTGGCCAAGCAGAACTACAGGAAAATAAAACCACCCATAACCTACATAATCCAGATTAGCACAACTCGTGAAATATTGGGGCATTTGTGAAGCTAGCCTTCTGCATCTTGTCCCTCTCCGTGGCTTTCCTCTTCTGTGATGTGTTTAAGAACAGTGCAACCATTCATGCAGCTGTGACACTGGTCAGTGAGAGCTTCAGTGACCTATCTGGATGTGCACATGGAAACACACACACACACACACACACACACACACACACACACACACGTGTTTTAAAGTATGGTTTCTTGCCCAGCTCTTGCACGGAATCTTGATCTTTAAAGGATTCAGAGAAAGTTAAGTTTTCTCCTTAAAGTATCTGGTTGCATTGCCACAACAGCCTGTCGATAGCAGAAAGTCAGTTTTCCTTAGCTGCTCTCTGCATTCCGTCAAATTAAAAATAGTTTGAATTTGAAATTGGAGTTTCATGAGGTGTTGACCAAAAGTATACTTGCAAGTTCATGTTTTTTTTTAATAAAGCAGACTTATAAACAGTTAATCAAATTCCAAGTTCTTTTTTTTTTAAATCAGACTTATAAACAGTTTCTCTACTTTCCCTCATCTATTAAAATGCCATTAGTCTGCAGAATTCACGAATGCTGGGTGTTTCCTATTTATTTCTTCAATGTGGCATGCTAGCTGCAGTGTCCTGTTTGCTTTGAAATCTTCAACAGCGTCCAAATACAAACTCATTCACTGATCCCACAAATACCTAGTTTTGCAGAGTTGACGGGTTCTGGTGTGAGGTGATGGGGCTGTGGAGACCCTTTGGAATAAGACCCTGAAGGGTCCGGCCCTGGGAGCTGACATTTGAGAACGCAGGTTATCAGTTAGGGTCTGCTGACCACACGTGTACAAACTCTTTGTATAAGCTGGGCCACTAACAATTCATGATTTTGAAGGAGCTGCTAAATCTTCGCGTTTCAAGGAGAGGGGCAAAAATCAATAATAAGTGATTCAGGCTTGTTAGACATAAAACATTTTCATATCTGGATTTCAAACCAAGACGTGGCTGTTAATGCTCCCGCTTTAGCAGTGACAAATGTGAAATCCAGTGGCTTGTGCCCTTTCCGGTTTCTAGCCGACGAGTTTAGAAACCACATAGAGCTTTTGGATTTGGAATTTGTTGACCAATTCCCACGTTGAATGTCAACTGGGACAATTTTTTTTTTTTAAATACATGACCTGGCCCCTAAAAGGATCCCTTGATGACCTGGCAGACTTGTGCCACACTCCCAAGTCCTTGTTGTCACGTGCCATGATCAGCCTAAAGCGGCGATTCTCAGGTTTTGGTTTACAGATTTCTGGGGTCCCTGCTATCTTTTTGGTGACTCTACGAGGTCAAATCTATTTTCATAATACTACACATTATTGGCCTTCTTAATCCTCTTTCTCCCATGGGGTGTGGTGAACTTTTCCACTACACTTGGAACTTCTCCGGAACTCAGTATTTCCTGTCTGACCAATGATGGATGTTGCAGAATTGTGCACGAGTGTCAGAATCCCGTGCTGAAGAGTGTGTTAGATTTTAAGGTCTCAGACTACAGAAGGTTCACTGATGGGGGCGCAGATTTCTATCGAAACTTCGTGTTGGTGAGTTTTGGTGTAATATTAAGGAAAGAATATCCAAATTTATCTGAAAGGGCTATTCCTCCATTTTCCAACTACGTATCTGTGTGAGAATGGGTTTTCATCATGTCCTTTAAACAAGATATTAAAACAGACGGAATGCGACAGATTGGACACTCCAGCTGTCTTCTCTGAAGCCAGGTGTGAGAAAATTCGCAATCATGTAAAATGGCTACTATTTCACTACATGTTTGGGAAAAATCTAATTGTTTATGAAGACTTACCACTTCTGGTAATAAGACTTAGCCCTTCTGTTATTTTTTATTTTCATTTTTATTTTTTCTTTGAAAGAGAACATGGGCACAAGCAGGTCCGCATCAGAGAGCGAGGGAGACGGAATCTGAAGCAGGCTCCAGGCTCTGAGCTGTCATTGCAGTGCCTGATGTGGGGCTTGACTCACGAACCGTGAGATCATGGCGCATCGCCAGCTGAGCCACCCACATGCCCCCATAATAATGGGCTTTTAGATTATGTTTTAGTGAATTAATAAAATGTGTATACACGTTTTAATTTGTAATGGTGATGATATGGTAATATGTAATGATACGTATGACAGACTTAAGAAAAGGTTCTTTAGAGTCCTCAGTAAATTCGACAATTAATAGTGGGGTCTTGCTTGATATTAACCAATTTAAACAGCCACTTATCTGAGGGACTGTGTCAGCCAATCTACCTTTAGAAAAATCAAGTGTAGACCGAGCATTTGTAGCAATTAAATTGCCTTGGACCCGGGCTGTGCTTCCAGTTATCATTTTGAAGCACTTTCAGGAAGTTTAGATGAAGTGTCCTTAATGGCTCCAGGGCTCCCTTTCTGTGTGCAGTGACACAGGATGAAGACAAAAAGCCTATACAGTAATTTCATCAATAGAGTCCATTTTTAATCTGCAGTCTCCCATGTCCCACAGTCATGAAATCCTCTAGGAACGTTTGAGAGTTTCAAACCACAGCTCCTGAATATGGAGCATTTTCCAAGGGCTGCGTGACATTTATTCTTCTGGAGATGTGGCTCGCAGCCCCGCATGCTAAGAGGGAATCAAAACTGCTTATCGGAAACGTCTTCCTCACCCATTTGGAAATGAAGAATTCTCCCTGCTCTCTTTCTGTCTCTGCAGGGAGCTACGCCCAGCTGACTGCTCAGTCTGGACTTGTTCTCAAGGTCACCTATGCAATTTTTTTTCAAAGCCTCCCTGTCCTTAGCTTTCTCAGAGATAATAGCACCCAGCCCATCAGTCATCATTTCCTGGCCCTCAATTTTCTTTTTGGCTTCCTGCAATTTTAATCCCAAGCCCCTGCAATTCCTTTCCGTGGAGGCTTAAGTAGCCCCATTTACAGCCAATTTTCAGCTAATATTTGATGCAGTCTTGTAAAATAAACCCAATAGTCCTTGCTCTGCGGGCTTTGTACATTTGGACTTAATAAAATCAAGGGCCGGAGAGTGGGCTCTGAAACCGATGTGGTTTTGTTTCAAGATTTTTAAAGAAAAATAGAGATCTTTAGAAACAGGACGTGGATACTCCTCTTCTTGATGGATACGTTTGCAAATGTAGTGCTGTGTCATTAATGAAGGGAAAGAAACGGCTGTTGACTTTGCTTTGCACCACTTCTTGTAGAGGAAAGCGCGGGAGGGAGTGAGGGTAGGGAAGGTAGAGTAGTAGAGAAGTCCTAGATTTTCCTGGGGGCTGTTAGCCCTTGCTTCCTCTGCAGGCCTTATCTCTGGCCCCTTCTGTAAGCTGATCCAGCTCCTGTCGGCCTGACACATGAACCACGCAAAGCTGCTTTTTCAAGAGATTTTAATTCCTGTGTGACAGGCTAGGCTGAAGTCCATAAGCCATAGTAGGTGGGTTTTCTTTTTCTTTTTCTTTTTTTTTAAGTGAAAGGCACAATGCACCTGGCATTTCATTGAATGCTAGATATTTTTTTCCTAGAAAAGAGGATAGTTAAAAAAAGCAAAAAAAAAAAAAAAAAAAAAAACAAAAAAAACCCCCAAAACTAAGCTTTAAGTAATAAAGCATGGCTTAGTTTGCTAGGAGTCGTGTATTTAGAACAGAGAGCCACCATTTTTGGCCTGCCCGAAGAATGGTTTTTGTTCCTAATCTGTTTTAAATCTTTTAAGGGTTTTATCTTCTTGCCCACATTTCCATAAAACTAACTCGCTCCTTTAAATTTTGTATCCTGATCCAAAATTTCATCCTTAACGAAACGTCAGGGTATCCCGTCCCGTAAGGTAAATGACGCGTACCGACCCCGGATATTCAGGTACACGTGACCAACATCCAGTGTCCTGATGGAGGGACGGCTAGAAAGTGGGATTGTCCTCGAGGATTGTGTGAGGCCCAATCTGGAGAAACAGTGAAACGATTTAGGAGTTGCCTTAAATGTCGGCTTGTACATAGGAAAGGGCTCTGTTTTGGGTCTCAACACAGCACATCTCATGCCGCTTCCGTTGCCCACAGGCAGCCTGCAGCACAAACCACCTCCAGGTCTAGGCACAGGAGCTCTGATACGGGACATCGTGATGGTGGTGATGATGGGGGGGGGGGGGTTCGTCACTTAGTAACAGAGGGCCAGGTACCTAGCTTCCAGTGCTTCATGTAGTTCCCTGCCTCCCCCCCCCCCCCCCATAACTTGCATACCAACTCTCAACTACATGTCCCCGTCCCCATGGTACAGGTGAGGAACAGGGAAACAGACACTCAATGTCAGAATACCTGGGTGGTTTGATGTCTAATAAAAGTATGGTGCCAGAACTGACACCGTGTTGCAAGAAGTTGGCTCAGTCAACTTTTTGGGTAGAAACGCTGTGTCTCCATCAAGGGAGAAAGAGCCACTTATAAGCGTATAGCACAGCCTCGTACGTAATATTTTCACAAGCGCTGACTTCATTCTTCTGGAACGCTTATGAGGTAGGCGGTCTTAGTACCCCTGGTCCGCGCTTCTCCCTATCTGTGGTGCTGTGGTGATGGATGCTAATTGTGACAGCTTGGGACAAGTGCCCAGTACTAACCTAAGGAACTGTTTTCGGTTATGTGAACTATCTTTATAGTTCAACGTTTGAGGAAGTGTCTTATTAGCGTTCCCACGGAAGAGATGGTTCTCTTTTAGTTATTTAACGTGGGCTTGCTGCATCTGTGGGTATACGTTTTTTTTAGGAGGGCTTATAGCCCTGCACGTTTCTCAGCGGAGAATCTGGATAGTTTCAAATTGTACATTAGTTACTTGGAAAACCTTTCAAAGGTAGCGTGGCGGGGTGATGTGGCAAGTTAGCAACCGCACGGGTGAATTGTGCTTCATTTCTAATGAGCTCTGTGACGCTGGGCAGGGCCTGGGAGCTCTCTGGGCCCCGCTTTCCCCACCTTTTACGAGGAGGGGGTGTGATGTTGAATATGGACATAATAGAATTTCTTCTCTCTGTTTTAGAAAAGTTAGTGACAGCTGGTTCTTGACATTTTTATTGCCCAAGAATACAATATTTAAACACACCAGTTCTCTTGTTGTAAATATACGAAGAATTGTGTGTCATGTGCACATTGGGAGACAGGTGAGAATCCCCTGGAAAGCAACTCTAAACTCTGTTACCTCCTGTGGCTAGGGAATGAGATGCTGTGTTGCTATATTTAGTCGTGGGGCCTGGATTACCTTTTTTTTCTGTAAAGAGATGATCAAGTCTCAAAAATTTGGTTTTTGCCCACCTTCTTTGCAGGATCGCTTCATTAATTCCTTCCTTCCTTTCTTAATTCGCTGCAAAAGCCGTTAGGCAGGTCCAAGCAAGGAGGCCCATATGTAAACCCTTCTGAAGGTAATGAGAGCCAGACCTTTTACTGGCAGAAGATAGTTACAAATACAAAGAAGGGGGAAGCCAGAATGAACGCCACGCTATGCAATTTGAAGTATTGGTGTCGACTTCTGGATTTCAACGTGTAGAAATTACATGTAGGAACGTCAGTGTAGAAACACACGTTCACGTATTTGCACATATGTGAATACGTGCATACGTATACCTATGCGCACGCACAACCGTTTCCTAACTTTGCTCCTTGAACAGGCCAGGGTGCAGTGACCACTCAGTCAATATGAGCACGTTTATTGCCCAGATACTAGTTTCGAGACCCCGGTCTCAGCTAAAAGGAAGCACACGTCTTTGAGAGAATGTCTGGTTCTCAGGCTGGCGCAGGGGATCTGCACAGTGAGCCTGGAATATCCTGTGCGGAAACAGGGGAGTTCTCAGAGAATGATGCGACGGTGCCAGAAGAACGCAGCGGCCGGCAAAGAGATTCCGCATGCAAACCTGGGACAACACAGGCATCAGAATAATAAGTAGAGATGATAATGCCCTGAACCAATCAGGAATCCATGGGGCCATACTTCTGTAAATAAATGCATGAATAAGTGGAGAGGAGAAAGTCTTAAACCAGGAAGCTGCTGATAAGTTGAATGTGGAAACCAGAAAGATGGTGATGTTGGCAGTTGTCAGGCTAAGAATTGGGGCAAGAAATGTCAGTGGTTGCTGAAACTAATGAGCAAAGAGTTGGTGACAGCATGTTTGTGTCATCTGAGAGTGCCCACAGAGTCTTATGAGTTATAAAGGGCAGCCCAGTAAGTCTAATGGAGAAACTTGGAGGAGTTGACCTTACTCAAGTGATGGGTTGCCATCACCACTGATGAGACAAACTGAAATCGTGTAACGTTTGATGCAATGCAATGAAGGCACAGGATCATTTCTCCAAACTGTGATCTTTGAATCTTCTCATGAAAGAACCTTAGTAGTCCCAGTTTGGGAAACTTCTACAAAATAACCAGCAATGCTCAGCAGAGAAGGGGAATGAAGGTCAAGGGAGAGCTTGGATACTGCCCCAGATTGAAGGTTGTCCTCTTTCTTCAGTTTCCAAGCACAGTGTGCAATGCTGGAATGTGTGTTTTGTTTTTGTTTTTTTTGTTTTTTTTTGTTTTTTTTTTTTTTAGCGAGAAAGAACAATCCTGGGACAGTTGGCCCAACTTGACTGAGGTCTCTGGGTGATGGGAATATCGGAGTTCTTTGAATAGTTCATACAATTTTTTCTGCAAGTTTGAAATTCTTTTGCTATAAAATGAAAAATTATTAACACAGGAATGCTTAGCTTTTAGGTTTAACTTTATTTTACAAAAATAAAACATAGTTTCTGGATTCCATTTTATTTTCTTTATTTGTGTAAGAAACTTGGAAGATATGATAATTAAAAGGGACTTTTTAGTTTTGGATTTTTGTGAAATTGCACAAAGAAAACCTTAGTCGCGTGAGATCAGGACCTATCCGGATGTGTGGTATGGTTTGTGTAACTATAGAAATGAACTCAAATTTGAGAGAAGAATGAGAACCTTCAAGTGTCCTAGGGTCAATAATGTGAATATCATAATATGTTGAGGCCTTTTTAGGTTAAGGGGATTATGAGTGGGTGTTCTAGAGTCAGACTGGCTTCCCATCCTGCCTCCGTTACTTACCAGATGTGTGACATTAAGCAGGTGGCCTGAACTGTTCTTTATTGATAAGAGTTGACAGGAGTACGTATCTCCTAGAACTTTTGTGAGGACTATACGGTTCATACCAATAGAGTGCTTAGAAGGGAATTGGGTGAAGAGTAAATGCTACGTATTTCTATTACTACTGTTACTCTTGCTATTAACACAGTACATAAATTTGTCTACAGACTAGAGAAGCTGGTTCCAAGAAATTACATTTGTTTTTTGGAAATTGGAT